>NC_053445.1:10235190-10860934 GCF_007990345.1 Gossypium hirsutum | reverse complement strand
CTGACAGGATTATGGCTGTGGTTAACAGCATTAGGCTCCTTGGAGAGCAGCTCAAGGAAGCTAGGATAGTGGAGAAGGTTATTGCAACTCTGCCCGAGAGGTATGAGGCAAAAATCTCATCTCTCGAGGACTCAAGGGACCTGTACACCATCTCCCTGACAGAGTTGATCAATGCTTTATATGCTCAAGAGCAAAGAAGAGCAAGCAGACTGGAGGAGCATCAAGAAGGTGCCTTTCAGGCAAGAACAAACACTGCCTACAAAGGCAAGAAGGCCTGGAGAGACAAGCCAAGGACTGATGTTGCAAGAAAAGAGGGTCAGACTTGCAAGCACTGCAGAAGGGCTGGTCATCCAAAAGAAAAATGCTGGTTCAATCCAGATGCTGTATGTCAGCATTGTAAAAAGAAGGGTCATGTTGAGAGAGTCTGCAAGAGCAAGGCCAAATCAAGGCAGAGTCAGTTTCAACAGATGAAAGCTGAGGCTCGAGTAGCTAAGGAGGATAGTGACCAAGAGGAGCAAGTCTTTGCTGTGTTATGCTCAGCTGCTCAAGAAAAGTTCTCATCTGGTTGGCTTCTAGACAGTGGATGCACCAACCACATGACACCTGATGCTGTAATCTTCAAGTCTTTAGACAGAAGCTGCAGAACTAAAGTCAAGATAGGAAATGGACATTTTATTCAAGCTGAAGGCAAGGGTGATGTGCTGATATGCACCCCCACAGTGCCAAAGTGATTTCAAATGTGCTTTTGGTGCCTGAAATTGACAGAAACCTGCTCAGCATAGCTCAGTTGCTGGAGAAAGGTTATTCTGTTGTGTTCAAAGACAACCAATGCCAAATCAATGATCCAAGTGGATCCAAGCTGATGGCAGTTCCTATGGCTAATAAGAGCTTTGTAGTTGACTGGACCAGGGAGTCAAACATTGCCTACACAGTTACATCAGATGAATCCAAGCTTTGGCATCAAAGACTGGGACATGCCAACTTCAGATCGATGGCTCGAATGGTCAGAGAGGACTTGGCTGAAAACTTCATCAACTCAGTGGATCATGATGATGTGTGTGAAGTGTGTCAGCTAGGAAAGCAGGCCAGACTCCCATTTCCCTCGAATCAAGCCTGGAGAGCCTCTGAAAAACTCCAACTGGTGCACACTGATGTGTGTGGCCCTATGAGGACTGAGTCATTAAGTGGAAACAGGTACTTCATACTGTTCATTGATGATTTTTCAAGATATTGCTGGCTTTACTTCCTAAAACAGAAATCAGAGGCGGCCTCAGTGTTTTGGAAGTTCAAGACTGCTGCTGAGACTGAAACAGGTTGCAAGCTGAAGTCCATAAGGTCTGATAATGGGACTGAGTACACCTCAGCTCAGTTCCAAGCCTTCTGTGATAAGGCAGGCATCAAACATCAACTTACCAACACATATACACCTCAGCAAAATGGTGTAAGTGAAAGGAAGAATAGGAGTTTGATGGATATGGCCAGGTGCTTGATGATTCAGAAGAATCTGCCTAAAGCACTATGGGCAGAGGCAGTTAACACTGCAAACTACATTCAAAATAGGCTTCCAACCAAGGCCTTGGATCAAAAGACTCCATTCGAAGCCTGGTTTGGATTCAAGCCATCACTGGCTCATCTGAAGGTCTTTGGATGCATCTGTTATGCTCATGTACCTGCTGTCAAAAGGGACAAATTGTCTGAAAAGGCTCGACCTGGTATTTTGGTGGGCTACAGCACTGTTAAGAAGGGCTATAGGATCTTGGATCCTTCAACAAAGAAAGTGTCAGTCAGTAGGGATGTGGTATTTGATGAAAAGTCATGTTGGAACTGGGAAAAACATGAACCTGAGGAAGTTTCAGAAGGACTTGCAGCAGATCAAGCTGAGCCAGATCAAAATGTTCCTGAAATGGACATTGATGATGAACCAGTTAGAGGAACAAGACCATTGACTGAGATTTATGAAAGAGCTCATGTAGCCATAGCTGAACCAAGCAATTTTGAAGAGACTGAAGCTCAGCAAGAGTGGAAGCAGGCAATGGCTGAGGAGATTAGCATGATTGAGAAGAACCAGACCTGGGAATTAGTTGAAAGGCCAGTCAAAAGGAAGATAATTGGGGTGAAATGGGTGTACAAAGCCAAGCAAAATGCTGATGGTACCTTGAACAAACTGAAAGCAAGGCTAGTTGTCAAGGGGTTCAGTCAGAGGTATGGCCTGGACTACCTGGAGACCTTTGCACCAGTGGCCAGGCTAGACACCATCAGATTACTGATTGCCTTAGCAGCACAGCTCGAGTGGAAGATCCATCAACTCGATGTGAAATCAGCCTTTCTGAATGGTTTCTTAGATGAAGAGATCTACGTTGAACAACCACAAGGGTTTGAGATAGCTGGCAGAGAGCATATGGTCTACAAACTGAAAAAGGCCTTATATGGCTTAAAACAGGCTCCAAGGGCCTGGTACAGCAGAATCGATGGCTACTTGACTAATTTGGGATTCAATCGAAGCAAGAGTGAGCCAACACTGTATGTCAAGAAGCAAGGGACACAAACACAGCTCATTGTATCCCTATATGTTGATGACCTGCTGGTGACAGGAGGAGATCGAGCAGTGCTGGTCGATTTCAAGACCAAGATGCAAGAAGTATTTGAAATGTCTGATCTAGGGGAAATGTCTTATTTCCTTGGAATGGAGGTGACTCAAGCACAAAATGGGATATTTCTAAGTTAGAGAAACTTTGCCACAAAGATTCTGACCAAGTTCTCCATGCAAAACAGTAAAGCAACTAAAACACCTGTTGCTGTTGGAGAAAAACTATCGAGCCAAGGTGATTTTGAGAAGGTTTGTGAAACAACCTACAGAAGTCTAGTTGGTTGTCTGTTATATTTAACTGCCACTAGACCAGACATAATGTATGCTGTAGGATTGCTCTCAAGGTTCTTGCATTGTTGCAATAAAAAGCATTTACAAGCTGCTAAGAGAGTGCTTAGATATGTCAAAGGCACTTTGAGCTATGGTTTAAAGTACAGCAAGGAAGGAAATCTGAAGCTGGTTGGCTACACTGATAGTGACTGGGCTGGCTCGATAGATGACATGAAAAGCACCTCAGGGTATGCTTTCAACCTTGGTTCAGCCATGTTTTGCTGGAGCTCGAAGAAGCAAAGTCTGGTGGCTCAATCTACTGCTGAAGCAGAATATGTGGCAGCTGCAAGTGCTGTCAACCAAGCCATTTGGCTAAGGAAAATCTTAGCTGATTTGAAAGTGCATCAAAAGGAAGCTACTGAGATCTTCTGTGACAACCAATCTTCAGTTGCAATTGCTAAAAATCCAGTGTTCCATGGAAGAACAAAGCATTTCAGCATCAAGTTGCATGTTGTTCGAGAAATGGAGCAAGCTCAGGAAGTGAAGCTGATCCATTGTAATTCTGAGGATCAACTTGCAGACATTTTGACTAAAGCCCTTAATGTCACAAGGTTCGAATGTCTAAGAAGGAAGCTAGGTGTTTGCTCCATGCAAACCAAGGAGGAGTATTGAAGCAATGGCTAGCATGTAGCAATCACATGTTTTATTATTATTATTATTATTATTATTATTATTATTATTTGGATGTAATGATGTAACTTAGTTGTATTCCAACTAAGTTTGTTAGTGTAGTAGGTGGTGATTTATTTTAAGTGGATGTAATGATGTAACTTAGTTGTATTCCAACTAAGTTTGTTAGTGTAGTAGGTGGTGATTTATTTTAAGTGGATGTAATAATGAAACTTAGTTGTATTCCAACTAAGTTGTCAAGTTGTAAGCTTGTATAAATAGGCTTTATGCCATTTTAAAAAAAATATGAATGAATTCAATCAAGATTTCATCCATATACTCTCTATTTTAGCTTTGCTTAAAATTTATTTCATTTTTCTTCTTTGTTTCTGCCGCAAGTCTCGATTCTTGCTCGGCAAGCTTTTTGTTGAACCTTGTTATTTGTTGCACTTAGCTCCAACATAGACATTAAGTATGACTCCCTAATTCATCTGGATCGCAACCCCACTTGCTATCCAGGTCCTCTGGTTCATCCTTCATTTCCATTAGCACTCTACATTCTAGTTTTTGCTTCTCACATGTCTTCTCGATGGTACCACAGAAGTAGTGTATTAACCAAGACCTATTGACAATGAATGTTTCACCTTCTTTGGTTGTTAGTTCTACTGCTCCATGAGGTGACACTTGCTTTACTATGTATGATCCTGTCCATCTTGAGCGCAACTTTCCTGGAAATAGTTTGAGTCTAGAGTTAAACAATAATACCTGTTGCATTGGTAGAAATGCTCGTTTATTGATCATGGCATCATGTCACAACTTACTCTTTTCTTTGTATAGTTTTGCATTTTCGTAGGCTATAAACCTGAATTTTTCCTACTCAAACAGCTAAAATAGACATGGTTCTCTATCTAAACCAAGGTCTAAGATCGTTGATGAGCCAATATGCTTTTATCTCTAACTCAATTGGAAAATGAATTTTTTTCCATAAACTAGTCTGTAAGGAAACATACCTAATGGAGTTTTGTATGTTGTTCAATATGCCTATAATGTGTCATACAGCCATGTGCTCCAGCCATTCTGATTTGGGTTCACTGTCTTTTCCAATATCTATTTCTCTTCTCAGCTTGATGCTTCTGTACACCTATTGGCTTGGGGATGGTATGTTGTGGTGATTCAATGTTTGACATTAGATTTTGCTAAGGTCGTTTCTAGCTGCTTGCTGCAGAAATGAGACCCTTCTTCACTAACAAGTGCTCTGGGGACGTATGGCATCCTAACAATATATATTCCATTACATCCTTTTCCACACATCGTCAAATTAGTTGATCTACAAATAGTTGAAACACGTAAGGTTCTTCCCATATGTACTTCTGGGTATCGTACATAGTCTTTTTCTTTTTCTACCAAAATGCATATGTAAGAAAAAACTCCTCGCACCAAATAATTGACAATATTAATGTACTAAGTTATTTTATGATTCAACCATATTACTTGATGATGGATTACTTGAAACAACTGTTCGTCAACAAATCTCTCATTTATTTATGTGTCAACCTTTTTCTCTACGTCCATTTCTAACCTTAATAGATGATCAGAGACTTGATTTTTTGTGCCTTTCCTATCGAGGATCCAGAGATGATACTGAGATCAAATTCTTGAAGTAGTAATACCCATCACATTAATCTAGTTATTGTTTTCTTCTTTTTCATGACATATTTCAAAGAAGAGTGGTTTATGTAAACATAAAGTCAATTTTCCATTAAGTATGGGCGAAACTTCTCGCATGCGAATACTATGGCCAAAATATCTTTTTTCCGTAGTGGTATAATTACACCAAGCAAGATTCAGATTCTTACTTGCATAATGAATTGTATAAAAGGTCTTGTCTTTATGTTCCCCCAATACTTCTCTTATAGCATAATCACTCGCGATGCACATAATGATAAAGGGTTTCATCCAATCTGGGTTGACTCTAATAGGAGCTGAAATTATTCTGTTTAAGTAGTTCAAAAGCCTAGACACACTATTCATTAAATATAAAGTGTGTGTCCTTTTGCATTAATTAACTCAAAGGTTGGAAAACCTGAGCAAAATCTTTCATGAATCTTCTGTAAAAGTTAGCATGGCCTAAGAAGTTTCGAACACCTCAAATAATTGTTGGATGTAGTAGTTTGTCAATGACTTCAATATTCAATTTTTCTACTTGTAACCCTTATTGGAGATTTGATGCCCTAAGAAAATTCATTTATTTACCATAAAATGACATTTTCCCAATTTATGACTAAATTTGTTTCCTCACAACTTTCTAGAACCCGCTCTAAGTTGCCCAATAATTTTGTAAATGAATCTCCATACACTTAAAAGTCATCCATAAAAATATCTAAGCCATCCTCTAGCATGTCAACAAGGGTTGATACCATACATCTCATAAAAGTGGCTAGGGCATTACATAGTCCAAAAGGCATTCTGTGAAAGGTGTATGTTCTAAAAGGACAAGTGAATTTAATTTTTTTCTGATGGTCAAGATGTATTAGAATATAGTGATATCCTAACAACCCATCAAGAAAGAAGTATTACTGTAACAGCCCGATTTTGGGCCTTGTTGGAACAGTGGTTTCGGGACCACAAATTTGACGAGAAAAAAAAATATTTTTATTATATTTTTATGGTCTACGATTTCATGGAATGATTTTGTAAAAATTTCATTCGAAAATTTCGACGTTTTGGCACTCAATTTAGTAAAAATGACTAAATTGTAAAAAGTGCAAAAGTTGAGTTCTACATGTTAAAAGTGTCCAATTGTTATGAAATTTTAAATTAGAGGTACTTAAATGGAAATTAGACCAACTTGTTGGACAAAAATGGACATGAGATAAGTGAAATAGGATCTTTTTAAGTTGGGGGCATTTTGGTCATTTAGTAATTAAAAGAATTAAAAAGGCCAAAATAGCCAAAAATTTGTCCATCTTGAAGCCTTGGCCGAATTTAAAAAGGGGGGAGCCATAGTTAGGGTTTTCAAGCTTCCAAGCACCATAGTAAGTGATTCCAAGCCCCGTTTTTAATGTTCTTTACGCTTTTGGAGTCCCGGTAACTTGATTTATCTTATTCTAGCGATAATTTAACCAAGGGTTTATATTTGGAAAAATACCCATAGGTGAAATGTGTTTATTTTGATGTTTTATGGTAGAATACAAAGCTTGAAATTATGTTAAACAACTTTTGCTAAGCGATTTTAAGTGAAAACGAGTAAAACAACATAATCGGTAAAAATACCTAATGCTCATAAGTGTTAGAGTGGGAATTCGATGTTTCCATAGAAGGGAAAAATGTTTAGCATGTCATAATACATAAGAATAAGGGATGAAGTTTAATTTATGAGCTTTGGGGAAAAAGTGTAAATATGCAAAAGTTTAGGGGCAAAATTGTAATTTTTCCAAAGTTTGAGTCAAGGACTGTTTTGATAAATGTGAGTATTAAATAAGTAAAATGTGTTATTATATATCAAGAAAGAAGTGGAATCGACCTTGATCAGAGAAAAGAAAATATTAAAGACTAAATTGCTAAATTTTTATATTGTTACACCAAAGTAAGTAATAATTGATTAATTCATATGACGAGAAAGTGAAGGATTATAAGTTCATATATGGCTATGAAATGAACAAATGGTGATAGCTATAAGGCTTGGATTGAATGAGTATATATATATTGGGCCTTATAAGCCCTAATTAGCGATTTGAAGATAATAATTTGAAAGTTTTAATATGTATGAAATTTTATAACTCAGTTTAATACGTTTATAAATATATGTGTTTTGGTAATGCCTCGTACCCTATTCCAGCGTAGAATACGGATAAGGGGTGTTACAATGTGACATCGCCAGATTCGGCCATAACGTTTAGGTCGAGTTTGGGGTGTTACAATTACTCTTTTCTTACCAATCTATCTGACATTTGATCAATAAATGTGAGCAGAAAATGATCCTTCTTGGTTGCATCATTCAGTTTCCTATAATCAATGCAAAATCTCTACCCTATTACTATCTGAGTTGGGATTAACTCATTTTTCTCGTTTACTACCACTATTAAACCACCCTTCTTAGGAACACATTGTGTTCGGCTCACCCATTCACTGTCAAATATGGCATACACAATGCCTACATCCAACCATTTCTGTACCCCCTTTTTCACCACTTCTTTCATTGTTGGAGTAAAACACCTTTGTGCATCCATTACCGACTTCTTTCCTTCTTCTATTCGTATTTTATGTTGGCATAATATAGGGTTGATCCCTTTGATATTAGAAATGGTCTTCCTAATTACCATTTTGTGTCTTTTTAGTAGGTTTAACAGTGCCTTTTCCTGCTCGGTAGGTAAATGGGCTGCAACAATAATAGGTAGAGTGTTGTTTTCACCGAGATACCCATACTTCAAATGTGCTAGGAGTGGTTCCAGTTCTAGTGTTAGTGGCTTAATAATTAACGGGACCATCTTATCTGGAGAGTGTCCCTCCAAACCCAACGGTTCCTTACAATGCTTCCACCAATCTATTTGATAAATTTATTCTAGATGTTTCCTCATCGCTTTTTCGGCAACCTCCTCCTCCATTATTTCTTCTATATCAGATTTACTGCCCATTGAATTTTCATCATCTTTTTCTAAATCATTGTCATCTGAATTATCCTTGTATGTTTTTGAATCAACTGGTTAAATAACCATTATTAATTCATCTACAGGTTCTAGGCCCCTGATTTTTCTCCAAGTCTGATAATTGCCAATTACTTTCTCTAGTAACACGATTATCTCGTGGGTTGTTTTAGTCCAAACACTTCCTCCTGCAATATTGTCTATGTAATGACCCAAAATTCATGGGCATCGAAAAAGTATAATATCGGGCCTCCGTCCTAGTAAATTGAGTCCGAAAATAATTATTAGAAATATTTACGAGACTAGTTGTGTGTTTAATTAAGTTTTAGATAGGTGAGTTTAGTTTAATTATGAGTAATTAGTAAAAAGGATTAAATTGAATAAAGAGTGAAAGCATAATTATAGATTAAAAGAAATCATAAGGGACCAAATAGGTAATTAAGCCTATTTTATTACATGAGGCGGCAAATGTGCATAAAAATCTTAGATTTTTATGACAATTAATTATAAAATATTAAATATATTATTACTATTATTATTAAATAAATTAAAATAAAGACATGATAAAGTAATACATGTGTAATTAAAGTATGTATATATTTGTAGTTTATAGATTTAATTTTCTTATTAATTAGTATAAGATATTTATTATTTATTATTAGTTATTAGTTATTATTAAATTAAAAGATATTTAATAATTAAATAATTAGTATAAGATTTTTGGGTAATAATAAATTATGATTTTGCCAAGTGTGTGGTAAAAATAAAATACAAGTGTATTACATTTATTTATTTACTTGAAAATTAAGTAAAAGATAATTGTTAATTAAATAATAATATTATGAGATTTTTATTGATAAATTAGTTAGATTGAGACAAGTGTATGGTGATGAATTAATGCAAGAGTACTAATAAAATACATACATTTGTAATACTTATAATTAATTAATATAATATAAAGTAAATGAAATAAAAAGAAATAAAAACAAAGCAAAAGAAAGGAAAGAAACAGAATAGAAGAGACGAAACAGGGGAGAAACAGGGGAGAAAGAAGAAAAAGAAGAAAAAAGGGAAAATAGGGTTTTTGAAGCTTGAAATTTAAATTGATAAGTCAAATTAGCCCTTTTCTCTTAATTCTAATGTTCTAAAAGCTTTAAAACAAAGTTTTGATGGAATTAAGTTGATATTTTGTAAGTTCATAGGTTTTCAAGTATAGTTTATGTTGAACAAAAGAGATGAATTAGGGATTAACTTGAAGGAATTTTAAGTTAGAATTGAAAAAGGGATTAAATTGTAAAAGAAACTATAAGTTTTATGTTTTAGGGACTAAATTGAGGGAAATTCGAAATTAGCAAAATATGCTGAAATTTTGATAGTTAAATTTTAGTTTGGATGAAATTTGAATAGAAATAGAGTGTGAATTGAATTAGGAAAGTAAGTGAATTTAGTTAGGATTAAATTGAGAATTAGGAAGAAATTGAATAGAAATTCAATTATTTATTATAATTATAATTAGTGCTGTAATTAATATTACAAATTATTATTATTTTCGTAGCTAACAAAGAACCCGAGGCATCGGCGTCAAAAGGAAAGGAGAAAGTTATCGAGGACTAAAACGGGAGAATAACGGTTTGTATTACTATAATTCAAATTATTTATTTTTAAATGTTAAATTTTAATTTATGTGTCTAGTAAATGAAATGTGAGGTAAGTATTAATATTAGTATTAGTATTATTATTAGTATTATTATTATTATTATGAGTGGGAATTAAATTGAATAGTTGATATGAAATAATATTTGAATTGGTGATATTTGGGAACTATATGGTTTTAATTTGCAGGGGGTTTTATATAAAAATAAGCAGAAATGCTGCCGAAATTTTTATAAAAAAAAATGAAGTCATTTGGTAAACAAACTAATAAATTTTATGAAATATTTTAATATATTGGTTATTTATTTAAGAATTGTTGTAAATCGTTCGATACGTCCGGTAATGCCTCGTAATTCTGTTCCGGCGACGGTTCGGGGTTAAGGGGTGTTACATTTTGTGGTATCAGAGCTATCAGGTTTAGCCGATTCTCGGCCTAAATCGAGCTCGGAATTGAGTCTAGATGTACATGCCACTGTCAAGTTAAACTGAGTCGGGATTTTTGGATGCTGACCTATTTGTTTGTTTTGTTTTATAGATTAAAGATGTCTGAAGAAAGAATAAATGATACTGATGAAAGAATGTATAGTGAAGATAGAGAATTAGATGAAACAGAATCTGTTGCACCGAGTGTGAATCCGTTAGGCAACCAACCTTCTAATGTAGAGTGAGAAAATGTCAGAGATAGAGATGAATCCCAATTACTGAGAATTATAGCTGATGCATTACAAAGAGTAGCAGGAACTACTCCTGTTACGACTTCAGTACCTACTGTTAGACGGGCTCCGATAAAGGAACTGAGGAAATATGGTGCCACTGAATTTATGGGTCTAAAAGGAGTTGATCCATCCACAGCTGAAAATTGGATGGAGTCGACTAAAAGAATTTTGCAGCAATTGGATTGTACCCCCCGAGAGTGTTTAATCTGTGCCGTATCGTTGTTACAAGGGGAGGCTTATCTATGGTGGGAATCAGTGGTTTGACATTTACCAGAGAGTCAGATAACGTGGGATCTATTTCAGAAGGAGTTTCAAAAGAAATATATCGGAGAGATGTATATTGAAGACAAGAAACAAGAGTTTTTGTTGCTACAACAGGGTGATATGTCAGTAATAGATTATGAGAGGGAATTCTCGAGACTCAGCAGATATGCCTCCGAGTTTATTCCGACAGAAGCCGATAGTTGTAAAAGATTTTTACGGGGTTTACGAGACGAGATCAAAGTGCAGCTAGTATCTCATCGGATCACTGAGTTAGTAGATTTGATTGAACGAGCTAAAATGGTGGAACAAGTTCTGGGCCTCGACAAAAAGACTGAAGTTGTTAGACCAACCGGGAAGCGTACAGGAACTACCAGTTCGAATCCTCAGCCGAAAAGACTAAAAGAATTCCAAAGTGGTTGGAGATCCAGTTTCAGGTCAGACAGAGGTGGTAGAAGTAGGGGAAAACAGACGATGATATCTACTGGCAGTGTGAGAGGTCCTTCCCGAGAAATAGATATTCCAGACTGCCAACACTGCGGAAAGAAACACAGAGGGGAATGTTGGAAATTAACTAGAGGCTGTTTTCGATGTGGTTCTACAGACCATTTCATCAGAGACTGTCCGAAAGTTGATAGTACTGTACCCGTGACATCACAGAGATCGGTATCTACAGCTAGAGGCAGAGGGTTAGGAAGAGGTGGTTCGGTTTCAAGGGGAGGAAGTATTAGGAGAAGCAGTGATATTGCTACTCAGCAGTCTGAGGCTAAAGTACCTGCCAGAGCTTATGTGGTCAGAACACGGGAAGAAGGTGACGCCCACGATGTAGTAACAGGTATATTCTTACTATATTCTGAGCCTGTTTATGCTTTAATTGATCCTGGATCTTCACATTCTTATATAAATTCAAAATTAGTTGAATTGGGAAAATTTAATTCTGAAATATCTAGAGTAACTGTAGAAGTGTCGAGTCCGTTGGGGCAAACAGTATTAGTGAATCAGGTCTGTCCGAGATGCCCGTTAATTATACAAAATAAAACTTTTCCTATTGACCTATTGATTATGCCATTTGGAGATTTTGATATAATACTGGGGATGGATTGGTTGGCTGAGCACAGAGTGGTATTGGATTGTTATAAAAAGAAGTTTAGCATTCAGACAGAAGACGGGGACAGAATTGAGGTAAATGGTATCCGTACTAATGGGCCGGCACATATTATTTCGGCAATAAAGGCTAATAAATTGCTTCAGCGGGGTTGTACAGCGTATTTAGCCTATGTTATTAATTCTGATTTGGTTGGTAGTCAGTGCAGTAAGATTAGAACCGTATGTGAGTTTCCAGATGTATTTCCTGAAGAGCTACCGGGTTTACCACCTGACAGAGAGGTTGAATTTGCTATAGAAGTGTATCCGGGTACAGCACCAATCTCTATACCACCGTATCAAATGTCGCCCACTGAGTTGAAAGAGTTGAAAGTGCAGTTACAGGACTTGTTAGATCGTGGATTTATTAGACCGAGCATTTCACCTTGGGGAGCTCCAGTATTGTTTGTTAAAAAGAAAGATGGATCGATGCGGCTTTGTATTGATTACCGGCAGTTAGACAAAGTGACGATCAAGAACCGGTATCCGTTACCCCGTATAGATGATTTATTTGATCAGCTAAAAGGAGCTTCAGTATTTTCAAAGATTGACTTAAGATCTGGGTATTATCAGCTGAAGGTAAAAGAAAGTGATGTTTCGAAGGCTGCATTTCGTACTCGATATGGTCATTATGAATTTTTGGTGATGTCGTTCGGGTTGACTAATGCTCCAGCTGCTTTTATGGATCTGATGAATCGTATTTTTCAGCCGTATTTAGATCAGTTTGTGGTGGTTTTTATTGATGACATCTTGGTTTATTCGAAGTCAGAGTCAGAGCATGATCAGCATCTCAGAACCGTGCTACAGATTCTGCGAGAAATACAGTTGAACGGAAAACTAAGTAAATGTGAATTCTGGTTATCAGAGGTAGTATTCTTGGGACATGTTGTATCTGCGGATGGGATTAGAGTTGATCCGAAGAAGATCGAGGCAATTGTTCAATGGAAGGCACCAAAGAATGTATTAGAGGTACGCAGTTTTCTTGGTTTGGCTGGGTATTACAGAAGATTTGTAAATGGGTTTTCGAAGATAGCTTTGCCGATGACCAAATTACTACAGAAGAATGTTCCATTTATCTGGGATGGTCAGTGTCAGAGGAGCTTTGAAACATTGAAACAAATGTTGACAGAGGCACCAGTTTTAACTTTACCAGAATCAGGGAAAGATTTCATAGTGTACAGTGATGCTTCTTTGAATGGTTTGGGTTGTGTATTGATGCAAGAAGGAAAAGTAATAGCTTATGCATCTCGACAGTTGAAGTCACATGAACGCAACTACCCGACACACGATTTAGAGTTAGCTGCTGTAATCTTTGCATTGAAGATTTGGAGACATTACTTGTATGGTGAGAAATGTTATATTTACACTGATCATAAAAGTCTTAAATATCTTCTGTCGCAAAAGGAGTTGAATCTGAGACAGAGACGATGGATTGAACTTCTGAAAGATTATGATTGTGTTATAGATTATCATCCAGGGAAGGCAAATGTGGTAGCAGATGCATTGAGTAGAAAAGCAGCGGTTGAATTACGGGCAATGTTCGCTCGACTTAGTATTAAGGATGATGGAAGTTTGTTAGCTGAGTTAAGAGTCAAGCCGGTGATGTTTGATCAAATCAGAGCAGCACAGTTAAAAGATGAAAAGTTGATGAGGAAAAGAGAAATGGTACAGTATGGTGCGGTAGAAAATTTTAGTATTGACGAGCATGATTGTTTGAGATTTCGGAATCGAATTTGTGTTCTATCTACTTCTGAGATTAAAGAATTGATTCTTCGAGAAGCACATGATAGTATTTTTGCTTTGCACCCAGGAGGAACGAAGATGTATCGTGATCTACGAGAACTGTATTGGTGGCCAGGAATGAAGAAAGATATAGTTGAATATGTCAGTAAATGCTTGACTTGTCAGCGGGTAAAAGCAGAACATCAGGTACCAACAGGCCTGTTACAGCCTATTACTATTCCCGAGTGGAAATGGGATCGCATTACCATGGATTTTGTTACGGGGTTGCCATTGTCAGTGAGTAAAAAGAATGTTATTTGGGTGATTGTGGATCGACTCACAAAATCAGCTCATTTTATAGCAGTTAGAACCGACTGGTCATTACAGAAGCTTGCCGAGGTTTATATTCGAGAAATTGTTAGATTATATGGTATTCCGGTATCAATAATTTCAGACAGAGATCCTCGATTCACTTCGAGATTTTGGAAGCAGCTGCATGAATCATTGGGTACTCGACTTAGTTTCAGTACAGCTTTTCATCGTCAAACTGATGGACAATCTGAACGAGTAATTCAGATATTAGAAGATATGCTTCGAGCTTGTGTCATTGATTTTGAATCAGGTTGGGAACGTTATTTACCATTGGCCGAGTTTGTTTATAATAATAGTTTTCAATCTAGTATTCAAATGGCTCCGTATGAGGCTTTATATGGTAGAAGGTGTAGATCTCCAGTATGTTGGACAGAATTAAAAGAAAGAAAAATAATTGGGCCGGAATTTATTCAAGAGACAGAAGAAACAGTTAAAAAGATTAAAGATAGACTGAAAGCCGCTTTCGACAGACAGAAATCTTATGCAGATTTGAAACGACAAGACATTGAATATTCCATTGGTGATAAAGTATTCCTCAAAGTATCGCCGTGGAAGAAAATTTTGAGATTTGGTCGGAAGGGAAAATTGAGTCCGCGCTTTATTGGACCGTATGAGATTGTGGAAAGAATTGGGCCTGTTGCTTATCGATTAGCCTTACCTCCAGAATTACAGAAAATTCAAGATGTTTTTCATGTTTCGATGCTTCGGAGATATAGATCGGATCCTTCTCATATCATTCCCACTGAAGATATTGAAATTCGATCTGATTTAACTTATGAAGAAGAACCAATTCAGATATTAGCACGAGAAGTGAAAAAATTAAGAAATAAACAAGTTCCTTTAGTGAAAGTTTTATGGAGAAGTCATAGTGTGGAAGAAGCGACGTGGGACCCGGAAGAGACAATGAGAGCACAATATCCTCATCTCTTTTCAGGTAAATTTCAAGGACGAAATTTATTAAGAGGGGGAGAAATGTAATGACCCAAAATTCATGGGCATCGGAAAAGTATAATATCGGGCCTCCGTCCTAGTAAATTGAGTCCGAAAATAATTATTAGAAATATTTACGAGACTAGTTGTGTGTTTAATTAAGTTTTAGATAGGTGAATTTAGTTTAATTATGAGTAATTAGTAAAAAGGATTAAATTGAATAAAGAGTGAAAGCATAATTATAGATTAAAAGAAATCATAAGGGACCAAATAGGTAATTAAGCCTATTTTATTACATGAGGCGGCAAATGTGCATAAAAATCTTAGATTTTTATGACAATTAATTATAAAATATTAAATATATTATTACTATTATTATTAAATAAATTAAAATAAAGACATGATAAAGTAATACATGTGTAATTAAAGTATGTATATATTTGTAGTTTATAGATTTAATTTTCTTATTAATTAGTATAAGATATTTATTATTTATTATTAGTTATTAGTTATTATTAAATTAAAAGATATTTAATAATTAAATAATTAGTATAAGATTTTTGGGTAATAATAAATTATGATTTTGCCAAGTGTGTGGTAAAAATAAAATACAAGTGTATTACATTTATTTATTTACTTGAAAATTAAGTAAAAGATAATTGTTAATTAAATAATAATATTATGAGATTTTTATTGATAAATTAGTTAGATTGAGACAAGTGTATGGTGATGAATTAATGCAAGAGTACTAATAAAATACATACATTTGTAATACTTATAATTAATTAATATAATATAAAGTAAATGAAATAAAAAGAAATAAAAACAAAGCAAAAGAAAGGAAAGAAACAGAATAGAAGAGACGAAACAGGGAGAAACAGGGGAGAAAGAAGAAAAAGAAGAAAAAAGGGAAAATAGGGTTTTTGAAGCTTGAAATTTAAATTGGTAAGTCAAATTAGCCCTTTTCTCTTAATTCTAATGTTCTAAAAGCTTTAAAAAAAAGTTTTGATGGAATTAAGTTGATATTTTGTAAGTTCATAGGTTTTCAAGTATAGTTTATGTTGAACAAAAGAGATGAATTAGGGATTAACTTGAAGGAATTTTAAGTTAGAATTGAAAAAGGGATTAAATTGTAAAAGAAACTATAAGTTTTATGTTTTAGGGACTAAATTGAGGGGAATTCGAAATTAGCAAAATATGCTGAAATTTTGATAGTTAAATTTTAGTTTGGATGAAATTTGAATAGAAATAGAGTGTGAATTGAATTAGGAAAGTAAGTGAATTTAGTAGGGATTAAATTGAGAATTAGGAAGAAATTGAATAGAAATTCAATTATTTATTATAATTATAATTAGTGCTGTAATTAATATTACAAATTATTATTATTTTCGTAGCTAACAAAGAACCCGAGACATCGGCGTCAAAAGGAAAGGAGAAAGTTATCGAGGACTAAAACGGGAGAATAACGGTTTGTATTACTATAATTCAAATTATTTATTTTTAAATGTTAAATTTTAATTTATGTGTCTAGTAAATGAAATGTGAGGTAAGTATTAATATTAGTATTAGTATTAGTATTAGTATTATTATTATTATTATGAGTGGGAATTAAATTGAATAGTTGATATGAAATAATATTTGAATTGGTGATATTTGGGAACTATATGGTTTTAATTTGCAGGGGGTTTTATGTAAAAATAAGCAGAAATGCTGCCGAAATTTTTATAAAAAAAAAATGAAGTCATTTGGTAAACAAACTAATAAATTTTATGAATTATTTTAATATATTAGTTATTTATTTAAGAATTGATGTAAATCGTTCGATACATCCGGTAATGCCTCGTAATTCTGTTCCGGCGACGGTTCGGGATTAAGGGGTGTTACAGTCTAATTGATTTCTATTGTCTTGATCTAAACTCACATAAAAATGTTGTATTTAGATAACTAGATTAATACCGCCTCCTAGTACTTTCTGAAGAATTGTTTTGAATCAGTCGCATGCTTGTCCCAATATTTTTTTTGAATTTTTCTTGAATTTTAATAGCTCGTCGTACGTCTTTAGAATAGTAGGCATTAGTATAATTCTACGTAAAAGAAATTGCACGAACTCCTCCCATGAAGTAATAGTACCAGGTGGTAGTGCTTCCAACCACTCTCTTACTTGACCTCCATGTACAAAAGGGATTAACAATAACTTAATCGCTTTATTGGAAACTCCCACATAACCAACTGTATTGCAGATATGTTCAAATCACCGAAGAAATAATATTGGATCCATATTGATATTGTCACCATACTAAAGATTCATCGACACCCAAGTTAACAATGCTGGATTAATCTTAAATTGAGTTTCACAACTGATAGGTTTTGTTATGCTTGGGTAAATCTAGTTTGTGTCGAATATTATTCGTCCCAAGAGAGTTGTCATTTTGATCTAGAAAGAGTCAAATTCCTAAGTCAAAGAATTCAAATTAAAATTAATAACTTAAAATCAAATCAGATACAAATAAATAAAAATAAATTTTTTATCTATAATTCTAAATTTTCCTGTTTATCTTATTAATTGTAGAAAATAAAATTTTAATTTAATGCCAAAACCTCCCCGGTAATAGTGGCAACAACTTCACTGCCGCCAGACGTGCAAATGTTTGGACTCAAAATACTGTAGAAAAAATATATCAAATAAAGCAGAGGTGTCCGCAAGTATACGATTCAAATTGTGATATAGTAAAGAGTTACGAAGAGACACTCTGGGAATTATTCTGAAGATCGTACATAAGGGATATTGAATTAAACTAATATCCGTTTCTCTACACTAATAACACTAAATAGTAATAATTTAAAACTATAGCACGAAAAACCAAATTAAAATTAAATAACGGAAATAGCATAAATTAACTAAATCTAACGAAAACAATCTAACAATCGAAATAAACTCCAATAAACAAGAAAAAGATTAACTCACATCAATGTTCCTAATTAGATTCAGAACTTGGGTTTTATTTAATTAGCTATTAACTAACTAGTTATTACCTTTCGACGTCTAACTAATTAATTAACCGAAAAAAAACTTGTCTCTTAACCTCGCCTTTTAAACTGGGATAAATTTTGAGGTACTCGATAAACTATTCTCTTGACCTCATTTACCTAAACTACTTCTTAGGGTTTTCAATACTAGGGTTTAAGCACACATAATTTAAGCCAACTAATTCAGAAATAAAGCCCAATTCTTCTGTGAATTATTCTTACATCTGATTGTTAATCTCCCAAAGGAAATTAGCCACTCATGGATCTAGATGCAATTTTCCCAAAACTCAAATTAAACATGCGAAGAAATATTTATATAAATAAAAGGGAATAGAGAAATATATATGTTTCGATATCGAGTTGTGCATGAAAGTCGAAATTCATTTGACAGTTGCAAAGGTAACATCGATTGTAACTGAAAACCAAAACGAAATTTATAAAAACTAAATAAACGAAAGCTTGGATCCAAATCAAATCCAAGAAAGAACAAGAAGAATAATTTTGTTTTTGAAAATAAAAGACTAAATTAAAACCAAACTAAAACTAAAATTAAATCCTAAAAATCTAATCTAAACGGCTCATTCACCAACGACCTCCTAAAGTTAATCTAAATATGAATATATATATATATATAGCAATGTTTCCTGCCCTTACTAGATCAAATACAAGCCATAAGACTAAAAAAATTGTTGTGCAGGTGAACACACCCTTGACTTAAAATTTCCTTTCGCCGCTACAATGTTGTAACACCACAAGACCGATGTCACGATGCTATCATTGTCCTTGATGTTCTTGGCCTGAAAAACGATGTTCTGCACACTTAATCTACTTGTTAGTCCTTCCCTAAGCCCCTATTGGCCCATTAGGTCATTACATTGCAAAAATATGTGTAAAAAAATTATTTTACTAAAATTAAACATAAGCTAATAGAAATGAAAAGCATAAAAAATAGTCTAAAACGGCTAGAAAACAAGCTCATTAAGTGTCAAAAATACCCTAATTTGCCAACAAAAATTATGGCAGATCAAATGCCCTTGGTATTAAGCATCACCTTGGCCATTTCTTGCACTCTCTTCTTCTTCTTTTCCACCACACCATTTTATTGATGTGTCTTTCGTGCTAAGAAATCATGTTTGATCCCCTCCTTATTATAGAACTCAACAAAACTGTTATTCTCAAACTCATGCCCATGGTCACTACAAATCTTTCTTATCATGCAAGTAAATATACCTTTTTCATTCATCAACCCCCTACACAATCTCTTGAACTCACCTAAATCATCTGATTGTTTCTAAGAAATTTAACCTAGGTCTACCTTGAGAAGTCATCCACATAAATGAGTACACATCTTTTCCTTCCTAGTCGTTCTTTCTGCATAAGACCAAATAGATCAATGTGCAAAAGCTCGAGTAGTGCTTTGGTCTTGATATGATTCATCTTTTGGTGATTCTCTTGATGTTGTTTATGTAACACTAATTGCGTGTGTGCGTGCGCATAAAACAAACGATTTTAAAAAACAAATTTAAAGTGTAGCTTTAACTGCAAGCATACAGTGCCAGTTGTAATATTTATAGTGTCTGATGGAACATCGGAGTATTCCAAGGGGTCGAATCCAAAGGATTTCCAAATGGATAAATGTTTTTATCAAGTTAATTACAAGTTAAACAATTACTAATCTACTTGAGTTATAAATTATTTGTGCAAGTCTAAATAAAATTATTTATAAACTAAAATTAAACTATTAACTAAACTAACTAAGCTAAACTTTTTTCCTAATGTTTTAGATAATGTAAATGATTAAATGATGGTCAATTGATTAGTTAAGTGCTAATTAAATTAATGAACCTATACCGATTATATTGGTTGCCACTCTTAGTTAGGAATCTCCTCTTGTTCTCATCCTATACTAAAAGATACTACCTAAGATTACCTTTCGGTCTCACTACTCAGCACGATTATATTGAACTATCTAAGGATAAACTCTCCTCTCGGTCTCATTTATCTAGGTTTTTCGCTAAAGGCGTAAATTCTAGTGTATTAAGTATTTTGATATAATCAAACAACCAATTAATCAAGAATAGATATTAACTTAAGCTAACAAACAACCAATCAACCAACCATCTAACAATTTAGCACATTATAAAGCTTAAAATCCAAACAGATATTCCATCAAACAATTAAAAAGCGTAATATAGAGATAAGTATAAGAAATACACATTTAGATGTGAAATCAATGGCACCCAAAAGCTTCATTAATCTTCATTTAAAAAGTCTTTTACAAGAAAGAAGAAAGAAAACTACAAGAATATAATCTACTCTAAAAAGAAAAGAGAAAACCTAAACTAAAAATGGAAAGAAAAAGAAAAGGAAAGGGAAAGAGAAAGAAAACCTAACCTAAAAACTATAAACCCTAAAAAAACTATTTAGCCACAAAAAAAAACTAAAATGAAAGGCTTATAAAGTTGTATTTATAGCCTAATAACATTTAGCCTAACATTGATCATTTTGCCCTTAAGTACTTGTACCGATAAAAGGGTGCAAGGAACCCAAAATCAAGCTTGAAACACCTTACAAACATGTCAAAATATTCCTTATTTATTTCCATTCATTGATGAACATTTCCAAACCTTAAAATACTTCTATTATTATCCCAAACATCATAAGTTGACCCTATAACAATTACTCACTTAATTCTAAAACAATTTCCATTTGAATTTCACTTTCATCACAACATTTCTATCACTTAAAATACTAACAACTTAATTATGCACATACCGTTCTAATAACATGATTTAACTTCACAATTCATAAATCATACCTTATTGAAGATGAAATGTGATCCATCTAGCTTATTCGATCTCCTAAGTATTATCTGCACGCTACGTGCTAAAAAAACACATTAAGCTTCATAGAAGCTTAGTAGGTACCCATCTGAATCATAATTTTAATCAAGCATTATTAATTTAATTAATATCGCTAGCTCTTAATTTCAGTTGCCTTCACTTTATTAATTCACTATAATATGTCAATTTATATTTGGTATAATGCGTTTAGATATAATAATGCTCACAACTTATACCTCTTACCACTTATTTTTCTCTTGAGTCAATAGTCCATAGTCAACTCACCTGAACAAGTAGGATATGTGGAAATAAAACTGAAATGCACTGAAGTGCAGAACCATTGAAATGTTCCAAAGAGCCACTGTCACTGAATTGCACTGAAGTGCCACTATAACTTAGTTGCACCATAGTGTCATTATCACTATGTTGCACAGAAGTGTCACTATCACTGAGTTGCACTGAAGTGCCACTATCACTATGCTCACTGAAAGTTTCTTAATAACATGCCATCTATATCCAACATTTCCATGTATTGTCTACTTGGGCATTTATATTGTCATTTTCATCGCCATCACTTATCAATTAATGACATGAACTTTATACTCTTTACAATTTAATCTTTATTTTCATGAAAATCAATATTCACTAAATTATCACTTTAATATCACTTCGAATTTGTGACAGCCCAAAATTGACCCTAGTCGGGAAGTGGTTTCGGGACCGCTAAACCGAGTCACCGAAATGTTTGAATGTGATATTTATTGTCTAGAATATGTATATATGCATGTGTTAAAATTTCATGGTTGAATTTTGTAAATTGTAAGTGAAATTTTATTAAATAGGACTTATGTGAGAAAATTTAGAAATGTGCTAGGCTAATGTAAGGTGGCCCATTTATGCATGTTGCAAATAGTTGTACTTGCATGTCAAATACCCCTTTTATTTTAAGTGGTGGCCGGCCATGATGGTCATATATATATAATATGTATTAAATCTTAATTAAATGGCCATTATTTTATGCAAAAGAAAGGAAATAGATTAAAGAAAGAATAAAAAGAAAAGTAATGAAGACAAAGCATCATCTTTGTCTTCTTGGCCGGATTGAAAGAAAGAATTGGGGCAAACATTCGGTCACTTGAAGCTTGAGAAGGGGGGGAAATGGGTGAAGAAAACTAAGTGTTCATCTTTGTTTCTTCTAAGCCGAATGTGAAGGAAGGAATAGGGGCAAAGGACTTTCGGCCATTTGAATGCTTAATAAGGTTAGTATATTGTGTTAAAGTTGTGAAATTTTAGCTTGTTTTAGGTTAATTATCATGGTTCTTACTTAGACCATGCAAAATTTTTAACTTTGATGGATGGATGGAGCATTCGGCTATGGCTATTAAAGAAGGAAATTTGATTACTTCCTTTAAGTTTTGATGAAGAATGTGTTGAGGAAAGAAATTGATCTTGCTAAAAATATAAATTCTAAATGCTCATATATGTAATACCCAAATAAAAATGCTTGATGTCTTGAACAAATATTGTTTCGATGGGTGGAATGAGTAATGTCATGTATAGGTTTCGGCTATGGATTTTCATGTTTAATATTTTTATGTTGGTGTTCAAATTGAAAATGGATGTTAGTTGTGCTATAACACTTGCTTAATGATGAAAGGATCATGAGCTTAGGGCTTGAGAGGCATTCGGCTTTGGAGTAAAAATAATAGAAATGGTGTTTAGTCAATGCAAGTGTCCATACTTGTAGGATGTATTGAGTGTTGCAATCGGCCTTAACATAGACATGTGTGTGTTCAGCCACATAAATGAGCACCTAAGTTGATGTGTATGTTCGGCCAAAGGTAAGCATGTTGATGGCTTTATCTTGACTTAGAAGGTTCGGCTAAAGGGAAAATTAGCTAATATGTCGAACTCGATTCGTGAATTCGTACATATGTGACTCTAATGTCTAATGTGTATATGGACTAAGTACCTTGAGGTTCTCTTTTGATGTTCGAGTGAATTGTATTGAATCATTTGATGTGATTAAAATTGCATATGACCATTGTGTACTTGAGCTAAAAGGTGGCCATATGACCCATCAAACTCCTTGTCATATTCGGCCATAAGCTAGCAAAATGAGACTTTAATGAGTTAAATTTGTTTGATTTAGCTCAAGGAGTTAAAGGAGGTGAATCGAGCAAAGGCAAAGAAAAGGTCATCGAGTAGTCGAGTTGGAACCGTCTTACCCAACACGAGGTAAGTCATTAAGCATGTAGTTGGTATTATTTCAAATGGTCATAATGTTTATGTATTGATGCTGAATGGAATGAATAAATATACATATATATATATGCATGTACGTATGTGATGATGAAATTGTTGAATGAAAGAAAAGAGGTAAGATGTACTGAGTTGTTGATCTCGGCACTAAACGTGCGGGATAACCATTTATGACCATGAGATTGGCGCTAAGTGCGCGGGATTAAATTGTACAGCACTAAGTGTGCGAAATGAATATGATGCACTAAGTGTGCGAATTGACCATGCGGCACTAAGTGTGCGAGTTTGACTATGTAGCACTAAGTGTGCGATTTGATTACGTAGCACTAAGTGTGCGAGTTGATTATATAGCACTGAGTGTGCGGGCTCAATATACATTCGTGAATCATTATGGACACTATGTGTGCGACACCATTGAGTCGATCGCGGACAGCGGATCGGGTAAGTGTCTTGAGTACATGGCTAATAGGTGCTATGCTTATACTTGGTGTTGAGCTCGGTAAGTTGAACCTATGTGACAACTATACTTGAAGTCACGTACATAAAATTTATCGTAGGATGGGTGAAAGGCCGTTTAGTTGTTTGATTGTAACGAGAATAAATTGATTTATGAAAATGCTTCAATGTCCTATTGATGAGTATATGGATTGTGAATGCATGAATTGATATGAAATTGAATCGATAGGTTGGAGGAACTATGGTATGGTTCGGTATGGATGGAGTAAATTGTCTCGTTCCATTTTGTTTCCTCTTGTGATAATGTTATTGATGGATGGTAGTGCATTGCTTATGACTTACTGAGTTATAAACTCACTCGGTGTTTCCTTGTCACCCATTATAGGTTGCTTGGACTCATCTATTTTTGCGGGGTCAGGCCGTCATCGAAGTCATCACACCGGATAGCAAGTTTTGGTACTTTCTTCTTAGTTGGCTTAGAAGAACATTTTGGCATGTATAAGCTATTACGTTGTGTTTGAATTTTGGCATGTAAACTTTAAGCCATGCGAAAATGGCACGAATGTTCGATTGAGTTGGATCAAGGGTAGGCATGAGATGGACCTAGTTACTTTCGTAACAGATGCTGGCAGCAGCAGTGTCATGAGATTGAAAAATCACTAAAAATAGTAGGATTGGAATTAATTGATGAATAAATTATGTAATCGAAGCTCGATGAGTCTGCTTTCATGAGGAAGTAACGAAAAGATCATATGGGCAGTATATTAAGAGATAATCAGATTATTGTGGGACAGGGCCAGAACCGTATCTGGATTCCCTGCTCCGACTTTGAAAATTCATTACAAATTAACCAGAGATAATTAGGGGTCGTACCATATATGTACAGATTCCTCTCTGAGTCTAGTTTTCATAGAAACAAACGGCATCAGTATTGAAGCCCCGTGCAGGGAGATATCCAAGTCGTAATGGGCAAAGGTCAGTGTAGTCGACCCCTGCAACTTGGGAGACTTTGACTAATAAACTGTACTAATTGGGCCAACCAAAAATTCTAGAAAAAAATACATAGATGGGCACATGAGTCTAGTTTCTGGGAAAAATTACGAAACTGATTTTCGAGTTACGAAACTCAAGATATGATTTTTAAAACGACTAGTACACAGATTGGGCAGTGTCTGGAAAATAAATTTTGTAAGGGGTTAAAGTCAGTTAACACCTCGTGTTCGACTCCGGTGTCGGTTTCGGGTTCGGGGTGTTACAGAATTAAATTCAAGCATTTTAGTTTCATACTTTTAATTTTTACACTCTTTGAAATTTTGTCTTCATTGCATCAATTTCACTATACTAAACCTTACAATCTTTCCAAATTAGTCCTTGCTAACATATAATTCAATAACCCTTATAAATTCACTTCAATATCACTTTCAATTTAACTTACTACCATATAAAACTTCATTTAGGTCCACTAAAAATTATTTCATAACCTTCTTTTAGCTTCACTTAACAGTTATCACTTTCATATTTATTTTCAATCACTTAGTCACTAAATTTTCACTTCTCATATAAGTATGATTACTTATGACATTCACATATTACCACCTATGTTTACACTTCTTCATACTTTAAAGTCACCTACTATACCTCATTTCACTAATTTCATCTTTTTTTAATTAATGCACTTGACACATATTACTTAGCTCTTTCATTATTTTATTAATTTGAATATCAATTTTCAAATCTTATACACTTTAATATTTATTCATGAAATTTACACTTATGGTCACTTAATATCACTTTACAATACTTTATCACTTATTTAATCTATATCTTTTAATCACGATTCAATATCACTTACTATACCCACTTTACTAAATTTATTTCATTACTAGTTAAATCACTTCTCACTTCATAATTTCCAACTCAAGAATACTTATTTACATCTTTCTCTAAAATTTCAAATATTATTCAATTTAGTCTCACTTTCTAACATGTCTTATACATATCATAATTATTTCCACTTTCACTTATCATGTCACATATATGTCAATTTACTCATTTTAAACTTAAAATATTTCTAAATATTATTCCTCTCCATCAATTTCACACTATTTAGTGTTTTTAATTTATTTTTCATTCTCTACACTTAATTTGCAACATTTTTCAATATAATTCTTTGAAAAATAAATAGAGTTAATATGAGTGCTTACCTTTCTTTTGCTAGATTTCATTTCCTTACTTCTTTTCTAATCCTTTCACACTTTTGTCACTTGCTCTCATTTATCTATAATATTTTCATCACTTCTTTTCTTTCTCACTTCATTGACATGTTAGAACATAAGCAATTTCTTTACTAGAAATCACTTTTTCATATCTCTACTTTAACTAAACATAAATTTCAGAAGAAAATATTTGATATCTTACATTTTCTCTTTAATCTCTTCTCTATCTTCTCAAATTTCTTCACTTCAAACTCCAATTTCTCACTTTCATAATGATAATTGAATCCTCTAGGATATCTACTTCACTTTTCCTTTTTGATGGACTTGGAAATTCTCAGAACTTTAATCCTTCTAAGTCTATGGTGTGTTTTAGCCTCAACACCCCAAGAAATCAAAGGCGGCACCTTAGTGATGCGTTGGGGATATGGTTGGTTGAGACGATGGGAAATTATCTTGGTCTTCTGCTTATCATTGGAAAAAAAAGACAGGGGCTTTTCAACACATTCTCGATCGGTTCTCTAATAGGATAAATGGTTGGTCAAAAAGGTTTTTATCCTATGGTGGTAAGGATATTTTTATTATAGATATATTACAATCCTTGTCTACTTATGCTCTTTCAGTTTTTCTTTCTCCTAGAGGTATGACTGATGAGATGCTTTCGAGGATGCGAAGTTATTAGTGGGCTAGCAAAGCCAAAGGACGCAAATGGGTGATGATGGCTTGGGACACATTGTGCAAGCCAAAGGGAGTGGGCGACCTCAGATTTAGAGACCTTAGGCTTTTCAGTATTATGCTTCTAGAGAGACAAGTTTGGTGCCTTATTAACCACAAAGATACCTTGTGCTTCCATGTCCTCTACTCTAAATATTTTTAGGATGGAGATGTGTTTCATCCTAAAACGGTCGATAAGCCTTCCTTCGCTTGGACGAGTATCTCAACTGCAGCTAAAGCCCTCAAAGCAGGATTCGATTGGGAAATTAGGAACGGCAGAAGAGTGACAGTTTGGTTGAAAATGTGGGGTTTTGAAGGTCTTGATGGTAATACTTTAAGTGATCCTAGTGTTGACATTCAGGAAAGGGTGGTGTAAGACTTATGGAAACCTAATCACCTTGTTTGGGATGGTATTTGGGTCTGCGAGCTTTTTGGTGAAATGGTGGGGGAGTAGATTTGTGAGCTTCCCATCATCCCCAATAGGCCGATAGATAGAGTTATTTGGTTCCATAATAAAAATGGAAGTTACACAATGAAATCGGCCTATTCGTGGCTTATCTTCAAGAAGGTTGGCTTTGGTCCACATCGACTCTTTTGGAAGATCATTTGGAAGCTTCAGATACTTCCTAAAATTCTCTTCGTGTGGAGATTGAGCCATGATTTTCTCTTGAAGAATGTTCAAATCTCTTCAATTAAGCAAAGCTTTGGTAAGGGATGCTTGAAGTGCAGTGATGATGGAGATGAGACAGCCTTTCACGCTCTTAAGGAGTGCACGAAGGCCTACGCGATCCTTGCTCTCAGAGGGCTTAATGGTAGTCTTCTCAAAAGATTCATGAAAAATGCATTGATTGGTTGGAGGAGACTATGCATTTATTGGACAAAAATATATTCGAAGATTTGATTACGATTCTTTGGAATTTGTGGAATAGTCGTAACAATGTTATCTTCCGGGGTAAAAATGAGGATTCTAGGGCTATTTGGAAATGGGCAAATGTGCTTGGCGATGACTTTCGGATACACAACCTGACAAGCAAGGAAATTTTTCCCATGTCACCAAGGCCCCAAAAATGGGAGAAGCCCCCGATCGGATTACGGAGCTGTTTTGCTGTTTTGCTCATTTTATTTCGCTACTATTTTGCTCTCTGTTTTTCTCCCAAACTTTTAAAGGTCTCACCTTTTTCATTCTTGCAGTTATCATCTTCTTTTCCATTGCTCGACAAGCACCATCCACTTCCATTATTTCACACCCTCGTACATTCTTCAGCAAGGCAGCAGAAACTAAGTACCACCAAAACATTTCCAAACAGCCTCTGTGCTTAGAAAAGGGATTTCATTTTCAAGATAGGGATGGAGTATGCTAAAGCCATTTCATCCGTGGTGGAGAAACATGGATGGCAAGCTTTCTGTCTCCTTCCTGACGATGTTTTCCCTCAAGTGCTAAAGGAAATTTATGCTCATCTTAGTTCTCTTGAAAATGTGTTATGTGCGAGGTGCCTCAGTACTATTTGGTGCCAAGTCTATAAATGCACAATACGGGTTTTCTGATGGTTCAAATGAACACGTGGATTTTCTTAAGACAAAGAGAGTAGAAAAATTAAATCACGTGCTCACTGATGTCTGTGTAGAAGGCACCAAGTGGACGATATATAGGAATGATTGTTACACTGTTGATAGGATCACTTTAAAGCCCCATTGTAGGGTAAGATATAATTTCCTCAAAAATTGTTTCATCCCATCTACCCACAAATCTACAATCTCAAAGGAACATCTGATACTTCTTCACTTGATTATCATGGGACAAAAGATAAACGTTGGAAACATTATCTTTCGAGAGGTCCATCACTATGCCTTGAAAACGTTGGTGCTTTGAACTTTCCGTCGCTTATAACCGCACTTTGTTAAAAGGTCAAGGTTCCTCTTCAAGTCAATGAAGAACGAACCCCTAACAAAGGTGTCATTTCTAAGAAGTTGTTGTTGGAACCCGAGGAGGAGGAGGATGAGAGTGAAGAACCTACTGCAAAGAAGTAGACCACCGAAAAATAAAGAGAAGCAGAGAAAGCTAAATCTATCTAAGTTGACTCTGAGAACACTACAACTACCACCACACTAAGAGCAAAAGCACCTATAATCGCACGAGAATGTGTAGTTCATCAACTAATCAATGAACTCATGAAATCAAACTCTGATTCTAAAGATGAGCTACCTATTAGTCAACGTAAAAGGAAGTATTTCAAGACAACTGCTGGAAAAGCAATCCCAGCTAAGAGTGGAAACTTTGGGCGACAGAAGCGTTACAAATGTGCTGCCAAGAAGTCTACC
Source organism: Gossypium hirsutum (assembly GCF_007990345.1). Lineage (NCBI taxonomy): Eukaryota > Viridiplantae > Streptophyta > Magnoliopsida > Malvales > Malvaceae > Gossypium > Gossypium hirsutum. The sequence goes on along the minus strand of NC_053445.1, from coordinate 10,832,134 downwards.
AAACCAACTTAAGAGTAACAAACATTTTGTTCAAGCTTTCATTTCTAATCTATGCATTCATTTTTCTTTATCATTGCATTTCTATACTTGTAAATATATATTCTCTAACATTTCCCATTTTTCTACATTGAGGACAATGCATCCCTTAGGTTTGGGGTGTGTTGTGCATATATGTTGCATTAGATATGTATGTTAATATTTTTTGTCTTGTCATTTACTTTGCCATGACATACAATTTCCAAACAATTGCCAGACTTTGTTAAGTATATTTTTTGTCTATGATATTCGATGAGGATAATAAATCTTTAATAAATTTAGAAAACTTTTCAAGTAGTTAGGTCTATTTAGCTTAGGATAGCTTTTTGAAAATTGATTCTTCAAAGTAGAACAACCTAAGTAGCAATGCAATGAAGTCTGTAGTAGGATTCTTTTAATGCATCTAGAATTTCTTAATCCTAAATTCAATAATCTATTTGTAAATGATAAGGAATATCTTAGCAATAGTTTTGCACTCTAATGTTCTAATTTATTGAGTAAGTCAATAATGCTTTGTTTGCTCCATCGCATTATTGATCAGAAAAATGAGTTCAAATAAGAGCATTTCAAAAAAAGAAAAAAAATATGTTAAATAATAATTTAGGGACACTCTTCTTAAGTGTTGGACTGAGTAGCTAAAGAGGTAGTTTTTTGCTCCATGCATCTGTTTAGTTAAAAGCCTTAACTTTATAAGGGAATTCCATTCAAATTATGGCATGATGTAATATCTGGTCGTCTAGTGTTTGCTTCATTGAGGTTGTCAAGTAAAGAAATCATGTGACAAGATGAATTTCCTAAAGAAAGTAATAATTATAATTTAAATTTTGAATAAGTAAGAATAATGAAATTGAATTTAGAGGAAAGATATTTTAAATATATTTGAAGAGGTCTGCTATAGCCATAATTGCATAATTATTTAGGAACTTTTATTTTTAGGAAACATTTTTTGCACTTCAATTGCTAAACAAGTCTATAAAACTCGAACCATTTTTTCTTTATTTAGAAGACTGCTGAGAATAGAGGTGAAAAATATATTTCAAATAGTCTAGTGATATATTTGGAAATTGTAATGTTTAGGCAAATTCATGCATACTCATACATATTTGCTTAAGGACAAGCAATAATTCAGGTTTGAAGGTGTGATAACTCTTGAAAAGAGTTATATTTCAAGCCTCTAAACTAAAGTATTTACTTGTAATTAAGAAAATATATTTTCATTTTAGACTTATTATTAGAGTATTGCATACTAAAGCTTTTATTGTGTTTCAACTATATATTTATGTTACTTTTAATTATTGGAAAGAATTTTGGTAGTCTTTGGTAGTAGGTACAAGTAGGATGAAAGAAGAAAGAAGAAGGAAAATAAGAAGAGGAAAAGAGAACAAATGAGGTGAAACATTACCATGGCAAATGTTGGGATAGATTACCAACAGAAATGCCATGGCAATTCCAAGAAGATAACGCAGCATTCAATCCACGTCACTCTCAGCCAGCTTTACGTGTACTAGATAAATCACCCTGAAAAAGAAGAGTAAAAGATCTGTACTGAGATGGACGGATCTACCCTAGAAAAGGAGGAGAGAGAACAGAAGAAAGGACACACACGGATTGTGAGGAGAAAAAGAAAAGAAAGAGAGCAGTTACTCGCTGCAACACAATCTAGTGGAGTAATTCAGAAGAGAAGAAGAAGGAAGCAGCTAAAGAAGGAAGATCATAGATACGAAGAAGGGGAAAAGAAATTTGCCTTGGGTTTTGCGTAGAATCTGGATAAGAAGTTAGAGCGCAACAAGAACTTTCTTCAGTGCTGCCTTTGTTCTGTTTTCTTGGTTTTGAATTTTGTGATTTGTGAAACTTGAAGTATGTTGATGAATTATTTAATTTTGGATTTCATTACCTAACCCGTGAGTTAATTATCTTCGGGTTGGAATTATATGGGTGAATATTGAATTTATTGTAATGCCCATGATATGCTTGTGATTAAATTTATTGTTTCATTCTATTCTAGTTTATTTGGAATACATGCAAGCTCTAGCCATAGTTGATTGCATGTTATGAACTTAGGTGGATTTGAATCTAAAAGGATTAAATACATTGGATTATTAACCGATTGGTACAGGTGAGTACTCAAAAGAATATTCGCAACACTCTAGACATAAAAGATGCGATCTGTACAGGTATAAAGCGTTAGTTGGTTATCATTTGTGAGTCTTGTAGACATATACAGACTTTAAATAGTAATCAAAGTTTAACTCTCAAAAGAAGTAAATTGCAGTAGTAAATATTTGGACAGTATTTTAGTCATAACTTTGCCATGGCATTACTATGTTATGAAAATATTCCCTGAGTAATTCCAACCTTTATCATTCTACAGCAGAAATACTCTCTACTTGTTCCTTGTGAATTGCCACGACATTTAGATTAGTTAGTCATGTTTTAGTTATAATTGATGTTATTAGTTCATTCATTCATTCCCTTCACCAATTTATACTTTTTTCCTTTTTCACAATTTCATTCTGTAAATCTTCAGTGATGCTTACCAATTCAAATCAACTTTCGATCCCTGTGGTGATGATACTCACTCATCATTATATTACTTGAATTGATGTGTGCACTTGCACAATTGCATTATTTACACGCAACAAGCACCAAGACGACATTATAATCCTCGATCATCAGATCTATGAGGTGAGAGGCATGATTGAGTCATTCATTGATGTTGAAGTAAAATGTATTAGGCACGATAGAAATAAATTTGCAGACCTCCTTTGTTATCTTGCCCTAAAAAATTAGTGTAATTTTTTTTCGATATGGAGTATCCAAGCGATATCCATAATTGTGTAATTTTTATTCATGAATTGGGGTAATGGCCTTCGGGCCCATTTTTGTCAAATAAAAAAGAAAAATCCACTATGTACGATCTCAAATCAATGCCTATTTTATAGCATAATGATTTTAGGGGCGTTATAATTTACCTTTCATAGAATTTCTACACACCTTAAGAATGGTTCCTTAAAATTTTGGGATTCATCAAACTGCCTCAAATCTAACCAATCTCTATAGACCCTTAAAGTGGATATGACCAAGCTTTTCTTGTCATAGCTCTAATTTTAGGGTTGCAACACTATTGCAGTTGATAGATAGCATCACCTTGTAGCAATTATCAAAATTTCAAACACCTTACATAACCACTTCATTAGATCCAGTGGCAACTATACATTTGTCTTTAATGAAATTAACAAGCATACATTTGTGACAAAGTTGGTTAATGCTTACCAGATTGGCTTTAAGATCATTCACCAAGAATAAGTTATTCAATCAAGGCATGTCAAGAACATTCACAATCCATTTATCGAATATCTGTCCTTTCTTTCCATCACCGAAAGTCACCCTTCTAACAGAAGACTCCTCAAAATAAGTCAGATAAGACCGATTACCTTTCATGTGCTAAGAGCAATCACTATCAAAATACCATACTCCATCAATAGTGGACTTTAGTGATTAATTTGCAACTAGCATACACCTTGTTTCCATCTTCACTCACATTTGTTTCTGTTTTTTAACTCTTGATGTCCCACAAGGAATAGACACTTCTTTATGCACTACACATCTCCACCTTAGATCATGTGGCATCTTGAAACATATAAACCTTATATGTCTAGGGGATCCACAATAATGAGAAATCACTTCATGTGAAGTGATTTCCTTCTTGGCACTCTTGATCAACACGAGCTTTGAGCTTTCATTAGTAACACTAGAACTTGAGGCCTTCACAAAGATTGTAAGACTCTAGATGATAGCCTCCCCTTTGTCAAGATACCCTAAGCCTCCATTTCCTAAATCTCACCTTCCAACTTCTAAGATTTCATCAAGTTTTTTGCTACTGGAGGTGAATTTCTCAAGCATGACTTTAGTTTCAACAATTTTCTTCTTGAAGTTCACAAGATTATCAAGCTCCTCTGCTAGAAGAGACTCTTTTGCATCTACTTGTTTATCCAAGATTGTATTTTCATCATTCAATTGTTATTCTCCTATGACAATTGAGAGTTGATTTCAAAGAGTTGCCCTTAATTTCCTAACATTTCCTTGAAGTTTTCAAAAATTCTTCATCCGAATCAATATTAAAATCTCCATTAAAATCTTCATCATCTCCTCTGTCAGTATTTGTAGCAAAAATAATAAAATTATGATGAATATGTTCTTAATCAGATCCACTATATGAATCCTCATCACTTAAAGTTACAAAGAGTGACTTCTTTTTTTCTTTTAAAGTGTTAGCACACTCAGATTAGATATGACCATATCCTTGACAATCATAGTAGTGGACACCTTTCTTCTTGTCATTCTCAAGTTCCACCTTTATGACTATTCCTTTTGGTTTGCTTCTAGGGACAATGGCACTGCTTCAAACTTCTTGAACCTCCTTTTCTACTTCTTGAGAGCCCTATTAAAGTTTTGTATGAGTAAGGCTATCTACTCCTAGAGATATTAAATAGCAGCATTCTGGGAAGTTAGCACTTCCTTAGCCACTTGAACAACAATGTTTCTATATCATTTTGCTCTATTGTGTTTAGCCTCATCAAAGTTAACATCAAATGCTTGTAAAGAGCCAATAAGTTTATCAACAGCCGACCTTTCAAGATCCTTGGCCTCCTCAATAGCTGTAACCTTGATGAAAATCTCTTAGGAAGAGATTTCAACACCTTCCTGACCAGTTCGAGATTGGAAAGTATTACTCTCCAAATGCAAATGTCTAATCTGATAAATCATACAACTCTATATAGAACTCTCCAATAGTCTTTGATTTTTGCTTTCTTAGGCTATCACATTTGGATGTCAGAATCTGTATCTTAGATTGTGTAACGTTGGAGGTACATTCATCAACTGTCTCCAAAATATCCCATGCCAATTTAGCCACAGTACATTTTGCGATCCTTTTGAATTCCTACAAGTCTACTCTAGAGAAGATAGCGTATAAAGCTTTAAAGTTGGCATTAGCAAGCTTTTCTTCTTTTGTTTTCCATTAAACCTCTAGCTTAGTCATTCTTTCATCACCGATATCCATCTTGGGTGGTTCCCATCCGGTAAGCACTGCACTCTAGGCCTTCTCATCAATGGACTTTATGTACACCTTTATACGTGCTTTCCAGTATGCATAATTACCAGCCTCAAGCATAAGGGGTTGAGAAGTAGACGAACCTTCCATAGCTTGAATCTAGCAACACCAAGAATCTCCACTAGTTGCGTTAAGTTGTAGGCTCTGATACAAATTGTTAACCCGAATGTTTGTTGAAGAATAAGCTAGGCGCTTGGAAGGTATGGCTAAGGTAGTGGAAACTTCTTCACGTGCGGTAACAAGAATAAAACAAGTGACTCAAAAATTGTTTAGGGAGTTCGATTTCCCTACATTTGTAGAGTCTAGCTTAGTGAAAAATATCCACCATCTTCAACACTAGCAATAAGTGAACCTAAATCTATCACACACCTGTGACAATTTTCTCACATTTGTACCTTGAAGATTGATACTCTTCCCACTAAATTCACTCCTGTGAACTTACCAAGTAAAACCACAACTCAATAGGTTTTAGTGTCACAATGCACTTATAAAATAAAGTTCCTCACTACAGATTAAGTGTTATCTCTCTCAGTAAAATAACCTATATAAGTCTCTCAATTATATAAAATATTTCGAGACTTGCTAACGTAAAGAAAATCTATCACAATCCCTATTAAAAATCAACTAAATGATTTGAATACAATATAAAAATAACAATCAATTTAAACAAGGGTTGTTGTAGCTAAGTCTTCAACGATCCATTCCAATTCTACTTCCTTGATCTAAGGGGTTTGATAAGTGAGATCCGATAAAGTTCCCTCAAGTGGATATCCATTGATAAGCTAGATATGATCTATAATCTCACACTACACCAAAACAGGCTTTTAGCGGCGCTTTTGTATTTGCGGCGCTTTGCAAAGCGTCGAAAAAAACACCGCTAAATAACGCGTCGCTAACTTTAGCGGCGCTTTTCCTACAAACGCCGCTAAAGACCAAGACCTTTAGCGGCGCTTTTCTCACAAATGCCGCTAAAGACCAAGACCTTTAACGGCGCTTTTCCCTCAAACGCCGCTAAAGACCACGACTTTTAGCGGCACTTTCCCACAAACGCCGCTAAAGACCAAGACATTTAGCGACGCTTTTATCATAAACGTCGCTATAGACCATGACCTTTAGCAGCGCTTCTAGCAAAAACGCCGCTAAAAACATAAACTTCAAAAAAATTATTTTAATCAAATAATATTTATTTTTATGATAAATATTATATTATGTTTTATTTTTAAATTTGAACTTTAAATATACTTTTTAAGGATAAATAAAAAATACTATTTAAATTAAATTTTCTATGAAATTTTAACTTTAAAACTAAATATAAAAATTAATGAATTTAGTTTTAGAATTTAAAATAATAAATTAATAACACAATTAAAATACAAAAGTTAGAACTCAAGTTGTCGTAAATATTAAAGTAAAAATAAAAATTTAGAATCAAAACTAAAATAAACAATGGAAAGATAGCTACAGAAAACATTTATCCTCATGATAAAATCACATACACCAATGCATACAAAATAAAAACTTAATGCTACAGAAAACTTAATGCTACAAAATAAAAATTTAAGCTTCCTATACATACACCAATTTGCTATAGTTATCTGTCTCATTTATCCTCCTCTCCACTCTCGCAGTCTGAACCATAAAGAAGACAACACCACTAGTGTTTGATGGCTCCAAACCTGAAAAGATTAAACTGATCATTGACTTGATTCATGCTAAGTTTATATGCTAAGAAAAGATGTTATAATTGTGTTCAGGAACACTAAGTTTAGGATTATATAATTTTTAGACTCATTCAAATTCAACTTTTAAGACAACTAATGTTAAGAACATAAGCTACAGTAACTTTCAAGTTTGAGTCATTTGTTAGAGATGACAAATGTAAACTGAAAGTAAATTATACCTTAAGACATGTATCAACATCTTCTAGATCACTCAAGTTCTCAGATTCAATGTATTCCGCGACAAAAACAAATTATAATCCTGACTGAAAATATACAAATTTGGGCTAGCTGCCCCATGATCCACGTACTGCTTTTGAACACAAAGAGCAGCTGCTTGACCAAAAACTGCGGTTGCTTCTTCAGCAGCACCTAAAATAATCGAACACAAAAGAACATAACTTAAATATCAATGAACATATGAGAACAAGTACTAAATGATGCTAGAACAGGATCAAATGGAGAGATAAAGAGAAATATTGAGTGAATAAAAAAATCAAGCCAATCTAAAACAATCTACAGAGCCCTTTAGGTGACAAACCTAATATGCTCAACTTATTTTATTTCTGACCTTTAGAAGACCCACATCAAGTTGAACGAACCTGCCATATGGAAATACATTAGTAATGTTCATACTAAATAATAATGCAAAAATCCTAGAGAGTTCAGTTTCTATTAAAAGGGACCAAATCAGTTAGTGTTCTGTTCTACTTTGCAAGTCTAAGATAATGGAGATTTCTGAATTAACCACTCAAAATCGCCAACTTTATCAACAAGTTTTATTACTTCTTCTGTATGTGGGGTAGCAAGCTCCATGAAGTAAATTGTTATCTGCCAAACGAAGTTTCTTGAAATTTATAGACCAAATATGAAACATTGTGATAAAAACAAGATAAAGTAGAATAGTGTATGAATAAATGAACACCTGGATTCAACTCTTGGATTTCGTATATCACATATCCTTTAAGAAGAAACTGTTATAAAACAATCAAAAGAATAAAAACCCAGAGAGTTAAAAATGAATAAAAATGTCGATAAAGCTCGAAAAAGAAATTAAATTCTTACATCGCATAAACAAAGAAGAAAAAGAAATTAAAGTCTTATGATAAAGCTCAAAAAATGTCGGCGACTTGTCCGTCGATCTCCGCTAGCTCTTCGCTGACCGTAGCTAAAGGATCCATCTTAAAACGTTAGAGGTAACAGGCTAACTTCTCTCTCAAATTTTAATTCAATCTTCAAGCATTAAATCAATTCACAGAGAACAAATAAAGGAAAATTTAAATTCTTTGTGCTACTTATTGACAGCAATGACGAATCAAAGAGTCGTTGTGAAATAAAATGGGCAAACCTGGAAGTGGGGAGGGAAGGAAAGTTGTGAAAAGGGTTCTAGTTCTCTATCTCCATCTTCAGCTGGCGTTGGTATGTAGTGCTTGCTGCTAAGCAAGGCTATTAGTTCGGCTTCTTAAAACCTAATACAGAAACACTCACAAAAATTCCAAGAATGAAAATCCCAAGAATGAAAATCCAAGTTCATGGTTCCATCAGATCTGACTACCACAAAGCTCGGCGCTTTCCTCACTGAACCAAAACACTATTCAAAAACAATTTTTTTAAAAAAAATCTGAAATGAAATGAAAAATGAAAAAAGAACAATGAACAGGAGAAGGATCTACGAGGAGAAAAAGGAAAATTTTTGGAATCGAAAGATGGTAGCCCTTGGATTTGCACTTGCAGCGGCGGATGTAAAAATGAAATTGAAATTTATACAAAACAAAATTGAAATAAATTAAACAAACAAGAGTGAAGTTTGTACGAGAGAAGGAGCAACACAACTAGGCGGAGAATTTTTAAAAGTGAAATTGGGGGTTTCAAGGGGGAAATATTGGGATGAATCCGGCGCGAAAAAATTTTTTTTGTGGCGTTTTTATAAAAAAACACAAGTAATGTCTATTTTGTGGCATTTTTTTCGAAAACGCCACTAATAAATTTAACTTCTTCTATTAAAACGGCGTCATTTTGAGAAATTTTAGATTTTATTATTATTAGCGGCGCTTTTCAAAAAATGCTGCTAAAGGCACGAGTATTAGCGGCGCTTTTCAAAAAACGCCGCTAAAGGCCCGAGCATTGGCGGCACTTTTTTAAAAATGTCGCTAAAGGCCCAAGCATTAGCGGCGATTTTTCAAAAATGCCGTTAAATGCCCCTCAAAACTAAAAAAAGGCGTCGTTGGGCTTAGGTTTTTTGCGGCGCTTTTTGAAAAACGCCGCTAATGCTTATTTTTAGCGGCGTTTTCTAAAAAGCGCCGCTAATGCTTGATTTTTAGTGGCGTTTTTGTCCAAACGCCACTAAAAATGCCGCTAAAAACCTGTTTTGGTGTAGTGTCAACACATCCCAAATATTTAGTTCAATAAATTTCCAATAACACAAATATGAAAACAAGTCATTTTGCCGCAAGGGTTCAAGGAGTAGGCAATTTGGTTCAATAAATTTCCAATAACTCCTTTAGACACTTCTTTAGTCTTCCCATATTTTTCAATAGGGACCAATTTAAAATTCGAATCATACTTGGAGGACATTTAATGAAATTAACTCTTTTTTTTCCAAATTTTAACAGAAAAATATATATACATGTTTTTATAAAGTATACGCAACACTATTTGTTTTTAATATGATAATATCTAGTAACTACAAATTGCTTCGCTGTTGCAAATAAAATACCACTCTTGACAGCTATAATAATTTGTCTTTTCCCTTTAGAAAATTCGAAAAACAGAAATAAATGAAATTTCCGTTGCCAAGCATTACCATATTGTTTTCTTCTCTATACATTTTACGTGTTCTTTGCATTGCCTTGTCCATTGTTCTTTGAGGATTAAAAAAAATATCAAATTAAAAACAAAATTTAAACCCAGGACATGACAAATATTTAAGTACAAAATTATTAATAAAATACTTGAATTGGTATTACTTATTAAATTAAATTTAAATAATTCGAAAATATTTTAACTTATTCGAAGCACTCTAATGACACCTATGAGAAAGAGTTGGAAATTTTAGGTCACGGAGAGAAGTAATTTCTTGATGGGTTAACTTTTATGTCTCCAACATAATATAATATTATATGTTTTCGTTTTCTTTATTGAAGAATATATCTATGGAGCAAATCAGAAGCTGCCAGGGCAGGCCTTAGTCTCTTCTTTTTTTCACATGTAAATGGAAGTAAACATAAAGATTTAAAATATATAGGCATAAAATTTGGGTTTTGAAGGAAACATAAAGATTTAAAATATATATGCATATTATAGGTTGGTGAGACTCTTTCTTAGCTTAAGTTGTTGCATGTGGATGATATTGGTTTGGTAATTGATTGTAGACAATTATGGTATGCTTTTTCAAATACTTATTTTGATATATCGGATTTAGATTGTTGACAAGTGTGTCTGTACATTAGTTTTAGCTTTCAATTATTTTTTTTGTTGGATTTATATAAAGTAATTCTCTTTTTAGCGTGGGCGATTTTATCATAGTCGAACTACTTTAAATTTGTTACTTATCTCTTTTCTATCCATGATATCTTAGATGATGATTGTTCTTATGTTTTATGTGAGAACGAGAGAAACTAGATTTGAGTGTATCCGGTAAACTTAATGACTTGATCTAAGTGCTTTCCTTTTTATTTTCTCTTTGGTATTCCGTTATAAAAAAAAAAGTATGGTTTTGATTTAAAAAAGGGAAGAAAAAATGACTATAGGTATGGGAGGAAACAACCAAAACCATATGACTGAATGGCACAGCTATGGCCATATCTATGTGGGACATTTCATTAGGAGTTTTCAAATTTCATAAGCCCCACAAGATAGGAGTAGTAGTACTATTTTATATAAAAACCTTTTCATGGGTTTTTTATTTGTTTACTTATTACTAAATTATTTACGGGATAAGATTTTGAAGTGTTCCTATCATTTACAAAACTTGACTTTTCTTCATTTTGGTAAGAAAAAAAGGACCTTCTTCTTTTGTCTTGTACATTAAGGCCATAGAGTGGTTCATCTCTCTCAAACAAACATAAAATCTTAGGGATTCTAAGACAACATACACTAAGCTAAGCAATAGTTAGCTATTGACTTAACTCCCAATAATTTTAATGATAATATTGGCTTCTTTTTTCCATAGCTACTTTTCAATTTTAGAAGTTAGACATTTTTCAAGGGTAAAACTTAGATATTAGAAGAGTTTTTTTATTATTATATTACAATCGACTTGGCCCTGAGTTAAGTCATAGTTCAATATTTTTCTTGTCAAAATGGTTTCTTTTTAAATTTGTCTTAATTCATTTATCCAAATTCATCATTCATTTGATATTAAAATTTTAAAAATATTTTATTAATATGTATTTTAGAATTAATATAAATATGAAGAATTTTTTAATTAAAAAATAGTTATTGGGATTAAGTCGAACTGTCAGGTCTATTGGACAACTAAAGTACTTTAATTCACATCTAGAGTAGACTTAATAGCAAGGCTTTTGATCGACCCTCTATTCCGCACATGTAAACGCATGAATTTTAACCATGTAGTAACCAAATCTTTCCCTTATCATTTACTTTTGCACTCTAAAAGGTAGTATATATGAAAAAATAACTAGTTTAATATATAAATTGGCTCATGATCTTCGTAAATTTTTTTCAAATTAGTCCTTAATTCTTCTTGAATCACATTAACCTCTAAAGATAGCATTTATGATTAACACCATTAATTTTATAACAGTTGAGTGACATGACTAAACACAATGATGACACATGAACAAACAGGGGAGCAACATGTTTCTTCCTATTTAATTATTCTAATATATATATTCAATAAATGTAAATAAGTTTTAAAATATAAGTAATATATGCAAGTTATAAAAGTTAAGAAAATTGAATATATATAATTGAAAAAACAGTTCAAATTTACAAAAATAATATTAAAATATACTTAAAATTTTAGAAAATTACAGAAAAATGAAAAAATATTTAACGATTCAAAAAATTGACTGATCAATATTTTTGTAATTTAATTTTTAAATTTTATAAAATTTTAACAATATGTTCTCTTTTTATTGAATTTTTTAAAATATTTTTTGAATTTTTAACTAATTGTTTTGTTTTATGTTTTGAATTATATATTAATTTTTTGAATTTTTATAATATATATTTCTTATATTTTCTAAAACAATTTTTTTTAAAATTTTTGAAGTTTTTTTTTTACAATTTTTAGAATAATTATAGAGGAAGACACTTGTTGTTTTCTTGTTTGTCCGTGTGTCACATCCTAATTTCGCCACATCACCCAAATATTTAAAAACTAACGGTGTTGACCATAAGGATCAATGTGATAAAAAAATCTAGAAGCCAATTTGAGAAAGTTAGCAAGTTTCGTTTATTGTCGTTAACTGGATACATTTACAATATGCAAACGCTGAGAATTAAATTTATTATCATGTCATATATTATCTTTCTGTCACCCAATCAACGTAGTTAATAAATCAAATAATTGAATAATTATTTTGTAATTTTTCATGATTTGGTGACTAAACAAATCTTAATAATAATTGGGTGACTAGTTTACCCTAAATAAAAATATGCATTGATGATATGTTTGTATATCTATACATACACGTAGGTGTATATATTATGTGTACTTCTTACATTACGATGAGAGTAGGGAGGGTCCAATTATTTAAATTAGGCCCGATTCATTGGGATGAAGTGGCCTATATATGTGTGCCATGATTGGCCCAGTTAAGACCAAAGAATCAAAAACAAGCTTTGCATCAACGAGTTCAGTTTCACCCCTCGGATTAATGCAATCTTTTCATTGAAAACTAAAATTAAAGAAACAAATTTAAGATTACCCAAACCAAGAAGTCATCGCCAAATTTACTTTCTTTTATGAAATCAACTCTAAGGACTAAAATTTTTATGATAATTTAGATGTTTTGAAAAACGTTAATTCAATTAAATTTTTTGTTTATAATATTCCCACTACATAGGACTTTATTCAATCGGTTATGCACTATATTTGTCCCTATAAAATATCAAAAAATTAATAGGTTATCTATATTTTAAAAATGATTGTTATTACTGTCTAAATTTTACTGGTTAACAGTTTTTTTAACTTTTTCGTTGATGAAATATTTTGATTTTTACTGTTATAACATTTATTCTAATCTAAATAAATAAAAGCAATTTAGAGTTTTCAAATAAAGAAATAATTATGTTAACAAAAGAAAAAGAAAAAAAAATTTGTTACCAGTAAAAATAAAGAAATAATTAAGTGAGTAATATTTAAAATTTTAAAAACACATTGTTAATTTTGATAATTTTAATATAAAAATATTAAGTAATTATATTTAAAATTTAATTACATAAGATTTGTTCAAAATCTTAGAAAGCTTTAAACTAAAAAAGTTACATGCATTTTTTTTAATGTATACATGCCTCCTTTTTTGTTAACTCTAAACTTTCTTTGATAAGTGCGATTTAGAAATTTCAAAAAAAAAATTAAATAAGGAATATTATTTGGTAAATTGATACATAAGTAGGGTTAGGGATTGACATGTGTCTTATAAAAATATATTGTCAGTGTACCAAATATTTATCCTTTAAATAATAAACTTCTAAGTATCTATGATTAATTTAATAGTTTTATTATAAAATTAATTTAATTTTAACTCATAAAAAACATAAATTATATATATTTAATAAAGTTAATTTATTTAAAATATGAAAACATAGGTGTCTCCCCTTATTTAAGTAATTACTTTTAATTCACAATCAACAAGAATTGACATCCTCACTAAAGATTCACTCAAAGCACTTAAAGCACTCAAAGTGTTTAAGGTTCAATAAATATTCACTCAAAATTAAATTTCCATAGGCTTGCTTGAAAATTAAATTTCCACCACTATAAAATGATATGACACATTAATCAAAAAGTCTTTAAGAGGTTATAATGGGGCTTAGGTTAAGGGTGTGAAAAAAACAACTAGAAAAAGTGGTTATAATCGAGATCGAGTTGATAAATTACCAAACTAAAAAAATAAATAAATGTTGAATTAAAAGAAAGTGCATCAATCAATACTATTCAAGAATAAAAAGGAGATTCTCAATAAAATATGAAATTAACTATTCAAGCTCAATTAACAAAGAATTAATCAATATTTTTTTTCGATTTTTTGAAGTAGAACAATAAGAATTAATTCAGCAATTCAAACAAATAGCATAGTTAGGCAACTAGCCAAATCAAATCTCAACAAAAAAGGGGTCAATAAAACTGGAAAGATTCACAACGAAAAAAAATGGGTTATGAGTTAACATTCACGGGTTAATCAAGAAAATGTGTGTTAGGCTCAACAGGGTTCACTAAGGGTTAATTCAATAGGCAGGTTTTTTATAGGTTAAGTGGGTTAAAACCTAAGTGTCTTTATCATCTCAGTATATCAAATCAAAGGTGTGGTCTCGACAAGCATAATCGAAGCACGTTCTAGAATAACAAATCAAGTTGACACACTCATAACCAATAATAAAATGAGCATGAAAAATGTATGCTTTATAGGCTCAAAATCTCACAAAAAATCATGGTTTTGATGTCACACTTGCAAATTTAAAACTTCAAGATAATACCACAATTCAGGGAAAAACCTAAAATTTTTAATTTCTGAAAAATACTCATCATGATTGACTCTCTATGTCTTAAATTTTAAATCAACCAATGCACAAATATCTACAAATTATTCCAAAACAGCATCATTAAAAATCCCAAATTGAAAACAATTCACTCTAATGGAAGTATGAGAAAATTACTTAAACATAAGAAATAATTCAGGGATTTTATAATAGTAATATAAATAACCTCCCCACACTTAAGACATATATTGTCCTCAATGTACAAACAAATATAAGCATAGAATAAGCAGAATATCATAAGAAAGGGAGAAAGCTGAAACTGCCCTAAATATAGATGAAATCGCCAAAATAGTGAAAACCGAAATTGTAGGCAAATCTAAATGTAGTGCATGGTTTCGAGCAAACTAATAAGAAAATAAACGCAAATAAGGAAGAAGATTAAGAGGTTACAAACTCAACTAGAAACAACCATAAAAATAAAAATAGAGTTCGAGAGAAAAATAAACTAAAGAAGTCAAAGAAATAAAAAAAACAACTAAAAACAAAAAGAAAATGAAAATGAAAAGAAAATAAATAAGATTAATGATCTTCATCATGAGAGTCATCGGGATCGTGAGGCGCCGGCGTTGTAGAAGAAATGTGGAAATACTGAAAGATCTACTACAAGGTCACATCAATACTGTTGAACCGCTTAAAACAGTGTTGCTCGAAACGAGTGAACCGCTTGGAGAGGTCCACTAGGGCGACAACAGGAGTAGTAGTAGGGTGACTCTAAGGTGAATGATGAGGTGGATCCTCATGATGGAAAGAGATATCATCAATAAAGTCCGCATGCTCATTTTGAGGGTCGGAATAAGATAATCGGTATCGAGGAGGATCTAGTCCACGCAGTCGCTCGATCATCCTCATCTGACTTATACTCGATAACCCCTACGAGGACATCTATCCAACTAGTATGAAGGAGGAGGACTGTTTCAGAGTGTCGAGGAGGCCAGAATGTCATGCGAGGTGAGTCACGTAAGGGCCTAAGTAGATAGGACCCTTCTTATTGCGTTCTGTCTGATGGCGACAAGCTAGGGTGATGAAGTTGGCAAGATCAAGGTGTGTCCCATCACCATGTTCCAAAATAAATATGCGTCGAATGTACCGACAAACCCGGTACTCTCTCTTCGATTGGTCAATGTGTGGACCAATATGGCATGAATATAGCACAAAGTCGGAGAAGGGAAGTCACCTTCAACTAACTCGAGTCATAAGACGTTGTACTAGCCATAAGTTGTGTCCAGCATAGAGACGACGAATAATGGATGTGCCGGTATAAAGTGAGAAACCCCTCGGCATTTATGAACCCCTCAGTATAGAGTCTTAAAGTAGCTCTGAATTCCGGGACGCTCAGATAGTGCATCGTATCGCCAAGTCGGAAAGTAATAGTGCCCATCTCATCATGGCTTGACATCATGTGCTGAAGAACAAATGTTGAAAAAAATATAAGGTCAGCTCCGAATTGGTGGGCTTGACGATGGAAAAGAAACAACCTCAATGAGCTGTAGCAATCAGTGCGTGGACTCGATCAACTAGAGAATATGCTCCAAGGCTGCCCAATCAATACAATGACCTAATCCTAGTGGCCACTGTCGGAGATGCTAATAGAGGTCCTCTTAAGGACCCTGTGAAAATCGTAGACACGGATGGCGTGCCTTGGCAGAAGGGCCCGAAGAAGAGGTCACGTTTGGCGTCTTCCACTTTTTCAAAACGGGGACTGTGACCTTAGATTTTCCTCTCGTGTTCGTCATGACGTACCTGAAATAAAGGGTAATCCCCTAAATCAATAGGAAATAAGATGGACAAAACACAACAATCATAATAAACATAATAACGTAGTCCAATAAAAACACGACTAATGAACCTAAACGAACAACGAATCTCAATGAAATATGAAACACATAATAAATAAATAAATAATAAGACAACACGAATGAGAATAAAAATGAAAAACAAAGTAATACAAATAAAAACGAAATTTAATATGCAAAATAATACGAAAAAGACAAACATATAATCAAAACAACTAATCCTAATAAACGAATAGAAAATCGAACCAAAAAATGTACTGGATGAAATTGATACTAATCATAATAATAAGAATAATAAAATAATAAACAATAATAAAAAAGAAAGAAAAAATAATAAGAATAATAAAAATAATAGTAAAAATAATAATAGAAATAAACAATAATAAGAAAAAGAAAAGGGTAAACGGTGGAGCACGGCACCGATTAACAGTGGTTGGAGGGGTGCGCATGGTGGTTGGTCTTTGAAAGATGCAGAGAAAATGAGCAGTGGAGGAGGCAAATGACCAATGTGACAAAAAGGAAGGGGGAAACCAGGGTCGGGGAAAGGGTGGTTGGGTCGATAATGAGGGAAGAAAATGAGGGGAAAGGGAAAAAGGCACGGGGAGAGGGGAGAGGGGAAAAGTTGTTCGTGCACGAATGGTTTGGACGCATTTTGTCGAAGGAGGAAGGGAGGTAGGGTCTCGAGGATGGGGTCCGAGGTGGGCTATGCGCGGTGGTGTGGGATGTAGGGGTGCGAAGAGTTTAGGGGAGGAAGAAAGGGGAAAGGGGAAAGGGGAAGGAAGGGAATCGTCGGTGGGGCGGCGACGGTGGTTGACGCGTATGGAAATGAGAGAAGAAGGGGGCGAAGACGATGGTGATCGGAATGGGGGTTAACATGGGTAGAGGCAGAGCGGTGAGGTGGGGGCTTTGGGATAAGGAAAAAAACAAAAACAAAATGGGGATTAGGGTTTTAAAGGGGGACACGGTCGTGTTTAGGCCCGTGTTGTGTCTATGGCCCGCGTACTAACTGACTTATAATTAAATTTGAAAAATTAACTCCAGTATTAACATGGCCTTGGACATGCCTATGTGTCCAGGACGTATGCACCACATGGCTGTGTCGCCAGGCTGTGTGGACCACCTCAAGCCGTGTAAAAATTGAATTTGGAAAAATGAAGTCCTAAGACACGCCCGTGTGTCCAATCCATGTGGCCTACACGACCATATCTTCACAGCGTGTAACTCTATGTAGAGTACCCTTTTGTGCACATGACTTGGGACACGCCTGTGTGTTCAGGCCATGTGACATACATAATCATGTTGCGAGGCCGTGTAACTCACTATAGAATACCCCAATGTGCACACGACCTGGGACATGCCCGTGTGTCCCGACTGTGTGGTTCAAAAACAAATTTTTAATTTAATTAATTTTAAATTAACATGTAATAAAATTTAAATAAATTGAAAAAATTTAAACACTCGGGTTGCCTCCCGAGAAGCGTTTATTTAGAGTCTAAGCTTGACTTACCTTGTATGCCCATGGTTAGGGTAGTTCATGGAGCCGATACTCCTCTTTCCCATTATCAATTTTAATACCAAGACGAGGTGTGAGTCAAGTATTACCTTAAATGTGTCAAACTCATAATGTGTTACCTCGACTGTACCATATGGGAAGACGTTCAGTACCGTAAATGGGTTCGATCTGCTTGACTCAAGCTCTGAAAGGAAAATCCGTGCATCCGATCTATCTAGTAGTACTTTTTCCCTAACCTATACGAAGCACAAGTTCACCCATACCAACATCGATAATAGTCCTAGCAGTGGCTAAAAAGGGTCGACCTAAGATCAAAGGTACCTCACTATCCTCATCTATGTCTAACCCAACAAAGTCAACGGGGAAAATGAATTTATCGATTTTCACAAGCACATCCTCAATAATAACCCTAGGATATATGATAGTTCTATCCACTAGTTGAATACTCATCCTAGTGTGTTTAGGTTTCCCAAGTCATCTTAACAGTACAATTGAATAACAACTAAGAATAATTTCTTGTTGATCACAATCCACCACAGATAAGATTTACACATTTTATTAAATAAGCTTGATCAGAATATTATAGCTTGTCATTTTCAAAAATTGTGAATATTACTCATTCGGCCAGATTCCAGATATATATTTACCGTTCTGCAATGTTGCTCACACAAGCTGACGAGTATCTGCTACGTAAGTAGGACCTTAGCCATTGCCACGGTTCATTCATAAGAATAGAGCATTTAATTGATTGACTAAATCTCGATGCTGCTCATACAAGCTGTTGAGAATCCATAACTTACATAGGATTCTCAGCCATCGAATTAGTCCAAAATATCATAATCGAAATGTGACTATTACATTACTTCACATCCCAGCCTAAGGCCTAATCACCTTAACTATTTGTTTTATCAACTCTCAAATTGATTCCAATAAACTTCGAAATTATACAATGTAATCATTTATTCTTTTTTGGAAAGAAGCACTATGTATAAGAATTAGAAAATACAAACTTACCGGCTGATTCGTAGTAATAGCCAAAGTATAAGGACTACTCCGCTGCCTTGTCTTTTCCTCGATCCTCCACACATTCATGATCTATAAAAATAGTTTCATTTAATCAACTAAAACCAATAGTAAAATTAACTCAGTTCATGCAATTAAGTCCTTTTTACTACTTTACAAAATTCCACTCAATATTTCACTTTTATTCAATTTAGTCCTTAAGCCCCAAACATGCAATTTAACCATTTTTTCTTAAAATCTAATTTAGTCGAATCATCTATGAGTTCCCAAAAATCCATATTTTTAATTATTTCAGCTCAAGTACATGTTATTTTACCATTTTAGTAATTTAGTCCTTAAACGCTAAAATCATTAAAAATCACTTTACAAAATAGTCCTATCTAACAACCAAGCATAGAAATCTTTCAAAAAGTTCAAGGAAACAACTCAATTCATTAATGGAACAATCCAAAAAATTTGACAATTTTACAAAATAGTCCTCGGGTTAGCTAGATTAAGTTAATACGAGCTCAAAAACATAAAAATTACTAAAAACGGACAAAATTTCACATACCTATCAAGATATTTAAGGTAGCCGAATGTCCTAGATCTCCCCTAGGGTTTTCTTATTTTTAATTCAATGAAGAAGATGAACCTTTATTTTATTCTCTTTTAATTCCTTTAATTTCCATTTTATTTTTCAATTTACCATTTTGTCCTCAATGAATTCCCCTTAATTTTAACCATCAACGACTCAAAATTGTCCATCAACTCTTAACTGGTATAATTACCATTTAGAGACCTTACCTTACCCTTTAATTGGCATTTAAAAACTTTAATTAAAGGAATTCTACTTTTGCAGCTTTTACGATTTAGTCTTTATTTACCAAATTAACTAGCTAAAAGATAAAATTTTATAACCAAATTTTAATACGACCGTAATGACCTCGTAAATATTAAATAAATAATATTTATGGACTGAAAAGTCAGATTTGTGGTCCCAAAACCACTGAAAAATGGGTTGTTACAAAATTCATCATCAAAACGTCCCCTAATTACAAATGATTAAGAAACACACCTTAAATAGACTTCCAAAGCACTAAGAATCCATCGATGCTTCCCAATTAAATTGATCTAAAAACTCAATTTTACAAATATACTTAACCTATATGAATTATGATTTAAACTATGTGAAGACAAATCTAAAGACCCAAAAACACCACTTACCCATTTCAAAACCTTAATGGATGAAACTGAACACAAACAAATAAAACTAAAAAGTCAATACCAACTACTAATGTTTTGATTAAGGCAACAGTGGAACAATAAGAACAAAATCAATGAAACGAAAGGATGGTGGAAAAAGAAAGTTCAATGGAAAAGAATGTCAAAATCAGAAAATTGATAGGGAAAGTGAAACTGGCGTGAGAGAAAAAATTATTGAGGAAACATGATAGGAGTTTGGGATTTTTATTATTTATTTATTTTCTCAATATTTAAAATAAGGAAAAATAAATAATTAAAATAATATTTAACAGAAACCAATCAAATTTTCTTTTTTAATAGTTGAAACCAAAAAAAAAAAATCAATCCCAATCATTGTACATGATGATTCTAACCTAAGACCCAATGGGGAAACCTGACGCTTAACCTCTGAACCACTAGGTTCATCGTTGTCGTAAAAATGCAAAAACCCACTTAAAAGCCCATCCGAACCACTGACCCTAACCAACAAACTTTAATTCTTCTAACCCCAATTTTGGGGTGTTACATATCATATCATATAGTATGTAATATATTAATAGTTTATATACATTTACCAATGATTAAACATTATAATATCATGTAATATTATATCTTTTATTATATTCTATAATATAATAGTATTACATTAAATATTACTTATTGTCATATATTATTTTTTATTACTATACTGGTTGAAATATCCTCTAAGTCCTTATACTTTTCATACACTTGAAAGTTAGCTCTCCTCTTATATTATATAATGTTATATTATATCATTTATTATATAATATGTTAATCGTTTATATATTAATAGTAGGACATTATTTCTTACATATTATCATATATTATTGTTTATTATTATACTAGTTGAAATATGCTCTAGTTCCCTATGCTTTTTGTATATTTGAACATTAGCCCTCCTACTATATTATATAATTGTATATCATATCATATAGTATGTATTATATTAATATTTTTTGCAACACCCCAAACCCGGCCTAGAAGTTAGGCCTGAATCTGGCGTGTCACATTGAAGTGTTTTTCGAAAACCATGTTTTTATTGGAAACCCTTCTTGAAATTTCAAACTTCTTGCCATTTAAAACTTGTACAAAACCTTAGTTCGCGTTTGTTTATTTTCAATCAAGGTTTATTAAAGAAAATTTGCTACCTTCAAAACCTTATTTTTGCAGAAGCTTAATTTAAAACAAATGATTTACGAAAACGTGATATTTTAAAAATTGAGTTGCAAAAACGTAGTGTTAGAAAACAATTATTGTTTTGGAAAACTGTGTTCTACTTCTAGCAGATATAAATCACAATCACATCAAATCCCAAATTTAAAATCCAGCAATTATAGAGGCCTTATTACAACCCGAATCAAAATCAAAGTACTTTAGTAAATGAGCAAAACAGAATAAAACATGTGCAGTTGTGTGGCCCTCTCCGAGTCCCTCATAGCTTCGAACCATCTAACGTTGGGGATTACCTGAAAGGTTAAAAATGTTTTGAGTTTACGAAAACTCAGTGTGTAATCCCCTTATTAAAGAAACAGCCAGTACACAGAAACATAATCAGTCTAGGCCCGAGCCCTTTAACAGTAACAGCACAGTGTGGGCCTTAGCCCATTACGGTAACAGTGGCAAATGGTCTTAGCCCCCATCAGCCTCGGTTGGGCCTGAGCCCAAATCAAATGGCACATATCACATATATCTGGGCCTAAGCCCATCTCAATATCAGAATCAGTATATGCAATGCATAAATACCCATACCAACCCTTCACTCCCTCTCTTGTCCAACCCTACACTCTTGTGGGGATTTAATCGACCCACCCATCCCTACACTCCTGATGTAGCACCGGTTGCGGCACTAATGAATATTGCAGCAGAGCTACCAATCACATAATCGGCTAAAAGCCATCGGTGGGTCCACAGTCGTCTCATTCGACCCGTGCGACCCTCACATATCAATCACTTCCTCCAATACAAGATCCTAACCCCATGCAGTATGTCGTGTATACAGCATGCCATGCTCAAAATCAGTCATATATAGATCATAAAACAAGTCGGTCATACACACATTTCAATTCCTAGGGGTATAACAGTCATTTCACCCTATGGGGGCATTTTGGTAATTTTACCCTTCGGGGGGTATTTCAGTAATTTAACCCATCGAAGATATTTCGGTAATTTTACCCTTCAGGGGGTATTTCAGTAATTTTACCCATCGAGGCTATTTTGGTAATTTTACCCATCGAGGGTATTTCAATACTTTTACCCTTCGGGGGTATTTCGATAATTTTACCCATCGAGGGTATTTTGGTAATTTTACCCTTCAAGGGTATTTCGGTAATCTTACAACCTTTCCAAAGGTCTACAGTCGCCTTGAGCGACACAGATAACCTAAATGTTCATAACGGTGTAAATGAGCCCAATGCCCATATTCAACCCAAGTGGGCCCACGCGCTCATGTAGCCCATTTAGCGTGGATTTTGTTCGTGTGGGGCCCACGAGCCCATTAGGCCCACACGAACCATTTCAGCCCAACGAAGCCCATAGCGACCCAGGAGCACGAGATTGCTCGTAGTGGCCTCTACGGTCTAACCCCATGTTTTGTGAGCTTAGTTCAACACACGAGTGTTCGCACGCTTATGTGGCCTTAATCGCCGTATTTCTAGCTTTTCGGCTTTTATCGATTCACAGAAGAGACAATGTGATTACACACACTCTTTCAGCTTTGTGACAGTAATGATTTACGATGCACAAATACACACTTGACTGCGAAATCGAGTGAACAGTTCGCCACCAAAGCCTACATTCATTCAAGGTATACCGTCAATTTTCCCATCATTAACATTCACAATACTTAAACCCAAATCGTCACTCACTACTCACCTTGAACGAATGAGAATTTCTTAATGCCCTTGGATCGCCAAATAAGAATCGATCGCATGACCTCACCGATTATTTTCCTGAACAATGAAACCTATAAGACTGGGTTGTTTACAAAAAAATAAGACTTAAGGCCCCAATATTAAAACGCAGCACCATCAACGAACAAGGCAACTTACCCCCTTCAAATATACAATTGAAAAACGAAAGAAGAATCTTGAATGGCTCAGCACTCCCGAGGAACCCTCTTAAATCGCAATGAGTGCAGTACGTGAGAAAAGAAATAACAATCTGTCAGTAAGGTTATTCGGTTTTGAGAAAGAAAAGCAGAGAATAGCTTTTCATCACTTACCGATAGTCAGAACCTTTGCAGTAGATCGACGCAGAGAAGGATTAACAATAGTGATATTCGGCCAGCCCAGAATAGAAGGTGAACAGAAGTTAAAAGAAGAGAAAATGATGGTTCGACTAGGCTATGAAAGAATCCGATTGTAGAAGAAAAGAGGTAAGGAAAAATAGATGTTAGGTTCGGCCAAGAAGAGAAAAAGAGCATAGTAAAAATGCAGAGAAGGAATAAAATGAATGGTTAGTTTCGTAGCACAAAAAGAACTAGAGGGAACCCGACACAAAGATGCACGAGTGGTCAGTTTTAGTTTCGGCACTAGCGAAAAAGAAAGAGAAGTCCAAAACCCCAAATGTTAGAGAGGAAATTCGGCACCTAAAACCTATGACTGAATTTTCATAACGGGGAATCCCCTTTTTCAGCCAACTACTATCACTCCCCTCAACCTCCCATAATCCACTCCTACAATCTCTCAACCAACCAATTTGCATCACTTTCAAACTCCTCCAACACCAACCTTCATCCATATCCCTTGAATCTCTTCCCCAAGACCAATTCAAACTTCACCTTGTAGAGTCCACTAATTATTATAAGTCCTATAAGCTAACATCCAGGTTCACTTAAGAGCCCAAATTAAAATTTTGCAAACACCCAAACTTGAACCCAAGCTTCTCAAGCACTCTCAAATATGCTCAAATACTTAGCCACCAAAGCTACACTTAATTTATGATATTATCTCGCACACATAAACTTTTATGAGTTCCCATGCTCAAGGCCCACTACTTCTAGGCCCAAATTCTGGGGCGTTACATTTTTTATACATACACCGATAATTAAACATTATAATATTATGTAATACTATATCTTTTATAATCTATATTATAATAATACTTATATATGTATTAATAGTTTTAGTTAGTTATATATTAATAATATTATTTTATATATTAGTAATATACTAAATTAGTATATTAGTTTAAGGTCAAGTTAGGTAATAAATTTTAATTTGGTAATGGTATAATACATTATTATATTATCATTAAATTTTAATTTTATACATTTTAATAATTGTTAATTTTATATACTTATTATACATATATAAATATAGTATTAAAATTTTTTATATCAAATTAATGTTTTTAAAATTTTATTTCAACGTAAAAGATTATTATTAATTACTTTTTTCATTAATAAAACTTTAATACAAATACGCAATGCTTATGAATACATTTAAAAAAATTATCATTTATTTATATTTTTATTTTTATTTTAAGTAATTAATAATGTCTATTATGAATATTCAGTTATAAATTTGGGGTTTGGGTCAGATTTATCTTAGGCTCGGGCTAGATCGGTCTTGGGCTTTCTCGGGCTCAGGTTCTATTGGGTTTAGATTTTCTTAGACTTGGATTTTCTGAGGCTCGGGATTTCCTGGACTTGGATCAACATGGGCAGGCTTTCAAGCTCTAGCCTGCTTTTCCAGCTCTAGAGATAATTGAAATTGAAATAACAATAAAAATAAATAGAAACTAAATTAAATTGAATAAACTGATGTGATGAATTTCTAAGTTTAGGCTCAATTTTTTGTCCAGTTTCAAACTACTCCTTGATAACAAATCTTCTCCTTCAATCAATAAGTCAGTTATAGTGATTGAGGACACCTCAGACTACCAACCCTTCTATATGTAAATTAGTTGTGGTAACACCCAATAATTATCCTTTATCGAACGAACAGCCACGAAACATGCATCCACGATTTAGTTCTCCGATAGTCTTGTGAACTAGAAGGGCCCAACTCAAACTAATGGTCTCAACAGCGTAGATTGTTAAATTCGATTGCTATTTCCCTTGACAGATCCAACTAAACACTTAATTGGACAAGCCAATTTGTTATTCGATAGATCGAATAAGATAGATGATCGTATTGACTCTTCCAACCGTACACCTATCAACACCAAATCAATAAGCTCTTTTTAACTTGATGTCAATACAACTTTGTGGGATGATGGTGTCCATCTCCTAAACCAAAAAAAAATAACCAATATTAGAATAAAAGCTTTTAAGTGTTTTCGAACCTCACAAGTCTCTCCCCAATTGTCTATTGGCCTAATGCTAAATGATAAATTTAGCTACTCATAAAATTAGACCTATTTAATGGAGGTTTAGGCTCAATTCAAAAACAAAATATAAAAGAAAGAAAAATAAAAAAGAGAAGTTGCACAACATTGCACAAATTAAAAAGAAAGAAACTGAATGAAAATGGAATTCCAATTTAATTTCACAAAGTCAACGGCTGATTGTTTACATTTACGCACATATAAATATATATTAAAAATGTAAAAACCTACCAACATGTGTTGGCTACAATGGTAAGGTACATTGTTTTTTCAAATGGGGACACAGGTTCAAACCTCGAAGACAACATTATTGGGAGGGGTAGCCACAAACCCCGAACATGAATCATAAAACAGACATGAAGAATACCATGGTCCATCAACTAGTTCTTCAACCCCAAAACTTTTACGACAACCTAATTTTTGACTAGCTTTGACTTTCCTGACTTGATTTTGCACCTAATCAAAAATCAAATAATAAACTAAAAATTAGTGGCATCTCATTCAAGAATTAATCACAATTAAGGACAATAAACATGTAAATTGGGTCTATTATCGAATTCCCCCTACTTAGTCGATGTTTTCCCTTAAGCATGTATCAATCCTAGCATACCACAATCACAATTATTAAGTATTCTCATAATTAGGCTCCACAATATCGATTCATAATAAATTACCAAGACATCAAACTTAAAAAAAAAATTGTAACCATGAGCAACCAATTGTCTCATTTCTTGTGGTTTTTTTTCTAAAAACTAAAAAGTTTATCTAGAGTGTCACTAAATATTTTTATGCAAATAATGATGATAACCGAAGCACCCCACCTTGGTTACTCGATTTGTTACAACTCTAAATGGCTACTAGGTCTACTTATAATTGTTAAGACTAGGGGAGTAAGTGAATATAATAGGGATGCTCACAAAATAGGATCGAAAGTTTGTCCAAATCACAAATTTGACTTAGGGCTCTAGATGAGTGGAAGAGAACTTGAGTTTGACTCAAGCTAAAACACAAATAATCCATGTTAGATCTAAGTGCTAAAAGGGAAACAAATAAAATCATGTGATCAAGATAGAAAAATAATAAGAAAATCGAATAAAAAATTTCTTGAAAGAGTTAAAGTCGATTATGGAAAGAACTTGTTCTTGATGAATCCCAATTGAATTAAGGCAACCAAGAAGAGATCTAACGATTAGAAATAGAAACAAATGATAAATACTAGAGATTGAAAACAAAGAAAAAAAAGAAGACTTAAGATATTCGACCAGAAAAGGAGAACACAAGAACTAGGGTTTGAAGGAACTATAGGATGTTTCTTGATGTCCAAGAGAGGTGTCTAAAAAGATCTGAACCAATGAAAAAAATAGGTTAATTTTAAGAAAAAAAGAATGAAAAATTCCAAATCAAGGGAAAGACAATGTGGTAAAGAGAGTCCAAAATGAAGTAAGATACGATTTCTGGATTGAATAGAAACAAATTTTGACTCCAAAGAATTTCCCAAGTCAGATCTAAAGCAAAATCAAAAAAATAATTTGTTCAAATAAAGAATTAAGAAAAAGAAAAAAAAATTTGTAATAAAAGAATTTGGATCAATAAGAAAAGAAAAAAACTATTTTTTTAATGTTTCTTTATGTATAATGATGTGAGAACTTTTTTTCTTTGTTGTTTAAGTGTCATACCTAGTTTCCTTTAAACCCAAAAATTAGGAAACTTTAGGATTTAAATTGAAAGAGATCGTAATTTGGCGTTTCTACTAAAAAATCAGGAAAAGATAGTAATTGAAAGTAGTCAGGGTTAAGAACCAAGTCTGGTTCAGTTGGATTAGAACCAATCGGTTCTTTAGTGGGTGAGAAAATGATTGTCAATGAATGGTTTTTAAACGGTGGAAGAATGGTTTTTAAATGGTAGAAGAAGGTGCGATAAGAGTTATATATAGTAGGGAAATGACTTCCAATGAGACTTGTCACACCCCAAGTCTGGCGTACTGAGAATAAGGCATGAAGTTGTGAAGTCATTTGTTGGCTTAGTGTAATCCACTCATTTACTGACTTTTGATGAATAAGTGTGGGTGTCTAGTAACCGCCATGTAAGTGAATATCCTATTTCAGGTTATTCTGTTATTTAAAGAAAATGATTGTGTTAAGTGAAAAAGTAATTAAGGTATAAATTATCGCAATGTATAGTATGCCTTATTTATCTAAAGTACTGTGCTAGTTAGGTTGTAAAGTAACTTGGTTAGGAACCAACTGGATAGACTAATCTAATATTTAAAATGCAAAATTTTCATTTATGTTTCATTCAAAAACTGTAGGCCATTAAGAAGGACACGTGTGAATTTGTAACACTTGTTAAGTTCCACTGAGTATGATGGGCCATATATATGTATGAGAAGGGTTCTAAAGAGGGTTCTTCTTCTTCTTTCAATAAGTTAAGGATTCTTGGTTTAATCAGTGATCATTCCATCTCTAGGTAAGTATTAAAACTCTGCATTTTAGATGTTTTGAAAGAGTAAGTTTGTATGTGGTATATAAATAGTAAGTTGTAAGTATAAGGCTTTGCATGAGGGTTATTAGAGTTTGAGATGATAGTAAATTGCATGTAGATGAATTTTAATGGTGATCCTATGTTCTGTAAGTAGTTGTTGTTGGTTTGAGAAGGATGTTTGAGTTAGGAGTTTAAAATTGCAGTATGTGAGTTTAAGGTGAGTATCTACCCTGACTCTCTCTCTTATGTAAACTTTTCAAGTAGAAGAAAATATATTTATACAAAGGATGATGATAACTATAATAATCAATAAGTGTACGAGTATAGTAAAAATTAGATAAGTGTTATGATGATATGTGATAAGTTCTGTTGAGAGGAATGTTGATTGATAAATATGTAGGTAAAGTTTGAGATATGAAAATTATGAGTCAGTCTATAATGCAAATAAATCTGGATAAATAAATGATGAGAAATGTCCCTTTGTGAAGCCTCTGGTAGGGCAGTTATATTGTTAACTAGATTGATAGACCTCAATATGAAAACAAGTGTAAGACCATGAGGTTGAGACCCATGGCATCTTGATATGATTTGAAAACACTCATGGTGTAGGCTCCTTTAAGATAAGACTGGACTGGCAGATCACGATACATGAATGTGTTTAAGACCATGTGGTTGAGACCCATGGCAAGATATGTTTGTATGAATGTTCATGGTGTAGCCTTCGATAATATGTAAATCGAATTGGTAAGTCATGATACAGGAAATTAGGTATAATTCCATGATGGAGAAACCCATGGCACCTTTTTTAAAAGTCCGTTGGGATAGTAAACCTGTGAATCTGTATGATGTCATTATTGCATGTTCTGTTTGGCCCTTGTGGCATACTCGGTTTAGCTGACACTAACTTAGTCTCTCAGGTATGTTGAAACTTTTATAAAAGACTACCTATTTTTATTTGACTTAATAATTTCCATATTGTTTGTTCAATTATACAGTAATGCATTCAGACCATGTTTTTAAACTATGTTTCTTCAAAGTGTTTAAGGTGTTAGTTGCGCTATCCAAATATGATGTTAAAATGAGTAAATATGTTGCATAAATGTGTTTAAAGGAGTTATGTTTATACTTTCCTTAGTTCCATTAACATGCCAACCAGTTTTTGTTAACTATACTATTCTAAAATGACATTTAGATATTGTTCATTCGATATTTTGATGTCATCCTAAATTAAGTTTCAGGTGCTAACCAAAACTGGATTAAGGTTGTTAATTAAATGTCCTCAAATGGATATAATAAATGTTGGTAAGTTCTTTAATACCCTCCTTGGTTGTTTTATTGTACCTTTAAGCTGGTATGAGTGGTGGTATAAGGTGAATGTGGGTAAAATCCTTGGTTATCAAGGGAAATACTAATTCAAGCAGCATGTGTGCATATTGTCGATATTTTTGTCCATTAATATGAGTTGTATGATGAATTTTCTTGTTGTTCGGAAAGGTTGTTGAATGCTTATGCATTTTAAAAATGGATTAATTAATGAGAAGTTAATCATTATATGCTATAGATCGTGATGTTCGGTAGGCAAAAAGGATGTTCAAATGCTAAAATATATTATGTTTGAAGTGTAGTATGTTGTAAATAATAATGTCCGAATGGTAAAATAATGATATGTATATGTTGCACATTATTATGTTTGAGAGTTGAGTTTGGGAGTGCTTAAGGTTCTAATTTATGGTGTTGAAAGGTTGTTATTTTCGTGATTAAATGTTAAACTTGATGTTCTTCATACGATGGATTTACAGTAAACATTTTAACATTAATGTGCCTTAACTAAGCTATAGATGTGTTTAAATGTGGCATACATTATGAGTGTTTCTATGATCTGATGTGGGACATATTGACTTATGTTACTACCTAATGCCATATGATGTCGTAGTTTACCTTGTCTAAGTTAAGTCAAATAAAATGTGACAAAGTAAATTCGTATGTGACATTTATATATAAATTGTTATGTATTTAAATCACAAATCATTTGTATGTAAATGTGTTATGATGTGTTTGAAGTGTGGAATACTATTGGGGATAAAGAATGACTAAAATTTTTATTAGGAAAGTAAAAAGAATTGTTATAGGATTTGGGCACTTACTATGCTTAGATGAATAGTTTTGGTTTAGTGACTTTGAGTACTTAGTATGTGGTATATACATACAAGTAGATATACATGTTTTGTTTGAGAATAGTTAAACACCAAGTATATATGAGGAAGTTAGTGTTTAAAAGAAGTTTTAAGGCAATCATATAAATGCTTTATGCATAACTCATTTTAGGTGGTGTTACAATCTTATATTGGAGCTTCTGCGTGTGGGGGTGTCTCATCAGGACCTTTGAACTCGAAGATAGTTCAATTTTAGAGAGTATTGTTTAGGTTAATCTGGCCCTGGCCCCTCCCCTCTGGTAGTAGTTCTAACCATTTTTTGTGAAAGAAAAAGAAAGGAAAAAGGATAAGCTAGTGTTGCCTCTGAGAAAGATGGGAACTGAAGATGAAAAGAGTAAAATGTTTAAGCAAAAAATAAATTAGGGTTCTGATTGATTCAGTAGGTGTTTAAGGAGGTGCTTAAGTATATGTTTTATAGAGACAAACTTGTGCAAGAAGTTTATTTTGTGGAAATTGTTCAGGTTCTCTAATACAAATTTAACATCTGCCAAAAAAGGTAAGTGTGTAACATTAGAATTTATGTGAATAATCGTTATGGGTAAAGAGTAATTGATGTAACATTCAAAATTGCGAGAGTGATTGCCAAGTTCTAAATTCGCCAATTGAAGTAGTCTGACGACATCTTTACTAGCAGGGGATCTCTAAAGTGTACGACTCTAAAAAGAAGTCATTGGGAGTTTAAGGATCAGTCTACCAATTAATGTTATGTGTCTGGCACAAACAGTTAGTTATATAGTTGTAGTGGAATTCTCCAAGTTCGAAAAATTTTGAGGATGAAATATTGTAAAGGGGGAGAGTTGTCACACACCAATTCTGGCTTATCCGAGAATAATGTGTGAAGTTGTGAAGTCATTTGTTGGCGTAGTGTAATTCGCCCATTTGTTGTCTTTTGGCGACTAAGTATGGGCGTCTAGTAACCTCCGTGTAAGTAAGTGAAGATTTTATTTCAGGTTATTCTACTATTTAAAGAAAAAGATTGTGTTAAGTGAAAAAGTAATTATGGTATGAGTTACTACCAAATGTATAGTGCACCTTGTTTGTCTGAAATATGTGCTAGTTAGGTTGTAAACTAACCCGGTTAGGAACCATCTGTCGCGTGTGAAATGATATGCGAATTGTGCAGGTGTACACGTTGAATCAAGTAATAAAGTGATAAGTGAGATAATCTCCACAGGGATTAGATTAGGTATAAAAGTGATCAAGTTATTTTTATCAATTATGATTAATGTTATCGCAAAACCAAGTTAAGTACGCTGTGCTAAATTAAAATAGTAAGGATGTGTGCGAAATGTATACTAACTAATACTGGTAAATGCCAAGGCAAAGCAAGAGTAAAAGTGCAATGGAAATTACGAGAATAACTACGTGATAATACGTTAAAAACTTGGTTAGTAGAAAATGCAGTTAGTACAGTTAATAAAAATGAACTGATAGAAAGATGTTAGGTCTTGCTACCGAACTCGTCCATTAGCTCAGTTAATATGCACCAGGGTGCTCTTTGTAATTTGTTTTTATCTGTATTATTCCAACACAATCATGCCATTCTATTCGTTCGCAGTTGTCTCTTTCTCTAAATTTACCTTTCCGACCTACTTTAACGATCGACAACTCTTTTTGCAGGTCATAACTACTGGTGATCTACAAAGCCATATGCCCACACAACTATTTTACTTGGTATTCAACATTCGTGCTTTGGAAGAAATTTAAGGACTACGTTTCACAATTGTTGCCTATGATGTTTCTGTCCTTTCCATTGATCAGGTATGGCTTTCCAAGAGTACTTTGTAATGCAACTGGTAGAGGGATTGAGAAAAAATATTGTATTGCGCTACCGAATTTCTGGCTCTACAGGCTTTTGATATCATTCATCGTCTTGCAAATAATAACCTTAGCTGGTTCTCAGAAGAATCGAACACTCCATAACGGCCGTAACTCGATGCTTATACACACTAATTGTTCAATTTGACTGAAATCTGCTATGTGATCGTAAGTTCTGTCAATATATATTTTTCCCACCCTTTTAAATATCAGGAAAATTCCCGTATCTATAAACTTCTGGGGTGTTTGGTTTAAAACTAAGGATGTGAAAAGGATGGTCAATTCAGGCTTATCCTTCGGGACTATTGGTTTTTCTTCTTTCTGTTCTGTGAACTTTTGAATTGACTGACATTCCTTTATTAACTCAGTCCTAGTTATCATTGTCTTTATTGATGGGTCTATATTATATTGTTCTTGTAGTTCAGCTTTGTCAACATTACCTAGATTTCTCAGACGATGAGTTCCATGTCTATTTGGTTCTTTTTTTCATTCCTCCACTACCTATATATCTTCTCTTTCTGAAAATGTGTCTGATTCATCTAAATGTTCTTTGGTTTGCTAAGATAGATAATAGTTTAAGAGTCCTCCTTCTTCACAAACGTCTATGATAACATTATCGTCTCTGCTCACTTGCGGACTTAACACCTCTTGGTACCTTTCTGATGGCATATCATCATGGTCACTATCATCTTAGGGCAGAACTAGGACTTATACTCAAAGTTGACTTAACTCAAGCATTAGTAATCATTGGTTCTCTCGGATCTCCCAATCTTCATAGGCTTCTTCGTAAATATCTTTATCATAATCGAAGTCTTCATTTGACCAGATGTGATAAAAGTTATCCATGACATTTTGCTGACTGATTATTTGGTTGATGGTACCTAAGATTCCACAAAAAATAAACAAATGTTAGAAATGTTAATTAATAAAATAAATTGAAATTCGTAACTATAACCTACAAATTTCCTAATTATTCCTTTAAACTGCAAAAATTAAAATCAATCTACTGATGTTGTCTTCTCGGCAATAGCGTCGACAACTTGACCACCGCCGAACGTACTAACACCTAGAGTGTGAATAATGCAATAAAATATAGAAAGACAAGACGATATTCGTAATTATATGGGTCAAGTTGTAATATAGTTTTATAATGAAGTAGGTGAGTACTCTGAGGATCGTACCCAAGGGAGGCGAGTGCCAAACCAATTCTAACCTAACCACTAAAAGATCTAATTAATAATTTTAAATCAGTTATAGTACGAGCAATATGAAATAAAGCATTTTTCAGGTTTTATAATAATAGTAATAAAAACAAAATAACATAACAAGATAAAATTCAAGAGATTAAAAATGGAGGATAAATCAAATCTAATTATGGGTGATTAGCTTGCTTTGGTAATCTCCATCAAATGTTGTTGTCGAAATCATTTTTTTTAAATAAAAGGGAGTCAACTTTTATTTTGAAAACGAAAATGAAAATGGGAGTCACCACCGACATATTTTCGAGGTGTGATCGGATCACCTTGCAATTTAATCCTTTTAATAAAACATTTTGATTTTACTAAAATAGTGATTTTGGTCTACGAAATTCGAGAAAAATATATTCAGGAGTCGGTTACGTGCAAGGAACGATTAACACCCCGTCACGCCCAAAATTGGTACCTAATTGATTAATTAATGTCTTAATGTCGAATCTCGAAAACTCGAAAAGATTAAAAATAAGATCCCTTTTTTATTAATGCTATGTATTTTAAGAAAAATACTTGAAACAATCATTAAAGGCCCGCTTGTTTCGTGGTAATAAAAATGTCGTATCCCGTAAGTTAGGATACAACATTTTAACCCTCGAAGACAAGCTTGCCTTTAATTCTATTAAAAATCCGTTATTTTGAAATCTAAAAATATTTGGTCATTTTGATTCGACGAGAAGATCGAAATCCCATAAGTTAAGGCACAGTTTCTCGAAGTCCTAAAGATGACATATTGCAATTTTCTTTTTTTAATTACACAAAAATATCAATTTAAAAACAAAGAAAGGCATGAATAAATACATAAAATAATATTTAGAAAAATAATTTATAAAATATTAAAATAAAGAATCAAATATTAAAATAAAAATGAAATGTGGAATACAATAAATAAATTAATACATTAGTATAATAATACATAATAATATATAAATACAACACATAATAATACGAAAATGTAATGAATACGATAAGAATAAAGAAATTAATTCTTAAATAAATGAGTAAATTAATTTGCATTAAGTTAAAAGAATAAATAAATAAATTAAATTAAATCAGGGACTAAATCGAAGTTAAATCTAGAAATTGGGGCGAAATTGCACATGAAAATAGGCTGAGGGACCAAATTGTAATGCGCCAGAAAGAAGGGAAAGTCAAATAGGAAATAAACCCATTTCCTGGACACGCATCCCTTCCCCAGGGGATTAGCGCGCCAGGGACCAAATTGCCAAGCGAAAAAAAATTTGAGGTCCAATTTAAAAAATAAAGGAAAAGCGCGAAAAGGACTAAATTGAAACAGACCGAAAATACGAAAGGGCCTAAAGCGCAAATAACCCATCAAAGCAAAACACGCGGATCCTTCCCTTAGGTCGGGTCAACGCGCAGGTCACAGGCGTTATACGGCGCCGTTTTAAGGCCAGTGAAATAGGCCCTAAACGACGCCGTTTTTTAATTTATAAAAGTAAGAAATTAAAAAAAACATTCTGTCAATTTATTTTTTTAAAACTTCTCCCCCCTTTTTCTCTCCACTTATTGAATCAGGCCCCAGAATCCGGCCATTGGGGTCGCTGGACCACCGTGGTGACCGCCGGTCGCCGGCGACGGCACCAATGTCTGTGGTGGCTGGAAAACCAAAAAGGCACATCTTTTTGGGTTTTTTTACTCCACGACCCTAAAAACATCATTTTTCATCGAAAACGACGAACCTCGACCCCTTGACGGCGTAAAATGCGAATAAAAGGTAAGATTTGATTTTCTTTTTTTACTTTTTTTTCTTCTTTTTCTCTAAAAAAATAAAAATCAAACAAATAATAAAAAATAGGAAAACAGAATAGACTACCTCTAAAAGAAAAATGTTTTGTTGATTCTTTCAAAATTTTTTTGTATTCGTATTATCTCTGTAAAAATCTACAATCCATTTTTGGTGGCTTTTTATAGCCAAAAATACAATGATTTTTTCTCCTAGATTCTTCTAGTTTGTTTTACAAGTACAAAGCCGTACGATGGTGACATGGTGGCACACATGGTTGACGACTGGAGGCGGCAATGGCTGGTTGTTATTTTTGCCTAGGGTTTTTTACTGCTGTGTATTTTTTGCTAGGCTAGGTTACTAATTTGGGCCATTTGGGTTTGTTATTTGGGCTAAGGTTTGGTAATTTGGGTTTGTTGTTTTGGGCTATTAGGGTTTTTTTTGTTTATTGGGCATTTGGGCTTGTAATTTTTGGGCTGTGGATTGTTTATTATTTTTTACTTTGGGTTTTATCTATTTGGTTTTGGGCTCGGGCTAAAATTGGGCTCTACAATTTTTTTGGGTTCCTCATCAATCAACTAGTCGCTACCCTAGCAAGATCTTCTGATCTTTCACTAACATAACGAGTCAGCAAGAACTACTTATCTTTTGACCTCATAGTTTAGATTGGTTTAGGGTTAAGGTGTTCACGATTGGGCAATACCAATTTTGGGTTAATTCCCATATTGATGACTTCTCGGGATTGTCAGGCCTAGGGTTTGTTTCATGTTATTCCCTTCCTAAATAGCTGATTCGTTGAGTAACCCTACAAAACAATTAATAGATCATACCTCCACTCGTTAAGCCCCTATAGAGGGATTAGTTCCCTATGGCTTCTATAGACAATATATAATTAATGTAAAGAGAAAGCATGCTAATTAAAATGACAAGATAGAGTAAATGAAAGAGGCTAATTGTATTGAAATTAAGCATGAATCCACAAAGTTTGAATGATCCACAATTCAGATTTCTTCAAATTAGTAAAAACAATTGAAATAAATTTAAAAACCCTAAGAAAGAAATAAAGTTAAACTAAATTTACTAAAGAGAATCTAGGATAAAGGAATGATGTCCAAAACAGGTGACAGATGAGCCTATTTACAGCCTTCAAATGGTTTTCGTCATTAACCTAGATTAGTTGGCGTTCCCGAGCTTAAATTTTTGATTGAACAGACCAAAACATCCCTACTTCGTGCTTTGTTTCTACCACTGAGTTGATGTTACGACACACCAACACTTGTATCACGACATGGCAATCAGTATACTCCTCTGCAGCTATCTTTAGGGGTATGTCGTGACACCCTCAATCTATGTCGCGACATCAATGGCAGTATTAAGTTTTCTCTATTCTAGTCCCCATGTTGCAACATCGAGTCATTCATGTTGTGGCATAATGACCAGCATCCATTTAGTGTACCTTCTAATGGTCTCCTACACACTCACAAAGTGTGTTAGCTCACCCTTAAGCCTCATTCGGCCCCTAAGGTCAATAAAGGACTCAATTTGCACATTTTATTGAATGTAAATAAAACTTTGAAAACTTAACTATAACATAATGAAAATGCTTGTATTCAAGCTCCTTAAATGTGAAAACTAGTTTAATCTGGTACACCGAATTACAGAAGATCAGAAAGACATAAGAAATTGTCAATTTAATTTTTTCTGAGTTAGGTAATGGTTGAATCTGAGTTATTTGGAATTTTTTATATCTGATTTGTATAATGTCTTCTTCTGAAATCATATGGAATCTGAGTTATCGTTATCCTGAGTATCTGGGGTTCTAAAATAAAGTGATGTGGAATTCATCTAAATAATTTGTGTAGTACACTATCAGTGAGATTTTGTATGGTATCGAGACAAGGGATGATTTGATTAGTAGGTTGATGGTATTCAGATCTATGTAAGCATTCACCAACTGTGTATGTATCCGTTAGTAATTAATATCTCTGAACAACTATTCTTGAGTAAGTTTGTGTGTTAAAAGATGATTTGGAATTAGGCTCTGAAGGTATGTTCTTCTGAGAAATACCTATGATTTATAAAATGTCTAGAAAGATCTTCAGTTAAACATTTAAGAAATAATTGGTATGTTAAGAGTATGATTGTTAGTATGGAAATGTATGCCGAAATTGTGATAGAATCCACCCAAAATGGAAATAAGTGCTTCAGAAGGGTAGTTAGCGCACTGATGTTCTTCCAATCTTATAATCTATCCGCCAAGGTATTTTTATGATAAAGTTTGCCAAGTTCTTTTGCTCTTACAATGTTTATTGTTGTTTTAGGTGTATGGTAAGAGAATGTGCCAGGAGGGACAACACCAGGTGTACACTAGGATAGCGGTGAAGTGGATTATTATGCACCAGTGGGATAATGGCGTAGTTTAGGGTTACATCCTAGGATTCTATCTTTAACAAACTTTTATACTGTAATGATTTGTAAAAATCCTGTTGTAATATTTTATTTTATTTTATTTTAAATAATTTCCTTTGCTTTTAGATATGCAATTTATTAGTTACATTAATGAGAAAAAAGTATTAGTAAGGAGTATTTGTCAACTATTTTGGTAATTCTATTAAGTATTTTGTGTAGTAACACTCGAGATTCGGACCCAACGAATTGGGTCAGGTTGAGGGTGTTACAAGACTTATTCTTCAATCTATTTCATTTATTTCCTTCTTCATCTTCTTCCTTGGTCACTTCGAGGAAATGGTAATTAAAGAAAGCTCTGCATTGAGCAATGATCGTGAGGTTTAAGCTAGAAAAATGGAGAATCCAGTAAGCTGGTAAGATTCTGAATGCTTTAATATACGCAGGATTTAGGAACTGAAGTTAAGAGCTTCCAGAAACCATTTTAAGGATTCTGTATGTTTCTTCAAAATTGAGTTTTAAACTAGGATTACTAAACTCAACCCATGAACTGGTTGTCTTGTTGAACTGTCAGAAGAATGGAAGCTCTGGTGTTTCGAAAGGCTAAGTTGATAAGACAAAAAAGCGTTAGGTGAGTTTTTGCACTCTATCCTAAAATTTTAAATATGTTAAATTTTACATGGGTTTATAAGTATACACCATTTTAATTCAACATGCATGATCCCATGATGCTTTATGTATAAAAAATGTGTATTCCATAAGGAATTAAGCAATAGGGGATAAATGATGGGCTAGCGATCGGCTATTGACATCATAGCAATAATTTGCAAGCGTACATTGTCGATGCAAGTATAGTAGACAGATGTGAGTCTGTCGGATATCAATCCCACAGGGATGGTTGTCTTTTTTTTCTATTAATGTCAGTGTAATAACTAGATAGAAACGAGATAAATTGTGAGGATAGTTATCAAAGCAATAACTCGAAAATAATAAGATAAATTATGCTATGGATAAACTGGGATCCCCAACATGAATCTTTAGTAGAATACTAAGTACTCGCAAGGTATAAAAGATGGGTGATTGTCGACGTAATAAAATTCAATGTATGTCTTACCAAACGCCACTCCTCTATTTAATCTGGGATTTAACCATGCAAATTAACCTCACGTCCCGATGAGGGAAATATAGCACTATTAAGAATAAGTGGACTAAATTCCTTTAGCCCTTACTCAACTTCAGCTGTAATGATTATTAGCTCAAACTGTCACTGCACCTTCCAGTGTTAGTGACTACAATAACACTTCCATGTTTAAAACATTCAAAACCTCAAGATTAAACAATAAAACAAATTTAATAAGATAACATTTAACCAAGAATTCATTGTACTTCCATACAATAGAAAATATAGATTAATCACTAGCATTTCCAAAGAATTAAGAAAGAATCGAGTGGAGAAGACTATTCCTAGTTAACTCGACTGAATCTCTTGATTTTTGCTTGTCTTGCACTTAGAACTCCTTGTCAGGAATGGATCCGCATCAATCTTTATGTTGGCTCACCCAAGGAAGGTTTAAGCAACCATAGTCGCAAGCTTCAAAAATAAGGTAAGGAAAAATGGTGGTCAAAAAAATTTGTCCCTCTATTCTTCTCACGTTAACGTTTTATGTTTTCCTCAACAGTACAGGTGTCCTTCCCTCAAGATTCTTCTGTCCTTGTTCGTATAAGGTAGTTACACTGGACTGGACAACTCACATATTTTTGGTTTTTTTATCCAAACATCTGTCAACTGTGGTGACAATTCTAGACGCAATCTAGAATTAACTAATGCAATGACATTAGTGCAAAAAGATAGAAAAATTAAGGATAAAATAGGCTAGGATTCATTGGGTTATAAAATGCAATTTACTAAACTGGAAATGCTAAAATGTATGCTAAAGATAACTAAATGGGAACAAATTAACCAATAAGTAGGGAGAAAACATATGTTCTTTCTAGTACAATTAGTTAGACAAAGTTAGGAATGGGAGAAAGGGTTAATTTTGTTAGGTACTGCCATACGGTGTTGTTGTGTGCACCTGTGATGAGCGAAGCTCCAGACCTTACGGAGGGGACACTACGATGTTCGAGCATCAAGGTATAGGATGGAGAATGGAGGAATGGATGGGATACAATGGGAAAAAGGGAACAAAATGTCATGGCTAAGCCATGGAACCAATCAAAGGTTATACACCTAGAATGAGTAAAACCATAGCTGAAAGATGCTATGGCATCATGATATAAATTAGTAATACCATGGCTAAAACACATTATGGCATCATGGTAAAAAAGAGTAAGGCCATAGCTGAAAGACACTATGTCATCCTAGTAGTCTGCGAGGATAATAAACACAGGGTTATATTGTGTAAGACCATAGTTGAAGGATGTTATGGCAATATAGTTAGTCTGAAGGGACGCTAAACACAGGATATTCTGACAGGACATTAAACATAGGATAGTCCGGTGAGATGTCAAATGACATTAAACACAAGATAATCTGTCGAGACACTAAACACGGGGTAGCCCACCGGGATAGCAAATGCGAGGATTATAGGGGTAAGATCGTAGCTTGGCTATGGAAGCATAAAGAGAGCTTGTCGAGACAAAAATCATGGGTGGAAAATCAAGACTTTAATTGTAAGAAATCCCACTATTAAGGGAAATAAGCTATAAGGAAAATGGAAGTATAAAGAGGGAAAAGACTACTAGAAGAGCAGTTGTAAAAGCTAGTAGAGAATAGGGGTGGTAACCCAACAAGAATAGTCATGGGAGTTGAAGCATTAGTGATGCTTCGTATAAAGGTGAACGAAAGTTGGTATAACCAAAGATCATAGATAAAAATCTTCCATTAAAGAATGTCGTGGGCATTTTGAGAAACCCTCAAGGTTAGTGGCTTGTCATACATATGCCAGTTATTTCATAAGGAAAAGAGCGCAGAGCTAGAACCCATCAATAAAAAAGGATATGCTGAATGAAAGGAATGACTATCAAGACTATTCCTCTTTAAGAGAAAACTATCGAAGAAGTATCATCCAAATGGCTAGTTAGGCGGGGATGCCGGATGAGAAAGAAACTATGAATGGAAAGGGCCTTTAATGGTAGTTGACTGATTCTGAAGGCCCAAATAGTCCACAGTAGATGGGTATATAACAATTATGAACATGGTACCTCGGACAATGTGGATTACAAAGAAGTAATCCAACCACTATTTGTTGGAAGTGGGACTTAATCTGCCAGAGTGGCAGGAAATATTCTAGGTAATTCCAAAGGATGGGATTACAACGAACCCATCAGGACTAGGGTAATAGTAAGGTTCCCCAATGGACTAGTTAAATTAGGAAAGATTGCTAAAGGAAATATACTCAATGGTCTTTAAGAAGTAGGTTGGAGAGCCACACTAATAGGGCATGATGGTGGGAAAAAGAAATTCACTTTGAGGATAATTTGAAGAAAGAATTTAAGCAAAAGAAAGGATAGAGTCTACAAAGACGTCGAGACATACAAAGAATCTATCAAGGCTGAATGAATGCTGAGAGAATGGTCGGAAGGAAATCATTCAGTGGTCTATCTGCTAGTGGATAGGATCGGGAATAGAAAAATTCCACTACAATGGTTTCAGATAAATGTCCCAAACGAGCAAGGAATTGTTGTATTATTATTTTTATTATTTAATTGAACCCCATCAAGGTAGGGTACGTTTTGTGTAATGAATAAACTCACTAAGTTCATTTGAACTTCCTAGTATTATTTTGTGATTGCAGGATATACGAGATAAGGAACTTGATGAAGGGCCGAGCCAGATCGGGTGGAATCAAGGATTCATTTTAGTAGAGTCATGCATATAGGAAGGGGGCACCCTTAGGAACTTCGCCTTGGGGGTGAATATATTGTATTTATGTAGTTCCCTTAGAGTGGAGTAGTGATAGCGAACTTTATTTCGAAATTTTGTATCTGTTGTAAGTTTATCCCAAGTGGAGTAGTGTACTAGTATGTATATTAACCCGATTCACTGGTGACCCCTGTACTCAGATCTGGTGAATGGATCAAGTTGGGGTGTTACAATTTAGTGGTATCAAAGCATGGTTTAATCAATCTTTTGGACCAAGGAATTGGGAGAAGTACCCCTTCTGTGCATGACGATTGATCTGGTTGATTTCCACTAGTCCTTATTTAGTTAAGTTGACATGTGATATGATACGATGCATTCACCTGAATTGGTGAATGGTGATGACAGTAGAAATCGATGATTCTGGAAAGGAATACAAGAAAAGTAAGAAGTAGTAGATACTTTAATTGGAAGGTACAAGTATAGGAAAAGTAAAAATATTACTATAGATATAGAACAAAGGTAATAAATTGTAATCCAATGAATGAATGTATATGCCTTCTGAGAGAATGTAAAAATGACTGTGAATTTGAAACCAGACAAGGAAGACCCTTGTGATAGGTTGGTCCAGGAACACACGAAAGAGTTGTGAAGGAAGGGATGCATGGATGCCAGAATTGGTAACCGCAGAGGATTGGGTGACTTACCATCCTGCCACCATGTCTCTTTATCAGGATACCGCATCGACCAGCCCCTTATTCGAAAGCCTTCATCAAAAGGTGAGTGATACTGACGTGGCTTCCCCACGATGTTACAATTGGAGTCGTGATAAGTCAGGCCCTAGGAGAAACTAGGAATTTGAGAAAAGGAACTTCTCCAGTTCTTGAGGCAATAACCTATCTTGTTCTAGGATGATCAAAGACGGAGACGTACAATCTCCTGCAATAAAACATTTCATCCAATGGCAAATGAAGTAGTTATTAACATTTCCTATACAAACTTTCTTTTGACCTACACTGAGAAAAAAAGTAAAGTAGGGAAAACAGACCTCCCGGGATAGCAAGTAAACCACCATGATGTAACCGGTGGGCATACCCCTGTAAGTCAAAAATTATTGCCTCGCATGTGCCTTCTATTAAGGATTTAGTTAGTTGACCAACATAGAAGGTGGGAAGATGGAAGGGTTGCTTTCAAGAACTTAACGCTAGAAT
This sequence comes from Gossypium hirsutum, assembly GCF_007990345.1. Classification (NCBI taxonomy): domain Eukaryota; kingdom Viridiplantae; phylum Streptophyta; class Magnoliopsida; order Malvales; family Malvaceae; genus Gossypium; species Gossypium hirsutum. Next base: position 10,789,649 of record NC_053445.1, on the reverse strand, counting down.
GATGAGGGAACTATACCTCAAGAATTTATATGGACAAGGAAAAGGAATATATGAGGGAAAGAGGTAAAAGGTAATAAGAAGATCTGAACAAGTCAAGAAAGGATAGTCTTATGAATGCCCCTCTTGATATTTTGTTCTATTTATAGCCTAAAAGCGTGTAAGGGAAGTTACGGAGATTTAATGGATGGTAAGTAATCGTTCGGAACTACTAATGTGTGAAGAATACCTATTTGCATAGGAAGAAGAGAAACCTTTTAGAATTCCCAAGGTCGGAATATCAATCAGTCATTGCGCAAAGGAACAAACCATAAAATTGTTTAGTGACATGTCTTTTTAAGAAAGTTTGATAAGCTTTCATCACTATTTGAGTAGAACTCCAAAATTCGAGCGTTAACCTTGATCCCTCGCCAAGGTGAAGGTGAAAACATTTAGTGGGCAAGATTAGCTACCTATGATAGGAAGAAATTGACCTATTGGATGGGCAGGATCAGCGTCCTAATGAGCCTAGGAATTTCGAGACTATTAACCAAAAGTAAGGATAAAGAGAGTTAGATAGGTGATGTTTACTACAGTGCATCCGCCAAAATTTGGAGTTAAAAGAAGTTATGGACCAGAATAAGCCTAACGATGGAATGGCTAGGTACCCACCAATGAGTAGGTACCTATATTACATAGTGTATAGAACTACCCGCAAATTGGGTAGAGTAAGAATAATGTGAAGGTACCAAAAGGGAACCAAGATGAAGGTTTTGGTAAGGAGGAAAGGAGACTAAGTATGCAGACCCTATGGGGACACGAATAAAAGGGGTATCTTTAAGTCTGCCTTAGCAGTTTAGTGGAAAAGGAAATTTTGTGGATGAAATTATTTTGGGGTGGGAGAGTTGTCACACCTCTTTTCCTTTAAACTCGAAAATTAGGAGCCTTTAGTGGTTAAATTCAAAGAGACTGTTAGCTAGCAGATCTAATCTCTCCTCCAAGATAAAATTCTTGGTAAAAAGATGCTTGAAGATGTTTCTCACAATCTAAAATATTGTTAAAACTTTTTCTGAAAATAACTCAAGAGAAATTCTTCAAGAGAAAACTCAAAGAATGTTTTATTAACTCAAAAGAAAAAATAAAAGGCATTGTCATTATTATTTCAGTTTTTTTTATGTGTATTAAATAAATTATTTAATAATAAAGTCCTAAGAATAATGTTATTATTCTTAAAAATCCTTAATCAAGTATTATTGTGGGCTTGGACATCAATAATGCATTGAGACTAATATTTAGTTTATTGATGTCAAAGTGTTGTCATTGGCATAGGGATGTCAAAGTAATGGACAATTACATGATAAGAACAATGTATTGGGCTGACTCGCCATGAGAATGTTTCTTGGGTTATTATGCAATAGTCACAACATTTCTAACGGTGATAATTATATGCATGACCTTTAGACTTGAGATCATCATTATTCCAACATCGTGAGTTGTATGCTTTGACATAGTCAATGTAACCTCCCCAATCTGACCTAGACGTTATGGTCGAATCGTGAAGACCATATTAGTAACTGAAGTGACCAAGTAACCATACGGACCATAAAATCCTAATTTATCTCTCTTTAGAAAAACTGCGATTTGCACTTGAATTGATTTTTAAAACATTCATTTATTAAGCCATCTATTCTTAAGTCAGATTTTTATTATTGTTAGTGAAGTTTTTAGAAAAACTAGTATTTGTCACTTTGTTTTTGAAAATTTTGTTATCTTTCAATGCAGTGAAAAAGCACTATTAATGTTTGATCTTAGTTAGGTCGGTGGAACGACAGAAATGTGCAAGTTTACACAATCCCAGCAAGTAATAAAGTGAAAAGTAAATGTCGAGTTATCGTACCCACAGAGGCTATTTAAGAAAATTATTTATGAAAGTTTAAACATGCACTGATTAAGTACTATGTCAATTAATTATAATTTCAACACGATTAATAATTAATTCATTAGTTACCTTACAATTATAATGCAAGTATAACATAATCATGGTTTTACTTAATCAAACAATTTACCAAGACCTATAACAACACAAACATGATTTTAATAACTTAAGTAGATGAAATGCAATCAACCTAACAGGAATTAAATTTAAGCCATGTTAATTAAATTTAGAATAAAAACATAACAAATATCATAGACATGTTCATAACAACAACAATAAAAGTTACAAGATAGGAAACTAGAATCAAATCCGATGTTTCCCCTAAGCTTGACTAGTTTGCTCCGCTCCTCCTTCTCCGTTTGTTCTGTTGAACTGAGACTTCTACAAGCACTTGAATGCTGCTACCCAATGTGGTTGAAGGGATTTTTTTCCAAGAGAGAAATCGGCAATGGAAAAAGAAGAGAAAAATGGGAAACAAATGGAGGTTTGGAATAGAGAAAGTAAGTGAAAGGGAGAGACACATGCACAAGTTGAAGATTTCAACTTGCTAAATTTAGCTAGGGGCAAATCTACAAAAGCATGATAAGTGGAAGGGTTTGAATGCGATTTCAAGGAGACTTCAAGGTCTGGTTTGCAAGTCAAATAATCAACTAATTTGAGCTAATTGGGTCAACATGTTGGACAATTTTGGGTAGTCCATTTGCTCGGTTTGATCAGTCTTTCGGTTTAGCACAACTGGGTCTCCTTTCGTAATATAATTAATAATAATTTTTTAACCCAAAATAAATTGGATATAATTAAAATTAATTATACTATGTATTAATATTCATCCTTTGGACCGTCTTAGGCTGAAAAATTAATTCACCTCGATGCTTCAAAAATCGCTTCATGGCTTTGAGCTTCTAGTAGTGTTTGACAAGCCAATTTTCACCCTTTGTGTAAATCTATCGAAAATAAATCAAAAATTATGAAAACTTATTATAAAATTAATTAAAATTCAATACGTTAATAATTTAATTACAATTTAATTATTTTATAATTATATTATATTTTTCAACAAGAATTACACCGAAACTACATGAATTTGAGTTAAAAAATGTATGAAAAATTCTATATATTTTTGTGTTTCCAGTCAGGTAACATGCATTTTTCGGTTTTCACAAGTTTATAATCATGTTTGAATGATGCATACATGAAGAAACACCCAAATCCAAGGAAAAACCCAAACCATGGTCTAAATAAATTTACAGTCCAAAAATCAAATCAAAGTTATTAAAAGTTATTTTAATGAAAAGAATGGTTTGAAGTCTGTCGTACATCCATATCCCAAGTCTGATCCTAGTCTCGATCATTACCTAAGAAGTTAAGACTAAGGGGTGAGCTTAAAATAGCTCAGTGTGAATCACAACAATCATAATCATATGATTAGTCACATAATTAACAAACATCATTTTCACAACCATACAGTACATGGCATATTTCATCCAAAAATTGAACATTTCATGAGCATGATAAAATGCAAAAAGGTTCTTAGCCATCCATCTTTTACACACCACAAGTTCCCCAAAACTCGTCTACCAAACACCAAACAATGTGAGCTAAGCTTGATGTGGATAAACCACTAGTACAACATTCTAGGTATACTACCAATCAGTGTGCAGACAAGCTACCAATATCATGGTAAATTCACCAATTACGGTAAATGAATTTTATATTATCAATAATGTGATTAAATCGCCAATCTCCTCACTACTCCCCGTGCAGTGCACTGACAACAATAATGTGGGCTTAATATGTCGTCGGTACTCCACAGAACTTCTCCGTCAACCACAATATCCCACCCTATGCATATGTTTTATGACATACAATCATTGAGCAAATTCATGCTTTCAGATCGGTTTCAGTACAATGGCATGTTTTACATGCTTACGATAACATAATCAAATCCATGTCATCCTTAACATGCTTATCTTTCATCAAAGTTGGTGTATTTCATGCATACTTTTCATTTGTCAATGATGTTGGAATTCAATGCATACTTTTCAGTTGTCAATGATGTTGGAATTCAATCATGCTTTCAGTACATGTTCGGTTTTAGATTTGCAATAATCAATCATTCAATCCATCAGTTTTACTAGCATGTAATAGGCAATACAATTTTTGTCATACCTAGTATGCAACATGAACAGTGCTATCATAGGTAAAGCATTATACATGCACCTTATTATAAAAAAATGATATAACATAATTTCAAACATATCTCAACCATCATAAAACATTCACATGTTACTGGAACTCAATCAGACAGTCAAACGTAGCAATTACACAAACAGATAATCCTGATAAGGGCTTAATCATTCAGCCATAGTTTGTAAGTTACGAACCTTATTCGGCCACCCTTGATTCATTTATTTAGCCATTAAACCATGCCTGACCAACAAGCGTTAACATCAATTTTAAAACTAAAATATGATTTAACATCTACTTATACAATATTAGGACCCATACCTTAAAATTGCAATTTCGCAGCACTAATCCGTGAAGTTTGCACTTCCTCCCTTAAAATTTAAATGTGCCTAAGCCAAAATACAACATTTAATAGATTAAAATACTTTTAAACCAACCTTAAAACACCCATAAGGTTTCGGCCAAATCAGTGTTACAATGAATAAATTTTATATCCAACATGGTTAGGTTACTTATACTGATTTGAAGCAAAACAAGGGCACGAATGGAATCCAACTTCACTGCTGGTCTAAGATGTTCAAATCAGCACCTAACATTTAAATGATTACTAAAAATCAGTAACTTAAAATCAATTAGTTCATGGTTGTCAAGTGAGTCTTTGTACCGACTCTTGCATGTATACTATTTACATGAGATATCCCTGTAGAAACCAATTGAACGATGAAACCAAAGTTAGAAAAGTATAGTACAATGGTCACGCAACTATATGATTGAATGCATGTTATGGTATGGAATCTGAGAAGTAGGTTTGGTCATATATGTGTGTCCTAGATATATGCTATGGGTATGCTCTGTTAAGAGTAAGTTGTGGAGTTAAAGATGAAGGTGAATTGTGTCAGTGTATGAATTGTCTATGAAGTGGGTTTGTGTCTGTCTCTGTAGTATTGTCTAAAGGGGTCCGTTGAGACTTTAAACACGAATTATAAAAGGAAAATTCCATGGCCATGTAACCTTTAAAGAGGAACTAAAGAAAGGTTATTACCCAATAGGGTTCCTTGCGTGTCCCAGAACGATGATGGAAAAACCTTACATAATGTGAGTTTAGGCAAATCCATATCGTAAACACGTTTGGAAAGAAAAGCCTTTGTGGCATAATATGAAAGAAGCCCTTGTGGTGAAGTATGAAAGGAATGTCTTTGTGGAAAACTTCATAAGGAATGCCTTCTTGGCGCATGCTTAAGAATTGCCCGTGTGGTGAAAACCTGGAAGAACGACGTACATGGAAAAATCTGAAAGTAGTTCCTTTGTGACGTATCTTAGTAAGGCTCATAATGACGTAACTTAAAGGAATGCTTCTTGTTGCAGATTTTGTATTAAGTTACTTTTTCGTGTTCAGTATGGCTTGTAGATGTGCTTAGAAGATCAAAAAGGCACAGTGTCTCTATGGGCTATGATAAAATGTTCTACAATACCATGATTCAACTGTGAATAATAAAGCGTGAGATATAGAAGAGTTGTTGGGTAAACATAAAAGAAACGTATTTTGAATAAGGATTTTTCTAATTGAACATCAAAAGGAATGTACATGTTGTCTGTATATGTTATCAAACATGGATTGTGGAACGATTGGTTAAAGTTACGTATGCAAAAGTAACAGTCTTTTGGTCATATGGACCTTTCTAAAGGAAATAGATAAAGACTTCTGAATAGAGGTGTTCATAAGTTGGGTTGGCCCGAGATCGAGCCGAGCCCAACAAAAAATTTAGGCCCGTTTTCTAGGCTCGAGCCCAAAAAATAGGCCTAAAATTTTGCCCAAGTTCGACCCAAATAAAAATGATAAAACTCGGGCCCGACTCAACCCGCCTGTATTAATTTTCTATATTATTTTTACATGATTTTTAAATATATATAATACATCAAAAATACTAAATACATCAAAATAAATATTTCCCAACAAATTGAAAATAAATTTTAAAAAAATATGTATACTTAAATAACACTAAGATAGATGCCACTTAACAAGAAAATGCTTCTAAATAATAACAAAATTAACAAATAGCTCTAAAATAATAACAATATTAACAATAAAATAAGTTTTATACTATATCCAAACAATAACAACAAAATAGTAGCAACATAATAGTAAAATGGTAGCAAAATAGGGAGAAAATAACAAGAAAATAACATTAAAAACAAAAAATAGATATTTTTTGTCCTTTAGTGGATTCGGGTCAGGCCCAGGGCCAAAAATGCCTTGCTTGAGGCCCGACCCATTTTTTAAACGAGCTTTATTTTTTGTCCAAACCCGTTTTTCATGCCTATATTTTTGCCCAAACCCTCCAACATTTTGAGCGGGACTTCGAGTAGGGCCAGGTGGCCCAACCCATGAACAGGTCTACTTATAAAGGATTAGATTGCAAGAGGTAAGTGGCGTATCGAAGATGTTGATGGGTAAGAAATGAGTTCTGAGCAAGGTACAGTATCTGATGTATAAATGAAGATAGAAATTGAGGGAGTATTCACCAGTCATTAAGTTAAAGGTTCAGAACGATAAAATCATCTAAATAAGTAACTAGTTGATAACTGCAAAAATGACACAGGTAAATGATGTTTTTCTCACTAAGTTCCTATGAAATTATCTGGGTGTGTGTTTTGTTACAGGTGAATCGATATGAGTCTGCACCAGGAGGGACGATATTAGGATTAAGCCCAAAGAGTAGCGTACTGGGCTATTATACATACAAAGCAAGTTTGGCGACGTGTTCAAATACTAAAATACTCTTTAGACTATCTTTAGGGGTAAATTTTAGCTCTTTAATAACCCTGCACAAGCGAGATAACCACTGCTCAACCACAGTGGGGCCATTTCCTTTATCACCAAGGAAATCCTTGGCTCCTCTTTTCTGAATCTCTCTGACAAGATCAACCTTAGGTTGAGTCGTAGTAGGTATAGGCGGAACAGGTTGAACCAGACAAACCATTATAGGCTGTGGCTGATAAGGTTACTGTGGTTATTGTGGTTGAAGTTCTTGGTTGTTTCCCATAAACTGATCAAACAATTGAGTTATCATCACGAAAAACACATTTTTAAATGCATTATCTGTATTACCCATGTTTTTGGCAATAGTAGCTTGTTCTTGGGTAGGCACATGAATTTTTGTTTCCTCATATGCAGCTTCTCTAGAACTATCAGACATTTTCTTATCTCACTACAAAAGAAGATTTACTTAGTACAAAGCATTAAGGACTAAGCCAGATGTGTACTATACATGATAGGGGTATGACACTGCCTTCAATTTTTTCGAGATTCAGTTAAACCTTTGCTCTAATACCAAAACTTGTAACATTCCAAAATCAATCCTTAAGGAGGATCCAAGAATGTCGTGTCACTACTTTAAAAACCATTATCTTTAAAGTTATTTCTAGCGTAAACGAATTAAACTATAGTGTAAGTTGTTATGAAATATAAACCAACTATTGTACAGGACTACATAAAATAGTACATTTTAGAAAGAAAACATAAATACTTCACTGTAATTTCAATAGAATCATACTTTCATGAACATAATTTTAAACACAATATTCATTCCTCAAAATTAAACATCTTGACATCACCCTCATGTCATGCATAATACAGAACACTAGAAATCTCACAACAGCAATTGTCCTCTGGGTAGTCTTTTGAAATTCCTTTACTTCAACAGCAAGCTTGAGAAGGAAATGTAACTAAGTAAGTTCAAAGAACTTAATTAGTTCCAGAAGAAGGCATTACAATAGTTATCAAATTTTCAAACAATTTTTTTCAAACTCGAACACAGTTTCATAGCTCACTAGTTGGCGAGTACTGATCACAGACAGACTATATGCCAGTCTACTATTCCTTTGGCATATACATTACATCCATACAACCATACAGACAACATTCTTCATGTTAGCCACGTACTCAGGTCCATAGTCAGAGTCATATTGTGCACTTCATTTATGTTCCTTTGTCATGATAAGCCAATCTAGTTTGCAGCATACCATTGCCCTACCAAAGGCTACACGACCATTTTCATGTATCGCGATCTGTCAATTCAATGTTTATTCCATCGAAGGCAACACCATGAATTTTTTCCATTTTTCAATCCATATTATCCTTGCGAAAAACAGAGGGTAGTGGCTTAAGCATGAAGAATAGTTCCTACGCCTTAACACAGCCAGACCAAAACTAGACTAACAACTCCTAACAACCATCCTTCATATATAGACATTTCATCTTTACAGAATATGAATATTTATTTTAAGCAAAATATAAACAAAGACAGTACACACATAGAAGTAAGAAGGAACTCACCAAAAAGTGCAGCAAGTCTAAACAGCAGGACCTTTGCCCTTATCACGAGATCCTTCAAGAGTGTCTTGTGTTATAATATAGATAGCTCAACTTATCATATCGCTATACCATAAACTAAACATGCTTGCAAGAAGCATTATCATAAAACCCAGAACCAGGAAGTTTCCTTCTTTGCATACTACTCTGAAACCAATGGATGTAGTGCTAAAAATCACGTAAATAACCAAGAAAATAACCTATAGTTCATCGATAGTTACCAGGGTGCTAAAACGAACAAAGGAGTTGGTTGAATACAGCGAAACCAACTTCAAACAAGTTTCTGGTCTTAAGTTTTCAGAGAAAGTGAGAGTAGAGAAAATTTGGAAGGAAAAATGGATGCAAAGAAGACGTAAAGCTTGTCCAAGAAGTCACTACTAACTTTATACAACTAAGCACAAAAGCAAGGTTTAGTGGAAAAGTCAAATTATCTCACTAACCCTCCCTCGATACCCGTCACTAAGTACTCTCATAATAAATTTAGTCTTATCAACTATAGTAACTTAGTCTCATTCTAACCAGCCCTCATTAGTGTAACACCTTCTAACCCCAAACTGTCGCCAGAACAAGGTTACGAGGCATTACCGAACCTATCAGACAACTTACGAATAATTCATAATTAAAATAACATTCATAGTATAATTTAATAATTAAATCCCTATAATGGACTCTCAAAGCCCAAAACATGTATTAAAAGTAGAACGAAACTTGTTCGAGTATTCTGAAAAAAAATTCGTAATTTTTTTTAATTTCGACAGTATTTCTGCTTATTTTTACATAAAACCCCCTGCAAACAAAAACCGTATCCATTTCCAAACATAACCAATTCAACCAATTCAATATAATATCAATTTAAATTTATCAATGTACTAATTAAATTGAAACAGATAAACTTTTTTCATTATAATTCTTAGACTACTACTAACATTTTTAACCATTTATATTCAAAACATAATAACCTTTATATACATCCTATGTACATGCCACATTACCAAAAGAAAATATACATCACCAAAAGTTTGCTGAAGTCGGGTCTAGCTTTGGATGTTGGTTCAGTACTTGATTTCTACAACCTGCGCACGGAAACAACCGCATGCTGGATATGCATATACTCAGCGGTATCACTATAATTCAATTTATATTTAAATACATTAAATCACACACACACATACTTTTACATTACAATTATCATCACCTAATGAACAATTCAATCTTTTATATTATCATTTGATTATATATATACCATTCTTATTTCTTTATTTCAATTCTCACCTTTCACATATGTCATATCATTCAAATTTAGTTTTAACAATAAATTTATTTCATTTGCCCCTATTAACTTGACTCGGACTTAGCAGATACACGGATTCCAACCAACACACCAGTACTACACATTATACCTTAACGGTACATAGCACCTAAAGAGTAATTAGTAACGGTAGCAGTAATAGTATTCAACACACAAAGTGCTCAATCTGTAGCAATAACGGTAACAGTATTCAACACACAAAGTGTCGAATCGGTAACAGTAACAGTAGTCGGCATATAAATGTCTGATCAGTAAGCTGACAAAAACCTGTACTCTTCCATATCCTATGGCATGCCAACTATATCCGACTAGCCCGACTAGTTAATAGGGTATTTAATTCACTTTTCAATACAATTTCCATCTTAGTTCAGTATCAATTATAATTCCTTATTTCAATCAGTTTCACAGTATTGCAGTAATTCATTACTTTAGTAATTTCAAAGTTCAATGCAGTACACAAAACAATATTCAGTAACTTCACAATTCAATTCAGTACTCAAAAACAATATTCAGTATTCCATAATTCAGTTCAGTATCAGTCTCAATTTCAATACCCAATCATAAATTTTCATTTTACTAAACACTTACCTTAAAATACTTACCATACATAATTAGTAAATTAAACACATAATAATGATAAAGTTTGAATTGTAGTGATACAAACTAGAATTCTCTTCGGATTTAATCCTCGACGATCTTTTCTTTTCCTTTTTGGGACAATGCTTCAGGCTCGATATTAGCTACGAACAATTAAAATAATTTCACAATCATTAGCACAACATAATTTAATTGCTGAAATTTTTATCTAACTTTTTCTTTAATTCCAATTTGAATCCTAACTAAACCTATATATTTTTCTTTCTCAATTCATACCCTTTTGCTACTCAATTTCTTGCCAAACTCACATTTAACTATCTAATTTTTATCATATTTTCATAATTTCGAATTTATTTCAATTTAATCCCTAAAACTCAAAACTTATAGTTTAGTTTACAATTCAACCTTTTATTCAATTCCAATCAAAATTTCTATCAAATAAACCCTCAATTCCATCATTTTTTTTCAACATAAACACTACTCAAAACTCTATTAAATTTCAAATTTTTAACTTAAATCAAAGAGTATTTCACTCTAGGATTCCAAAAACATCAAATTTATAAGAAAAAGACTTGATTAAACTTACGAATTAAATTTCAAGCTTTAAAACCCTAATTCTCCCTTTCTTTTTTCTTTCCTTTTTCTTCCCCTGTTTTCGTTTCGTTCTCTACTTCTTTTTTGTTCTTCGTTTGTTTCTTTTTCTTTTATTTATTTACTTACTTTACTTTATTTCTTTTATTTTATTTTAACTAATAATAATAGTAATATATTATATAAAAAAATCTTTTACTTATTATTTAAGCATATGTTTATTTTTATTACAAATGTACTTATATAATTATTACTATTACACTTGTCTTTAATCTTTACCATACATTTGTCATCTATTTAGTTTATTTAATATTACATCCATTAATAATAATAAATATCTAATATGAAACCATAAAATAATGGTATACATTATAATTTAATATAATAAAACAATAAAAATCTTAAATTTTTATCATTAATTGCCGCCTCATTTATCCAATTAGCATAGTTGCCAATTTAGTCCTTTTTACTTTTTCTTTTAATCTATAACTCAACTTTTACCCTTTACTCTATTTAATCCTTTTTCCTAATTATTCTTACTTAGACTAAATTCACTAAATAAAAAAATCTAATTAAACACACTATCAGACTCATAATTTTAATTACTCCTAATAATTATTTACTAACTCGATTTACTAAGACGGAGGCCCGATAACACACTTTTTCGGTGCCCACGGATTTGGGGTCGTTACAATTAGACTAACTAAATCGTCCCACCTAAACAACAGGTGTGGCGGATACTCCATAGGAGTGTTCGCCAAACCACCGAGCTTGCCAAACATAAGATTCGTCAATTGGTGCATTCACAGAATCTTATACTTAGTCAAAACTAAGACCTTACTCATTCAAAATTTACTTTCAATATCATATCTCAAAAAACAGTAACCGGATATTAGGAGTTCGCCGGGCGGCTATTACATGGTGTATCGAATAATTTTCCAAAAAAGAATTAAAAAATAAAATAGATAATGAATTTTGGTATCTAGATGTGAATATATATACTTAAAAGAGAAAACAAAGCTAGCCAATTACGCTGAAGTTATATGGGGAGCCTTCTTCCCATGGAGATCATCTAGAAACACTCGGTTTATGACAGTAGGAGGGTCGTTAAACAGATACATATCTAGTGAGAGACCAGTTGGCCATTTGGCCATCGTATCAGCAACATGATTTCCTTGATGAAACACATGCAATAGCCTAACTTCCCATTGTCTCATTAGCCAGTATCGCAGCAACCTAAACAATGGGCTCATACAGTCTATATCTACCTATAAACCATGCTGATGATGTGAATATATTATTTACAAAATATAAATTAGATTTGGATAATAAATATTTGAATTTTGATTTTATTATTTACAAAAATAAAACAAATTCAAATAAAAATTCAAGCATTAGTGCATTCATTACAAATAATTATTAAAATATCTATAATTCAAATCTCTTTTGAATTTACAATATTCAAATATAAAAAAAATAACAAATCAAAACTCATGAGCATCTAAATCCGTACTATTCCATTCTTATAACTAATTCCTACTACCCATTTGGAAGGTGCCAGTGCTACGTTAAGTCCACCAACTCCGTTGACTTTCTTCCAGTATTTTTTTTTCACATGTTTCCCACTTTTTTATGTGTTTTCTTCAACTTCTTTTAATAAAATATTGAAAAGTATATCACATAGGTATATAAATCACATATTTAAAATACAAGCGTAAAAATAACTTACAATAAATGACGAAACTTAAGATTTAAAACTAATAATAATTAATACACATGCAATATGTACGGAACTAAATAAAAAAATAGTTTAAATTACGAGTAAAAGGAAATTTAAATATGTAAGTACATCTAATTAAAAATATTAAACGCATTCTAATTGTTTAACATGATATGGTCATTTTTCTTGAGTTAATATCGAGTTAGCTTGTAACACTAACTCAATCAACAATATTATCAATATATAGAAATAATGTGCGTGAAACAATTTGTGTAATTAATTTGAAATGTATAAAAATATTAAAAGAGCTTTGGTTGAAGTGGTAAAAAAAATTATAGATGTTGGCGGCATATAGGGATGGCAATGAGGCGGGGCATATTTTTGTCTGCCCTGAGCCTGACCTGAAACTTTAGGTATTCTCTCTGACCCTAACTCTTAAATAAAATTATGCCCAAACCCAAAATTTAGTAGGAGATCCGACTCCTACCCGATCTGAATTTAATTTTAATTTTTTATTTTGAAGAAAAAAATTATTTTTTAGTTTAGAATTAAAACATAATATATATATTGAAAGCAAAAAATTAATATATATATATATATATTAACAACAATTTTGTAAATATCTTGGGGTGGAGGAGGATTTACCTCGAACCCAACCTCAACCTAACCTGACTTTCTTTTTATAATTTCACTTGACCTATCCTGAACTCGATTTTTCAAAAAAAAAACTCGACCCTACCGGATCAGGTTAGGTTGGAATCCGTCATTTTTATCATCCCTGGTGGCATAGGTTCAAATCTCAACATTTGTAACTATTTTTATTAATTTTTTAAATAAAAAAATAAAAGTACCCTCGTAATAATATAACTTTTTCAAGATATATATGATTATTTTAATAATTTTCTTAACTAATTTAATATCGAATTAACTCGTAATATTGATTCAGTAACACTTAAAAAATCGTATAGATAAACCCTTTTTTACTTAATTCTCATAAACAATTTTGTACTCAACAATACATTGATTAATGTAATAAATGTTGTATTAAAAAGTTTGTACTAAGAACTTAAAGCTTAAGTTTATTAAAAGATTAATGTAATAAATGTTGTATTAAAAAGTTTCTACTAACAACTTAAAGCTTAAGTTTATTAGAAACAAAAAGAAAAAGTTTAAAGCTCCGTTTGTTTCATTAAAAATTATTTCTGAAAAATAAATTTTGTAAAATGATTTACTTTTTTGTAAAAGTTAATAATTAATAGGTGTTTGGATGAATTTGTGTAAAATATTTTCTGTTGTTTGACAGATTTCCTAAAAGTATTTTATAAAAGTTGTTTTCAATGAAACAAACATACATTTGATATTTTATTATCTTTTTATTGTTTAATTGAGTTTATTTCATAAAGCTTATTTATATTTTAATTAATCATGTTTTTGCTTTAATTAATCTTAATTTACTTAATTAAGCTTAATTGTTAATTTCGTACATTAACGAATATAAATTTATATTTAATTAAGTTGAAAGTGGTAAATATTTATTTTGAATATTATTTGGATGAGTAAGTTGAAAACGATTTAATTTTATAAAAATTGAAGTAAGGACCAAACTCTAAAATTTGTAAATTTTTGAATTCTAAGGGTTTGAGTAGTGAAATCTGAAATGTTGGTGTAGTAACTAAATTATATGATTATGAAATATGAAAATCTGAAAAGTTGAGTATAAAATAGTAAAGTTTGAAACTATAAGGGTTAAATTGTAAAGATTTCAAAACTTGAGTTTTAGGACTAATTTACATTATTTGAGAATTTACAATTTTGAAAAATAGAATATGAAAGTTTAACTGTTCAAAAATCAAGGACTAATTTTTGGAAATTTGACGATTTTAGTTGTAAGGACTAAATTATAAAATCTAGAAATTTTGGAAAAGGGATTATTTTGCAAAACTATACAAAACGAGGTTTAGGACTGAACTGTAGAATAAGAAAATATATTTTTGAGGAATTAAATTGTAGACTAGTAAAAATTTGGATTTTAGGAACTAAATCGTAAAAAAATATAAAATTGGAATATAATGGATTGTTTTCTTTGACAATGAAGAGAGCTTCCCCTCTGTTGCTCTGAAAGCTTCCATTTTTTTGTTTCTTCGACAATGAAGACAGTGAATAAAGCCTTATTAGTTTGAAAATTTTCTTATGAAAAAAAATTGGTAAGACATTTTCTTTAAAAAAGCCTTGATTTTACCCTCTTTTTGGAGAATAATTTCTTTTAGTAATTCATTTTTCACCAAACAAACACCGTAAAACAATGAAAATATTTTATAGAAAATATTTTACATTAAAAAAAACGGACCTAAGTTGATTTTTATTATCGATGATTTGGGTTAAATTTTAATATTTTCTTTTATATAGAATATGATATTAACCTAAATCTATATTATTATTTATTAAGCCCTAGTTGAGTTGGTGTCACTCTCAACCGAATCACCAACTCGGTCAGAAAATTACATAAATATTCTTTTGTAATTAAAAAAAGTTATATTATTCGAGAGTATTTTAGTTTTGTTATAAAATAAAATACAGAAAATAAAGAACAAAAAGAATGGGAGAGCAAAGAGAGAGCGTATTTTATTGATTAATTGGGATATTTACAAAGTTTCTCCAAAGTCTCTAGTTATAGGCATAAGAAGTATAAATGAAGTAGAGATCTACTTCTAATGACTATTAGAATTTAAAGTACATCAAAACTTATCTTGATCCTAATGGACATCCACTTAATAATATATTCATAACACTCCCCCTTGGATATTCATTGGTAGATAATGTGTCTCATTAAAATCTTACGAAGATAAAAACCTTATAGGAAAAAAAATTCCTAGTGAAGGAAAAATAGTATACATATATATAATACGCATAATATGCTACCTTACTAAAAACCTTACCAGCAAAACCCAATGGGAAAAAACTTCGGTTAAGGGAAAAAGAGTGCGGCGCGTATTTACTCCCCCTCATGAAAACATCACATAATATCTCATATTCTATGTATTCAATCTTGAATACTAACTTTTCAAATGCCCATTTAAACGTATTTGATAAGCATTTATATCAACATTCTTTTGAAAGTCATGAGCGAGGGAAAATTTTGGGGAAAATATATTTTGATCTCTTCATGAGTTTCAACAATAATCATAACAAATTTTAATCATGATCCCTCTATAAAAATACAAATAGGTATTTTGGATCATTTTATAATCCTCTTTCAACTACTATTGACTAAGTCAAATTTACCACATATGTTCAATTATTTCAATTCATATAAATGAACAATTTCCCGATAATTTCAATATGCTTATGGCTTTCTAAATCCTTCAAGGATTTTAATATAAACTTTCTTATATAGTGATTCATAAAAAGTTGTAACAACAACTATTAGACGCAAGTTAAATCTTTAATGAACTGTTAGTTTAATAATATATCTAAAGGTTATTGCATCCACCACAAAAGAATATTATATCTTTTCATAATTAATGTCAAGACTTAACAAAAACTTCATATTTTATTACATTTTGCAAAACTACTTCATTTGCACCCTCACTGGCTTTATACCTTTAGATATTTGGACTGCTACTCCAAAAACTCTACAAATTTAATTGTACTTGAGTTGTGTCTTTCTATTTTGACCAATTTATTCCATATCTATATTTCTCAATAGATTTATTCAAAATCCTCTTTTTATTTCATTATTTTAACAATGATATTGCTTGCAAAATCATTATCGGCCACTTTTATTATCGGTTCGACATTTTCTTAAATTGACATAACTTATTGAGATCTCTTAGTTTCACCATTTTAATCTTCAATTTCGGGTACCTAAAACTCTTCTAAATTTTTACTTATTAGTTATGTCTTAGGTCTCTTTTGAAGCACTCGCTTTCACTATATGACCATCTAGATTTATTATTTTCTTTTATGAGAATTTTCATATTTGGAACTTGTAATGAGTTATCATTGTTGAACTTCTAGTTCAAATTACTCTCCCCCTAACTCATTACAAGTTATTATTATTTTTACCCTAATGTCGAAAAAACTATCAAATCAAACTAGTAATCACAAATCATGTCATAATTGAATCTCCAATACATTTAAAACATATAATAATACAAGGAGACTCATAATTAATATATATTCTCAACTTTCTTTTAGAATTCACTCATCTTTGTTGTGGTGAAGCAATTATAACATATACGCACATATAAAAATTCAAAGATGAGAAATATTTAGCTCTTAACCAAAAATCAATAGTAATGGGAGTATTTATAACTTATTGGCTTGATGCGTACAATACGTAAATCAACATAACCTCATATTGGAATAGGAAGTTTAGTTATCATAAGTAATGTTTAGACATTAACCAGAAGTGTTCAATCAATAATTGCTCTAAACCATTATGCGCATAAATAACAAACTTTTACAAAAGTTTTTCAAACCCAATCAATAAAAGATTGAGATATAAACTCATCAGTATTAGCAAGATGAATTGTCTTGATTGCATGATCTAAAATTAATTATTTAAACAAACAATCTTGGAAACGATAGGTTGCAAGTTGGTAACACATATGTGATTATTTTGTAGGTGCATCTACCAAAATCATATAATATCAAAATCATCCACATGGTGGATGAATAGGTCCATATTCATTTCAGAAATACAAGACATTAAATGTCAACTTTAGCTAGTGAGTTTCTAACAATCAATTTTCATTGAGAACAAGCAACAAATGAGAATTTTTTTAAAATTAAAGAATCTTTTGGTTCTTTAATGAATGTCCATATGAATTCTCAATTAATTTTCGCATCATATATGATTCAGGATGGTCTAACTGGTCATGCCAAGAAATAAATGTATTTGTATTTGTAAACTTCTGGTTTACTTTAATATACGTTTCAATTGTACTAAATTTTAACAAATTGATACTTTTACTATCATTCCTTTTACTTTGTATCCACATATAAGTACTATTATGACATTTACTACTGGAAATGCCTAAATCAATGTGAAGCCTATAATGCCACTAAGTCAATAAAATAAAATTTCCAAATAATTATATGCAATATTTGCTTCAGGGAATATGTCAAAATCTTCAAATGTAGGGCATTTGGTCTAGTGGTATGATTCTTGCTTCAGGTGCGAAAGTTTTCAAGTTTGATTCAAAATACTTTTAAAACTCTTTTAACAAGAGTTTTGCATAATCAATTAACTATTAAGAATAATTCCCTAGGTCATGTATAGAAACAAGTCTATATTAAATATATTACTAAAAGTCACATCTCAAAAATAAAAATATGACATAATGAAAAACTAGCAATTTTTTTCATAACCATCATCATAAACATGCATGAAATAATTAACAAATTTGCAATTTAATTCAAAATTCAACCATTCATGCTCATAGAACTTTTCATTTACAATTGCTCGTATCATTTTTCTAAATAATTAACAAATGGAATAATATAAACCGTACAAACTACTACTTTTAACAATTCTTTGAACTAAATCAAATTTGAATAACCATAAAATTTATTAGTTTATTAACACAAATATGCATACTAGATATGTTTTAATTAAATATATTATTTAATTATAAAACCTACTTTAGCGACATAAATAAATCAGTTAATATTCATTTTCATGAACAATTGGGATGTTTAAAACAATATGTAACCCATGTAATCAAAACTTAAAAAGAAACCATCTCAAATATTTAAATCATATATCAAGTTGATTTAATATTTAAAGATGTACCTTTTTTTCTGCGTTGAGTCTTGACAATTTTATTAAGAAGGAAGAAAATTAAACCCCAGTAGTTGACTTTGAATCCAATTAAAATTTTTTAATACCAAACTTTGAGAGGGGATCTTATTTCCAGGTGTACAATAGGTACATAACCAATGACTTTTCATACATAATTTTTCTCTCTTGCAAGTTCTAATTAGTAATATTTTCCACGTAA
Source organism: Gossypium hirsutum (assembly GCF_007990345.1). Lineage (NCBI taxonomy): Eukaryota > Viridiplantae > Streptophyta > Magnoliopsida > Malvales > Malvaceae > Gossypium > Gossypium hirsutum. The sequence goes on along the minus strand of NC_053445.1, from coordinate 10,770,956 downwards.
TTTTAATTGAGAACTTATTTTGGATACTGTAGAGTTATACTCACAGTTTAAAAAAAAACTTGCAACTTCAAGTGCATCCAACCATAATGAGCTTTAGATATAGTTATCATATTTTATTGCTCATAAGTAGATTTTTTACAGTCAAATATTTTGTTCTCAATCCCTTAATGGGGATGATGACAAAAAAAGATCACAAACATAGTCACAGGTAATTCAATTTAATAACAAGAGTAATCAATAACTTAATCCTCCCTTTTTTTCATCCTTTTAAAATAGATATTTATAACAATAGTGATTCATATGAAATATAATCTTTTCTTCATTCACAATCTCAATATGATATCCATTATAATGAATATCTTTTAAAACTAATCCATTAACCATCACAAATTTTGTGCTTTTTTAGATATTGATGTATTAGCTCTTCTGAAGCTTTCAACTAATTTTGTACTATCAAATATTGGAATAATATTTGTTTGTTTCAGTACCAAATAAAATACATATTTTTTTATCTGTAATGATAGAATTCATTACTACGTTCTCATGTCTTTCCTCAAAGAATATTAATAGAAACAAAATATTTGGACATATATGTGGCCAATAATATTTCATATCACATTGATAACACTTTATCCTTTGAAAAGTTATCTTGAGAACTCTCATTGTTCTCTTATTTATTACTATGTTCCCACTTTTAGTGGTCCATGATTATATCTTTTATTTTCTTTATATTTGCATTCACTTCGAGGAATGCAACAAATTTAATAGGACAAACCTCTAAACACCTCTATTGATTTTTTATTTCATAATCACAATCGCAAACATAAGTAGATTTCAAATCAGAATCTATCTATTCATGTTTGTCATGATTAGTCTCCAATTATAATAAACATGATATAATAAATAAATCATAGTAAAATATACCAGAAGATCTTTAACACTATCATCGTCACCTTGGGTATTATCACAAGCACTATTACAAGTACAATTTAAATTGTTCTCTATAAATCCAAAATCCATGCTGAGATCAATTTTTTTTTTCATCATCAAAAGTAACAGACTATAGTGTCCATCTTGATGTTGAGCCTCTTAGTGTATACTCAAACCTTCCATTCGGAGTAATACTCTTTTACCAACTTTAATAAGAAGTAAAACAAGTTAATTAAAATAATCTCAAATTAATTTAATTTAATTGAAAATTAATTTAGATATAAAACACAAATAGATAAAAACTTCCTATAAAGAGTTGCAAACAATAGCGGACAAAAGCAATCAAGTAATGGAGAATAAAAGAAGTAAGCACTCAATTTGAATAGCAACCGACAGCAATAAATAGCCATTTGAAGAAGCAAATGAGCCAACAAAACAAAAAAATATGAGTACTTTTAGTTGTTGGAGGTTGAATTTTGGTATTATGGATGAGGCTTAATGGTTCGCAAAGTTGTCGCTAATTTAATCCACAACTAAGATAATTAAAAGAGAATTGTGCTAATAACATGTTATAAAATAAAAGACAGAGAATAAAGAAAAAAAGAATAGGAGAGAAAAGAAAGCGTATTTTATTGATAAATCAGGATATTTACAAAGCTTCTCCAAAGTCTCTATTTATAGGCATAAGAAGTATAAATGATAAGAAGTATAAATAAAGTAGAGATTTACTTCTAATGACTATTTGTAACGCCCCAAAAAAATTAACATTTTAATTGTGAGAATCTTCAGTAATTAAATTTCTATATCTATGGTCTTGTGCTCTTCTTTTGTGTTTAAAGTCTGGAGTTCGAGTTGTATTGTTAAAAGTTTTATTCTTTACGAACAACCCCCTATCCATGCGGTATATGGTTAAGTGTGGTTTTGTAGAAATCTATGTCAAGAATGAGGCTGCTGGTTCATTGGTTAAGCATCTGTCTATATCCTGTCTAGTCCCGAGTTTGAACCCCATCGTATGCGTTAGGAGAATTTTTGCTTGTTGTTGGAGGTATGTTGGTGGTTAAGATAAAAACTTCATTAAAATTTGGGTAACGTTCTATGTCCTTTCTGCTTCTTTTTCTTTCTTTTTATTTTTCTTTTCTTCCTTTTATTTTACTTCTTTGATTTTTCCTTGTCGATTGTGTTCAACAAGTGAATATCGGAAATTAGTAAGACCTTTAAGTTATTCAAAGACTTCTGTGTAAGTTCTGTCAGAATCCTTCAACTTCTGTGAAGTTTTGTTAGATTTCTATTGCATTGTTAAATTGCGAATTCTTTGATTGTTTTACTTAAACTCTCTGATAACTAGTCGTTTTGTTCTCTTAAGCGTGAGTACAGAGGGAAGTGATTCTTTGCGCATTGTGCTGACTTAGCACGGTTGTATCGTCGGTAAGCGTTAGTTGTTGAAAGTTTCCTCGTGTCGATTTATTCGATATAATTGATTGTGTATTAATGTTGCATTATTTAGTCGTTTTAGTAAAATGATTGATTGTCGAATGGTTAATGGGGTACTCTCTGTATTGTTTTTTCGTTAAAACGAAACTAGGTGCTTACCGAAAACCTTAATTTTTGCAAGTTTCGGTCGCCAAAAATGGTGGTTGTCGACACCACACGGCCAAGCACACGAGCGTGTGTCCAGGCCGTGTGAGCCACATATCCGTGTGGCAGGCTGTGTGGGTGGCCGTATAACTCACTGTTCATCAATTGAGAGTCATACGGGTAAGGCACACGGGCGTGTGTCCAGGCCATGTGTGACAATATTAGTGCAGGGTTCATACGAGCAAGGGACACGGGCATGTGTCTAAGTCGTGTACCTCATTGTTTGTAACTTAGGATAAAATGAGCAAGCACATGGGTGTGTGCCCAGGCTGTGTGAACCACACAAGCAAGGACACGACCGTGTGTCCAGGACGTGTAACTCTCTGATTTATGCTTTAAAACCACGCAGGCAAGGACATGGGCGTGTGCCCAGGCCGTGTGAACCACACGGGCAAGAACATGGGCGTGTGTCCAGGCCCTATGGCGTATATAAAAAGGTCTCGAAAATGTTTTTAAGGTCGTAAATGTTACTTAAGACTGATTTTGATGTCCCCATGGTATGAATGGTCTGAATTTAACTGAATGATAACTCTCTAACACCTTGTAACCTTTGCATGAATTTTGTACCTGTATGTGTACTATGATACTTAGTCTGATATTGAACTGTGCTATTTACTTATGGAACAAATTAGAATAACTAAATACATATTGTGGATATTGGTTTTTTGCATATGCATGGGTTAGGATATTAAAAAGAATGAAGTGATATGTTCTACATTAGTGGCTAAGCCACCATATGTATAACTCTAATTTTGATGTTTCGTTGTATTGCGATCTAGCAGTTAAGTTACGTTTCTGTACACGTGTCAGACAAACACTCTATGGTGTGTAGGGTTGCTTGGGCATTAAACGCCCTTAACGGTGTGTTAGCACGAACGAAAATGGTATGTAGCGGTTGGCGGTTAAGAATATCTGCATTTGACTCTGATCTGTTCTGTATATGAAACTAATCTTTTTTTGCATCTAAAATCACCCTGTCTTGAATCTGAACTAGAAATGTTTTTGTTATCAGATCGACTCCTTGAATACGGACACTATTAGGTAAATGTATTTATGTGAACAAACTTCTTTGTGCACTGAGTTTACAACTCACTTTATTGTTGGTTGGATTTCATGTGGTTCTCAGTCTTGAATGGGTCGACACCGCGAAAGCTCGGTCAAGCTTTTATATTTCTTTTAAATAATACTTAAGGAATTTCGATAAACTCTAGTAGTAGGACTTTGAAAGATTATATACTTAACTAATCCTTGTGATGAATATTATTCGAAGTATGGCTTAGTATTATTGTGTTATATGTATGGTATTTAAGTATCGATGGTGTAACTCTCTAAACTTGGACTGGACATTTAGGTCTAGTTTATAGTGCTACATTTAGTGGTATCATAGCTAGATTTGTCAACACTCGGAATGTGTTTGGGCTCATAATGTGTGAGAATAGTAGGTTGGTGATAACTTAGTATTTGAGTTAATATGGAAAAACTGAAACATTAGTGAATGATCGAGCCTGTGACATTGACCCTATAAGTAATTCTATTCTCTTATATAGATTGTAATACCTAAACTATTGTTTGAATAAATGTTTTGATGTGAATTGGTGAAATCATCCTATTGGATGTCTGAACTAATCTGTGCATTTTGATATTGTAGCTAGATTGCCATAATGAGTTCGTGCGGTAGTCGTGGATGTGGTATTAGGAGAGGTTGAGAACGTTGAGGAGGAGTTCGAGCAAAGTTATCCTTTATGGGTAGTATGCCCAATCTGGAGACCAGCGAGACAGTTGGTACTCCCACTGCTATGACGGAGTTCTAGACTCTGACTGCTGGGGACGATGCACTGGAGAGAGTCGTAGGGACCCATTTGAGATCGAGAGGCCGACAGTCGATTATTGAATGACTCCGATCGAATGGGGCTAAATTGTTCAGGGGCGTCATCGAAGTCGCTCCTACTGTTGCTAAATATTGGCTCGAGGCTACCGAGCATATTATGACTGATCCTTATTGTACTCCCACTCAAAAATTGAGGGGTATTGTGTCTCTACTCTGGTACTAAGCTTATCAGTGGTGGCTGACAGTTAAGCAAGGTGCTCAGCCCGAACAGGTTAACAAGGATTATTTCAAGGACACCTTTTAGGGTAAGTATGTGGGGGTGAGTTATGTTGAGTCTCGCCGATGCAAGTTTATGAGCTTAGTTCAGGCCGATCGATATGTGGCTAAATACGAAGCCGATTTTTTACAGTTCTGGTTGACAAAGCAAAGATAGTGGAAGAAGTGAAGCACACTAAGCGCAAGCGATATGATCGTAAGAGGAATCAGAGAAAGGTTAAGAGAGATTCGGGTCCCCCTGGTCCTGGTCAACGCCCTAAGAAGCGGGCAAGGTTTAACCGGCCCCTAAGGGCCGAGGCACCAACTATAGTGACTGAGATTCAACTGTGCAGTGATTGTGGGAAGCACCATCCAAGCGAGTGCTGGAGGAAGTTAGGAGCGTGCCTCCGTTGCGGGTCGATGGAGCATCAAGTTAGGGATTGCCCTCGTCGACCAAATCAGGTACCAGCTGGAACACAAACTTCAACTTCGGGTTCTATTCAGCCTTCGAGAGTGGTTCAGCAACCACCTAGAGGTTGCAGTACTGGTAGAGGAGGTAATAGTTCGGGGAGAGGACAGAGGGCACCGAATAGAGGTGCAAGTCAAAATAAGGCTCGCCAGTCGGCACTGGTTTATATGGTGAGACGCCGCTAGGAGAGCAATGATGCTGATGTCATTGCAGGTACCTTCTTTATTCATTATGTTTCGTATTATGCTCTCATTGATATTGGTTCTACTCACTCGTACATAGCCAATGTGATTTCTGTAAATCTAGGTTTAACTGCTGAATATACTACTAGAGAGTTTTCTATGATTAGTCTTTTGGGTCAGTCAATTCGAATTGATAGAGTATACAGGCGGGTACCCCTAGAGCTCCAAGGTATGATATTTCCAGCTAACCTGATGGAATTACCTTTTAATGAGTTTGATTTGATTCTGGGAATGGATTGGCTTGTAGAATATCGAGTCAGTCTAGATTGAGCAACTAAGAGAGTTACTTTAAGAACGGATGAGAACGATGAGGTGGTCATGGTCGGTGAGCATCGAGATTACCTCTCTAATGAGACATACCTTGCTTACGTATCCGATTCGATTCTCGCAAAACTTTCTATAGGAGATATTCACACCGTGAAGGAATTCTCAGACATCTTTCCCGAGGAATTACCCGGAGTACCTCCGAATAGAGAGATGGAGTTTGGAATTGATTTGTTACTAGGTACAGCTTTGGTGTCCATTGCACCCTATCGCATGGCACCGAAGGAGCTGACCGAACTAAAAGTGCAGTTTTAGGAACTTCTCGATAGAGGGTTTATTTGACAGAGCATGTCTCCGTGGGGGACACCAGTGTTATTTGTTAAGAAGAAAGATGGGTTGATGAGGATGTGCATAGATTATCGATAGTTAAATAAGTTGACAATTAAGAATAAGTACCTGTTACCGATAATTGACGACTTGTTCAACCAGTTTCGGGGAGCATCCGTCTTTTCCAAAATTGACTTGCGCTCCGATTACCATCAGCTCAAAGCTCAAGGAGACTGATATGTACAAAACCGCCATCAGGACTCGTTACGAACATTATGAGTTCCTCGTTATGCCTTTCGATTTGACGAATGCTCCGGCAGCATTTATGGACTTAATGAATCGGGTGTTTCAACCGTACTTGGATCAATTTGTAGTGGTTTTCATCAATGACATCCTAATTTACTCCAAAACTAAAATTGAACATAATAATCACCTTCATATTGTACTTCAAGTACTCCGAGAAAAATAGTTGTATGCCAAGTTTACTAAGTACAAGTTTTGGTTATAGGAAGTCGTTTTTCTGGGTTATGTGTTAACTGTGGAAGGAAATGAGTCGATCTTAAGAAAGTAGAATCTATAGTTGAGTGGAAGAAATTGAAAAATGTAACAGAGCTTCATAATTTTTTGGGTTTAGCTGGTTATTATTGACGATTCGTTGAGGGATTTTCTCTGATTGCGTCGCCTTTAACGAAGCTATTACGCAAGAGTGCTCCGTTTGTGTGGTCAGAGGCACAACAGCCTAGTTTCGATAAGTTCAAGTCCGTTTTGACACAAGTTCCTATTTTAGTTCAACCAGAATGGGGTCAGGAATTTATGGTATATAGTGATTTGTTACATGTCAGGTTAGGATGTGTGCTTATGCAAGATGGAAAAGTGGTCGCTTACGCATCGCGGCAGCTTAAGACACATAAGGGTAACTACCCTACACACGATCTTGAGCTGGCTGCGGTAGTGTTTGCTATGAAAATCTGGAGACACTATCTGTATGGTGAAAGGTGCATCATTTACACCAATCACAAGAGTCTCAAATATTTTTTAACTCAAAAAGAGTTAAATCTTCAGCAATACAGATGGGTTGAATTACTTAAAGAATATGATTGCACAATAGAGTACCACCCAGGTAAGGCTAATGTGGTAGCTGATGCCCTTAGCCGTAGAGCGATGACTTATCTGAGAGCAATGTTAGCTTATCTGAGTTTGGTTGAGGATGAGGGGTTGTTAGTAGAATTACGGGTTAAACCAATTCGGGTAGAGCATATTCGAGCTAAACAGTTGAACGATAAGTCCTTAGTTCAGCGATTGCAACATGTTGGTTCGAACGAGACTTTCGATTTTAGCTTGACAGCGATAAGGTGTTGTGCTTCAAAGGTCAGATTTGTGTACCTAATGATAAGGAGTTGAGGCATTCAATCCTACAAGAGGCACATAGTAGTCCCTACGCTATACATCCTGGTAGGAACAAAATGTATTGGAATCTCTGAGAGCTCTATTGGTGGCCCGGACTGAAACGGGAGGTAGTCGCTTTTTTGTATCCCACTGTCTGACGTGTCAAAAAGTTAAGGCTGAACATCAGTTGCCCTCCGAATTGCTTCAGCCAGTTAAGAAATTCGCAGTGGAAGTGGGAGCGGATAGCGATGAATTTTGTTAGTGGGTTACCTTTGACCCCCACTAAGAAAGATTCAGTTTGGGTCATCGTTAATTGGTTGGCCAAATCAGCCCACTTTATTCCTATTCAAATAGATTACTCCCTACAGAAGTTAGTTAAACTGTATATTGCTGAAATTGTGATACTACAGGGGGTCCCAGTCTCAATTATCTCTGACAGAGACCCACGATTCATATCTCGATTTTGGAAGATACTTTATGAGGCCTTAGGCACCTGACTTAATTTCAATACTGCATATCACCCTCAGACTGACGGACAGCCTATCGAGTCATTTAGATTCTGAAGGATATGCTTAAGAGTTATGTGTTAGACTTCCGGGGTAGTTGGGAGGAGTATCTACCGTTGGCTGAGTTTGCATACAATTACAACTTCTAGTCTAGTATTTAGATGACACCTTAAGAGGCCTTGTATGGTCGTAAGTGTCGCACTCTATTATGTTGGACAGAATTAAGTGAACATTGGATATTGGGTGCTAAACTAGTTTCTGAAACGGTGAGTACAGTGAAAGTGATTCATGATCGCCTGAAAGCTACCTCTGACCAACAAAAGTCTTACACGAATTTAAAAAGAAAGGATATTGAGTTTTCTGTAGGTGACCAAGTGTTTCTAAAGGTGTCATCGTGGAAAAAGGTTCTCCGATTTAGACACAAGGGCAAGCTGAGCCTGAGGTTCATTAGACTTTATCGTATTCTGAAGCATGTCAGACCTGTTGCGTGTCAGTTAGAACTACCATCAGAATTAGAACAAATTCACGATGCGTTTCATGTCTTGATGTTGAGACGGTATCGGTCAGATCTGTCACATATTCTACCTGCCAACGAGATCGAATTGCGACCGGATTTAATATTCGGAGAGGAACTTGTCCAGATCTTGGAGCGTGATGTTAAGTTACTGATGAAGAAAACTGTTCCTTTAGTAAAGGTTCTATGATGGAACTATGGTACTAAGGAGGCCACGTGGGAACCTGAAGAATCAATTCGACGATTGTATCCGTATCTGTTTGAGTTAGGTTAATTTCGAGGTTGAAATTTCTTTTAGGGGGAGAGAGATATAACGCCCTAAAAATTTTAAGATTTTAATTGTGAGAATCTGCAGTAATTAAATTACTATATCTGTGGTCTTATGCTCTGTTTTGTGTTTAAGGTTTGGAGTTCGAGTTGTATTGTTAAAAGTTTTATTCTTTTAAAACAACCCCTATCCATGCGGTATATGGTTAAGTGTATTTCTATAGGAATCTATGTCAAGAATGAGCCTGTTGGTTCACTGGTTAAGCATCTTTTGCTTGTTGTCGGAGGTATGTTGGTGGTTAAGACAAAAACTTCATTAAAATTTGGTTAATGTTCTGTGTCCTTTCTGCTTCTTTTTCTTTATTTTCTTCCATTTATTTTACTTCTTTGATTTTTCCTTGTCGATTTTGTTCAACAAGTGAATATCGGAAATTAGTGAGACCTTTAAGTTATTGAAAGACTTCTGTGTAAGTTCTGTCAGAATCCTTCAACTTTTACAAAGTTTTGTTAGATTTTTATTGCTTTGTTAAATTGGAAATTCTCTAATTATTTTACTTAAACTCTCCGATAACTAGTCGTTTTGTTCCCTTAGGCGTGAGTACGGAGGGAAGTGATCCTTCGCGTGTTGTGTCGACTTAGCATGGTTGAATCATCGGTAAGCGTTAGTTGTTGAAAGTTTCCTAGTGTCGATTTATTTGACATAATTGATTGTGTATTAATGTTGCGTTATTTAGTCATTTTAGTCAATTGATTGATTGTCGAATGGTTAATTAGGTTCCGGGTAGTCTCAGCATTGTTTTTGCGTCAAAGAAAAACTAGATGCGTACCGAAAACCTTAATTTTTACAAGTTTTGGTCACCAGAAATGGTGGTTGTCGATGCCACACGGCCAGGCATACGGGCATGTGTCCAGGCCATGTGAGCTACATGGTCGTGTGACAGGTCGTGTGGATGGCCTTGTAACTCACAATTCATCAATTGGGAGTCACACGGGTAAGGCACATGGGCGTGTGTCCAGGCTGTGTGTGACAATATTAGTGAAGGGTTCATACAGGCAAAGGACACGGGCATGTGTTTAGGCCGTGTAACTCACTGTTTGTGACTTAGGACAAAATGAACAAGCACATGGGTGTGTACCCAAGCAGTGTAACGCTCTAATTTATGCTTTAAAACCATACGGACAAGGACATGGGCGTGTGCCTAGGCCGTGTAAGCCACACGGGCAAGGACATAGGCGTGTGTCTAGGCCATGTGGCGTATATAAAAAGGGCCCAAAAATGTTTTTGAGACCATAAATGTTACTTAAGACTGATTTTGATGTCCCCATTATATGAATGGTTTGAATTTGACTGAATGATAACTCTTTAACACCCTGTGACCTTTACATGAATTTTGTACCTGTATGTGCACTGTGATGCTTAGTCTGATATTGAACTGTGCTATTTACTTGTGGAACAAATTAGAATAATTGAATACATCTTGTGGATATTGGTTCTCTGCATATACATAGGTTGGGATATTAAGAAGAATGAAGTGATCAGTTCTACATTAATGGCTAAGTCACCATATGTATAACTCTAATTCTGACATTTCGTCATATTACGATCTAGCAGCTAAGTTGCGTATTTGTACACATGTCAGACAGACACTCTATGGTGTGTAGGATTGCTTGGGTATTAAACTCCCTTAACGGTGTATTGGGACGAACGAAGATGGTGTGTAGCGGTTGGGGGTTAGGAATATCTGCATCTGACTCTGATCTGTTCTGTATATGAAACTGAAATTTGTTTCTGCATCTGAAATCACTCTGTCTTGAATCTGAACTAGAAATGTTTCTGTTTTCAAATCGAATTCTTGAATACGGACATTGTTTGGTAAATGTGTTTATGTGAACAAACATCTTTGTGCAATAAGTTTACAACTCACTTTATTGTTGGTTGGATTTTAGGTGGTTCTCAGTCTTGAACAGGTCGGCACGGCGGAAGCGCAGTCAAGCTTTTATCTTTCTTTTAAATACTACTTTAGGAATTTCGGTAAACTATGATAGTAGGACTTTGAAAGATTATATACTTAACTAATCCTTGTGATGAATATTATGCGAAGTATGGTTTAGTATTATTGTGTTATATGTGTGGTATTTAAGTATCAACGATGTAACTCTCTTAACTTGGACTGGACGTCTAGGCCGGGTTTAGGGTGTTACACTATTAGAATTTAAAGTACATAAAAACTTATCTTGATCTTGATGGACATCCACTTAATAAGGTATTCATAACAAGTTTTTTTTTAACAAAAAACAATTAAAATATGCATATGCTGAGATTTGGACTTGTGCTAAATGAATTACTAAAATATTAAATTTAGCACTCAACTAAAACTTCATTTTAATGTATTTTATACAATTTTCATTTTAATATACACAATTTATATTTATACTTACTATTTATTAAGCCCCTAATCGAGTTGGTATGTATTTTAGTTTTTTTCATTCCCACAGAAACCAATCAAAATATGCATATAGTGAGATTTGAAACTACACAAATTAGAGTTATAAAACTTTAAATTTACCATTCAACCGAACCTTCATATTAATATATTTAATATAATTTTGTTTTAATATAGACAATTTATTATCTACATCATTTGTATAATTAGTTTCAAACCATACATTTAAACAAGAATATATGTTTTAAATTTATGGTTTCCACACATATACACATGTGATAGAATTTCTAATATTTATTAAGCTCCTGACTAAGTTGGTGTCACCTTCAACTGGGTTATTAACTCAGTTAGGAAATTACAATAAATGTCATTTCGTAATTAAAAAATGTTATATTATTTTAGGGTATTTTAGTCTTTTCATTTTAACAAAAACTAATTAAAACATGCATATAGTAATATTTAAACCCACATCAATTGTATTATTAAAACCTTAAATTTAACATTCAACCAAAGCTTCATTTTGATGCATTTTATACAATTTTGTTTTAATATACACAATTTATTATATCCATCAATTGTTTATATTAATAATGTTGTTTATTGAGTTGGTATCACAAATCAACTAAATACTAACTCATAGTTGATAACAAAACCATGATAAATAGTTGTAGTGCATTTAGTATTATATATCTGATGTATTTATGTGTTTAAATTTTGTTTTACTCATAATTTAATCTAATTTTTTTATTTTAATATCATACATATATCATGTATTATTATAATTAATTAGTTTCAAACTATATGTTTCGTTGTTTATTTGTATGTTACTTTTAAACAGATATATCTATTTTAAATTTGTGATTTTTACGCCACGTGATAGAAAATGAAATCTATTGTAAAAATGTGTTTGAATGAAAATATGTAGAACCTTTTAAAAATAATAATAATAACTTATTTTCAATGTTTTGTAAAATTAAAGTTGAAAATAAGAGTTTTTAATTTATGAATTAACTTTGGTTTAAAGTTATATAAAGAAAATTCCTTTTTTCCAACTGCTTTTAAATATGTATATTTTTTAAAAAATTTTAAAATAAAAAATATGTTCAGAAATCAAAACTACTCTTTTGGTAGTTGACTTTTCTTTTTCCTTACGAGTAGTTTAGTTTGTGTGTGGCATTGATTTTTGTCGAGAACGACAACCACTTGGTGTCGTTTAAGGTTGATTTTAACTGTCTCATGAACTCAGGCGGCTCCTTCTACCTCTGTTTGACGTACACAGTTGCTCAATTCAGATTTTTATCCTTTTTTCTTTTTATCAATTCAATAGTTAAAAAGAATCGTTCCATTTTTTTAATTAAATTAATACAAATCTCAAAAACTATTTTTTTATAGCATTTCTTTGCCACCATCTCCCCTGTTTATATCTGTTACCTGTAAAAATTTAGAATTTTTCAACGTCTTGACTTCTTACAATCTCTTCACCCTCATGAAATCCAGATCTTTTAGAAACTACCCATTTCAAATCAGGCCTTGAAAATTCAACTTCCAATGGCCAATTTCTTAGCTTTTCTGATGCTAGTTAGCTTTTGGGTTAGTTTCATTTCGGGTCAAAACCCGGGTCTTGAAGCTCCCTATAGGATCCACACTTTGTTCTCGGTGGAATGCCAGAACTACTTCGATTGGCAAACCGTCGGATTCATGCACAGCTTCAAGAAGGCCCAGCAACCCGGACCAGTGACCCGGTTACTGAGCTGTACGGAGGAAGAGAAGAAGAATTATAAAGGGATGGATTTGGCTCCAACTCTAGAAGTTCCCTCTATGAGTAGACATCCTAAAACTGGTGATTGGTAAAGTTTCTCCCTCTCTTTTAGCTCTTTTTTGGGTTTGAAGTTCTTTAATGGTTCCTTTGGTTCTTCATTTTCTAATTTCAATTTCCTTGATCTAAAACTATCATGATTCAAATAAGTATGCTGTTCTGATTAAAGTATTGCTCTTGGAATTGATCAAGTCTGTGAATTGTTGTTGTTGTCAACCTAAATAAAGTAGAAGGATTAAAATTCAAAATACCAAATTTCTTTACCTTATGAAAGAATGTTCATTCAACTTCTTTTTCATATGTTTAATGGTTCAAGAATGATGAACATCTTGCATTGTTTCATGCTTACTTCCCATTCCTTCAGGCATGGAGTCCACTGTTGTGTCCTTTCTGATTAAACTCTCTCATTGTAGCTTTCATCGTGTTATCGTTTTTTAACACTTTTATCGGAGTTCTGATACAACAGAGATCATAGGAGTCTGGAAGAACTTCATGGATGACACTTATTTTGATTATGTAGGTATCCTGCAATTAACAAACCTGCTGGAATTGTCCACTGGCTAAAACATAGTAAAGATGCGCAGAGCACCGACTGGGTAGTGATTTTGGATGCGGACATGATCCTCCGAGGTCCGATTATACCTTGGGAACTTGGGGCAGAGAAAGGCCACCCTGTTGCTGCATATTATGGGTATGGAACTTTCATTATTTTTTTGATGCCAAAACTTAGGATTATTTTTACATGTAGTTGTGATAATGCTTCAACATTCTGTCATCGGATACTTTTTCTGGTTTCACAATTATCATATGCCCTAAGGCTGATATTGAGAAAGAAATTTGTACTTCTCTGCATTGTGCATATTGTCTACGATCATTTTCGAATTTTTCACTTAGATATTCATAATTTTTTTGGTACTCCAGGTACTTGATAGGATGTGATAATATTTTGGCTAAAATGCATACAAAGCACCCAGAACTTTGTGACAAGGTTGGTGGGCTCTTAGCCATGCACATAGATGATCTTCGAGTTCTAGCACCTTTGTGGCTTTCAAAGACGGAAGAAGTACGAGAAGACAGAGCTCACTGGGGGACTAATATAACCGGTGACATCTATGGGACAGGCTGGATTAGCGAGATGTATGGTTATTCGTTTGGGGCAGCAGAAGTATGTTATTTTGTTTACTGCCACAAAGAGTATAAAAGAAAACTTTACTTCAGCCTTTCTGTGTGCGATATTTTTATGTCCATCTTTTAATTCTGGTTATGTTCTTTTCTTTTCAGGCTGGACTTAGGCACAAGATTAATGACAACTTGATGATCTACCCGGGCTATACTCCACAACCGGGTGTTGAGCCTATTCTTCTACATTATGGCTTGCCATTTAGTGTGGGAAACTGGTCTTTCAGTAAATTAGAACACCATGAAGATGGAATTGTTTATGAGTGTGGGCGACTCTTTCCCGAGCCTCCTTATCCTAGAGAAGTAAGTTAAGATCTAAACCTTGCACTAAGAAATGCCTTTGTAAAATGCTCATTTATTTGCATGTGATGTATTTTTCTCTTACCAAAAAGGAAAAAGAAAAAAGCCTGTGACATGAGATTGGTTCCATTCATGAACTAAACATCATGCTTATTACCTTTTTTTCCAGAACATTATGATTATTACTAATGCTGCTTGCATATATCATCTGTTTTATTCATAATTACGAATTACATGTAAGACTTGACTTAGTATATCCTTTCCTTACGCAGATTAAATTGATGGAACCTGATCCGAATAAAAGGCGTGCCTTGTTCTTGAATATTGAGTGTATTAATACCATGAATGAGGGTCTTCTGTTACAACATGCCAGAAATGGATGCCCGAAGCCAAAGTGGTCAAAATATCTAAGCTTTTTGAAAAGCAAAACTTTTGCGAAACTAACTCAACCGAAGCTTCTTACTCCTCCTAGGATGCAAACTGAGGTGGCCAAGGAGGTGAAGGAAATCGATGAACCTATAAAACCGTACCCGAAAATCCATACATTATTTTCGACCGAATGTACTACTTATTTTGATTGGCAAACTGTAGGGCTCATGCACAGTTTCCACCTCAGCGGCCAGCCCGGAAATATAACACGTCTTCTCAGCTGTACAGATGAGGACTTAAAGCAATACAAAGGCCATGACCTGGCACCCACTCATTATGTCCCTTCAATGAGCCGCCATCCGCTAACAGGCGACTGGTAATTCTCAAGTTATTGTTATTTACTTTTGCTCCAGATAAAAGAACTCTTAGGCAACATAAAGCAAGAGATTAACAAAACGTTTATATGCCCAAGCTTTGTGAACTAGAAGGCAGACCGCAAACTCTTATCGTCGCTTGATTCATTTCAGGTATCCGGCAATTAATAAACCAGCTGCTGTTGTTCATTGGCTCAACCATGTAAACGTTGATGCCGAGTACATAGTTATCCTTGATGCCGACATGATCTTAAGAGGCCCAATTACACCATGGGAGTTTAAAGCAGCACGTGGCCGACCAGTTTCAACCCCGTATGAGTAAGTCAAGGAGAACAAGGATTAATGTCATTCAAATTCTTTTTACATAACTCAAGCTGCAGCTTATCTCCCTCACTCTTCTCTTATTTAATGACCTGATTTTATTGCCGTTCTTGATAGATACCTTATTGGTTGTGACAATGAGCTTGCTAAACTTCATACTCGCCATCCTGAGGCTTGTGACAAAGTTGGTGGTGTCATTATCATGCATATTGATGATCTCCGGGAATTTGCACTGCTATGGTTGCTTAAAACTGAGGAGGTCCGAGCTGACAAAGCTCATTATGCAACAAACATCACTGGAGATATATATGAATCTGGTTGGATCAGTGAAATGTACGGTTACTCGTTTGGTGCAGCGGAGGTAATGTTTTCCATCTACTTTTTAGAAACTAGATTGTAACTCTTTAATGTCCTACAAATTCCTGGTTGTGAGATTATGTGGTAATGGCAGTAGCATTTTTTGAGGGATTGATTTGCTGTTTGGGTTTATTATTAATGGTATTCTCACTAAATGAAGTTCATTTTTTTGTATGTTCCTCTTATATCATGCAGTTGAAATTACGGCATCTCATAAGCAATGAGATATTAATATATCCCGGATATGTTCCCGAACCTGATGTCAAGTACAGAGTTTTCCACTACGGCTTGGAATTTAAAGTTGGGAACTGGAGCTTTGATAAAGCAAAGTGGAGAGAGGCTGACATGGTCAACAAATGCTGGGCTACATTTCCGGACCCTCCAGATCCTTCAACCCTTGAACAAACCGATGAGAACGAACTTCAACGAGACCTGCTTAGCATAGAATGTGCAAGAACACTAAATGAAGCACTGCGTTTGCATCACAAGAGGAGAAACTGCCCCGACCCTACTGCCTTATCAAATCCAGCATTGGATACAACTAAGGATATTGCAAATTCAAGGAAAGTCGGTAGGTTTTCCAAGACTGACGATATAGAAAGCAATCCCGTGCCCAGAAATCATTCTCAGGAATCATCTAAACCTAAAGTTAGAGATGGGCTATTCAGTACTTTAAGGTTCTGGATCATTCTTCTATGGGTGTTTTCTGGATTGGGTTTTATTTTAGTCATGTTAGCGATGTGTTCAGGTTATACAAGCAAGGGGTCATCAAAAGGGAAAAGTAACAAAAGCAGGAGAAGATCTTATACGGGGTTTTTAAAAACCAGTGCTCGTGATCGGCAAGGTCACAAGTCAGACGCATCATTGTAGCATCGCAAGTTGCTTCTAAAGACAAAAAATACATATTCTGATAAAAAGTGGAGCAAGCCTGAGCATGATAAAGAGTTCCAAGACAAATATGGTGAAGTGAATGCCATTGACGTAGTTGGAGATTAGAAAAATACTAGGTTTCTCTCGTTTTCTAACTGGCAGATGGGATCATGACATTGTAGTTCTTTGTAGTTCTTTTCGTTGCATATACTTCGGTTTTGATGCTCCAACCAAGAAAGACATGTTTTGACATGCTATTTTATTCAAATTTTTGGTTTCTCGAAATGTGAAACGTAACTCTTTTATCTTATGAAATGAGATCACAAACTTTTGCATATCAAAATACAGCTCTTTCATTACATTACTAATTGCTTGTCAGATACAGCAACCAAGCTCTAAACTCTAGCCTCTCTTGTCCACCTCTTTAAGATGTATTGGCTTGGGAGCAACCTAATATTACTATAATCTAGCACTTTTAATGCATGACTGCATAACATTCCTATAAACTCGAATTTCATACAACTACAACAAACGGTGTTATTAGACAAGTTATAACTTACTGTGTACTCTCTAGGTTGGCCGTATATGCTGACTTTATACTCGAGCAGCGAACCATTCTCAATGCATTGATTAACAACAATATTCAGACATGTTTCATATTCTTGCTGAAATAATTCGAATATCCTTGGTGTGTAGGCATCTCTTGCATGCTTCAAGAGAATCACATCCCCCATTAGTTTCGGCATGTTTTGGGACATATCATAATTAGCTTCCAACTCTTTGTAGTGCCAATCATTCACCATTTTCCCAAGTTGCTTAAGGAATGAAAGCACATCAGAATCAGACTTTAAGTATTTCTTTAGATTAAGTATAAAACTTCCACGCAGTTGCACGGATTTTATGTCGGCGCAAAAGATGTGCCGTTTGTATGCAATGGCCCATTGCTCCCTGGTTTCGAAAATCTTGTTCAACCATTCATTACCCCAAAGACCATGTAGATCCATCATATGGTTCCATGAAGCAATGAAGCCTTCTTCTTCCTCGAGATCGAAAAAGCAACTGAGTAAGTCATTCACGAAAGGCGGAGAACCTATAAACATATGACTCAGTTGCTTGAGTGCCCTTTGGTACACATGCCAAACGCATACTCGTTGGTTTATGTCCGGTAATATGGAACTAATTGCTTCAGACACTATTTCATCTTGATCAGTGAGGATTGTCTTTGGCTTCTTACCAGACATTGCCTCCAAAAACTTTTGGAACAGCCACTTGAAAGAATCAACAGTTTCATCATATAAAAGTGCAGCACCAAAGATCACCATTTGCTTATGATGGTTCACCCCAACAAACGGTGAAAATAGATGACAATCTTCGCTTATCCTGTAGGTTGTATCGAAGCAAAGTACATCACCAAAGTCACTGTAGTCCATTACCATCTTTGCATCAGTCCAGAAAATATTAGCTATTTGATTGTCAGCATCAAGTTGGATGGCATAGAAAAAGGATGGATTTTTCACTTTCTTACTCTGAAAATATTGTTGTATCTTTTCAGCTTCTCCATCTCTCATTTCTCGAGTACATTTGGAAATCAATTTACTTCTTTGATCTACTGGATCATATTCATGGTCGACACAATCTCCAATTGAGTTACATGATACTTCATATGCTGATTTTAGTTGTATCTTACGACCCTCAATTGCATTGCCTTCAGCAATTTGGGCTGCAACCAACTGCTTTTGTGATCGTAACATTCTAATCCGACATGCTGCAACAAGCTCGTGATTGTGTTTTTCTTCGAAATTAGTGACACGGTAGCTACCATCAGACTGACGAGAAATGACTAGTTGCGCCAGACAACCAATTCTTGTTTCTTTTCGAGGTCTCTTTATATTCAAATCCCTTTTATCTTTCTGGCGAAACCCTTCTCTGAAGCAAGTAAACCGCCTTGACACCACAGCACCATCTATCTTACTCCTATTCACATAATCTTTTCGAACACTGAAACCAACTTTTCCTGCATATGAATTGTAAAATTCATATGCATGATCTTCTGATTCGAACCCCATGCCAAGCTTAGGTACCCCATCCACACCTGAACTACTCGCTAAGTCAGCTTCAACTGCTTCAGCAAAGGCTAACCTCTTCTGTGATGGTAACAGATGAGCTGTTGACGGGTTCACAAACTCATGGTTGTGTTTGTTTTCAAAATTAGTGACACAAAACTTTCCATAAGGTTGCCATGCAATAGTCATATGAGCCAAGCAACCAGTTCTTGTCTCTTTGCGGGGCTTCCTCGTATTCATGGTATGCTTGCTAGGCCTATAACCTTGTCTGTAACAGGTGAATCTTCGGGATACAACAGTACCAGTTACTCGACTTTTGTTCACGAAATCTTTTCTAATACTAAACCCTTCCATTACAGCATATCTACTATAACACTTGTATGCATGTTCTTCTGATTCAAACTCCATTCCAACTGCTGGAACCATAAATAAACCTTTGCCATCTTTTACCGGAACTCCGGGACCTAACTCGTCAACAGATAAAGTATTCAGACTCTGAGACTCTTGTTCACTATCAACATTCATCTCATACTTGTTGACTAAGGGAATTTCAGGGGGTGCCTGGCATTCGTCCCCATTAATTTCCACCGCACTCTTCTCGACCAAAGAAGCACTTCCACTCCAACTATCACTCTCGCTTTCAGTAGCTTCTTGACTCCTTTCAGGAGAGGAGGTTTCAGAGCTTTTACATTCTTCACCCATGTCAACATCGGCTCGATTTGATTCGTGAAGCTCGTTTTGAAATTCTGAATTCTTTCCATGTGTTAGTAGGCCATGGCCACTCCTATCCATTGACATTCAGCTAATGAGGGGAATAAAAAAGAGTGGAAATAAGAACATGTAGCAGCAAATGGATACATATAGCATCAAAAAACAAGAAGTTATATTAAAACCAGCTCTTCCATTATCAATTTAACATAAATTTACACACATTCAATATTAATTTCACATATCCCAATTTCTATAAACCGCTCCCCAATAACTTGAAACTTAACAAAATCAATTATCCTACAAAATAAAATATCAAAAGCTATATCCACATGCATGCTTACATGCATATATCATACCAGGAACGTATATAAATATAGATGCATAAATACATGTAAAAGCAAAAGTGATACATATACAATTAACTTTTTTTTTAAGAATGAAATTTAACAAACCAATGAGCAAATTGCGGTCTAAATTACTCAAAGCTCTTAGCAAGAACCCATAAAGTTACATTCAAAATGCATCAATAAAATCGAACTTTAATCATCAATACTTGCTTGGGTATGGATTCTTTTTATTTCAAAAGAATCCCAACTGAATACAGAAGAAGAGAACAAAAGGAAATTACAGTGAGAAGAGAAGGTGCAAAACAGAGTGATACGCAATCAAGAGATCAACGGCTGAGATTCGCTGATGATTAGAAGAAATGGCGGGAGAGATTATGAAGTTAAAAAAGAGAGCTTTGCGCAGATTGAGTGAGGAATTGGAAGAACTGTAGAGATTAGGGTTTTTTTTTTTTTCCTT
Source organism: Gossypium hirsutum (assembly GCF_007990345.1). Lineage (NCBI taxonomy): Eukaryota > Viridiplantae > Streptophyta > Magnoliopsida > Malvales > Malvaceae > Gossypium > Gossypium hirsutum. The sequence continues at coordinate 10,750,725 of NC_053445.1, read as the reverse complement.
CGCTATTTCTTTCGGGCTGTTCGGTTACTGGAATAATAGTAGACAAAAGTAAATACTGCAGGAGAGAAAGAAGATTTAATCGATCCACGCGGCAACACTGTTGAGATGGCTGCCTTTAATTCGCTATTTAAAATGAGTTTAAGAATAATTCGAATTATGGAATCTGTCATTATAAAGAGGTTTTATTTAAATATCATTTTTATTAGAATAAAATTGTAAAACATACTATAACACATATAATTATAAAACAAAATGTTAGAGTAATTTATTTTCTCTAGTGATTAATTTTTATTTTAAAAGAAAATGTTTCAGAAATTAAATTTGAATTATTTATATATATTAACAATGTTTGTCTTACCATCCATATTTAAGATTTGTTGTTATCCTTCCTAACAATGGAATTTCGAACAGTTAACCTTGTATTCTTTTCATGAGAGTGTAATATGTTTTACTATTATATCCAATACTTGTGAAAAAACACTGCATCCAACACTTATCGACAATTTTTTTAAAAAATTTTATAAGAATAATTTAAAAACTCAAATATTTTTTTTATTTTTAAGGGAAAATATTTTATACACCGTCAATAGAGTTTTTTAAACTTTACATGGTTAGGGGTTGACAAATATATTATAAGAATATAATAAATTATTAAAAAATTTATTTGTGAAATTTGAAAATTTTATCATTAATGAACGCAGGTATTGGGTTCTAAGTATCTACGTTCAAGACTTATCATGCACAATTATATGTGTAGATCTTCACACGTGGCAATACGTGTGTATGCACATTAGCAAAGTTAACAAATATTAACTTTTTTCATTTATTTTATGATAATTTGACAAAAATATAAATTTAAGGGTTAAAAATATAAAAAATTAAATGAAGGGCTAAAATAATTTTTTTTTAGTTAGAGGACAAAAAAAATCCATTATGCCTAAATCTAATTCCTAAATACAAAATATTTTTATAAAACAAATTATATTATTAATATTAGATTAATAGTGACTTATAAAAGCTAAAATATAAAAAAATTATCATCAACAAAATATAATTCCTTTCACAACAACAAATGTAATATGTAAATTACAATATGAACACAAACGCAAAATGCACAAAATTACACAAGTAACAATAATTTTTAAACAAAAATGTTAATTTTTAATCTATATTCAAGAAATATAAGATTATACAGACAATTAATCTTAATTTTTTCAAATATTTGATATAAATTAATTAAAATATTTATACTGTATTTGTTAATTTTAGGGAAAAAGAAGAGCATATAGGGATGAAGTTGGTATAATAATTTTTGATATATTGTTATGTGAAAAGTTGAAAGTTGATTAGAATCAATATTCCAGAGGGATAAGATTAAATAAGTAATATATTTAGATTGGAAATACAACTCAAATGGATTGAGAAGAAACACTCATTTAGTATTAAATTATGACCCAACCCACAATCCCAATTCAACCAAATATACCCAAACATAATTAATAAAAGAAAGAGAAATTGATCATCAATCTTCCCCAACTAAACACCAACCTTCCTCTTCCAAATCTTGATCCAAAACAAATCTCACATCATCATCATCATCATCCTTATTATGGTCAACAATAATATTTTCTTCAGTCTCTCCTTTATAGTGTTCCATTTCTCCCAAGGGTTCTTGAGAATTCACCTTGAACCCATCATCATCATCATCATCACCATCATCATAGTGATTAGACAAATGGTCCAAAATCCTTGAAGCTGAAAACTCAGAATCTTTCAAACCATGCCTCCCATCAACAACTCTCCAAGTGATCAATCTATAGCTAGTGACCATTCCCTTGACCTCAACTTATGACTGCCCTTACTCTTATCTTTGGACTACAAGTAGGATGCATGTGACACCCTAAGCACCGTGGTCTACCGCATCGTCCCGTAAACTTGGAATGATTAGTCGGCTTCAGCGGCACCTTGGTGAATAATCCGGCGGTTGGGGGCGAATCGAATTGTTGAACAAAACGAGATTCAGGGTTGGGGTTCCATGGAGAGGGGAGGATCCGGTACGGCCTTCCCTCTTCATTTTTGGCTAAAAGGAAAGATAATTGATGGGGGATAAGATAAGAAGAAAGGCTTGGATTTTGACCCTTTTTATATGTTTCTTTTATTATATGGACATGCTTCGGCAGCAAGCAGCTTTTTCCTTCTTCTTTTTCTTCCTACGTGTGGAGCAAGCTTAAAACAACAATGTTAAGTAACAGCTCATTTTAGGGAATAAAACAGGCATGTTGAGAAGTTACACAGTAATTGAATGAAAGTTTAGTTATTAGGTTAGTTATTACACTCTCTTATAATTATAAAAATTTGTAATTTTTTAGACATGTTTAGTTGATATAGTGTAATTATATGTAATTCTTATGTCATGCTTGGTAGTACAAACTATAATTACACAATTATATAATTTATATTTTTTAAAATATATTAATAAATATAAAAATTATTATTATGATAAAACAATTTCTAAACAAGTAATAAAAATTAAAATCAAATCATCATATGTATTACCTTAGCTTGAAAAGTAGTTGGTAGCACAATTACTAATAAAAATAGTAAAAAAAAACATCATATGCAATTTTATCTAATTGTTATAGCGCATGCTTGTTGGATTATTCACTCTTTAATATTTAACATATGCTCTTTATCATTTGTTGGTTTTTGCCCGAGTTTATCATTATCTGAATTTGAATCTACATCATTAATATTATCAAGATCTCCTTCTTCCATTTCCTTTACGAAGTATAGATAATCTCAATTCCACCTATGATTGAAGTCATGAAATATGCAATATGCCAGTACGATCCAACTTTTTATTATGCTATACTAATGTGAAGTTGTTAATATAAGAAAGATTTTTTAGAACAACAAATGTATTCTCAATTACATTTCGAAGCATTGGATGTCTAAAATTAAAGAATTCATGAGTTATTTATAGTGCTTGTGTCTAGCACCCTTCTCTCATATTGTATCATACCCCACGACATGGTGCAAAAAAAATCTTTTCTATTTACATATCAGCATTAGCTTTATAATATTTAGTTTCACAGTCTAAATAATCTATAGCTTTAATTTTAAAATTTTGATTTAGAGAATGACTTAGGTTAAATCATATTTATAATATGTAAATTAGATAAAAATAATAATATAAAATTTATAATATATAACCTTCATAAAAAAAAGTTATGTAAATTAACCAACACTTTCATAATATTTCTTATAAATAATATATATTATTATCATAACTTTAAAAAAAATTATAAATAAGAAACCTATAACATTTGTTATGAATAAATATATTCTTATGTCCATATTTGGCCATAACAATTTATAAACAAATATATTATAGCACTTTTATAAAATGTAAATATATATAATAATTTTTCCCAATAACTTTAAAAAAATTTATGATTTAAATAATATAATTTTTTATTATAATTTTATAAAATACACAAGTTATTTTTATAATATAATTTTTTAATATTTATAATATATTTTTTTCTTATAACCATCCCAAGCACTAATATGTGTTCATACTTATAATATAATTTTTATAACATTTATAAAAATATTTTTTTTAAATTAATTTTGAGTTTAATTTCCTACGTAATTACCCCTAAGAAGTAATCTAATTATACCCAATTTGATGAAACCACCAATTACAATGATTATCTAACCATGCCACTTTTGTGTTCCAATTACTAAGTGACTTTCCAAACACTACCTAAGTACTAATCTAATGATTGAAGTATAATTTAAGAGCCAATTCACTAATAAAGCCCTATTATTTATTACATTCTTTATTCCATTCGACCCAGTCAAACTGCTGTTATATGGATCCCATTACATTACACCTCTATTTCATTTCCACAAAATAACATTCAATTACAAATCTAACCAAACATGCCAAAAGGAGCTGCTGCATAAAATGCCAAATATACCAAAGTCCACTACTTTAATCCTTTCAAGTTGGCATGGAACCATGGAAGCCTAATGGAGACTAAGGAATAGAGTCAACCGTGACAGTTTCATTAGAAGAGATTCTCTGGATGGTGAAAATAACAGATGCTTCCATACTTGCAGATCCCAGATTTTTCATAGTTCCAACATATTCTTCTATCCTGCACAGCAGTATACTATGATAGGTAAACAAATTATCCAAAAGGATGCACCAATGTGATTGATTTTGCTGATTTTTCAAAGCAGTTATCGACCCGGAATAACCCATTTCCGTTGCTCAAAAAAATTCTTTCTATATGAATGGAAAATGATGGGGACTTACAGGTCTTAAAGGCAAGCCTGCACTGCTGAGGATAGGCTCTGGAATCCGAGTCTTGGGATGATGAAACTTGCAGGCGGATTTATACTTGCAAGATCCAGTTTTCATAAAGTAAGGACATTCAGGTTCCCCGGGTCGTTCAGGGAATTCATTAACTTGTATTTGCTCTTGATGAAGTTCGGAGATATCCAGAGTCTTCATTGCTTTGTCTATTGATGGAGCTAAATACGGATTACTTGTTTTTTCCTGCGTATTAATGGTCAAAGTAAGTAACGAAAGACCTTCTATAAGAAAACTAACACAAACAAAGTTTCATGATGGCAGCAGAACTCATTAATAGAATTGACCAACAATGGCCGGCTAATGCCAAGCACGAGTTGCGCACAGTGCAAACTGAAGAAACTTAAAACTTCATAAATCAAGTAAATGGCATAGGCTCCACAGTTCCCAGTTCATGGCACGTAGCCGATTCTAACATTTATACTATTTATAGAAGCCTTAACTATCATATTCCATCCATTTTCAGTATAAAGTTCTTATGAATCATATCATATTTTCCTGGGAAGTTCAAAAACCAAAATTTCTTGAAAGAAAACTAGATAAAACAGTAATGGAACATTGGTTGACTAAAGTGAGAGACAAGCTACCTGATGTCCACTCCATTCAGAATTTGCATGCATCCCGTGAGCATACGCTGAATTCTGATTCAAGCATTTAAGATGCTCATTTGACATCATATTCAAGGACAACGAAGGGGCAGTTAGTTCAGCTGATGGCAAAGCATCAAATCCACCATTATAATTCCCTGGAGAATGGTCTCCAGAACCAGAAGGGTCCGAGCGGAAAGTGCTGGATCCTTCAGCAGCAGTAGGGTCCGGATGGTTAAACCTACAGCTAGATCCATATGCACAAGAACCATTACGCATATAATACGGACACTCTTTCTCCAGCTGAAAGGAACATAGAATTAGCTCACATTGTGCACCGGGAGAAGGTAGATATGTTCGAAAACCAAGTGAGAGAAACAAAATATAGCACCCCAAAACATAAAATCCTTACCATTCGAATTGGCAGGCCTAGAAAGTTAAGTTCAGGTGGAGGTAACTCGGACTTTTCGAGGTATCTGGACTTCTCTTTGGAGTGACTATATCTACAAGCTTTTCCATACTTGCATCCTCCCGGACTTAGGTAATACTGCCGAAATAACAGTAGACAAATCAAGATTCTTAATAACAAGTTAGAAACGATTGCCGTGAGTACTAATAATGCTCAAACCTTGCATTCAATCTGCCCTGTCTGTTCCGCTAAGCCATCCTTTTCGCTCTTTTCATTTATATCCTTCAAGTGACACCCACAAATGGCAAGAAGCCAATGAAGTTCAGGGATAATCAATAAGGTAGCAAGCTACAACCTAAAACAGTAGTGAAAATGTTCATAAAGGATGTACCACTTGAAATGGAAGTGCTAAGGAATTGACTTCTAAGGGAGCTAATACATAATCTTCATTAGAGTGCCTATATCTGCAAGCATTTCCATACTTGCACCCTCCAGTGGCTCGGTAATACTACACACATCAAAACACAGAGTAAACATAACAACACAGAGGAACTCAAATACTTCCTTCGTGTCATGTGTACAATAATAATGCTTGGTTGAATAATACATGGCTGATGTCACCATCAAATACACTATTATCCTTACATGCGTTATGGTTAATAAAGAATTGCAACATAAAATTTCAAGGTACCCCAACCTTGCATTCAATTTGCTTTTTCTGATCAGTCGCCAATCCCAGATGATTCTCCTTATCCTTCAACAACCATAAAAAAACACACACAAAAAAATGAAAGTTTTTTAAAAAAATCAGTCTTTTACATTAAAAAATGGTAAAAAAGAAAAAAAGAAAAAACTTAAACCTTAATAGTTCTAGAAACTGGATGGTTAAACTTGCAACAAGAACCAAACTTGCAATTGCCAGATTTAAGATAAAAGCTACAATTTTCAGCATAAGGCCTTAAAGGGTACTGATAATTCTTCCCATTTTGCCACTCCACTTGAAGATTTTCATTGCTATTGTTGTTGTTGTCTCCATAGCCATTCCAGTCATTCTCTTCCAAGGTCACACTTTTAAGGTCCCTAACAATACTTTCTTCTTGTTTTTCCCTTCCAGGGTTAAGATTAGACAAAAGGGTGTTAGAATTAAACCCTGAGAGAGACTCTGGTTGAGTTTCGTTTGGGGGTTCCCGCAGTACTGGTGAGTGTTCTTCATAACTTCCCATCTTTTTCTTTGATTTTTTTTCCCTCAAAGCTCAGCACGCAGCCACGTTATCAACCCTAGCTCACGTGCAGAACATATAACCCGTGCTTTACGGGAATATATTTATTTGTCACTAATAAAAAGTAAACTGCATATCAAAGTTAACTTATATTTTGTTATATAAATTAAAATATATTTATTATGCTTATTTTATTGATTTGCGGGATTTTTTATTTTATAAATAAAATTATTGGTATTATTATATTATTAACAAAGATGTTATTTTTTTAAAAAAATGCAAATTTTAAAACTTGCACACTCCTTTTAAAAGTAGTATTGTTTCATCAACCAATTGGTTTAATGCTTTTGCCAAACAAAACGCAATGTATAATTATCACACCAATTAAGGACTTGAATTCTTAAGAATTTTGCAACTTAAAAGCAGTGAAGCAGTCAAGTCCAAGTAATTTAGTGAATTACATTCATGCATGGTTACTTTTGCTTGTTAACCAAACATTTGGAAACATTAACTCGAAATGAATGAACAAAGGCGGCCGGCCGTTGCATTTATGTCCAAAATCTGACAACTATGGACAAATATCGACATCCTAGTCCTACACCATTCGATTTCTACATCTCTGGCAAGAACTGATTGTGATTCTTGATCGACATCCTATTCCTACATCATTCGATTTCTACATCTCTGGCAAGAACTGATAGTGATTCTTGATCAGACATGTTATGGCTTGTACTCCGCTTGAAAGATCTGCTGCTAAAAAACCGCAGAACGGTGTTCTTCGATTGATGAGACCTATTACTAGATCCGCTGCTGTTGCTGCTGCCACTGTCCTTCTTTGAGAGATCCTCGGATAGTTTGTTAACAAATTCCTCAAAGTGTCGCCTGAAAGTTGGATACCTCGACACTGATTTAGTAATACCTTGTAACCTTCATTAAAAAGTATAAGTAATGGAGTCAGATTACGAAGCATACAGCAGTGTCGAGAAAAAAAATATAGATTAGTTGCATTCTCACCGTCGGGCTAATGCATCAAGCTCAGCTCGTTTACGCTCTGATTCTGGTGGAGACCCAATATTTTTCAACCGTGCTGCATCACCACACAGCAACACTAATTTGCCTAAGTAATCCTTTTCCTCCGGGGAAAGATTCTCAGCTCTGATTTGCTCTTTCAGTATCAAAAAGGGGTTAAGAAACCAATCAAAGAATGCATCTTTTGGTCGGTTTGTGGCCGTTATTTCTGTATTGTCACCTACATAAAAGCAATTCCTCAGATGCTGTTGAAGCCATTTGAAAGCTCATAGGTCATAATCTTTCACAAGTAACTCTTTTTTGGGGGGCTCAATATGGAAACAAATTTACTTACTCAGTAATATGCCCAGTCTATTCGCATCCACAGAGCGCAAGAGTGCCTGAAGAAAGCAATAAGCCGGTAAGCCAATGCTGACCACTCTACTTCCTTTGATGGACTTGGCATCATCGATGTCCTTAGAAGTTATCAGCCCTTCAGACACCATTTTCTCACCATGGACATGGCACTCCTTAAATAAGCCCTCGAGTAGCTGCATTAATCATAAAAGAACTTATTTTAGCACCCGACTACAATCAAATACGAAATGCTTGTTTTATTCCAAAGGGAAAGAAACCACAAGCAAACAAGTCACCTCGAGTGGCTTCAAATCAAGCCTTGCATTTGTAAGTGAATCAATGCGAGCAGGAGGACGGAAGGAGTCAGATTTAGAGAAGGATTCATTTCTGTGCCTACGATACCGAGGCCTGTTTATACCAAAACAAAAAACAAAAAAAAAATACTCATAAAAAGTTTGCTAAGGCATATAATATCATAAGAACAAATCATTAGAATGCTGAATGAAACCTGGGAAGGCAAGATCCTTCAGGCATGTCAAGGACATCAGTGCTGTATTCATCATATATGGACAACGAAGCAACGATATAACAAAGCCCATACCAAAACGAGGACTCCTGCAAATAAAATCACAAAAAAGCAAGTTATATGTTGAATGGAAATAAGGACAAAGAAAATACCAGTCTAACATCATGCTGCAAGTTGAGGTTCCATTACTCTAAAACACTTGGTTGCATTTAATAAAGTACAAAGGTCGGAGAAGAAAATGGATCACAATAAATTTGAAATTAAGTAGACCCGTGGGTAATACAGCAACAACATTGCTCGGTTGTCTATAAGATCTCGTAATGGAAATGTCAACCAATTAAGTGGGACAAAGCATATGAACTTATATAGCTAAATGCTGAATTTATGAAGTTCCACATCCATATTTGAATGAACATCAACGGACAACAATATTACATTGGAAGACTAAGAAAAGGAACTAAAATTACATAGCAGATGTAAACCTGGTAAACAATCACCGCGGCATAGGCACCAAGGAAGATGCTAGACACCATTGATCCCAACACTGCTCCAATGACGGCGAGTGGCCAGAGTAAGATGGCAAGGCCTGCAAATGGTACACATATTGTCTCCAAGAAAGGGCCTTCTCGACCTACAAGGTCATGAAATAATCGATGCCACCCTTTAACGAGCATGTAAGGACTTTTGCAGAAGGCAATAAGTGAGATCATTGGAAAATCAACCAGAAAACCAAGCACTGCAGCTATAAGAGCCGGAAGCAGATAAAGGAATCTGCAATGAAGTTCATAGAAACCTCAGTTGAATCAAAAAGGGATTTATATTCTGAAAAAAATGAAAACCCCACAAAGCTTAAGTGCCTACCATATAGGAACCTAAATGGGCAAGCATACTCGTACAACACTCTTCATTCATAGCATAGCTCACCAAATTTCTTCTACAGTCTAAACTTTAAACCAACTAGCTCATGGACAGTGTTTCCTCATGTATACTTTAAGCCAATTGAAAGCATTTAGCGAACACAATATTGCTGATCTCTAAGCAAATAAAAGAACAGATATAAACTATCATAACAGTGCCATATTCCTTGTAAGCTACCTAAATAATGAAATAAAGACACTAGCCAGATGCAGCTATCGATCTTGTCTATGATCCTAAGATTATAATTATAGTATGCATAAAAAGTTTAAAAGGAACAAGTCAATTGGGAATAGAATGATGCATGGATTTAAACTTATATGTCAAAAAGCTCGAAGCTAAGTTCTAAAATCGACATATGGGTTGGCTAAGGGTTTGATAATCCGTAATGCTCTTTGGTAATAAAGGATTTCTGTATCAAGTAAATGATGCTCTTGGCCATGACAGCAACATGACTTAAAATGGGCAACGAGAACTTTACAGCTAACCTTATCTCATAGTATTGTCCATCTTGCTGTCGTAGTTCTTCCATAAACGAGTAGTAGGAATGGACACAAACATCTTTGAAATCCTTGACAACAGTAAAGCTGCCCTTGATAGTGCTCCAAGTACCATCCTAAAAAACAGGCCAATATATAAGTCTCCTTCTCATTATACAAGAGAAGCTAATATATGTAAAAAAAGAATATAACAATGTGGACATTTAAGACATACGTAAAAACAGTGGATAAACACATTGGTCTTTCCTTCGCCCACAGCATCAAAAGTGGCAAACATTGGTGAAAGAAAGCCGTATAATATTCCCCCTAAGATACTTCCAACAATACCAACAACCACCCACAATATCAAGACAACCGGTAGGAATAAGCAGACAGCGAGCTTCAGAAATGGCCCTAATAGTTTAGTGCTGACATTTAACGAAATTAAGAGAATAAGAAACCGAATACAACGATAATGAGGCAAAGCAAAATAGGGAAGTCAAGGATCAAGAAAATCACCTCACAATGCTATAATAAGTGAAGTAACAATGATAGGGCAGAAGGCCTAATATGACGGACGAGTTTCCAATTGTCATGATAAGGCATATCGGAGAGCAGAAAATGATTCCTGAAGATAATAGTGCAATCAAAGGCTTGAATTAGTTAGCTCAGTACCGATGTTCAACGTTCTTAATCGGTTTCTACAAACATGACCAGATGATATATGCACTGGCATTGCATCTAATCACTAAACCGCACCATTATCAGGCAGAGGAAGTTCCAATTACCAAATTTCCATTTAAGTTTACAAAGGAAAAAACCTATTAATAACTTGAAAATTGGAAATCCAATTAAAACCCCAAAAGCTATACATTAACAGTATAATTGTGCAACTAAATAACAATCAAATGGAAAATATATCCTTAAAACACCAATTTAGGGAACATAAAAGCAAGAAAATCAATTTAAGAACACTTAACCTTTAATTGTGCCTAAAAGAAGCAAGCCAATGAAGTAAGGAAGAAAGCATATAAAGTTCCACAAAGTAGCTAAAAATCCCTTGGGAGGCTCCATGTTTTGCCTAATATTTTACCTTCCAGATCTTCATAAAATTCACTACAATTCCATCCTAGAACTCAACCCCAGAATTTTCCCGGAAAATACCACTAAAATCCAAACTTTTATCATATCCCAGATCCAAAAAAGATAATAGAAAAAAGAAGAAGGCAAATACAAAAACAAAAACCCAGTTCACCTAATACTAATTTTCTTCAAAACCCACCATTAAAGAAATTCTTAGACCCTGGCTTAATAAGCTTTGAACTTTGAAGGAACTTCGAATGTATAGAAAATATTAGGGGGGAGGGGGGGAATATATCACATGGGATTTGCGGTTTTTTAGAAAATATGGAAGTTAATAAACCGTTTTTTTTTCTTCAAAGACCCCAAGTTTTGAGAGGGAATCGTGGTTTGTGGATAAATCAGTTACTATCCAGAGCTTGGAATAAGCAAAGAATTCTTTAGTTTTCTCTGGTTTTCTTTATTCTTTTCACTTTTCTTTTCGCTATCTTTATTTTTTGGCCTCAACTGGAAGTTAAGCAATCTTGGGATACTGTGCCAGATTCAACAAGAAAAAAGTTTATTAGGAAAAAAGAACTTAGGTGGGGATGCTATTCATCTAAGGTTAATGGTTACACCATTCATTCAACCAGCCTATATTTACAAGAAAAATTAACTCAAAACTACATTTGCCGTCTTATAAATGTAATTAACGTTAAAAACCTGCCATACAACTCCGGCTTTAGTCATTTTCATATGTTCAATTTGGTGAAAAGGACGGAAGTTAAATTTTAAAAGCAAACGTGAGTGTATCGGTGAATCACACGCTTTATTAATGCGATGACACGTTGCAAAGTAATTCTAATGGGGGTTTGGAAGTGATTAAAGGCGCGTGGGTTTTAAGGTTGATCAAATTGGTCCACGATTTGTCGATATCTTTGCTGTCTGAAAAATCTTGGAAAATGTTGAGAACAATAACAGAAAATTATGTGTTTGCTTTATTACCGAACTTTTTTTTTTTTGATGCTTTTGGATTTTGTAATTATGGACCACCTATATCTATTCCTTTCTATATGGCTTGAGTATGATCTCTTTTCGTTTGCACACTATTTTTATTTAAGAGGAGGGTAAGATCTCAAGAATAATGTGATTAGGACAACTTGAATTTAAGTTACATTTGTGGCGATGAATATTTTGACAATCAGGCCAACACAAGAGGTTATTACAATAATTTTTCCTTCATAATTTTTTTTATTTTTTTATATTTGTTATAAATTAATATCATGTGTCTACTAGACCTGTCCATGGGTCGAGCCGGGCCCAGAAAAAAATTCGGCCCTACTCTTAGGCCCGGGCCTGGCCCAGCCCGAAATATGGGCTTAAAATTTTGCCCAAGCCCGGCCCGGGAAAAAGTAATAAGCCCGAGCTCGGCCCGGCCCGGCCCGATTTTTAATAAACACAAAAAAAAAATTAAAAATAAAAAATAAAAATATTTTTAAAGTATTTTAAAATTAAAAAATAAAAATAAAAAATATATATTTATTATATTCGGGCCGGGCCGGGCCGGGCCGGACTCGGGCAAAAAAGTTGAGCTCGAGCCCGGCCCATTTTTTAAATGGGCCTCGTTTTTATGTCTAAGCCCATATTTCGGGTCTATATTTTTACCCGAACCCTCCCATATTTCGGGCGGGCCATCGGGCCGGGCCGGGCCGCCCGGCCCATTGACAGGTCTAAGCAGTGCTTACCATAATTAAATTTTTAAATATACAATTTTTGAATTATTAACAAGTAAATATGTTTATCAATCTTTCAAATATATCATTCAAAAATTAAAAAAAAAGAAGAAGTAGAATATGAATCTTAAATCAACCATGAAATAAACGCATGTATATATTTAAAAGGATATTTATTTAATTACAGATGAAAAATAAATATTTAAACATGAAATTGTCGTATTTTATTAAGGGTTAATATGTAGTACATCAATAGTATATTTTTTTAATTTATAAGTACTCTTAAATGTCATGTATTCTTTTTAATATTTTATTATATTTTTATAAAATATTTATCGACCCCTTATTTAATTGGTGAAATATAAAAACTCCATTAACAATATATCAAATATTTTTTTATTAAAAAAGACGCAAAATAATAAAATTATTTTGTATGAAAATGATGAAGGAAGATTCGATTGTGCACTTTGAAGTTTGAACGGAAAGCTTCAAAAGAGTATAAATGAAGACTTCATATATTTTTCATTTCATCAATGAAACTTCCTAATCCCAATGAGGTTGGAAGTTTGAAGCATGAAGAAGTAAGGTATATAGTTTAGTTTTTCAAGCAACCTCAAATAAAATATTTTATATTAAAAATTTATCATAATCAATAAAGAGATGAATGGTAAATTATAAAATATTCTTATGAGTAAATATCAAACTATTAACCATGAGAAATTAAGGAATGAGGTAAGATATTAAATTATGTCGGATTCATAATATGAAAGAAAGTTTATACAAAAATATATTTTTTTTGTAATATTCATATGATTTTTTGGGTAGTCGCTTTTGGCATGGTATCTCAAGTAACACGTGGATTTATTGCATGAAAATGGTCCTTTTCTTGAGACAAAGGAGCTAAGACATTTGGGCACCATGCAAATTAGTTTATTGCGTCTTGTATTTTAAATATGAAAATAGGTGTAATGTGTGGTGTCATATGCCATATAACTAGGTTTATGGCACACTCGCAAAAGTTAAAAAATATATATTTATTAAAAAGATGTTGCTATTGTAATTATGAAATTAAAAGTTATAGTATTTTTTATTTAAATTTTATTAATTTGTGAAATATAAAATGAGAATCAATAAGTATTGGATATAATAAGTAGGTAATTTATGTTTTCAATAAGAGAACGTAAGTCTAAATTTTAAAAACAATATTATTAGGATGGACAATCATAAACCCTAAACATAGATCGTAAAATGGACAAAAAGATATCATTAAATAAATAAAAGATAAAAAAAAAAACACCCTCATAGTGATATCACTTACTTTGTATATAGAAAGATATTTTAATAATTTTTCAATTAAGTTGGTACTCAATTGACTCGTGACACTAACTCAGTTAAAGACTTAAATATAAACTAGATTTATGGCACACTCACGATGCGAGTGGAAATAATTTATGTAACAAATATACTTATTAAAAATTCATATAAAAACCAAATGATTCTTTAGTTAAAATAATAAAGTTAAAGGTTTGATACTTTGTGTTCTAAGTTGAAATCTCATCATAGTATTATTTATTTAAAAACATAAAAAGACAAAAAAGAAACCATTTATTAATATTTGTTATTTTGTATATTAAAGGGTGTTTTAGTAACTTTCTAACTGATTGAGTTTGTATTTAGTTGACTTATGACACTAAGAGTTCAATAACTGATTGACTCGTGATAAGAATTTAATTAATCATATATATGTTTAAAGTTAATTTGTATATAATTATAAATTATTTTGTTGTACTTTGTATATATTAATGTTTGATTGATCATTCATGTACTTTGTATGCTCGTGTTGTTAATATTACTCAAATGCTTGCTTACTTGAGATTAATCATCATTAAAATTGTTTATTGAGTTTTCTAATAATAAGGCAACAATCCCATTTAATATAAATTGTGATTCATCGTTAGGTGAGATTTCATTCATATTTATTAAAAATGGAATGCACCTTTCAAATAAAGTAAACCCAATATATTTTTTATCTTTAAAATAAAATTCAATATTTTTGTGTTAATTGAAGAATATTCAAAGATATTTTCACTTTTAAATAAAAAGTGATTTGCTCTAAAAAAATAAATCATCATTTCTTTGGATTATTATTAAATTCTTTTGTAAATTAAGATAGCACACGATTAATAAGATATTATTTTTTAGCATGTTATAATTTTCTTCACTCCTAATCTAATCCTAAACTCAAAAGTTTTTCTAGTCTTTAATTAAAATTATCTTTTTCAAAAAAAAGAAAGTTAAAATTTTCTCTTTAAAATTTTATAGGTGGTTGATCACATAGTAAAAATAATTCTTGCAAAAAAACCAAAATTTCCTAATTTTTTTAAGAATTCGTCCATCTATTTCTTTTTTATTTTTAACTAAAAATATTTATTATTTAAATTAAGTTTAAGGGTTTGAAAAAATCATCAAACTTTTCTGAAGAAATCAATTAAACTTTTACCTTTTGGTGTTTTCAATCACGTGTTATGTCACTGTTTATGGCATTTGTGAAATTTCTTTTAAAAATTTTGAAAAAATTATTAAATTTTTATTAAAAATAAAAAAATATATATGTATTAAAATTATTTGGCAATTATAAATTGTATTTAAAGTTTTTTAAAAATATTTTCCGTTGATTTTATTTTTGCTTTCAACTCTTCTATTCCTAAAGAAAAGCCTAAATTCGATCATGGGTCATTTGAGAGTGTTATATATGTTGAAGGCAAGTGCCTCTTTCTCGAACATTGCTGTGAACTCTATGACTTTGATAGGAATGTTGTGACCCCTTTGTTGAGAGCAAGATGACATCTTGTCAGTTGCCTCTTCTTCAAAGCCTGCTATGGCATGTCCGTGATCCTAATTTGACGACGGATGTGGGTTAGAGGTGTTACATTAGATGTTCATTGGTAGAGAATTTGCATCATTAAAACTTTACTAAGATAAAAACCTTGTGAGGAAAAATTCCTAGTGCATGAAAAATAGTACACATATTTATAATACTATAACATGCTGCCTCATTAAAAACCTTATAAGAAAACCCAATGGGACAATGTTGGAACGCCGGCACCCCTACGGATCAGCGAAAATTAAAACATTCGGCGATCTTAACCATGGATCCATGTGTGAGGAACGAATCGGGGTGAAATAAAGTTTCGAAATTACCGAATCTTTATTCTGAGTAGACAGCAACGCCTGAGCAACGAGTAATCTGATCTACTATAGAACTAAGCCGCAATCTATCGTGACTTTGGCCTCTACGTAATCCACCCAGTTGACAATGAACGGAAGGAATCCACAAAACTGTTTTGGAAAATTTTTTTTGCTTTGACGGCTGTTAGACCCCAAGCAAAGAAAACACGGGATTTTTATATCTATTTTTAGGGTTTTTAAAAATTAAATAAATATAACTATGTTTTAAACCGAAAATTATAATTACATTAATTATAATAATGATTTCGGTAAACTATATATTTATTTGAATTTATATACTAACCAAATTCATGTTCTCATTATGCGTACAACCTTGTACATAATGTGTTCGATATTTGATTATCCAATTAAATTAATTCTATAATTAATTTAATTCAAGCGACAACCAAACACAATACCAACTATGTTTTATTCTGTTCATTTCATCTATAGGGTGTGACCCTGTAGGTTCTTGTAATGTTAGCAGTAATACTAGAACGATTCCAATGTTACAAACAATGAGTGGCACCTAGCAATGCATCATTGCTACCTAAGTCAAAAGAAATCATAAGTCACAAGAAATCATGATTCAACATAATCTTTTTATGAATAACCTTTCATGCAATAATCCTTAAGTCCTTTATCTCTGGATTGGATACAAGTCATGGAATAGTCACACTTGCATAGTCCATTCCATGTTCCTTGATATCTTAAGTAAACTATGATATACAAATAAGTATGACATCTCATATCAGCTTATTTGAGCATGGCCATGCATTTCTAGTCTCACTCAATCAAGTAGTCTAAGATATTACTCCCATTATGTAGGAGGGACTTATCCTATATCGATCAACCATATCCCTCTACATACATCGTGGTATATCCAACATCAGCCTTTATAGAACAACAGTTACGGTGTATGTTTGACTGTATCAAAATTTACAACTCACGATGTTGGGATTATGATAATCTCAAGTCTGAGGGTCATATACATATTAATCACTATGAGTAATGTTGTGACAATTACATAATAATCCAAGAAACATACTCATAACAGGTCAGTCCAATATGTTGTTCTCTAACACACATATTCAGCATCGATTTTGACATTCTATATCAATGACAACTATTTATCATCAATCAACTACAAGTTATTCTTAGTGCGTTATTGTTGTCCTATCCAACAATAATACTTGACTAAGGACCTTTTAAGAATAATCATATTACTCTCAGGACATTATTATAAAACAGTTTGCAATTAAAGAAGATAGGTTTGTTTATGTTTATGTGTGTAGTTTGAAGGTGTTGTTTGTAACTTATGTATGTCTATTGCGAACCTAACATAACCATCTATAAGCAAAAACAAGGGAAAAGAGAAGTTTTCCTAGGTTTACAGCAAATTGGTGAGTGTTTAGGGATCGCCACTTCTATGTGCAAACCATATTGTTAATTAGGAGCTTAGGTTTTTTACCTAATCTAAGCCTTCTCTAAAACTCTATTTCTGTGTTTATGTTTCAAATGTGTTTTTATGAACAGTGACATGCGAGCTCTATACGACGAGCTCTATATGATTTTATGTTTTGTGTGCTCCTTGTGATTTGTGAGATCTATGCTAAGTAAATGTTTTGACAAGATAACCTTCTAAATCGTTTGGATATAATAACATGCTATAAGATTGTGAGTACTCACCTTTATGTTTTATGTTTGGGCATTGAGGCTTTGAGACAGGTTGGAAAGATAAGGGAATGTTAAACTAAGCTCCATTCAATGGGACATGTTGGTGTGTTGGAGAGTACTTAGCCTTGTGCTACACTTATGGGACATGTTATGGACTTATTGAGTCAATATGAGGCGTTATAAGGAGATCCACTTATCCAACATGAACAAAAAGTGAATAAGATTGTGTTTTTGAATTCCTATGTTTTACTAAGCTATCTATCTATAAATGTATGCGAACCAGACTTCACACAAGTATTGCGAACCCTGTTCGCAATTCAGTAACCAAGCCTATGTTCTGTCAACTTATGTTTTGTACTACAATGTAGTTATTATTTCTTTTATATTCACTGAGTTCACGAGAACTCACACACTCCTTCCCATGCATTATAGATAACTAGATTGTAAGGTAAGTCGCGGCGAAGCAAGTGATCTTGGGAGCATAAACCCTGGAAAGGTAGAATAAGCAAACTTTGGATTAAAGGAAATGTGAGTTTCTGTTTGGGCTTAGAGATATCTTTCTGATGACTTCGTTGCTTGTCTTAGGACCTAATAGTTTTCTTAATGTTTTCTTATGTTTGTCTTTATATTTATTTGCAAACCAATAATATTTTATAAACACCTCTATATTTCAATTATAAGATTTTAATCCAAGTTTGATTGATGTTTTTTTGAGTGATGAGTTCATAACTAAGCACTAATTTCTAAACCTTGAGTTTGCCAAAGGCAATAGCATGAATGCTTAAAACTGATAAATTTATAGAGTTTGCCAAGGTTGTTGTGAAGTGACAGGGGTTAGCTTTGCTAGAGTGTGAACCCCATCGATTGGCGAACTATTATCTGCGAACACATAATGCCTTTAAGTTTCAAAAACCTTGTGATTCGAGTTCGCAAAACCTTAGTTCTCATAGGTAGCTCGCAAGACCTACCCTGCTTACATAATTTACCCCTTAAGAGACTTTGAATGTGCGAGCTATACAAGGGTGCAAACCCCTATGTTAGATAGATGAACTGCAGTGCTTCGTGAAGTGCATTAATTCGAAAAAACTTAGAATTCACATGTTATAATTCCTTTTCTATAATCTTATCTACTTCCAGGAAAAAAAAGTTGTTAAGTTAATTCTTGATGATGAATACCTCTATGATGTTTCGCTGCAAACTAGACATATTACATGCTTTAAATTGTGGTGTGTTGGAGGATAGGTTGGGTGTTAATAGAGAATCACTTAGGTAGCTAATGTGGCGTTCTGTAGCTCAGTTACGGTGATCGGACTACGTATGGGGTGTTAAAAAAAGATTCACCAACCTACTAATGGTTGTAAAGTACTCTTTTGATTGTATATGGATGTACTTAGAGTTAAGTCGACTGATTTTTCAAACTCTAAAATTAACAACTTCGATGAATAAAATTTAATAAATTTCACCCTATCCATGCATGTATTAATTAATATTGGTTTGTTTTTCCACCTATAAGGATACTATTCATTATTACATTGTCAGTGAGACATATTTTCTTTCTCAAAAAAATTTAATAGATTTTGAATAAAATATTTGGGTATACGACTAGTATGTGATCAATGATATTTCATATCACATTGATAACATAAATTATATCTACTTTTTGAAAGGTTATCTTGAGAACTCTTATTGTTCTTTTATTTCTTACTATGTTTCCACTTCTAGTGGTTATATTATGTCACTTATCACGTCAATAATTATATCCTTAATTTGTTTTTTTTTCTTGCATTCACTTCAGGGAATGCAACAAATCTAATATAACGAATTTCTAAATGTCCTAATAAAAGAGAACTAATATCACAAATGTTTATTGTGATAATTCAATCATATGTAAAATAAATAATAATCACAATCATACCTCAATTAAAAATATTCCAAAGCTCTTTAACAATCTAAATTTTAAGAACCAAAATCAATGTTGAGATCAAATCTTAGAGAATAAATTTGATCTTTAATCCTTGAATGAATAAATCTGTTTAGAGTTTATAATTATCTCTATGCAAAAAGCTTAAAAACTTTGAAATAGTTGAGCGGCTTAAAACATTGTCAAAGCCCATAAAGCGCAAGTTCACTCTTCTTGTCTACTTTTTCTTTTCTTTTTTTTTTCTCTATGTGATGATGGTTTTATAACCTTCTTGACACAAAACAATAATAACCATTTGGTAGTTGAGTGGTTGAAGTTAATTGATGTATTCAGATTGATTGGTGTTTAATTAACTCGTGATGTCAAATTCAATTAATTTTGTATAAATCAATCCTATAACACCCATTTGTGTCTAGAAATATAATAATAATATAAAAATAAAATTTTAATTAATAATTATTTTAAAAAATTAATAACCATTACTATTATAATTTTTTTTGACTAAATTTAATGTCATGAGTTATTGAATGTACTAAAAAAATATTTCTCTCTATAAAAGAAAACTCATTTAAATTTTAATACAATTAAGGATGATCATGAATTTTAATTATCATATGTTATATTGGTATAAAAAATTTATCCATTTTCTAAAAAAAACTTCTCAAACTTTTAAAATCTATAAATTATTTTTCATTTTAGAAATTATTATTTTAAAAAATATTTTTTCACCTAGTGTGCCATTTATTCATGAAGTAATAAAAACATAATCTAATTATTTATATAAAATAATTAAAATGTACATAGTTAATGATAAAAAAAAAGGTAAACTACAAATTTAATCACTTATGTATGGTTTAAAGTACGTTTTAGTCACCAAACTTTAAAATTTTATTATATGATAATAATATTAACGATTTGTAACATTCGATCATTGAATTGTTAACGTTCGTTAACAGTTGTTAATAATACTTTTCTTTTTTCTTCTTCTTATATCCCTTTCCCAATCTCCATTTCTCTTCTTCTCAAAACCTTTTTAACATCTTTCTACATGTATCTTCAGATGATAAACGATCTGAAAAGATATTGACGAAGGCTTTGAAAAGACTATGAGAGGAATAAGGAGATGAAGAAGGAAGAAAGAGAAAAAGAATGAAAAAAAGTTGATGTGAAGGGGGGGGAAAGGGGAAAAAAGTAAATTATGTTAATGATCACATGAACTTGTTGTTACACCATTAATAAGTTCAGTGATCAAAATATAATAAATCGATACTGTTAATGATTATATTGTAATTTTTTAAACTATGATTACCAAAATATAATTTAAACAATATATAAATGACTGAAATTAGCTTACATTGAAACATGAGATTCAGTTATTTTCTTTTGATTTATTAAAATTAGAAAAAAAAAATATTTCTTCCTTTATTTTATAGTGATTTTAATTTTAATTTTAAGTAAATTGATGTAACTCATTTTCTTGGCAGTAGAAAATGCTATAGTGGATGTTATTTCCTATCATTTCATTTTTGGTTTGTAAGTTAGTTCAATGACGTTTCCAATGCCTTCTATATTAAGAAAAAACTTTATATGATACAATGCATGCGGAAATTTGATCTTAATCAAGGTTCGGTTCTTGTAAAAATAGTTTAGTATATTTTTTATGCACAAAACAAATGTGGGAAAATGAAATTTTAAAGACTTAAATATTTTACCCAATATTTTTATTTTAAAAGTTTAGAAATGGAATAAAGTGATCCAATTTGAAATATTGGACCAAATCAATTGAACCTTGTACAAAGGTTTTAAAATTATTTAGTCAAATCAATCGGTTCCATTTAATCTATAATTTCGGTTTGGGTTTTGTTTTGTGTTTATGAAATGGAGTATAATGATTATGAGTTAGATATAATAAATATGAATAAATTAATTCTTTAAAATATATATAATTTATTTTAATTTTTGGACGAAATTTATTTTTAATTAGATGTAGGTTATAAGATAATCTATAATATGTAGAAAAATACGAGTTTGAAAAAAAATTTAAATTAATAAAAATATTATTTATTTTTCACCATATTACTAAATTCACATTTAAAAATGGTTATAATGTTTAATTTAGGATTATTAGTTTAAAAAGTTGAAATAAAATAGAAGTTGTGATAATTACACAATTAAAAGTAATTAGAATTGAAATTATAATTATCTATAATCTATAATATATATAAAAGCACGAGTTTGAAAAAAAACTTTTGAACTGACAATAATACCCTTTATTTTCTATCATATTACTAATTAACTCTAAAAATAATTATAATTTAATTTAGAAACATTAATTAAAAAAGTAGTGTTAATTTTGAAATAGAGTTATTACTTGAATAGAACTCTAACGGCATGTTTGGTTGGGTGTATTGGCTAATCGGTGGGGCCTACTTAAGACGCTTCTATGCCATTGTTTGGTTCGTGGTTTTTCTATTACGGCTGTAATACGCGACTAACTTAATCGGTGAAATCCACCGATTTCTAATACACCCCATTTGCTCAGATTAGGCTCCGCATAGGTTTACCATCCCTGTTATACCCTCTCATCTGCTTCCCCGTTTCTCTTCTGTTCCTTCTAGCCTCTGCCGAATTCGTTGTTGGCAAGTTAATCCCCTCCAGATTTGTTTCACTCTGCTGATTCGAGCGTGAAAGAGCCAAGGAATTCATTCAATCGAAGGGCGAGAGATAAGGAGAAAAGAAGAGCGATGGGAGAGGAGAAGCGACACGAGATGATGCAAAACCTCTTCGGCGATCAGTCGGAGGAAGAGGAAGAGATCTATTCCGAACATGAATCAAATCCCCATCCTAATTACGCTTCTGTAATTCTTTTACTTTCTTTAATCGTTAGGTTTTATTTTTTCTGTCGTGGTTTTTGTCAATTATTTATTTTTTCTAATGTTAATTAGACAGTAATTGTTTTTTTTTAATTTGGGTTTCGCTAGTAAGTGATTGATTTGGTTCGATGACTATTTTTAATTTAGAGGATGGGTTTACCCTATTGTTCATGCAATCTTTTTTAGATTGATTTTTTCTTGATAATGCCGAGCTTAGGCTTGAATAAGTTTATCATTGTTGTATTGTTGATTTAGGTTCATTTAAATTGCCAATTAATGTTTCGGAAATTGTGTATAGCTGCACATTTGATCTTTTTCTTCTTCCAACTTGTGCCTCTTGATTATGGAATTTGTATTTCGAATACAAATGCGATTCTGAAATCATCTTATTATGGGCCAAGTACGCTCAGTACAAGAACCTTAGAGGGGGATTTTGTTCTAACTAAATTATAGTTTAGAATGTCATAATTTGATATTTTTCACATTTTTTATTCCTCCCCTATTCTTGGATGAAAAAGAAATGCAAGTTTCAGAATGGTTGATCTGTTACCAAGATGTTTGCTGTTATTGAGAGTTACTCTCTGAGTTTAAATTATATACAAAAAAATTCAAGTCTAGAAAGGAATAAATTGGTGTTCTCACCGGCTATGAGTTTCTCCTTTCTTGGGGTCTGGAAAGACCTAAAATAGCCTTAGGGTATTTGATCCTAGTTTGCTTAGATATTTTCTGCTATTATGGAGTTCTCTATGTTTTTTGTGCGTGATTAGAAGTATAATTGCTTGAAGTTAACCTGTTTAATGATTTTGCATATAGGATGAAGCTGAGGGTGTAATGGAGCCTGAGGGTGAAGGCGAAGGTGAAGTTGAAGTGGAGGGACATGGTGAGGCAGAAGTGGAGAGTGATGGTGACCTACGAGATTTAGAACCTGATCCTGGAGAAAGTGAGGGTGAAAGAGTACAAAGCTCCCAAGAAGTGGATATTGGGGATCAAAGGGAAGAAAGTAAGGCAAAAGAGACAGATAGTGATGAAAAAGAAGACTATGGTCAGAGGGTAGTGACTAGCCGGAGAAGGGAAGTAATTGAGAGTGGGTCAGAAAGGTCTGAGGAAAACCATTATCCTGATAACGAAGATGAAGAGGTTGATCAAACTAGAAGCTTGAGGTAATTTGCTCTCTCCCTTACTCAGTCTCATGCTGTGCGTTCTTGCCTGTGTCTCCTTTTGTCTTTATTTGTTCATTTTTATTGTTACTCTCCTATATGTTGTTTGCCTATTAGGTGTGCAGTACTTGGTACTTTGACATTGTATTACATGTTTTCTAAAATGTAAATAGTATGTTTCTTTTTTGCCAAAACTGAAACAGAAAAAATTCATGCAAAACCTTATATGATAATGATTCCTTGGATGTACTATTGTCTCTAATGATCTGCATTTACTGTTCTACCAAATTGGCTTAATGGCAGTAAGTCACCAGAGGAGGAGAAGGATCCAACTCACCTTTCACATTCGCTGCTGAAATTCGTGATGTATTTGGTGCTTCTGACGAAGAAGAAGAAGAAGCAGAATATGCAGTTCGACATGATATGGAGCAAGAGGAAATTGTGAGTATCATGTGTCAAACGCAATATGGTTCTTCTTTTTGCCTTTATATAAGTTCCAGTATGCCTGTGGTCATGTTAGAATGATGATGTAAATTCTTTTGTCCCTTAGAGATCTCCTATGGAAGAGGAAGGGAGCTATGGGAAGAGTCCAAGACTTGAAGATATGGTGCATGATGAAGATGCTCGTTATGAGTCAGATGACGAACATGTTGAGGTGAAACAAAAAGAGAAGCCAGTTGGACCCCCGTTGGAGCTGGAGGTTCCATTTCGCCCTGCTCCAGCTCATCCAACCAAGGTTTATTTTCTTCCTATGCTCTCTCTTGAAAAAATCTAACTTAACAGCATCTTAAGGATATCTTCTTATAGTTAGTGACATTTTAGAAGTTGTTTCGTTATTCAATTGGATTTTTGGTACATTACGCCATTTTTATTTCAAATGGAAGCATCAGTTGAAGTGCGTTGGAGGTTTTGAGGGTCATTACTACTTTAAGGCTTTGCTTGGTAGAGTGGAAAGAAAATTGGAAGGATAGACAATTGAAAGAATAGAAAAATAGAAAGATGGAAAATAAAATTTTTCTTTCTATTGGTCTGCTCGGTAGGAGGGATGAAAAAATTGAAAGAAAAATTAATTTCCTTTCCATTCATTGTTCTGTAGAGTTGAAGAATAAGAGGAAAGAAAATGAAACCCTTCAAAAATGCATAATTTTGAACTAACATACATCCACCTCATTTTCTGTCCTCTTAACATTCCAAAATATTTATTATGCATTAGGATGTAAAATAGTCATCTCTTTTATTTTCTTTCCTTACACTTTTCTTTTCAACCAAGAACATTCTAAGCGCTTGAGGCTAGACTTCATACTTCTGTCATTCTTTTGCAGATGAACATGATCAAAGTTTCAAATATAATGGGCATTGACCCAAAACCATTTGATCCCAAGACATATGTTGAGGAGGATACATTTGTAACAGATGAGTCTGGCTCACAAAAACGTATTAGGTTGGAGAACAATATTGTACGTTGGAGGACCGTCAGAAAGAAAGATGGCACAACATCAGTGAGTAAATTTCTGCCACCTTCCCCTTCTTTTTGGTGATTTGATTTGAGCGTGCTGGAAACGAATGTAGATCTATTTATTGTATGTATGTGCTATAAGTTTGGGATGGTTACAAAGTTAATCAAAAACTGTGAGTAGGGTGTTCGTTAGCCACCACTATAGTTAGATTCTTTTTTTTTCCTTAACTATATTTGTTGTTTTTATTTCGTTGTCAGAATTAATTTTATGGTCTGTTATCAATCCCTTAATTTCTTAACCAAGCAGGGTTTCTTATATTTCCTCTTGTTGTATGTAGTATGAAAGCAATGCTCGCTTTGTGAGATGGTCAGATGGTAGTTTACAGTTGTTAATTGGCAATGAAGTTCTGGACATATCTGTACAAGAGGCACAACATGATCAATCGCACCTTTTTCTTCGACATGGGAAGGTGACTATTTCCTCCTAGTTGATGTGGTTTTGTGAAGTATGTAATATCTTCAATTCTTTTGCTCTTTTTTTTTTCTCTGACCAATGCTTCTGAGATGTGAAATGGATCAACAAAAGCTTCAAGGTCACATATATATTATTTACTTCATTTTCTGTTGTTTATCTCTTGTTTTTTTCTGTCATAAACTACGATAAAACTTAACACAAAAAAATGGATGTTCCTCATGGCTACTCGAGAGTGATCTGAATGTCAAGTACCAATTCTTGTATTAATATCAATTATGATCTTTATTTAACGATTTTGATACTTTCAAAGATCTCGTTCAAATTTAAACATTATTAAAATAAATTGTGCTAACTCTAAGCTCAAATAAAAATTTGCATGAAGGAATGGTATATTCATGGTACCTAAAAAGATGGGGAAGTAACCAAGAGAACCACAAATGATGAAAGAGCAAAATAATAGCAATAAATGAAGACGTGGGCATTGGCCTAGAATGGTACCCCCAAATTAATTGATGAAAAAAGAATTAAAAGAAATTTTTATCATAAATTTAATGACACAAAATTATAAGTAGATGCTGAAAAATAAACCATGGGTTCCCACAAACATCTATGTTTGTTGTATTAATCAATTCCTTTACCTACATTGTGGACTTTAGCTTTTTCTTCCCCTAATTTCAGCTTTTATTGCAGTTTGTACCAATTTTTTCATTCCAAAACCAATATAGCTCTTTGCCTCTTAATTCTCTAGCCCCTAACATGGACTACGTACATATATATATACATAAAACCTAGTTGCTCTCATTTTTAATTTGTTTGTCTCTCAATTATTTTTATAAAATTTATATTTGATACATTGATTGTATATAAGATTATTTCATCTAACCTTTTCTTAATATAAGTTAATTATGTTTATCCAGAATATAATTCTCAAGTTATATTTTGATTTGAGTAATTTTATGAAATTATATATCATTATTAAATTAAATTTAATATTAATTATTTTAAATTGTATAAATTCATATAAGAAAATTTATTATCAAGAATTTTATGAAATTATATATTATTAAATTATACAAATTCATATAAGATAATTTATTAGTTGTAATTATTTTAAATTTTATTAAATCATATATTTTAATTAAAATATATTTAATTTTAATTATTTAAAATTATCTTTTATAGTATAATATATTATGATTTGAGTAAATTCATATAAGAATATTAATTATTAAGAATTTTATTAAATTATATATTTTAATTATAATATATTTAATAATAATTATGTTAATTTATATTTTATAGTATCATATATTATGATTTCAGTAAATTCATATAAGAATATTGATTATTAAGAATTTTATTAAATTATATATTTTAATTATAATATATTTAATAATTATGTTAATTTATATTTTATAGTATCATATATTATGATTTGAGTAAATTCATATAAGAATATTGATTATTAAGAATTTTATTAAATTATATATTTTAATTAAAATATATTTAATTATAATTATGTTTAAATATGATTAAAATATTTATTACTGATAATAATAATCTTATTAAAATTTAAATAACAATAACAATAATCATTTACCAAAACAATTTTATGCTAAGGGTATTCTAGTCATTTTAGTTTTTTCCATTATGCTATTACACCTCTATTCCATTCAACCAAACACAAGATTACTATTACGCCTCTATTCCATTACATTCAACCAAACAGTGGATTAGCTATTACACCTCTAATCCAATACACCTCTAATCCCAATACACCTCTAATCCAATACACCTCTAATCCAATACAGCGAACCAAACGCACCCTAAGCATTAAAATAGGAAAAAAAATTATGATAACTATAATTATAATTTCATTTATAATTATTAGTTAAAAAATTAACGTTAAAAAGTTGTGTTAATTTAAAATTTTTTGAACAATCTCATTATAGGTTCTGATCATATCTTTTTTTTTTTACAGAATGCTTAGAATTATCCATAACCCATCCCAAACTCATAAATAGGAGGATAATGCGTTTCAATGCCCTCGAAGTCATATCCTCTTGCATTGGCAACAATGTCCATGCCAATTAAGCTAAGACTCAATTGCCTAATTTTATTTTATTTTTTAAAAATTGTGTTTATTAATGTAAAATAAAATTATTACTTGAATAGAACTCTAATCATCTTAATTTTGACTTAATGAATATTAAAGTTATATAACAATTAAAATTTAAGTTCAACTTTAAATAACATTCAATAATTAGGCATATTCAATCAAGTAGCATCTAAGAAAAATTATCAGTAATAAATTAGAGAATTTTAGCATTAATAAGTTAGAGTTATAAAAAAATGAAGAATTAAAGTCACGGTTCTTCAAAGAGGCAATACCGAATCATATTCAAATAGCAATGACATCGAAAAGTGATTGAACAATAATGATGTAACATCCCAAAAATCGGGTTAGAAGAAATGAGGTTTTGAAACCAAGAGTGGTCATCCCTCGATTATGAGTTTAGATCTTGGAAATTTTAATAAGTAAATTGATTTGGTTTAGTGGTCAAGTGTTTTGGGTATGTGTGTGAGGTTCTGGGTTCAAATCTTGTTTTTGAAAATTTTGTAATTTTGCTTAAATCCTTACCCTTGAACGTTTGGCTTATAAGTTAAATTCAGTCAATTAATGTTAATAATGAGCCTAGTGGTTTAATGGTTAAGCTTTTGTATAATCCTTGGTCTTGTGTTCAAATCCTGGTGGAAATAGTAGAGAATGTTATATTTTTTAATTTCGTTAAAATGTAGTTAGTTTTGGTTGGTTATTTAAAACCTTCCAGAAATCGCCATCGCTTTTATTTTCATTTTGTTCTTTCTTTTTTTGGAACATTTTCTGTCATTTTGTTTGCTTTCTTCAGTTTCTGCATTTTGGTTCCTTATTTTCAAGTGAACGTTATTTTTGTTATGTTACGTTACATTGATTCTGTACAGGGTCTGGCTTCTTCTTCTAATTAATTCGCTGGTCAGTAAGTTCGATTTAAAGTTTTGGTGTCAAAAGTTTTTCGACGTAACTTTGATTTTGGAATGTTAGTTTTTAGCGATTTGACTGCAAATTAATTGTTTTGTTGGGCAATTTCTTGTCATTTAGGAACGAGAATTCGTCATTGTTGCTCTTGCATTGAGTCCGTATCAGGTGGGTGCCAAAACCCCTCTTTTTTTTGCTTTTTTCTTCGTTAGAATCAGGAACTATCGACGGCACACGGGCGTGTGAGCTACACGACCATGTGGGAGGCCGTGTGGCTGGCCGTGTAACTCCCTGACTTCAAATTTATGGATACACAGGCGTGTGTTAGGCCATGTGTGGGTAATGAGATGCAGGAATCACACAGGTGAGACACACAGGCGTGTGTCCAGGCCGTGTAACTCACTAAGTTCGTATTAGAGTCACACAGGTGGGATATATGAGCATGTGTTCAGGCTGTGTAACTCACTGTTTGTGAATTAGGACCACACGGGCAAGTGACACGGGCGTGTGTCAGGTCGTGTGGGACACACAGGCGTGTGCCAGACCGTGTGGAGTCACACAGGCCAGTTCTCCAGGCTGTGTGAAACCACTTGAGCGTGTGAAGCAATATTTGGAATTTTTCTTGGAGCCACAAGCGTCGTTTGAAACGAACGAAGGCCTACTGTAAGGTTCGTACGATCTGAATTAGGCTATATAGCTTGATATCTGATGATCTGATGCTGAATAACTTGTAATCTGTACCTATGTCTGCTATGTTTGAATCTAAGTGAATAGGATCTGTCAGAATGTAATGTGCTACTGTCTGATGTTTGCGAATTATCCATGTATGATCTGTATTTTGTTAAGTTTGCTGGAATGTTTTTGCATTATTCTATTGATGGAGAATATGCGAATCTGAATATGTTAGATTGATTGTTACTGATTCTAATTTATAACCGTGCACGTGACTTCATGGAAAATCTGATATGATCTGTTATGATTTGATAAGTCTATTTTACAAAACATGGATTCTCATGTTTACTGATTCTGTTATTGAAAGATAGTATGTCTTACATGCTTATTACTCTGATTCTGTATATGCATGCCATGACTTAGTGCATGAGACTTAGGTTGATGTTAAAGGAGGAAGATTTTGTACTAGCAGTTAATTATCTGCGTATTTAGTGGCTTGACCACACATATTTAATCGATAGTTTAACTGCATATTGATAAGCCATTATTTCCAGGAAACCCGGGATGGCAGGTCATCGTTGCCAGGCAACCCGAGATGAATTTGTTGGTGTGTTTTGGATGGATGAGTTCAGGGGAGAACTCTATTTTGGTGTGTAGCGGAGTTTGGGTAGATTTTTCAGGATAAAGCTGCATTTTGATCTATTTGAAAATACTGCATCTGCATAAATATACATGCTCTGGTTCATTCTACTCTACTCTGCTCTATTCAGTTCTGCTCTGCTCTATACCATTCTGTTTTGTTCTGTTTAGTTTATTTTGTTCTGCTTTATTTTGTTTTGTGTTGTTCTATTGTACTATGTTTGATCAAATCTTTGTGATACTCTAGATCTGTCCGTAATGGTTATACAATTGCTCTTAAGTTCTTTGCGATACTGCGATTTTTGTATTATGCTCTACTTATTGTATTTGAGTTTGGTTATAAGCGGTGCTTGGTAACTCACCCTTTATCTTACCTTTATCTGTTCAGGAAAACATCTTATTTAGGATCGGACGGTGTACGAGAGCTCAAATTGTTTTGCACTGAAATAACTGCGATTTGATCTTTTGGGATTGTAAATTGCCTTTGGGTTTGCCTTGCTTTCCTTTTGATAATCTTATCTGTATCTGTTAATTTCTAACACGAAACTACAAAACTACCTAAATCGACAAAAATGAATTTCTGGTTTTCAAAGTTAAAACTCCGAAAAGAAATCAGTTTTCAATGCGTTGGTGTAACTCGTCCAAGTTCGGCTTATACTTCTAGGCCAGGTTTGAGGTGTTACAAATGGTATCAAAGAGTGATCGAATATTATATTAATTGATGATCATGTAATATGATATTATGATATTATTTTTTTAATTTTTCTATAAGTTTATATTAAGTGAAGCAAGCGCTCTTAAAATAGTTTTTCTTTAATCGATTTGTTATTTGTTTGGTGGAGGTGAAAAATATTTTGTGAATTATTTTTTAAAAACTATTATTTTTTAAATATTATTATTTAAATACGAATTTAATTTAAACATCTTTATTCTTTATCGTGAACTATTATTATAATTGCTATATGTTGTTTTACTTTTTTTTTGTTTACTTTCTTACATAGTTATAAATTTTTATATTATTTAAAAACTAAAAGAAATTATTATTATCAATGAAAAGTAACAATAATTAAAAATATGTTATTTAAAAACTAATTCAAAAGTTAAACACATAAATTTACATGTAACGCATGTAACTTTAGAAACTAGTATATATAAAAGAATGAATTTGAAAAAACTTTTGAACTAACGAGAATACATTTTATTTTCCATCTTATTACTAAATTCATATTTAAAAATAATTATAGTATTTAATTTAATATTATTAGTTAAAAAAGTTGAAATAAAATAGAAATTTTGATAATTATACATTTAAAAATAATTATAATTTAATAGAAGTTGTGATAATTACACATTTAAAATAATTAGAATTTAAGTTACAATTACTAAGTTTAAAAATTGTGCTAATTTTAAAATAGAGCTATTACTTGAGTAGAACTCTAAGCATAGAAGACAGAGGAAAAAAAGTTGTGATAACTTTATATTTTTAAAAAGTTGTGTTAATTTTATTGATGTAAAATA
Organism: Gossypium hirsutum; assembly: GCF_007990345.1. Lineage (NCBI taxonomy): Eukaryota > Viridiplantae > Streptophyta > Magnoliopsida > Malvales > Malvaceae > Gossypium > Gossypium hirsutum. Next base: position 10,719,416 of record NC_053445.1, on the reverse strand, counting down.
GAGTTATTATTTGAATAGAATTCTAAGCGTAATAATTTTCATTTAGTTAATATTAGAGTTAATTAGGTTAATTAGTTTTTATTTTGAATAATGTTACTTTACATTAATTAAATAAAAGTAAAACTATAATGTATGTTGAAGATGTTAAAAATTCTTTAATTACTATTTGAAAATTTTCTATTATAATATTTGAATTAATAAGTTAATATATTTTAATTAAATTCAATAATTGACATAAGAAATAATATCTTCTACTAATTATTGTAATTAAAAATATAATATTTAAAAACTAATTAAATATTAAACACGTAAAATCACATACAACGCATGTGACATTAAAAGCCAGTATATATATAAAAACATGAGTTTAAAAAAATATTTTAACTGACGAGAATACCCTTTATTGTTAATTATATTACTAAATTGACATTAAAGATAATTTATTAGTATTATTTTATTATAGCAAAAGTAATATTAATTAATATAATAATATATTAACTTGAAATTAATTAATTTGGTCATATCCTTTAAAAGTTTTACATAAAAATAACATAATATATTATTAATTAATAAAATTAATAAAATTATAAAATCATTAAATATAGTTGGATAAATTAAAATAAAAAAACCCAGGTTTTTTGGTTACAAGTTTTAATTTAATAAATATACTTTTTATATATAAATAAGATTTATTTTAAATATGATAATAATTATCAACCTAAAATTATTTTTTTATAATTAATAAAAAATGGTTTATTAATAATGTTTCTGAATATAAAAAGGCATGATGTAATTGTTGTGAGCAATCACTTGATTGTTTTAGTTTAGAAAAAAGGGATGTTAGAGGGTAGAAGTGTTGAAGTATATGAAAATTGTAGGTATAGGATATGATTTGATATCAGAAAAAGTAAAGTTTACGTGCACATTTTATTCCTTGGAATTATCTCATAACACCACTTTCCATTCTTAAGTCATTTCCCTTTCACATTCTATCAAATTGTATCTTAATTCGTTGGTTAAAGTCGAAAACGATGGGCATAACAAATAACTTTTTCTAGATCTCTTCATCCGTTTTACAATTTTAAAATAATTTTATTCATATTGAAATAATATTTAAATAAAATTTGATAATTTTAAAATTCGATCCGGTTATAATGATAGAGAATAATAATATGACCCTAAAATTACATAAACTTGGAAATAAAACGCAGATGTGAGAAGCATATACATATGTTTTCAATTCAACAAAATTAGGAAATTTATGTTACTTGAATTTGGGAATATCTATACTATGATTTAAATGTGGATTGATTCAATATCATGAGTTAAGTTCACACCAACATTATTTGTATATTTAATATTTACGTATATTTTATAAGAAAATATAATATCATATGTAGTATTAATATGTTAGTTACAATAATAATGCAATAGAATGCAGTAGCAGTAACACATCAGAATACTTATAATCAGACAGAGTTGAAAATTAGAAGAAGAATTTTGTTGGTTTCCTTAAGACAGATTTGACCTCTCCTCGGTGCTTTGAGTAACGTTAGACGTCTGTCTCCCAGGATACAACAACAAACAATCACAGTAGTAGCATAACAATAGTGATCAATCGAACATAATCTTGCCTTTTTCTATCACCAGGGGGAATGGATTTAGAAGGAATTTTTTATATTGATGGTTTTTGATGATGTGTTTTAGAAGTCTCCTAACTTGGCTTTATATAGAGGAGAGAAAATGAATGAAGAGATTTAGACCGATTCATAAAGAGTTTTGTTGAAAAGTTAATAGATATAAGTGAACAGACACAATGAATGAAAAGATGCAATATTAAACCAAAAGCAATGAATCTATTTACCAAGAGATACAATTTTTCATCAAGCAACATAACTATTGTTTAATTTGAGCATCAACTTATTATTCATCACTCAACAATTTTGAGCATATTATATGGAATATAAATCCATAATTTATTATTCAAACTTTCAATTTTATCAATAAAATAATATGCCTCAAAGTTCCAAAATATCAATTATTTTCCAACAATCCCCTACGTGAATGAAATTGATGGATCAACGAGACTCAAAGACTTAAAAAGGTGATAGATTCTGCGTTCGATATTTGCATAGGATAGGTAGGCATCAACCCTTAAACCTTCCCTTGTGGAAGTATATTTACTTTACTAGCTTACCAGTAGACGCAATATCCTTGAACTGTTCTGTCGTTTGTGTAAACGATGATATACCTCACACAAGTACCTCTCTGGCAAGATTTTGGTTCTCATGGATATGTTCATATGGTTGTGAACATCTTCCTGGTTCTGCAAGAGCTTAGAGAACTATGCCCCAATAGTCTTCTTGAAGCGACCCTACTTCACTGTCACATAGGTGACTTATGTTGTTCATTTCACCGAAACACACAATCATCATTAAAAGGATTGTTTAACCTTTTCCACATTTTAATCACTGTTTTCATCATAGGAATGGACTTAGGATAAGAACCCCCACAGTGACCTCACAAGGTATATGCAAATAGGTTGTCTCATTGAACCTAGATCTTGGGATCTCCAATCAACTAGGTTGGATGTTCTTTCACATAGCGCCTTAAATATTCATATGTTTTAATCCCATTCTTTTCGATGTTTTACCAACTTGATCTCAATTTAACCCTTTGGTTAGCGGATTTTCAGTGTTATCTTTTGATCTTACAAAATCAATAGAGATAACTCCAGTTGAGATCAATTATTTAACGGTATTGAGTCAATGACACATGTGTCTCAACTTACCATTATACATTATGTTCTGTGCTCTACCAATTGTTGCTTGGTTATCACAATATATGCATATTGTGGGCACAAGCATTGGCCATTCAGGAATATCCTTTAAAAAGTTTCGTAGCCATTCTCTCTCTTCTCCAGATTTGTCTAAAGCTACAAACTCATATTCTATTGTGAATTTAGTTATAATCGTTTTCCTTGAGGATTTCCATGACACAACTCCTCTTCCCAATGTGAAAATATAACCACTTATACCTTGGTATCTTAAATATCAGATATCCAACTAGCATCAGAGAATCCTTCTAACAGGGTAGGATTTCTGGAATAATGTAATTCGTAGTTTCGAGTATATCTGAGATATCTCAGTACTCTTACAATCGCTTTCTAGTGATTCCCCTTGGATTGCTTATGAATCTGCTTAAATTGCTTACAGTGAAAACAATATCAGGTCTAGTGCAACTTATAAGGTATATTAGACTGCCTATGATTCTTGCATATTCCACTTGGTCAACACTTTTACCTTTGTTTTTGGACCGATGTTGACTTATATCTATCGGAGTTCTGGTTACACCACAATCATCCTTGCCAAATTTCTCAATAATCTTGTCTATGTTGTGTGATTGAGTCAATACGAGACCTTCAGATGACCTTTTGATTTCGATATCCAAAATCATGTTAGTAAATCTCATATCTTTCATGTCAAATATTGAGTTTAACAAGTTTTTGGTATGTTTTACCATTGTATTGTTACTTTCAACAATGAGTATGTCGTCAACATATAAACATGGAATTACATATCCATCAACAATGGTTTTGACATACACACATTTGTCACACTCATTAATTTTAAATCCATTTGATATCATAACACTGTCAAACTTTTCATGCCACTACTTTGGTGCTTGTTTAAGTCCATACAAAGACTTCATCAATCTATAGACTTTTCTTTCTTGCCCTAGAGCTACATCACCCTCAAGTTGTTCCATGTAAATCTCCTCATTAAGATCTCCATTTAGAAAAGCTGTCTTAACATCCATTTGATGAACTTCTAGTTTCCGCAAAGCGTCAATAGCAAGTATCATTCTTATAGAAGTTATTCTTGATACAAGAGAAAATGTATCAAATTAATCAAGCCCTTCTTTTTGTCTATAACTTTTTATAGCCAATCTGGCCTTTTACTTATAAATTGTTCCATCTGCTTTTGTTTTTCGTTTAAGAATCCATTTAGAATTTAGTGGTTTGATTCCCTAAGGTAGATCCACTAAGTGTAACACCCCTAACCCATATCCGTCACCGGAATAGGGTTATAGAGCATTACCAGAAACTTTTAACTGAAAACATTCGTTCACAATCATTTATAAAACACATTATATTCCATTCAAACACATGCATAATGTCCTTTTTCCGAGCCTTCGAGGCCTTAGAAACAATTTAGAAATGATTCAAGACTGAATTGAAAACATTTAAAACTTCATGGAAAAGGATAGAAAAATTCATACTATAGGGGTTACACGGCCATGTGGCCAGGCTGTGTGACTCACATGACAGAGACATATGGTCGTGTCTCAGGCCGTGTGGGCATTCGAAGTAAGGACACATGACCATGTCCCAGCGCGTGTCTGTGCCCGTGTAACTCTCTGACTTGGGTTACAAAGCCAAGTCACATGCCCGTGTGTCAGGCTGTGTCACTCTCGAAATGCAACCTTTAAAAACCTACAGAGAACACACGACCTTTTTCGCGTGGCCGTGTGTCACACACGGCTGAGACACACGTCTGTGTAAATGAAAAATAGGCCATTTTCAGGTCATTTTCAAGTCATTTTCCTCACCCAAAACTTGGTCACTTACACAAGCCAAATGCACTTATTTTTATGCATCCAAATTGTACCTAACACATGCATATTCAAGCTAGATCATCATAGTATTTAATTATACAACCAATATGCCTAAAAGGCACCTCTATCACACCAATCAAACTTGATTACACATTTGCCAAGTTTATCCATAAATCAACCAACCATTGGAACAAATTCTATACCAACATTTACCACAATGTTCACATACCAATCATACTCAAATATACCAATTTGACCATTCAAAAACTATCATCACTAAACCTTAGTAAACTTGGCTATGTGCCAACCACATCCAGACTTACCAAAATTGCCATTTATTAACTCAATGTTCATTGTCAATTTCCATACCTCAATGATCACATTCAAGCTTATCAAAACAACATTTCATAGTGTACATTTTATATGCCATTCCAACTCCCAACCTTTAAGCACCCACATGCCAAAATATCAACCATTATAAGACCATATATACATGCCAACATAACAACTAATGCATTATCCAAAATACCATAATTACAAGCCAAATATAATGGCTATATCATCAAGCATAAAACACCTATACATGTACATATTTAACCATTTTTCGATTAACTTGTTTCTATATCAAACATATCAAAATTACCTTACCATTGAGACTACTTCTCACATGCATCACAACCATTTAAATGTCACCATTCTAACCAATTCCAAATGGTTCCAATAACCAACATAAATACATATCAAATTATGTCCAAATGGTCATAATTCAAACAAACAGACTTGACTAAATTTCATATGAAAACATGCCCTAAATGATCACTTTGCAAACATGCCAACTTTTACCACTTTGGCCATAAAACATGCATCAATTTGATCTTATTTTTAAACATTAAAGTGCCAAAAACACACTAATCATCAAGGCATCAAATATCATAAGTTTCACAAATTCAAAGCAACATTACATGATATCATTGACTAAACATTAGACATACGTCTACTTATACATGCCATTATAACCACGACCAAAGCATCAAAATCTACAGATAAAATTGATGATAGTGTGATGGATCTCTGACTAACTTCTAACCAAATCGAGCTTCCAATAATCTGTAAAGTAAGAAAAAGATAACTATGTAAGCAATGAATACTTAGTAAGCTCGTAGAAACCATAAGCATAATATTACATTTCAATAATGAAATTTATAGGTTAAAAGTAAACCTATACTAATGTCTCAAGATTTATCAAACCATAATCATCAACTCACAAATGAGTAAGTTCCTTAATGTCGCATATTTATTAACCATTCATAACATGATAGGATTTCATGAGACATAATATATAATCATCAACCTTTTTAAAAGATTATATATCTTTCTATGTACTTACTTTCCATTCCGTCTCCAATGCTTATCATAATCGTAGAAAACATTATTAATTCCTAACTAAGTGTATTTATCCATGTTATAAGTATATTCATTAATAGTATACATAAAATTTCTCACATATAAATACATCATCATACATTCCAATTACGTACTTACCATTTCATTCCATTTTCTTACCCGTTTCATATGCGTAAGAAAAGCATAATCATAACATCAATCATATCCACAAGTTTGGCATAAGCCTAAGCACATCAACAACACATGTTAGTTCATTTAAACATGATTCATATGAATTTGACATGGATAACCATTATACTAGACCATAATTCAATTGGATTTCTCATCCATCTCATAACATATCATGTTTTTCCATGTATCACCATTTCAATGAGTTTCATGCATACATATCTTAATTCATATTGAACACTTACCATTTCATTTGCATAAACATATAAGAGATAAACATAGCATTAACCATAGTCACAAGTTTAAGGCTCAATCTCTAGCATATAGGTTGTAAAATCTAATCCAAATGACTTTTCCACCATTGCCCTTTTACTTCTTTTTGGCTCTACCTCGACTTCAACCTCCTGCTGAAAGTCTTGACTATTAATAGTCTTTGAAGTTCATTTTATTGAACTTGACCCAACTTCCCTAGTCTTACAAGGGAATATATTTTTAAAAAATGAGGCATTTTTAGATTCCAATATCGTATTCTTGTGAATTTCAGGATTCTTTGATTCATGCACAGGAAACCAATATGCATTGTTGTGGCATGCATAACCAATGAAATTACAATCCACCGTTTTAGGACCTATTTTCATTTGCTCTAATAAAGGAACCATTACCTTTGCAAGACACCCCTACACCTTCAAGTAGTTGTAGGAAGGTTTCTTGCCCTTCCATAACTAATATGGTGTCTTGTTCTTTTTTTTGCAAGGTACTTTATTTAAAAGGAAATTCGCTGATAAAATAGTTTTCCCCACATGTTCTATGACAACCTAGAACTTTTTAGCATTGCATTCATCATTTCCTTTAAGGTTCAATTTTTTCGCTTTGCTACTCCTTTGGATTGAGGAGAATATAGTGGTGTCACTTCATGAATAACACCATGTTGTGCACAAAATTTACAAAATGGTTCAACATATTCACCACCACGGTCACTTCTGACCCTCTTAATTCTTTTTTTAAGTTGGGTTTCAACTTCCTACTTATAGGGAATAAATTTCTCTATAGCTTTATCTTTGCTTTTAAGCAAATATATATAGCAATATTTTGTGCTTTCATCAATGAAGGTAATAAAATATTATTCCCTCCTCTAATTTGAATAAACTTTAAGTCACAAATATCACTATGTATTAGATTAAGTGGTTAAGTATTTCTTTGAACAGATTGAAATGAAGACCTTGTTAGTTTTGCCTCAACACACGATTCACATTTATGATTATAATTAATGTGAAATGAAAGAATGTACTCTAAGTTAATTAATATATGTAAAGTATCAGAATTAACATGTCTGAACCGACCATGCCATAAATCAAATGACCCAAGCATATAAGCAGAAGAAGAAGCATCATTCTTATTCATAATATTAGCTTTTACAGATATAGCATTGAGTTTCCACATATCATTTAATATATATCCCATTACCACAAACGTTCCCTTTTTTGACAAAACTAAATTTTGGGACTCAAATATCATCTTAAAGCCATTCATGCTTAGGAGGGTTCCAAAGACAATGTTTTGAGTATGTTAGGCACATACAACATATTCTGAAGTAGAAGTCATCTTCAAAATCATAGTGTCTTTCCCCTTGATCTTGGAAGTTACATCGTTTCCAATATACAAATTCTCCCTTTTCTCACAAAGAACTAACTCAACAAATGTGTCATTTTCACAACAAATATGACGTGTGGCACCAATTGTAACAACTCATTTTTCAGTGGTGTCAGAAATAATGGTTTTGAGACCAAAAATTCAACGAGTAAGTTTGTATAATTAGTATTTAAATTGTACGAGTTGATAATAATTTTTATTTTGAATTTTGAATTGATGATTTTAAACAATAGAATTAAAAATTAGTATAAGTGGTTTGATTCAAAAGTCAATTAGTTATTTAAAACGAGGTATTAGGACCTCGTTTCTATATTTTAAAGTTGTAAATATTTTATTAAATATTTAAAAAATTGTATTATAGGTGAATTGAAGTTTGGGCCGGTAATTTTGGCAATTTATTGCTTAATTTAGGTAAAAGGACTAAATTGTAAAAGAGGTAAAAGTTGATTGCTATAGATTTAAAATAAAAAAGAGACCAAAATGGTAATTAAACCATGTTCAAAAAGTCCAAGCGGTGATGGATATGATTAATCCACTAGCTTTTGGGCTATTTTCTCTTTTAGTCCTAATTAGTTTAGGATTAAATTGTAATTAAGTTTATTTAGTTGGAATTTAATTTAATTGAATGATCAATTGTGCAATTAAACCTTCCTTAGATGGTAATTATACCATATTTTCAATTGATGGAAAAATATGAACATTTTTATCTATTTTTATAGGTATATTGTAAAGGTTAAATTTGTAAATTAAGAAAATAAAAAGTTAAAATTAAAATAATGTTAAATTAAAGTTATTATCTTCTTATTTATTTCTTTCAAAATCTGTATAGCCATGGGAGGAGAAGGAAGAAACCTTCGGCCAACTAGGAGTCTTCAATTTAGGAGATAAATCTCTCTCGTTTTTAGTAATTTTTATGTTTTTGAGCTCGTATTAGCTTAATTTAGCTAACATGGGGATTAATTTGTAAAACTGTCAATTGTTATGGATTGTGCCATTGATTAATTTGAGATGTTCTTGAAATTTTATGGTAGAATATTAAGCGCAGTTGCTAGATAGGACTATTTTGTAAAGTAATTGTTGGTAATTTTAATGTTTAATGACTAAAATGTGAAATTAGTAAAAGTAGGACTTAATGTGAAATAATAGAAAATATGGGTTTTAATAGGGTTCCAAGGCTAAACTTGAAATTGAATAAAAATGGTTAAATTACATGTTTTAGGCTTAGGGACTAAATTGTATAAAAGTAAAATGTTGGGGGTAATTTTGTAAAAATGTCAAAAAGGACTTAATTGCATAAAATGATTTAATTTTTCTGTTAGAATTAGTGAATTGAATGAAATTTTTATTTTAGATCCTAAACGAGTGGAAAATCGAGGAAAAATAACTACCAAATTTCCCCTATACTTTGTCGTTGTTGCAGTTTGGTCTGGTAAGTTCGTATGGTTTAATTTTAATACATTTTTAAATGTATTATATGAACTTAATTGCATAATGTTGGATTATGTTGATATGTGTAATTGAAAATGGAAATAATGAACTGACACAACGTCAATCGTTGACTGAGCTACTCTGGACTGTTACTGCAAATCAATCCTGTAAGTTTGTACGGTTTAATTCTAATGCATTTAAATGTATATTAAATGAATTAAATTGTTTTGGATTGAACATTATAATGTTGTTAAGTATATGAGCAATGAAGCAATGGATCGTTATAACATTGAGCACTAATGAGATATTTCGAGCCGATGAATGTTTGGTTGATGAACTAATGCCTGTATATGGAATATGAGATGGTGAATTATTCATATGTTGATTTGTGTTGGAATAATCTGAACTGATGAACACGAGATAAAGTATAGTTGACATGCCAATAGGTTATGTTACACGCGGTACGGGATTGATGGGGACAGTGGAGATGATTATAGTAGACTCTCTATTCGCTGGATATGTCTAGGTCCTGCATTTGTTACAGACTAACGATATATATTACAGTGTTATTTGATGTGCTAGATGGATTAGCTCATACGAGCATTTGGTGTGCAGGATGGATTAGCTTGTACGAGCATCTGGTGTGCTGGATGGTTAACTGTGTACTAGTATCCATTTATCGTTCATCGGGCTATGTTTTAATGATCTCTGAATGTTATTGAAATGTGGAAATTAATTTGTGCCAATGTTTTAAGCATTACTCACCTATTGTGAGCTGTGATTGATAGGAACTTTATTAAGAACTTTATCGCCAGGAACTCTGTTAAGGACTTTATTGTCGGAAACATTGTTTATAAATTTTAGTAATTGAATTATTTTGCGTAATATAGTAAGCTTTACCGTTCAATCAACAAACTTACTAAGCTTTAGAAAAGCTTACTCGTATATTTGTCTTGTTTAATTGTAGATACATTTTGTGGATCGAAAGATCGGATCAGCACGAAGAAATCACACTATTCGGAGAATTATTGGTAACCCTTGAATCTATCTTGGCTTATATATCATGTAAGAGGAAATTCGATTATGTTATGTAATGTTCATAAGTACATGTATTATGTTTGATGGTGCATTTTGATATTGTGGTATGATAGTTTAAATGTGGTGTGTATGTTTAATTCCATGTTATAGTATAAGTGAACAATCATGAAAATGTAAGTGTGACTTGAATTAGGTATGATATAAGTGAATTGAAGATAAGTTAAATATGAGTATGTTGACAATTGTGTGATGAAATTAAAGTAATGAAATGTTGGGTAATTGAGATGAGGTGTCATTATTGACCCATTTGTTAGGTCTTAAATGGATTGAATTAGCATATTTTGGATGTTCTTGTATGTGTTTGAAGCGTTGTGATCACATGTTATGTATTGGTTTAGACACCTATTTAATTGGGTAAAATTTGAGCTTGAAGTAAGACATTTTTGGGCTCACACGAGCAGCTCACACGGGTGTGTGTCTGGAGTGTGTTTAAAAATAATTTAGGTGATGTTTTCACACGAGAAGACACACAGCCTGCAACACGATCATGTGATCCAAATTAGAGAGTTACATAGTCCATACACACGGGTGTTTGAGGGTGCACACGGGCATGTAGGATAGTCACATGGCCATGTGACCCTTGACTTGAAATTTTTTGAATTATTCCTAAATGTTCTGATTTGTTCCAATTTGGTCCCTAAATGTCCGTAACTTATTTTTAGGGTTTCAAAAGCTCGATTTAATGTCGTAATAGAATGTTTTATTTCATTATGAATGTTATATGTATTTATAAAATTAAATTGATAATTGAATACTATTTGTTATGAAATGTTCTGACTTGTACGGTAATACTTCGTAACCTTATTTCGACGATGGAAATAGGTTTTGGGTGTTACACCAGTATCAAACCACCAATCTCTTGGGTTTGAATCAACTAAGTTAACTTTAGAAATCACAGCGTAGAGGTCAAGATCAGATACTTCCTTAAATATTTTCCACAACACTGGCCTCGTTTGTTCTGAACCTCTTTTAAAGTCTACAATCGGATGACTTGTGTCACATCTTATTGCAATTAAAGCATTTTTCTGGGAATTTCGGCTTCTTAAAGACACTGCCTTTTGGTCCTAGTTTAGACTCAGTCTAAGAATGTTTTCTTTTCTTGGAGTCCTTCTTGACTTCCACTACGTTTTCCTTGGAAAAGTTAGAATTGGTTGTTTTGTTTAGCCTTTTAGCCGCACCTTGATTGTCTTCTTCAATTGAAAGTCTAACAATTAAATCTTCCACTGTCATTTCCTTTCTCTTATGCTTAAGATAGTTCTTGAAGTCATTCCAAGCAGGGGAAATGTTTTCAATAATGGCCGTCACCTAAAAGGATTCACTTATAACCATCCCTTCTGTGAGAATACCATGAATGATCAGTTGGAATTCCTGCACTTGACTTACAACAGCTTTAGAATCAGCCATTACAAAGTTTAAGAACTTGGCAACTAAGAATTTCTTAGCACCAGCATATTTAATTTTGTATTTATGGTCCAACGATTCCCATAATTCCTTATTTATTTTCTTGATACTATATACTTCATAAAGTTCATCAGATAAATCGTTCAAAATGTAGTTACGACATAGGAAATCAGAGGTGTTCCATGCTTTGGCAATGTTGAAAGCGGTAATAACATCTGTCTCATCCCCTCAAAAATAGGACGATCATCCTTCAGAAATTTTATCATATTCAACATGATAAAATAGAACAACATTTTCTATTGCCAAGTTTTAAAATTCTCTCTAATGAATTTCGCAGGCTTTTCATTGTGACTCATAGTCATAGGTAACATTTGGCTTACAACCTGAGCCTGAACAACGACAATCGCCTTAGCCTTAGAATTGGATGAGTTGTTTGACGTATGAGACATTTTTCTATATTCAGAATGAAGAACCATAATCCGTAAGTAAATTAAAATCTGAAACAGAAGTATAAACCAACCTAAATAAGTTACGATGGTAATCTATATGCCTTTGATTAAGACTACAACAAATAATCTGTCTTAAGAATGTAAAAAAATATAATATCGTATGTAGTATTAATATGTTAGTAACAATAATAATGCAATACAATGCAGTAGCAGTGCAGTAACACAATGGAATACCTGTAATCAGACAGAGTTGAAAATTAGAAGAAGAATTTTGTTGAGGCCTGTATGAATAGTTTCCTTAAGATAGATTCGACCTCTCTTTGGTGCTTTGAGTAACGTTAGACGTCTGTCTCCCAAGATACAACAACAAACTATCACAGTTGTGGCACAACAACAGTGATCAATTGAACACAATCTTGCCTTTTTCTATCACCAGGAAGAATGAATTTAGAATAAATTTTTTTATATTGATTTTTTTTTATGATATGTTTTGGAAGTTTCCTAACTTGGCTTTATATAGAGGAAAGGAAATGAATGAAGAGATTTAGACCGATTGATGAAGAGTTTTGTTAAAAAGTGAATAGATATCAGTGAACAGACACAATGAATGAAAAGATGCAATATTAAACCAAAAATAATGAATCTGTTCAACAAGAGATACAATTGTTCAAATATACAACTATTCATCAAACGATAGAACTATTGTTTAATTTGAGCATCAAATTATCATTCATCACTAAATAATTTTGAGTATATCATATAGAATATAAATCCATAATTTATTATTCAAACCTTCAATATTATCAATAAAATAATATGCCTCGAAGTTCCAAAATATCCATTATTTTCCAACATATTTAAGCACTTTACTGACGATTCACCAAATCAGTTATGAAATTACAGAAATATTCAATTCTTTTAAATTATAATTAATATTTTTAATGTTATAAAATAAAGAAAGAAGAAAGTAATTGAATAAGAAAATATGAGAAAAAAAAAGCAATATGCATTTTATTCATCAATAGGGATATTTGCAATACTTCTCTAAAGTTTATATTTATCGGCATAAGAAGTATAAATTATATAAATTTCAACTTCTAATGAACATTAGAGTCATAAAGTACATTAAAATTCTTATCCTAATGGACATCCACTTTATAATAAAATATTTATAACACTCCCTTTTGGATGTCCATCAATAAATAATGTCTCGTTAAAACCTTATTAAGATAAAAACTAAATTGGAAAAAATTCTTAGTGAAGAAAAAAAGAATAAATATATCTATGATACGCATGGCATGCTGCCACATTAAAAACCTTAATACGAAAACCTAATGAGACAAAACCTTGACTAGGGGAAAAAGAGTACAATGCGCATTTATGTTGGGAAAATCAGTTTAGAAAAAAATGTCTCTAAGCACAAAATAAGTTTGAATTTTTTTCTTTGAAACCGGGCCGTTGTGTTATTTATAGAAATAAACTTAACTAAAATTATACTCATGCTTTATACGAGGTGGTGTAAAGTCGATCTCGACTTTCTACCGAATGGTTTTCTCCAATATTCTCGAACCACGAATTTATCAAACCAATCGCATAGAATGAAAAACTTTATTAACTTTCAGTAGGAAAGTTAATTCTCTCTATAACTAGAACCATGCAATTTTTTTCCAAAAAAAATAGATTTATAAATGTTCACTGTTATTTTGTCAAAATAATGTATATGAAGTGTGTAAATAGTTCAAAACATAGTTTTTATTTATAGAAAATTAATACAAGAATTCTATTAGAATAAAACTAAATTAAATAATAATATTTTGATATAAAATACAACTGCTGCTCTAAATAGAATGCTAAGGTGTAGCAGCACACTCTTATGTACATAAAAATTTATATTAAAACTTATGATTCTAAATAGACAAATGAACAAGGGAATTATGACTTGCATAATGTACTAATGGCCATAATTGGAACTCACATGTGAAAATGTTAGAAAGCTAAGGCCAAAAAGGTAATAAAGTTTGGATTAAACAATATTGGTACCTGTAATAAGAGTTTCAAACATTAATTTGTGAATGACTAATAGATTATTTGTAACACCCCGAAATGTAGGGTTAGAAGTTATGAGATTTGTACGTAGGGTTAGTGGCTAGATTGGACAAGTGGGTTTGTTGCTGTGTTTTATGTCAGAATGGGCCTGTTGGTTTGGTGGTTGGTTATATGTTAGTTTGCCTTTTGGTTCTGGGTTCGAATCCTCATGTGTGTTTGTGGAATTAATTTTATTTGAGTTTTGTTATTATTATTATTATTATTTTATGTTATATATTATTTATGTTATTTATTTTATGGTATTTTTATTTTTGGAAAAAAAGGAGGTTGTTTCTAAAAAATCTCTTCACGTTCTTCTCTTCTCTCTTCACATTTTCTTCTTTTTCTTTTAATCTTTGATTTCTTCTATTGATTCGTTTTGATGGTTTGTTTTCGTCTCAATTAGGGTTCGGCTATTTTGCTTCTACTCTATTTCTCTTGCTGTGTTTTGCAATTTTGTCGATAGGAGTTTTTGGAATTGGTGAATTTGAGATGTCAATCGTTTTTAGGTGTTTAAATCGCAAATTTAGGTGTGGGTTTCGTAACTTTTTAATTTAATCGTGAATTATTGAATCAATTTTGTGAAATTTGGGTATTTCGGTGATTGCGTTATCGTAATGTTGTATCGCTGTTAAATTGCATAAAATTCGACTAGTTAGGGTGTGTTTTTTCACTATTAGAGGTTAAGAATCTTTTGACATCAAAATTCGTGTTTTCTGGGCTATTTCGGTGTGGTTTCGTAACCACACGAGTGGCCACACGGGCATGTGCCGCACATGGACGGTCCACACGGCCGTGTGTAATTGGGAATTTAGGGCTTTTGATTATTTTTGGTATCGCACGGCCTGGCCACACTGGCATGTGTCCCCACACAAGCGTGTAAGATATCCACATGGTCGTGTCTTCTTTGCTCTTAATTTTTACCACTTTTGGAAAGTGAGTTACACGAGCTGCTCACGTGGGTGTGTGAACCCTCCACACGGGTGTGTGTTGCCTTTACATGGGTGTGTAGACCCCCACACAGCCTGGGCACTTCCACACGGCCGGGGTATACGATTGTGTGGCCTTATGTCGCCAATTTTTGTACTGTCTGTTTTTGATCTGATTATGATTTTGTGTGTTCTGACCCTTAGGTAGGTCTCTGTAAGGGTGGTTGGGACTTTTTTTGGGTTTGTACTTGTGTGTTATTCGCAATCATAGCTCTAATTAAGCTATTTGGTTGAGTGTTAATTGATGTTATGTTATATCTGATTCTGATTCCGGGCATTTAAATGTGTGCATTTTTTATTTCGTATTCTGTTTTTGTAAGTCTATTTTCGAATAGTGTGCATTTTGCATTTGCATTAGTCTTTTTAGGTTGGGTTGTGAAGAGAAGAAAGACTGTTTCTGATCTGGCAGTTTAATTGCAACTTATCGGTACAGTGGTTTACTGCAATGCACTGTACTGCATATACGCCAGCCTTACTGCGTATTATTATCTGAGTGGCTTATTTCACATACATGGTGTGTAGGGTTGGATGGGCCTTTCGAGGTGCTATGTGGTGTGTTTGATTGGATGAGCTTAAATAACTCTTTTGGGGTGTGATTGGGGGACAAAGAGGTCTTTTGGCTGGATGGGAGGGTTCCTTTTCTACTTGACTGCATTCATGCGCATATGGTTAAGTGACTGAGTGTAAGTTCATTTGTTGGTATTTTGTCTGGTTGACTTAACATGTGCGACTAATTTTGCGTGTATTGAAGTGTTAGCGTAATGACATTTTGGAACACCATGTTTGTGATGATAAGTGTTTTGGCACCGACCCATTGACGGGTTATTGGTTGAGTTTCTGTCAATGATGTAGTGTGCTTGTTTGTTACGTTCTGTTGGGACGTTGACCTCGAATTTACCTTCTGTTTCTGTATACCTCTGTAAGTGTGTTTTGCTATTCAATTGCTATCTGGAATTCTCTTCTGTAAATCTGTTGTTAATTGTTTTGAACTCACACTGAGCTCGTGTAGCTCACCCCCTCTCAGTTTCCCTTTTTCAGGTATTTTCGTATACCGTTGCTGGACTCGGCACGTCAGAGGTTTCAGACAGCCACGTTTAGAATCAACTTTAAATGTATTTTCATAAATTTCGCATTTATAAATAAATGGTTTGAATTGTAAGTTTTATTTTGAATATTGTGGTATAAATTTTGGGTTTTACGCACGTAAGCGACTTTTGGACTAAAATTTTTGTAATATCGGAATTTTGGGTTTTACGCATGTAACTTAAATACCGTATGTTTTCTAGCTGCTTAAACTCAAATTTTACCTACGATCATTTCGGTGATCAATGTAACCTCCGAGGTTTAGTCTAAACTTCTAGGACGGGTTTTGGGGTATTACATTATTAATAGGTAAACTGAGCCTTTAAAATTTGGTAATAAGGAATAAAGCTGTTTGCAACCTTAAAATTTGATGAGTACATTATGTAATATACATGACTAAAGAGTTGTTCAACATTAATAATAGGATAAGATAAATAGGCTTATATTTGAGTACTTATCGAGCTCACGTATTAATTGTTTTAAATGCATAGA
The DNA here is from genome assembly GCF_007990345.1 of Gossypium hirsutum. Lineage (NCBI taxonomy): Eukaryota > Viridiplantae > Streptophyta > Magnoliopsida > Malvales > Malvaceae > Gossypium > Gossypium hirsutum. The sequence goes on along the minus strand of NC_053445.1, from coordinate 10,702,552 downwards.
TTTTCAATTTTTCAAGAAGATAATGTTTTTTAACTTGGGAGCATCGCATCGTCATTTGAGCTTAAGGTTGTAGTTCCTTAATTTAGTTTTAATTAGTTTTGACTCTTGGCATGTAAATTGGAATAGAATTTGTAAGGTTATTTGTAAATTTCAACTCATTTGACAACCCTTTTATAAGCTTTTGTTTCGTTGTTCACTTTAAATGCATTTAAGGCTTGTATTTAAAGTCTTTATGAGTTTAGGAATCGCGTTATAATGATTTGATACTTTATGGATATGATATAGATGTGTTTGGGCATGATTTTAAGTCTTTTTAGCTTAATTTTTAGCTTCAAGGGCCCAGGGTCCAGTACCCTTACAATAAGTATTGGATCGTAACAAGTCAGTAGCTAAAATACTACAGTTCTAGGCCTAGGTACTGATACCTAGCCCTTGGACAAGCCCTTTTGCACTGTTTTGGTCGTTTTGAGCTCCCCAAAGCTCGTATTTGACCCCAAACGCCTTCGATCGCTCGTGGAAAGTTTTTAGATGATTCGAGGGTTATTTTAAGGCATTAAAAATGATTTGTATCATATTTTATGATTTTATTTAAATTTTTTTTAATTTTACGTTATAGTAAAACTCCTATTTTTCTCAATCTGGATGACCTCAGTTTAAGCCAAAGAACATCGAACACTTGTTTTATGATTGGGAAAAGTTCCTATTGATATTTGATGGCCCAAATTGGTTTTTAACCATATTGAATTTTTTGAAACTTGGTTAATTTGTTTTAAGGAATACTAATATAATGTGAAACATATACTTTTATAAAAAAAAATTATTGGTTTAAGTCTGAAAGTGCAGCTCCCACTCGTACTGTATGTCAGGACGGGTGAGAGGTTTTACAAATGAAGAGTGAAATTTGTATTTTGTTATCAACCAGGGTATTTATAATGCTTCTCCAAAGTCTATTTATAGACGTAAGTATAAATGATATAAAATTCTACTTCTAATAAACATTAGAATCCTAAAGTACATCAAATTTCTTATCCTAATGGACATCACTCATATTACTATTTGTTAATTAAAATTTTAACAATTATGATTAAAATACTACATTTAAAAAAAATTAAAACTATTTATCTTTACAAATATGTTTTCAAACAAAACAATTTTAAAATTTAAAAACTATATAAACAAGTATTTAAAAGATTTTAAAAATAATTATATTGTGTATTAATTTTAAGCGGTTTTATATATTATTTAATCAAAAATTTTTGTTTCAAAAATTTAAAGCTAATATTTATTTAAAACTCTATTTTAACAATTATAAAATAATTAAATATATTTTTATCTATAACCATATATAAAACTAGTATACATAGATTTATTGTAGATGTAAGGACTTGGGCTTTTGACACCTAGCCTCTTCTTTTTCTTTGGGTTATGGGTTGTGGGGGGTTAGGGTGGGGAAAGAAACAGGAGAGAAAGGAGAGAAAGAAAGAAAAAGAAAGTGAAGAGAAAAATTTTGTGTTATTTTCAAATATGTTTAAAATATTATAAATTTATTATTTTAAATATATATTATGCATTAATATTTTTTTTCATAATCATTCTATTCATATTTGTTTTATTTTATGTATTATTTTATAATTATTTATCTTATATTGTATTTATATCATGCATTAATTATTTAATGTTGCGTTTAGTAAACTATCATGATTCAATTTGAAGAAAAAAATATATGTTTGTGTTCATGATCTATAATGATTTGATTTTTAATTAGTTAAGTAATTTATCTTAATAATTACAATTTAGAGAAATATTTTATTATTAAATTGTTTTAATTTTAAAATTAAAATTTATTTAAATGGATTAGTGCAGACATTCAACATCATGTATGTCATGTTTTAACTCCATCACAATAATTTTTCTAGACAGATTTTTGAATTTTTAAATTAATATAATGATTAAATTGCACTTTAACTCCTCTAAGATGGTACAGTTGAGTTTAATCCCTTAATTTTTTTAAATAATATATTAATATAATGATAAAATTATACTTTAACCCCTTAAAAATATAATTTAATCTTGCCCCTAAAATAAATTCTTCGCTGTCACTGTTGATCACATTGTACCTTTGTGAATCCCAAATTATCTCATATTTTGCATAAGACTTAACTACAAAGTTAGCCCTCAAACTATACAACTTTTCTTACTTAATTAGTTAAAGTTTTTTTTTGTCAAGAAGGGTATTTTAACCATTAATTTTGTCTCATTCTATCAAGAAAACGTATGGCGTCTAATAAAAATATGACATATATCATATTCTTATTGGTTAGTATTGTATTTTAAAGTAAAATGAGACAAAACTGATAATCTAGATGTCACTATTGACAAAAAAGAAGTTTAGTTTGAGGCTCAATTTTACATTTAAACCTTTGTATAATGTATTAATTTAAATTATATACATAAAATACTAAAATATAAAAATATTTAAATAAGACTTATTTATATATTTCCTTTAAAAAGGCTTATTTAATAAAATAAAACTAATTTTTTAATTAATTATTTAAACCCCAATTTAGTGGGAGTATAAAATCTACTTTAGGTTTTATTTAGTAGAGTGGAAAAAATTGAAAAGATCCAAAAGTTGAGAAGGTAAAAAAATAGAAAGATAAAAAATATAAATTGTTCTCTTCATAGGTGTGCTTGATAGGAAAGATAAAAAAATTATTCATGGGTAGAGTTGAAAAAATGAAAGGAAAAAAATTAAAATATTTGAAAAACGCATAGTTTTGAATTGACCTACATTTCTCTCTCATTTCATCGTTCCGATATAGAAGGATTAGTTTTTATGCATTAAGATAAAAAATAATCATCTCTCCTACTTTCTTTCCTGCCAAATAAATTCAAACTTTATTTTTTTCACTTTTTTACCCCCTCTTTCCATCCTTCCGCTTTTCTACTCAACTAAATATATTTTAAAAGGATTATAATTCTTATCAAAATCCAAATATGGTTCGAATAAGGTCGTCGGCTATGATAAGGCTGTAAAAAGATGAAACCTCTTGTAGTTAGAGGTTAATTTGATTCGCTTGGTGTTGTCTCTTGAACTCTTTCTTCATTGGCGCAAGAAGAGATGGGAAGAGACCAACCAGCATAGAATTGGGCATAGGCGGAAAATACATACATACATACATAATACTATATTAATTTTTGTAGTTTCAACTTTCAAGGAAAAATCTTTATACACGCTTAATCTTGATACATAGAATTTATGTACTGATATCACATCAAATATTACTCTATTATTTATACACGCTTAATCTTATTTTTGGAAAAAAAATCTTGAAGTCTATTTTAAATAAAAGATGGAATATTTGTTCATCAATATACGATCTTGTTTTTTCTTTATTTAAAAAAAAACTGAATTCTTAGTTGGATCTATGAAAGAAAAATATTCTCTTCTGAATTTACTAAACATCTTAGCTAGCTGAGCTCTATATTTCATATAGAGAAGGTTCTCAGAGTCATTACTTATTGTATATAATTCCTGGTTTATCTGGCTATAAGGAAGAAATATATTATCCTCTCTCTCTCTCTCTCTGTATATGTATAGGATTTAAAAAATCTCTCTCTAAAAATAACAAAAGCGTCAATAATTTTCACTAATTATCAATATTTAATGAAGAAGACAATGGACCATATATATTTCAAATATTCTACTTGTGATTAAGAAGAAGAAAACAAGAATAAAATGATATCTATACATGCATGCATGTTTCTAGGATTTATAAAGACAATGCAACTCTGATTGATTTGAAAGCTTGAAATCAGTTTCCATGCGCATAAAATCTCAGGCTTGGGAATGCCAACAAGAAGCATATCTTATGGGAGGTGTGAGAGTATCTTCCTTGTGCTTCCTTTTCCCTTTCTATGGGCATGCCTTACTATCTTCACATGTTTCTAGCTAAAGGTATCCATTCTTCTTTACTATTATATCATCTCTTGGGGATAATATTATATGCATGTGTATATACATATATGAAATGTAATTATTTAGTCACTCGACTATTAATTGGTATTTCTTTTGATAATCCAATTATAAAAAGTTACAAAATGATCACTCAACTATTTAATTTTATTTTTTTATCACCAGCTAGTTAACGTAAAAATAAAAACGTCCAAAAATTCATGATAGTTAGGTAATTAAAAAAGACAAAAATTGAATAATTGAGTAATCATTTTGTAACTTTTCATAGTTGAGTGATTAAAAAAGAAAATTATTAATAGTTGTGTGCTTATTTTGTAACTTTTCATAATTTAATGACAACTTTTTTACTAATAATTAGAGGACTATTAATATAATTATTATATTTAAAAAAAAGATAAGATTAAAAGTAGGAAAATGGATTGACACTAATAAATATTAATATTCAAACTCAAGTGAATATCATGGTAAAAATAATGGCATGAAACAATTAAACAATCTTTACCATAAATATAATCATAAATGTCAAATGTTTGTAGCAATCAACAATGTTTAGATATAGAAATACCATTTTATGAATTGTCACAAATTTTTTTCTGTAATCAATTATTACATTCATATAACACTCTATTTTATAATTATAATGAAATATATTTTAATCCGACCCAATTTTTTTTTCCTTATACACATTTTTAAAGACCTTCTTGATGGGGTTGGCTCTCCAGACAATCCTGCTTTTTATTTTTTTCTTTTTAACTAGAGAGTCTTCTTCCTCCCTACTCTAACTATCTATGTCAAAAAAAAAAAGATGAACTGACTAACGGAACAACCAACTAAATCTTGTACCAACACACTCACCAACAACAAATTAAATAGTTGCACTTGAATGTAGATTCTATTATTATATAATTAAATCACCAAGTTTAATAAATATGACCAAGTATAGACGTATCCATTTACCTAAGCGAACTTAAATTTAATTTATTTTTAACATATTTTGATTTAATCTTCTATTGTTAAAACTTTTTTTTTCTTTTATTATTAAGTTTTAATGAATTTTAGGAAATTTTGGGTATAATAATAAGATTCATTCGTGGAAAATATGAGGAATATATGTCATTGAAATAGAGGGCCCATCACACATGCACATTAAGGTTTTAGCCCCTGTATTCGGTCGTTGGTCGTGGCTAACCACCACCTATGTATGTCTCTTTCTTGCTATACATGTGGGGGGTGTTGTTGATACTTAATCATGCTATAAAATAATTGATTGGACCTTCAATTTTGCAAGAAAAAAAACAATTCAGATTTGATATAATAATTGTTAATCACCACAATAATCAAAGTATTGTGGTGCATTCATCAAATATTCTTTTATAAGCTTTGAGTTCCATTGTTTCAAATTTGGGAGACACTAAAAAAAAACTTATCAAGTTTTAAGGAATCTTGTGTCAAAAATGGGATGTTTATCCCTTGATTTAATGAGAGTTGAGACTTTTAAGTGTGAGAGAAAGGAGAAAATCACCATATCCCCCACATGGCATATTATTTTTAACATTTAGTCATATAAAGATGATGTGATATCATCATGCCTTAAAAAAGAATCTAATTTAGGGTCAAATTAAAAAAAAAAACATTGTTAAATTTAAAGATTAAATTGATTAAATTTAAGAATTAAATATTATTTTATCCCTTTATAATATTACATTTCGAATATTTGCTTAGTTTTTTTTTGTGAGTGTGAAATTTAAGTTAATTCATTTATTGAGAAAATAGCATTTAACAAATATTTTTATTTAATGTGTCCATTGCCTTTGAGCCATAGCGTCCTTTCCATCAATAAAATAACTAACACCAATCAAAAAAATTATGTTTAAAAAAAGTTTTAAGTTCAATATTATTTTAATAAAACTTTCTCTTATTTTAAGTCAAATATTGTTGTTCTTTTTACCAAAAATAATTGCTATTTCCTAACTACTCATACAGAAAGTACCCCAAAGACATGTCAAAAGACAAGACAAGACCCACCAAACTAACCTAACTAAACCATTTAAAAACAAGTCACAAAGTCTAGACATACATTTTCGTATCTTTCCACCAAATTCTTAAGGTCTTCTACTGATACCAGTGATATTAACATGTTTAGATTCATATTTATTGCTATTTTTGAAAATATTTGGTATATCTATATAAAAATATTTACAAATATTAAATACTCTCAAATATAAAATACTCATAAATTATATAAAATATTTTTAATAAATTTTATAAATACAATCCATTATTAAACAAACTCAAAATAAATAAATAAAAATTATTTTATAAACTAAACAATAAATTATCTCATACTATGCATATAACGATCTATACTTCAACTATTTCAAAATAAACAATAAAATTTATTGTTTTTATTGGGGAAAGTTCATATTAAATTTGTTTGGGTGAGACGGGGAGCTTAGGATAAATTGAGCTTAAATAATTATTTGTATCATGAGATTTAGTACTGGAATTCCTCTCTGGATAAGGTCTCATAGATTTAGTTTAAGCTTGAATTACATTACCAACTTCTTTTCCCATTATCTCTATGTTTATCTATTTGTGTGACAAAAGATGTGTCCATTTTGTTAGAACTGTAAAACAAAGTCTGATATATAACTTATGCAACACCCCACACCTAACCTGGATGTTATGGCTAAATCCTGAGGAATTACATTAACTCATTTGAAAACCCAAAAATTGAATTTGAAATCGTGTGGTAAATCAGTGTTAACTTTGATATACCGTTTTCCAATTTTAGGGGAAAAAAAACCTTGTTAAAATCATTACTTTATCATCTCATTTTGAAACAAAATTTACTAAATTATAAGGTTTTCAAAAGCAGTTTTAATTTGTAACAATTTGTTTTGCAGATGGAACTATAATACTACTTAGTCCGAAAAAATAAGTAAAAAATAAACAAAATGAAAAGTCCACAACAATTTACAGTCCATAAGTTCGAAAAGTTCAAATTAAAACATAAAGTTCATTTAAACCGTTTATCGTATGAATCCAAACCTGAGTTCTAGCACGTTGTCCGATCCTAGGTTTACTTATTACTTGAGAGGATAAAACAAAAGGGTGAGATTACAAGCCCAGTGTATAACTCAGCCCACGCAATAGATCAAATGCATATAAAATAACAGATATATATACAATTGAAGTTCAGATACAAAATTAGATGCAAATTTCAGATACATATTCAGATCCTACCCATATTCGTTACACACCATCTTCATCCAACCCTATACACCAATTAGGGTAATAAAAACCCATCCAACCCCACACCCCTATGAGTGAGCGTATGTCACTTTTCAGAATAGTACAGTCAGGCTGCCAGAAACAGATAAGTGTGGCAATGCCACGAGAACAGATATATGGTCTAGGCCACTAGATAAGGCAGATTATTAAACTGTCAATACTTTCTCCGTCTTATCAATATCCCACCCCAATGCTCATGCAATACTAATAAGATATCCGAGACATACATGTTATACATGCTAACAAATCAAATTATAAAATCATGCTTTCAAAAATCATATAATTGGAGAGAAAATATCAGATTTCATAACTATAAATCATACATAACACGTTTGGAGCCTACGAAGTGACTAATCTCAAATCAGACTTCAAATATGGCCCAAGCTAAATTTTACAAAAATTGGGCCTACACGACCTAACTGGCCCAGCCTGTGTGCTCCACACAGCCTAACATACACCCGTATGACCCAAATGGTCAAAATGACCCAGCTCGTGTGGTCCACACAGCCTAGCACACAACCGTGTGGCTCACACGGTATGTCACATGGCTTGGCACATGGGCATGTGACATCGATAATGGGCTCTCCGACATCGTTCCATTGGCTATTTTTTTGGGTTTCTGTTACACACATGGTCATTTCTCGATGCAAAACCAACAACCGTAATTCCAGTACCTAAAATAGACATTCAACTAAATTTATTAGCAACCAAATTCGAGATACGACCCTTGCATTCATAAAATTTAAGCTTAAACAAATAGGCACTCGACCTTAACACCAAATCGATCACTTATCCTTGCGAAAACAATAGTCTAAAAAGTTGCCTAGTTAACGGGGAGACATCGTACGCACCACCTTCTTCTCCTATCAGAAAACCAAAACGATCAATAACGAAGATTACAAAATACTATACCCCTAATTGACATGCAGAAACAAACTAACTAATCTTACCATCAAAGAACCCACTAGCAAGACTTACCCGTCTGAAAAAAATAATAGAGAAATGAAAATAGAATAACAAAGACTGAAATTACAATTTTGGAGGCCAACAAAAGAGAAAAGAAGAACCCAACCAGAATATGGAAAAATGGAAAAGAGGGATGGTAGAAAGTGTGAGGGATTTTAGGATAATTTTTTAGAAAATTTTCAAAAAAAAAGAATAAAAAAAACTACCTATATCATCTTATCAGATTTTTCCATAGAGTTCAAATTGTACCCAACTTCCACCACATGGGCGGTGTAGGTAAGGGAATTAGCAAAAATTATTTTTGTTAATACACACAGAGATTCAAACACAGGACCAAAGGGTAAGCTGAAGCTTTACCACCCAATTAGTAGACTCATTCTATCTTTAGTTGAATGAAAATAATATATAACCTTAATATCCAAAGTTAAGGTTGAGAAAAAATTAACAAAACTTAAAAGAAAATGATTTGAATTCAGAATTTCACACACATTACTCACAACACTTAAGCACTGAACCAGAATAAGTTACTTGAAAAATTTTAACAATTCAAAAAATAAAATTTTAGGGTGTTACAACTTTCCCCTTCTTAAAGAAATTTCGACTTCAAAATTTACCTGAATCAAACAGATGTGGGTATTGTTGTCGAATCAAATCCTCTAGTTCCCAGATGGCTTCCTTTGTACCATGATTTCGCCATAAGACCTTAACCTACGAAATAGTCTTCTTCCTCAAGACCTTAACCTCTCGATTTAGAACATGCATCGGCTCCTTCTTAAAAGCCAAATCTGGCCTTACATCGATCTTCTCAACAAACACAATGTGAGATGGATCAGACCAAACCGTCTTAACACAGAGACATGAAAAACATCATGATACGGTCTAACTCTAGAGGTAACTCTAACTGATAGGCGACCGACCCCACTCGTTTCAAAATCCAATAAGGCCCAATAAACCTAGAGCTTAACTTGCCCTTACGGCCAAACCTGAGGACCTTCTTCCACAGAGACACCTTAAGGAAAACCTGATCTCCCACAGTAAATTTTATATATTTCCTCGTAAGATCTACATAAGATTTCTGTCTGTCAAAAGCTACCTTAAGACGATCCCGAGTCAATCTGACCTTATCTTCAATCTTAAAAACCATGTTCGAACCCATAATCCTTCTCACCCAACTCAGTCCAACACAATAAGGTGAGGCACTTACGTCCACAAAGAGCCTTATAAGGTTCTATCTAAATACTGGACTAAAAGCTATTATTATAAGCAAATTCAGTTAGTGGCAGAAACTCCTTCCAACTACCACGAAAGTCAATAACACAACTCTGTAACATATCCTCCAATACCTAAATCACCCCATCGGATTGTCTATTAGTCTATGGATGGAACACAGTACTGAAGTCTAACCAAGTACTCAAAGCCTCATACAGTTTCCAAAACTGAGATATAAATCGAAAGTCTTAATTTGAGATAATTAACACCGAAATCCCATGAAATCTTACAGTATAAAAAATGTATAGTTTCACTAGCTTCTGTAGAGAATAGCTAGTTCAAACCAGAAGGACATGAGCAAACTTGGTCAATTGATCCATGACGACCAAATAGAATCCTTATTAGTGGGTGTCAAGGGCAACCCACTAACAAAGTCCATAGTTACCCATTCCCATTTTCACAATAGAATCTTAACGAGTTGAAGCAAACCAAAAGGAAGTTGGTGCTCAGCCTTAACTTGCTCGTACGTTAAACAACGTGACACAAAATCGGTTACCTTAGCCACCAATACAATTCTCGGAGATCACAATACATCTTATTACCACCGGGATGTATAGCATAAGTGTAACACCCCTAACCTGTATCCATCATCAGAACAAGGTTACAGAGCATTATCAGAATTTACATATCATATAGCATTCATATCAGAAACTAATCAAAATCAAACATAATGTCCCTTATATGAGCCCTCGAGGCCCAAAATACATATTAGAAACAAGTCGGGACTAAATCAGGTACCTAAAGAATTTTTTAGAAAACACTAAAATTTTTCAAAGGTGCAGAAGACACACGCCCGTGTAGCCAAGCCATGTGTCTCACATGCTGAAGAGACACGCTCGTATCTCAAGCCATGTGGGCATTCGAAATAGGGACACGTGGTCGTGTCCCAGCCCGTGTCCAAACTTATGAGCTCTCTAACTTGGGTCACATGGCCAAAACACAAGCCCGTGTGCTAGGCCGTGTGAGCATTCTGTTTCATGCTAATTTAAGATACAGGAGACACACGGCTGTGTGTCACACACGGTTGAGACACACGCCCATGTCTCTGCCCATGTGGACAAAAATAGGCCATTTTCGTAGCCATATTTCTCACCCAATTTGTCATCCACCTAAATCAACATTTTTGGACATCATCAAGACATAAAAAATCAATCAAAACAAGCCAAAATCATGTCTTAAACATGGCATATTACCACATACAACCAATGTGCTCTTAGGCACCTTAAACGAAAATTTAAAGACATGTCAACCAAATATTCATATTTATCTAGATAACCAAATGCATATATATGCACAATCAAACTCACATTTCAAACATGATAAAACCACTTATACACACATCAAAATATACTAACACAAGCCATTCAAATGACTAGTTTCATCAAAATAATTATATGCTGTCAATGGCCAAGTTAACCTATATATGCCACTATAACCAAAATTGATTTACTATATACCAAAATAGGCCGATGGATAGTATGAAGTAACTCCGACCAGCTTCCGACCAAATCGAGCTTCTGAATTACTATAAAATAGGGAAAATAAAATAGAGTAAACATTTAAGCTTAGTAAGTTTGTATAATATGGAATTTAACTTACCATTATTTCACATATAAGGTAAACATACAAAAATTATCCAAACCAACTTGGCCAAAATCCTAAACACATATCCTCATCATGTTAGCCGAGTAATCACATATAATAGCCTTTAATCATGGATGAACAAAGTCATCAAGCAAGTTCCACATTCCAGTAACAACCAATTCATGCATCAGTATATCAGGTAATATCATTTCCATATACTTCATGTATATACGGATAATAGTTTATTTCGAACTCATAATATCTCATATAAGAACTTTGCCCATTGAACCATTTAAAATATTATTGGATACACGGGTAGTACACACGAAGTGTACAAAACTGTAATTCGTCAATTCATGTACATGTTTATTTATACAAACATGTAAATGAGAAGCTCTTCCGAGCCATATAACGGGAAGCTCATGTGAGGTATATAACGGAAAGCTCAATCGAGTTGTATATTAGGAAGCTCATAAGAGCCAAAAATCGAAAAGCTCATGCGAGCCAATTATCGGGAAGCTCAAGAGAGCCATTAATCGGGAAGCTTGTGAGAGTCAAATATCGGTATGCTTATAAAAGCTGTGTTGTGTTCGCAACACATGCAAGACCACAACCAATCTGGGAACCTTAATGACATGTCATTTGTATCCTTCGGGTGTTTAAGGTTCAAACAGGACTCGGTACTTGTCGGATATGTGATCAACAATATACATGGCAATTTATACAAATCAGACACAAAAATATTCAATTCAAATCATACAAATATACAATTTAGTTAGACGAACTTACCTCGACAAGTGTTCGTAAATTCATAGGCTACTAATCCGATACTTTCTCTTTTCTTCGATCTAACTCCGTATTAGGTCTATCCGGATCTATACGAAGGAATTTAACTCAATTTAATATAATTCATATTCAATTCAATTCAATATACATCTTTGTAAAATTACTATTTTACCCCTATACTTTTAATTAATTACGATTTTATCTCTAGGCTCAGAAAATAAAATTCATACAATTTAATCCTTATTTCAAGCCTAATCGATTTTCATACATATCAATAGCAACCCATATTTTTCACAAAATTTAGAATTTTCCATAAATTTTCATCTTTTCAATTTAGTCCCTAAATAATAATTTCATCAAAATTCTATTTACAAAAGTTGCTTATCTAATAACAACCTTTCATTTTCTACCATAAATCTTTAAAATAGAACTATACTCATCCATGGAAAAACCCTAATACTTTAACAGTTTTGCAAATTAATCCCTAAGATAGCTAGATTAAGCTATTACAATCTCGAAAACATAAAAATTATTAAAAACGGGACAAGAATGCATACATAATTAAGCCAAATAAATTTGCTAGAACTCAACTTCCATGGCTAGGGTTTCCATGTTTTTGTTTTAGGAAAGATGATGAAAATGATGAATTTTTATTTAATTTTTTTATTTATCATCATTTTATCATTTACTTTCCAAAATTAACATTAATAATTTACTAAATTCCAATGATGAATAATCATCCTTATCTACTAACTCCTCTAAATGGTTTATTTACAATATAAGGACCTCTAATTTTAAATTCCATAGCTATTTGATACCTTTAGCTACTAGAATTCAAGTGTTGCACTTTATGCAATTTGGTCATTTTTATCAAATTAGACATGTAAACGATAAAATTTCTTAACGAAACCTTCATACGATATTTCTATAATACTATAGACCATAAAATACTATTAAAATAAATATTCTTCTGACCTCGGATTTGTAGTCCTGAAACCACTATTCTGATTTCATTGAAAACGAGTTGTTATAAAAAGGCTACTATGCGCTTCCCACAAGATAGACTGCCTCAACTTGGTGTCGTTCAGCACACAAATCTGACCTTTGAAGTGCAACACACCTTCATTATTAAACCCAAAGTCTAATGTTTTACCCTCATCAACCTGCTGAACCCAAATAACCAAAGAGTCATCCAATAACTACTTATCACGAATACAATCAATCCATGTCGGCTTAACTCGCAACTCGGCTAACAAACCACTGTTCTCAAATAGACTTAGGCGAGAAAACATCACCCTCAACTCAGACATCAATCTTCGAATGAAAGCATTAGCCACAACATTGGCTTTACCAGGATGATACTCTATTATGCATTTATAGTCTTTAAGCAATTCAATCCATCTACGTGGCCTAAGATTTAACTCCTTTTGAGTGAGGAGGTACTTGAGGCTTTTGTGATCACTGTTGATGATACACCTCTCACCATAAAGGCAATGCCCTCATGTACTTTTTCTAGAAGGTGCTCTGAAAGAAAGTCTAAGTCACATGATCAGGCTGAGTACCCTGCTCAACTAACTGTCATCATTGATATGCTTCATTACAAAGAAAATATACTACACCTTTCAGTTTCTGCTCTAGGGTGTAGTCCAAATCATTCAGAATCCTCTCGGTGGTCTTCAACCAGTCTTCAACCATACTAGGGGTAACCCCAATGGCACCCCTAAATAATTCAACCCCATTGGACCAAAGTCGTTTAGTTACCGACCCTAGATTCCAAGGTTCAGATTGGGCCACAGTGACCCTCTACAATACCTTTAGCATAGCTTGGGATAGTGCGTCGTCCCTTACATTCTATGTTTGGGACTCAATCTCAGTAGCAGGTGTCTCTATTGTCTCACTAATCTCTAAATTGGGCATACTGCCTATAGATGATGGCTCAACTCGAGCCTCTCTACGGCACACACCATGTCTTCGGGTACCACGTCCACTAGTTCCTCGTGTACTCATTATGACTAATTATCTACAATTCATAATTTTATGCATTAGTTTAGATTTATTATTAAAAACCCTAAGTCTACAGTTTTATCATAGTTATCACAGTCTCTTTTCTAAAGTAGATGAGTTCTACTCTACAGTCTCTACAGTTTTCAATTGAATAAAGTATCTAAAAATACTTACTTGGATAGATGACGAAGTCTCGAATTCACCATTTATAAACCCATTTATTAGAATTAATAAAAAAATAAAAATATTTAAAACAAATTCCATAAAAAAATTTGAACCCAAAAATCACAGCCTTAGTTTTGAACCTAGGCTCTAATATCACCAAACGTAACATCTCATACCCGACCTTGAAGTTATGGTCGAATATTGAGGAACTACATTAACTCATTTGAAAACCCAAAAATTGAATTTGAAATCGTGTGGTAAATCATTGTTAACTTTGATATATTATTTTCCAATTTTAGGGAAAAAACCTCATTAAAATCATTACTTTATTACAAGAAACCATTTAAGAGATCATCTTGTTATGCAGGAAATTTACTAAATTATAAGGTTTTGAAAATCGTGGTTTAATTTGTAACAGATCGTTTTTCAGATGGAATTATAATACTTTTTAACCCCAAAAAATAAGTAAAAAATAAGCGAAATGAAAAGTCTACAACAATTTATAGTCCATAAGTCCGAAAAGTTCAAATTAAAACATAAAGTTCATTTAAACTGTTTATCATATGAATCTAAACCTGAGTTTTTGCACGTCGTTCGATCCTAGGTTTGTTGATTACCTGAGAGGATAAAACAAAAGGGTGAGCTTACGAGCCCAATGTAAAACTCAACCTACACAATAGATCAGATGCATATAAAATAACAAATACATATACAACTGTAGTTCAGATACAAAATCAGATGCAAATTTTAGGTACATATTTAGATCTTACCCTAATCCGCTACACACCATCTTTGTCCAACCCTATACAGCAATTAGGATAATAAAAACCCATCCAATCCCACACACCTATAAGTGAGCGTATGTCACTTTTCAGAACAGTGCAATCAAGCTGCCAAAAATAGATAATTGTGGCAATGCCACCAGAACAAATATGTGGACTAGGCCACCAAATAAGATAGACTATTAAACAACCATCACTTCATCTGTCTTATCAATATCCCACCCCAATGCTCATGCAATACTAATTAGATATTAGAGACATACATGCTATACATGCTAACACATCAGGTTATAAAATCATGCTTTCAGAAATCATATAAACAGAGACAAAATATCAAATTTCATAACTATAAATCATACATAACATATTCCGGAGCTTATGAAGTGACTAATCTTTAATCGCACTTCAAATACGGCCCTAACTAAAATTTACAAAAATTGGGCCCACACGTCTATGTGGCCCAAATGACCTAATTGACCCAGCCCTTATGGTCCATACGGCTTGGCACATGGCCTAACACACGTCTGTATGGCCCACACGACCCAAATGACCCAACTCGTATGGCCCACACGGCCTATCACATGACCGTGTGGCTCACATGGTCTGTCACATGACCTGGTACATAGCTGTGTGATGTCAATAGTGGGCTTTTTGACATTGCATCATTCGCTATTTTTTAGGGTTTTCGTTACACACCTGGTCGTTTCCCAATGCAAAACCAACAACCGTAATTTCTATACCTAAAATCCTAAATTTATTAGCAACTAATTCGAGATAGGATCCTTGCCTTCCTAAAATTTATGTAACAACCAAAGCTTAATTCGATAAACAGGACTAAATTGCATTAAGTGCAAAAATTGGGTTCTATAAATTAAAAGAATATAATGGTTATGGTATTAAATAGTTGAGGATTTTATATGGTCAATAGACTATTAGAATGTTGAGTGGACTTTTATGGACATCTTTAAATGATTATTAAAGGTTAATGATAAGGTTATTTATGTAAATTAGTAAATACATTAAGTAAAAATTAAAAGAAAACAAATTGTCATCTTTAACCTAATTGAGTCCACCAAAAATTAAGTTTAGAAACACCATAGGAGGAGCTTGAGATTCGGCCAACACCCTTTGCTTGCATGTGAGTAATTTTTATCCCGTTTTAATGATTTCTATGTTTTTGAAGTCGTTGTAGCTTAATCTAGCTAGCCTAGGGACTAACTTACAAAATTTTTAAAATATTAAAGTTTTTTCATGAGGGAATTCATGTTGTTTGTGAAGTTTTATGATAGAAAATAAATCTTTGTTGTTAGGTAGACAACTTTTATGAAGTGATTTTTGATGAATTTGTCCTTTAGGGATTAAATTGAAAATTGTAAAATAATGAAATTTGTGGGCTGCTATAAGCTTGTAAGAAATTTGGCTGGGCTTGGATAGGGGTGAAATTGAATGAATTTCATTTTATGAGTCTAAGGACTAAGTTGTAAAGAAATTAAAAGTGTAGGGGCAAAATTGTAATTTTACTAAAATGTGAATTTGAGTTAAATTGAATAGAATGATTATTGAATTGAGTTGAATTTATTCATTTAGATCAAGATAAACCACATACAGCTTTAGATCGAGGCAAATAAAAAGTTTCGGGTTAGTCGACTTTATGTTCTACGTTTATTGTCGATGTAAGTTCGTACGTTCAAGTTTCGTTTTTATTTTATGGGTTGAATGCTATTATTGTATAATATTAAATTGAATGTTGACGGAAAAATCCAATGGCATAACAACAATCATCGACAAATGAAAATGAATAGCTTCGGCTATCGAATATGGAAAGGAATAACTTCGGCTATCGATTATGAAAAGGGATGGTGACGACCATCGAACTATGAAAAGGGATGGTGACGACCATCAAATTATAAAAAGGGATAGCTTTGGCTGTCGAACTATGAAGAATGATAACTTCAGTTATCGAATTACGAAAAAGGATGTGTCAACCATCGTATTATTACCTTGTGTGAGCTTCGGTAAGAGCTTTCAATGTAAATTAAATTAATATGATAAAAGGTAGATAATGTGAACCTTTGTGGAAATTAAAAGTAAATATGTATATATATATATGAGTTTTCGAATTAGTTGTGTTCATGTTGATTTGGGATATACATGCTTTGTGGTTGTTTAATGTAATGACAAATTTAGACTATATTTGTTACGAACTTACTAAGCATGACATGCTTACTTTGTGTTTATTTTTTTATTTGTAGTTGTTAGAAGCTCGCTCGGGTTAGAAAGTCGTCAGAGATCTATCACACAATCTATCAGCTTTATCAGTACCTATGGATTTTTTAAGTGCAGTTATAATGGTATGTATAGGTATTTTGACTAATGTTGGTCATGAATTTAGGTTGTTGAAATGGTCATTTTGCTTGACTTGTGTTTTGGCATTTTGTTGGTGAAATGGTATATTTTGTGTAAATATTAGCTTCATAATGGTTGATGAATGATTTAATATAGTTGAATGATGGAAGATGAAATGATAGTTGAATATACATATTGCATAAGTCTAGTAAATGGTTGTGAATTGATATCTTGTTATGAAAGGCATATATGTCTAATAATGTTAGTGATTGAATGACATATTTGGTACTATTTGATAGGTTATGGTAAATTAATTCAATAGTTTGAATTGATGAAATCTTGATTGTAAGTTAGTTGATTTCTTTGGCCAAGTTGATTACATGATTGTACATGTTTACATATTGTTATTTTGAGGTGCCTAAGGGAATATTGGTTGTATGGTAATGTACCATATGTATATGACTTGGTTGTGCATGAATTTGGTGCCTTGTTATGGCTTGTGTATATGTGTATTTTTTGTTATGGGTACATGGTAAGTTGTGTGAGAAAAATAACTTGTAAAATGACCTACTTTCGTCCACACAAGCAGAGACACGGACGTGTGTCTCAGCCGTGTGTGATCCTATGTAGCTTTCAAAGGGTTGTAAGTCAGGTAGTTCTACGGCCTAACACACGACCTACACACAGGCGTGTGGAGTTATTTCGAAGGGTACACAGCCTGGCACACAAACGCGTGGCATGGCCATGTGACCCAAGTCAGTGAGTTACATGGACACAGACACGGGCTGGGACACGGCCATGTGAGTTACACGGCCTAGCCACATTGCCGTGTGAGCTACACGGCCTAGCCACATGGCCGTGTGACCCTTGTAATGTTGAAAATTTTCATTGTTTTCTAAAAAATTCTCTGAGTTTCTGATTTAGTCCCGACTTGTTTCTAACGTATAATTTGGGCTTCGAGGGCTTGTTTAAGGGACGATATCAATGTTTTGAATTGATTTTAATGTGTTAGTTGATATGATTTTAAAATTTAGAAATTTATGTCTGCTTAATTTGAAAATTTTAGTAATGCTCCGTAACCCTGTTCTAGCGACGAATACGGGTTAGGGGTGTTACAGGTTATGCCTAAACAAATAGGCACTCGACTTAACACCAAATCGATCACTTACCCTTGAGAAAACAATAGCCTAAAATGGTGCGTAGGTTGCCGGAGAGACGTCATAAGCACCAAAACGATCAATAACGAAGATTACAAAATACTATACCCCTAATCGACATGCAGAAACGAACTAATTATTCTTACCACCGAATAACCCACTTGCAAGATTTCTCCGTCAGAAAAACAATAACAGAGGAACATCAATAGAATAAGAAAGACTGAAATTATATTTTTAGAGGCCAACAAATGAGAAAAGGAAGAACAACCCAACCAAAATATGGAATGTAACACCCCTAACCCGTATTCATCTTCAGAATAGGGTTATAAAGCATTACTAGAGTTTACAAATTAATTTATAGACATTTCATTTCATCAAGCATTAATATTTAAAATCAATCAAAATCAAAACATTAATGAGCTAACGTTGGCTAATTTAACTCATACATGTCATTATAACCAGAATCAACACATCCAAAATTACCGATAGAATTAATGGATAGTGTGATAAACATTCATACATCTATTCAATGCATTATTCCCCTTTTTATCAAATATATCAATGTTTCATCAATTTTCATACAATGAAAATTCAAATCATATTCACATCAATAACATACATTTCAAGCATTTAAGAATATAATTCAAGTTACACGAACTTACCAGACTAAATTACAGAAATACCAAAAATTCAAGGACATTTTGGTAATTTTCTATTTTCCTCGAATTTCCACCCAATTATGATCTAAATTAATATTTCATTCAATTTATTTATTTAAATAATAAAAAAAATTCATTTCATGCAATTTGGTCACTTTTTGACATTTTTACCAATTTACCCTTAAAATATTACTTTTATTCAATTTAGTCCTTGAACCTAAAACATGCAAATTGGCCATTTTTAATGAAAACTCATCCTAGTTGAATAATCATTTATTTTCCTCCTCCTCCTCTCCATTCCACATCCTTAATGTATAATATGCTTATATGTAACATTATCTATAATTCCATCATTTATTTATATATTAATTCAAAGCTGTCCACTTGAGTCATAGTCACTAAATTATTTATATCTTGAGCTACGAAACTCCGAATTAATATACGCTAAATTCCTATGAAACTAGACTCACGTATCTTCTTACCATAAAATTTTCAAAATTTTTGGTTTATCCAATAAGTACATTTTATTCTTTAAAGTTTCTCATGTTTCACTGTTTGACAGTTCCGACCCCTTTTCACTAAAAATTAATTATATCTTTGTACGCAATTTGAATGATGTTTCCATTTGTTTTCATTTAAACTATACTCATTCAGGATTTTAAACATATAAATTTAAGTATCTATTTATTTTTATTCAATTTTTGAGGATTTTCCAAAGTCAGAACAGGGGAACCCGAATTCATTCTAACATTGTCTCACAAAATTTATTATATCTCATGATTTACAATTCCATTACTTACACCATTTCTTCTATGAGAAACTAGACTTAATAAGCTTTAATTCCATATTTTTTTCATCCTCTAATTCTGTTACTGCTGCTGTCCAAAACTGTTTTAGTGAAAGATGTTGATTACTGAATTTATAACTCCCTTATTCCCTTTCTCTATAATATTTCCCATCATTTTCACTTATTTCCCTTCACTAATATATCAAGAACATAATACTTTATTTCAGAAAACTCTACTATAACATCATTTCCATACTTTTTCAACAATAACAAACTTAAAAATATATTGAAATCTTGATATTCTTATCTTATGCTATTGATTTCAATCTTTAACTTGATTTTCTCTCTCCTCCAGCTTCTATTTCTTGAATCTAACTTGACATTCTAGCTCCCCATTGTCTCCTTATTATTTTTCTCTCTTGGAAGCTATGGAAATTCTTTTCATTTCTAGGTGAAAATAGTGAATTTCTGGTGAAGGACCAAATTGTAAAGAAAGTAAAACTTTCTTTCTTCTCTTCTCTTCTAACGTTGGTTGCATGGAAAGATGATGATTTTTCATCATCTTTCCTCCTTTTATATTAATCATTTAATAATAAATATATATTAATTAAATAACATTTATCTAATTAATTAATTAAAAATATCACAAACATCATCATTACCTTCTAGAATTCTCTCTCTCTATTTGACCATTTTTCCCTTTATAGTCTTTTGAAATTCCATCCTTGAGTCATCACTTAATTTGGTAAAATTGTAATTTAGTCCCTCAAAATTCTTCACATTTTCAATTTGGTCCTAATTCATCCATTTTCCTTAGTTTCTAGATTATTCCACCATTAAATATTTACACTATTGGTCCTTCAACTTTTTTGTATTTACACTTTAACCCCTCAAATTTTGAGTATTTACTCTTGGGCAACAAAACTTTTCTCACTTTTTCAATTTAATCCTTTCTTGAATTAATATGTCATAATATACTTCCCAATGTTGACATAACTCAATATTACCCTTTTTATCACTTTATTTCCTTATTTTACTATATCAATGATATTATCTTACTTTCTTACTGTAGTAATTTTCGGGGTATTATATGGAAAAAGTGGAAAAGAGGGACGGTAAAAAGTGTGAGGGATTTTAGGAGAATTTTTGAGAAAATTTTCAAAAAAAGGAATTAAAATAAAACTACCCATATCTCTACTAATTCTGATTAGTTATCTTATCGTATTTTTCCTTAGAGTTCAAATTCTACCCAACCTCCACCACATGGGCAGCATAGGCAAGGGAATTAACAAAAATTATTTTCGTTAACACACACAGGGATTCAAATACAGGACCAAAGGGTAAGCTAAAGCCTTACCACCGTACCAAGAAGCTAATTCTGTCATTAGTTAAGAGAAATAATATATAACCCTAATATCCAAAGCTAGTGGTTGGGCAAAAATTAACAAAATTTAATTGAAAAAGATTTGAACCCAAAACCTCATACACATTACTCACAATACTTAACCACTGAACCATAATAAATTACTTGACAAGTTTTAACAATTTAAAAACTAAAATTTTAGGGTGTTACAACTTAATAAACCAAGATTTGTCATATCAAATAATTAAGAAAATAATTAGATGCTGAAGCGAACTTAGACCTTTTGATTTCAATTTTTGTGGTTTTGATGTTCCAAATTAACACATAAGTATTTTAGAGAAAGTAAATCTCTCTTTTCTAAAGATAGGATGTCAAGAAAGTTACATATGTGAAATTTAGGGATTATAACCCTAATATATAACTTTTCCACATTAACATGAATTTCTAATCAGCCTATCATCAATTAAAAATTAGTTACTAAAATATCTAAACATATTTAACCGATACTTTATTTAATAACTGAATATTAATAATAAATTTTAACCATACTAGGTCACTTTTAATCTGGGCTAACCTTTTATAATAATAAATAATAAATAATTTTCTTATTATATATATTGGCATCTATATTATCCAACACTACACTTATCATACCTCACTACCAGACTTCGAATTTCTTTGGAGTTAACACATCTAATTCCATACCTCTCAAGCAACTACAACTTTGAGTTTACCATTATCATTTTAATTATTATATATAGTAGCAAAAAACATCGATCCGCAAGAATCAAGTTTGGGAGGAGCCCTAAATCAACTAAGAACTTATGTTTCATGGTTTTGAGAGTCCAAGAAGTAATTGACATGCTTGAAAGATTTTTAGTCAAAGAGGGTGTAACGCCCCAAAACTTGAGTTTTATTATTATGTTGTGTCGATGAATATGTGTTTGCTTCTGTGGTTGTGTGTTCTATTTGGTCACTTGAGATTTGAGGTTCGAGTTGCTTAAATTTTGGAATTTTGTTAATTTCCTTATTTGAACCTTGGCTTAGGATTCCTTGCTTAAGTTTAATTCTATGCCTTTTTGTATCAAGAATGAGCTTGTTGGTTCACTGGTTAAAAATTTTTCTATTCTTTGGTTTTGTGTTTAAGTCTTTACGTATGCATCAAAGAATTATGTTTTTGCACCATTCCATAAAAATTGATATGAATTTAAATGTTCCTTCCCTCTAATGTGTGTAGACGTTTCTTTTTCATTCTTTTCATTTTTTATTTGTTTTGCATTCTTCTCGAAATTATTTTTTGTTCTGTTCATCCTGTGAAATTGCTATGTCGAATTGCGATATTGTTTGCTCCGGTGCGCTTTAAGGTAAATTGGGTCGACTGTTTTTGTTATATTGTGTTGTTGTGTGAATTGGGGAAAATTTGTCAAAATTCTGAGTTGTTAATTTTGTTGTTTGTTGTGTTCCGATGCGCTATGGGAACTTAAGAGACGCCTAACGCTTCTCGTTTTACTTAGAGACCGAGTGTGTACTGGGAATTCACAGTAAGTTGACTTCCATTCGTTTTGTGTAGTGAGTCAAAGGTTTCGGTGAAAAATCGATTGTTTTCAATTGCATATTTGCAAATTTTTTCAATTGTGTATTTACGAATGCTTTCTTGAATTGGATATTTGGAACTTGTTTTAGGCTTGGAATTTGCATTGTGGTGCTTCTACAATGTCGTGTAATAGGTGGGTATCGAAACCCCTTTTTTTCTTGCAATTTTCTTTGTTAGATACGGGATTGTCAACGACACACATGGTTGTGTGGTGGACCGTGTGAGCCTAGATACCGAAATTCTGTTAGTGTTGTAATTGATGTGCGAGGCGGGAGTAAGTCGCTTGTAGGATGAGTATGAGTTGAACTGAATTGTATGAGCTAGTTTATCATGAATATTAGTTGATTCTGGATATCTGTATAAGTTAAATATTAATGATATCAACATTTTGTTATATTAGAAATGTGTGATTGTATCTGCAGCTGCATTACATATACAAGTCTGTTATTTGTTCTGCAACTGTATGGGGTAGAAGTTATGTATTGAAGGAAGTTTTCTGTATTGAATTGGTGGTCAAACCAGCCATAATTATGTTTGAACTGGCAGTGAGACTATAAACACTGCAACGTGTCATACCGACACTATAAGGTGTGTAGGGATGGAAGTGTATTATATACCTATTGGTATGTAGTGGATGGAATAGGGAATTGCATCTGTATTTGTGCCCCTATGGCATCTATATTTTCTATCGTATTTGTGTTATACGTGCGTCTGTAACTGATCAACTACGTATCAAGATTGTTTGTGTCTGAATCTGTTTTAGGTTATTATTTGACTGATGAGATCGACTTGTTATCTGAACACTCAATAACATTTGAGCTTTTATACATAGGCTAGTCCATTTATGTTAAATTCTACACTGCAACACACTAACTATTTGAATGTATAACAGGGAACTTACAGGACTAAGTGGCCGGCGAACGTAGGACTCGGTCATCTATGAGACTTATTATATATATGTGTGTGTGCATGTGTGAACCTATGTCTTTGATTTCGTATTTTAAGCTTCTAAGATTTAACTATGTTTCGCATAATGAATGTTTTCACAACTTAACAATGGTTGAAAGGATTGCTTTAAGTATGACTATGTTCTGGTAAGTTAATGTGGCGTTCTAAACTTGGTCTTCCCATCTAGGCTGAGTTTAGGGTGTTATAGAAGGAAACTTAACAATTGACTTGAAGCAGTTTTGGTGATAAAGTTTTGATATGTTGTTAATATCTTTTTTATCTAGCTTATTGCATGATAGGAAAACAGATTGAATTAAGTAAGACTATCTATACATATTTGTCTCAGATATGAATGTCAATAATAAACATTAACCATACTAGATCACTTTTAATTTGAGTTAACATTTTGTGATACTACATAATAACATGTAACTTAATTTGGAATGAATTTACTGATTCTATTCGTGGTGAAGTTCAGGTTTTATCTGGACCTTTGATTTTCTGGCAAGACAGAGGTTTTGTCTTACTTTAAATTTATCTTTATGTTTAATAGAAAGGTTGATAGATAATGATATATTGTTGACACTAATACAAAAGAGTAAAAGAAAAGAAACATGATATGTTTATGATTAGTTGTTGAATAACCAAGTTTTGGTTTAACATATAGTTTGTGAGTGAAGTTTTTTCATAGTCAGTAAAATTTAATAAATTGTTTTAAAGAAGTAATTATTTCCAAAAAGGTTAATTTAGCTAAACAATTTTCACATAATTAAGTTATTTCATGAAGGGAAATTTTTATCTTTTGGTTCTTGAATAACAACAATATCCACGCAAGTCTTAACACTAAAGCGAGAGGAAGATGTCATAGTTATAGTTTCCCTCAATTGTTCCTACAAATTGGACAAGGAAAGAATGCATGATGCATGCTACATCATTTCTTTTCTACGTCAATAAAAAGCTAACAAATTATGATTTTTGAGTTTATTCATATTCGAGTCTCATAATTTGTAATTACGATTTGTGAATTTTCAATTTTATCATGTGTATATCGTAAATTTGTTCTGTCTAGTTCATTTTTATTCTATGTTATAATTGCTCGAGCATTTATTTGTAATTGTGATTCTCATTTTTATTATATATTTAATTTGAGAATTTAGTCCTCTACCATTATTAATGCTATATTTTAATTCATATCATACCACTATTAAAAAATTATTAATCAGCTAATACGAAAATTTTTAAAAATAAATAAAATACCTTAAATTATGAAGTTGAGAAAGATTTTTTTTTAAATGAATAATTTGTTAGTTCAAAACTCCGGTAAGGAAAATCTCGAACACACAATCGAAACTCGAACAGAAAAAGAAGAAATAAGACAGGCTCCAAGGCGTGTATCAAGCCACTATCTTTAAGGTTATATTCGCCCCCACCTACCTTCGGTGTGCAAATGAGTTCCAAGCAAATTAACCTCGAGGATAAAATGAAGCTAATTACTATTTGCTTTTTGCACTGACGAGAATAGTCCACTATGCACTAAGTAATGTATAACAAAAAATTCAATTTCTACAAAGGATTTCTGCAGTAATACTTTATAGAATAATCTAATAATATTATAAAATGAAGGAAGAAAAGAAAGAATATTAGAATTTGTTGATATCTTTCCAAATGAAATCTCATTCCTATTTATAGGAATTTTCATGTCTCTTCATAGAGACATCTTTCAATAAGTGTCTTTATGAATAAATAAATAATAATTATTCATTTAATTTTGTAACTATTCAAATAATATTTTTTGAATAGTTATAATTATTTTTAAAAAATCAAATGATATAACTTTTGACCAATGACCAAACGATTTATATTTTGATTAATTACACCCATTCATTTATAGTTATTGGGATACTATAAATATTTGAAAATGTTCCAACAATCTCCCCCCATTTTCAAAATATTTAGATTTTGATATTCTTGGAAATCAATTTGCATAAATAAAGGTGCCTTACGATTGAACCTTTACTTAGTGAAAACATGTTAAAGTTAATCGAAATTGCATGGTAGACTAAGCTTTGAACCAACTATTCCAGTTGATTAACTGAACACATCTCACACAATGATTTTAACATTGGTTAATGCATAGTATCTAAGGACACTATTATGGCCATGTGTCTATATCCTCTTTTCATGAGTGCTATCAGAGCCAAGCCCTTAAGCTCCTAGAAAGCGGCCACACTTCCACTCACATAGGTAGATCCCATCAAAAGTGTTCCCGTAATTATAACACTCTAACATATTTAAGTTATGGGTCCATTAAGAGTACAGTACTCATCTTTCCCTTATCATTACGGGTACCTAACACTTTAATTTTAGGATGGATTTATTTCTAGTGCTAACAGCCACATACTAATGATGTATTTTGTCTCATTGAACTCAAGACTTGACGTTATACCAAGCGTTCAGTCGAGTTTCCATCATGGGTGACCCTAATTAATAGGCTTGAGTCCCATCCCTTTTGAGGTCCTTTTTACTACATCTCTAGCAAGACTTTTTGTCAAAGGATCTGCCAAATTTTCACTTGACCTCACATAATTAATAGTGATCACTCCATCAGAGATTAATTGTCGGACATAACTATGTCTTAATCCAATGTGTCTAGACTTTCCATTATATACTTGGCTACATGCTTTTTCTAGAGTAGCCTCACTATCACAACAGATAGAAATAGGTGAGATTGGCTTAGGCCATAAAGGTACATCATAAAGCAAATTTCTTAACCATTCTGCTTCTTTAGATGTAGCGGCTAATGCAATAAATTCTGCTGCCATGGTGGAATCAGTAATACATGTTTGTTTCTTGGAACCCAAAGAAATGACTCCTCCACCAAGAATGAAAATCCATCCACTAATAGATGCATGATCTTCCAAACTTGTAATCCAACTAGCATCTGAATTCCCTTCTAAAACTGGAGGATATCCATTATAACACAATCTATAATTAATAGTTTTCTTTAAGTACCTAAGTACTCTATTCAAAGCTTGCCAGTGCAAACTACTTGGATTACTTGTGTACCTACTCAATTTTCCTACAACATATGCAATATCTGGTCTTGTACAAGTCATTATATACATAAGACAACCAATTAGACTTGCATATTTCAATTGATCAATTTTCCTACCAGCATTAGATACTAATTTTAATTGAGGATCCATGAGTGTAGATGCTGGTATACAGTTGAAAAAATCAAACTTTTTAAGCACATTTTCATTGTAATGTGATTGTGATAAAGCTATAGTGCTTTCATCTTGGGTTATTTTAATCCCAAGAATAACATCTGTTACACCCATATCCTTCATAGTAAAGTTGTTTGACAAGAATTTCTTTGTTTTTTTCTATTTGTTCCAAATCCGTGCAAAAAATGAGCATGTCATCTACATATAAGCAAATTATGACACTTTTTCTATTTTCAAATTTGCTATATATGCACTTATCGGATTCATTTATTTTATAGCCATTAGCTAAAACAACCTTGTCAAACTTTTGGTGCCATTGTTTTGGTGCTTGTTTAAGCCCATATAAAGATTTAACAAGCTTACATACCTTATGCTCTTCTCCTGGAACAACAAATCCTTCCGGTTGCTTCATGTACACTTCCTCTTCCAATTCACCATTTAAAAATGCAGTTTTAACATCCATTTGGTGAACAACCAAATTATATATAGAGGTAAATGATATTAAGAGTCTAATTGTAGCAATTCTTGCTACTGGAGCATAGGTATCAAAGTAATCAATACCTTGTCTTTATGTAAAACTTTTTGCTACCAACCTTGCTTTAAATTTATCAATGGTTCCATCAACCTTCATTTTCTTTTCGAAGATTCATTTACAACCTATTTGTTTGGAACCTGGTGGAAGATCAACTAAGATCCACTAAGATCCAAGTTTGATTTCCCATTATTGAATCCATCTCATCATTTATTGCTTCTTTCCAAAAAGTAGAGTCTTGAGATTTCACTACCTCTTCAAATGTAATAGGACCATAGTCAGTATTATAACAATAAGGTATCTTATTGCATATACTTTCACCTTTTCCTTCTACAAGAAACATAATGAAATTTGGTCTAAAATCTTTGACCTTTTTAATCCTCTTACTTCTTCTTAATTCTTGACAAGATTCATCATTATTATCAATTTGTTTCAATGGAATCTCATTCTCATTTGAAATCAATTGTTGTGTTTGTAATTGTCGTAATATAGAATTAAATCTATTTTCGTAAAAAAATATCATCTCTTGATTCAATAACAGTATTAATTGAAATTGAATCATTTGGTTCAATTACCATGAACCTATGTGCCTTGCTATTATGTGCATAACCTATAAATATGCATTCAATTCCTCTTTCACCTAACTTTTTACGTTTAGGTGTTGGAACTTTTACAATAGCTCTACAACCCTAAACCTTCAAATAATTAAGGTTTGGTTTCCTTTTCTTCTATTGTTCATAGGGGGTTATTTTAGTTTCCTTATTAGGAACTCTATTCAATATATGACAAGCTGTTAGGACAACTTCTCCCCAAAAACCTTGTCCAAGACCTAAATATGATAACATTGAATTTACCATTTCAGTCAAAACTCTATTTTTTCTTTTAGCTACACCATTTTGTTGTGGTGTGTAAGGGGTTGAAACTTGATGGACAATTCCATTGAATTCAAAATAACTTGGATTATAGTATTCTCCACCTCTATCGGATCTTAAGCACTTGATAAATGATTCACACTGAAGTTCAACTTCAGATTTATAAACTTTAAATTTATCAAGCGCTTCATCTTTTGAATGCAATAAATATACATAACAATATCTAGAACAATCATCAATAAAAGTAACAAAATATTTCTTTCCACCTAATGTAGGAGTATTATGCATGTCACAAAAATCACTATGTATCAAATCAAACAATTTTTTTTCCTTTTAACCTTAGAAAAAGAGTTTCTTGTAATTTTAGTCAACATACATGTATTGCATTTTAAAATATTATTATTAAAAACAGAAATTAAATCTAATTTATACGTGTCATTCAATTTTCTATAATTGACCTAATCTATAATGCCACAAACAAAAAGATACAACCATATAAGCAGAAATAGTATTTTTATTCTTATTAATAATATTGAGTTTGAACATGTTCTTATACATATACCCTTTCCCCACAAAAATTCCTCCCTTAGACAAAATAAACTTATCTGCCTCAAAAACAAGTTTGAAACCAAACTTATTCAACAAACTTCCAGACACTAAATTTTTTCTAACTTTTGGTACATAATATACATCATTTAACGTTAAAACCTTTCCATAAGTGAATTGTAGTTCAACAGACCCTTTGCATTTGATTGCTGCGGTGGAAGAATTTCCCATGTACAAGACATTGTCATTTTCACATTGTGTGAACTTTGTGAACATGCTTTTGTCTTTGCACACATGTTTGGTTGCTCTGGTATCAATCCACCATGTATTATCATCTTGTGCCATATTAATTTCAGCTATCATTGCAACGAACTTTTCGTTATTATCAGCCTTAGAAGATGATTTCTTTAAAAATCGACATTCATTCTTGAAATGTCCTGGCTTTCCACAATGATAGCATGAGCCCGTTTGTTTCTTTTTGAACTTAGGTGCTCTATCAGTCTGTTTGAACTTTCTCTTGAATGGTTTAGTAGTCTGTACTTCCTCCGTAACATGTACTTTGGCATTTTTAGAATTTAGGTTCTGATCTTGTTGTCGATACTCTTCTTCAATACGAAGATGATTTTCCAAAGCCTCAAGAGATATTTCTTCTTTCTTATGTTTTAGACTTCTTTTAAAGTCTTTCTAAGACGGAGGAAGTTTATCTATTATGGAGGATACCACAATCATTTCATCCATTTTCATATCATATTGCTTAAATTGATTCAACATCTTTTCAATATCACGAAATTGTTCCATAACAGAACGACCATCAACCATTTGATAATTATTGAAACGACTGACAAGAAATTTCTTACTTGTAAAATCTTCGGTCATGTATCTTGCCTCCAATTTGTCTCATAATTCTTTAGCGGTGACCTCATTTTGGTAGGTGTCAAATAAACCATCAGATAAACCATTCAATATATGGCCCGCACATATAGTCAGCATTGTCCCATTTTTGTCTTTCTCGGGTTGCAGCAACAGATTCGTTTTCATTCTCTTCAGGTCTTGGAGTATCCAAAACATAAGCAATCTTCAAAGTTGATAATAAGAAGTGCATCTTTTTCTGCCATCATTGAAAATTGCCACCATCAAACCGATCAAGTTTAACAAAGTTGGAAGCCAACTCCCTTAGTATTCCACTTTCATGTGTTATAGTAGTCATCATGAAATATAACCTTAAAATTGTTAGTTCAAAACTCCGGTAAGGAAAATCTCGAACACACAATCGAAACTCGAACAGAAAAAGAAGAAATAGGACAAGCTCCAAGGCATGTATCAAGCCACTATCTTTAAGGTTATATTCGCCCCCACCTACCTTCGATGTGCAAATGAGTTCCAAGCAAATTAACCTCAAGGATACAATAAAGCTAATGACTATTTGCGTTTTGCACTGACGAGAATGTCCACTATGCACTGAGTAATGTATAACAAAAAACTCAATTTCTACAAAGGATTTTTGCAGTAATACTTTATAGAATAATCTCATAATATTAGAAAATGAAGGAAGTAAAGAAAGAATATTAGAATTTGTTGATATCTTTCCAAATGAAATCTCATTCCTATTTATAGGAATTTTCATGTCTCTTCATAGAGACATCTTTCAATAGGTGTCTTTATGAATAAATAAATAATAATTATTCATTTAATTTTGTAACTATTCAAATAATATTTTTGAATAGTTATAATTCTTTTTAAGAAATCAAATGATATAACTTTTGACCAATGACCAAAAGATTTATCTTTTGATTAATTACACCCATTCATTTATAGTTATTGGGATACTATAAATGTTTGAAAATGTTCCAACATAATTTGTGGAAAATAATTATGTCTAATTGTAAATTTCATCCCTATACGTCATGAAAAGTGAGAAGTTAGTCCAATTTGCTACCATTGCTAAAACTTCATGTTAAATCGATGGCTTGAAAAATCAACAATTCAGTAATTTATATGTAAAGAAACAATAAAATTAAATAGTTCAATAATTTATATATAAATAATTAATAAAAATTGACAATTTAGCAATTTATATGCGACAAATAGGAAAAATAGTAGTTTAAGTTCATATGTTTTATGAACAACTAGATTAACTTGTTAGTTTTTTAAAGTACAATGATCAAATTATGATAAATTAGAGGGATTTACTTCTTAATTTTTATAAGGTAGAATTATGAAAATTAAAATTTATATCAAAGTGGATATGCTGATAACTATGATAAAATTATATTTTGGCCTCTAAAATAATTATTATTCAATTCCGACCCTTAATTTTTTTAATTTCTCCTCTGAATAGCATTGAAAAATAATGTTTGAGGCTTTAAAAAAATCCTTATCAAAAGAATAAAATTAATAAAATTAATAAAAATAAATTATACCAAATTAAAATATAACAAATACATATCCAAATTAAATATATCATAGAGACAAAAAATCATAATAAAATATCAAGAATGGTTTCAAATAAGTTTAATCCCAATTGAATAGATCATAAAAATAATAAGTTCCCTAAAGTCATCCAAGGAAAAAAAGAACTTCCATCCAATCCATTAATTTTATGAGCAAAAATTGTCAGCCGACACTGTTTATGATTGAGTGTTTTTGGCCCGCCAATCAAGCAAGCATGTCCATGGCAACCACGCCCCATGTGCTTTAGCCTCCCATAAAAGCAGCAAACGAAACCCACGTCCATATTATAACTCTCGCCATTTGTCTTCTTCTCATTTATCTTTCATTTTTGGCCAATGCATTTTAGCCTTAGGTGGCTTTCTTTTTTCTTTTTTTAATTCACTTCTTTTCTTCCCCTCAACCTATGCTTTCCCACTATTATATAATACCTGCTTCATCTTTTGTTGGAGAGACATTGATAGCTAGTGATCAGCCTGGGGAAAAAAAGGGCAAAAACACAAATGATGAAGTTGAAGTCAAAGAGGTTTTGCAGAGGCAGCTTTAAGTTTGGCAATGGTGGAAATAGTGTAAAAGGTGGTGAAAAGAGATGCGGAAACAATGATAATACTATTATAAGTGAAATCAAATGGGAACTTAGGCCTGGTGGGATGCTTGTTCAAAAGAGAGAAACCAGTGGTTCAAGTGTTGGAGAAGGGATGATCACTGTTAGAGTCTCAACTGTTTCTGAATGCCATGATGTTTCCATTGAATCAACTTCCACTTTTGGTAAGCCCTTCTTATATACCTTCAACATATACCTCATTTTTTTTAAAAATCCTGGATTAAGATTTTGAATTTTTAGTCCTAAAAAAATCTTGGGAAAATTTCCCAGGGGAATTGAAGATGATTTTGTCATTGATAACAAGCTTGGAGCCAAGAGAGCAAAGGCTATTATTCAAAGGGAAAGAAAGGGAAGATGATGAATATTTACACATGGTTGGGGTCAAAGACAAAGATAAAGTGCTTTTGCTTGAAGATCCAGCCATAAAGGAAATGAAGAAGCTTCATAGATTGGCAGGAACCCAACAAATTGGCACTCCATATTGCACCATAAGTGTATGACTCTGATTAAAAACAACCAAAATATTTCTACTCACTAACCGCCAAGAAAGTGCTAAATTTATGGGTGAAAGTATCTTTTTCAATGTTTCACTTAGATTAGATTAGGGACTTGGGTTGTAGTAAAAAGCTACATATAATTCAATAGGAAAGTGAGATGCATTGCCACATAGTTTTCCATAGTTTAATATGGTTATAGCTAACGACCAGAGTAGCTATACGTCGGTATTTAAGGTCTAGGATTCAAGTTCTGAAAATGGCATCTCTTTCCTCGTTTGTAATGATTTTATTATAAAAATATGTTATTTCTAATTTTATGTAATACTTTTACTTATATTTCTCTTACTCTTCATAGTTATTTAAGTTCAATTCGATTATTATCAAATAAAATCTAAACTATCAAGCAAGTTAAATTTTGAATTTGATTCAAGCTACTTACGAGCCTAATTGAAATATTTTTTAATTATCATCGAAACTCCAATTTAAACTCAGGCATAAATAATGGAACGAGTATGTAAATACTAGGTACACAAGCCTAATCTATGCTCGAGAAATTCAATTTTTATATTGAATTGATATTAAACTGCTTTAAATTTTGAATTCAACTCAATTACAAGCATCCTGTGAATTGTATAAAAAGATCATCAAAATTAAGGAGAAGAAGACTTAAAGTGAGAAAGTTTGAAGGAAGAAGAGGTGGCAGTTGATGGGTTAACTAGTGTATCTAAGGCAAAAGTTAGATCCTAAAAAATAATTTCAATTAAAGGGGAAACATTTTATATTCAAAAGTCATTCCTAGATTATATACTTGCACGCCTAAACACATATGGTCCCATGACAGGTTTTGCACATTCCTTGTGTTTAAAAGCAAATCTGCTACTTTGACAAAACTTTCAATTCTATAATCTAAAACTGGCCAACACAATTATTCCTTACATTGATTTGTTTCAACTCAAAACAGAATTCCGCAGGTTGACTTTTTTAATTTTCCACATTCATTTAAAATTAACTCTCTTAATTGAGTCTTAATTCGATTGGTATGGTTATTGTTCTCAATGTAGGAAGACGTGGATTCGAGTACATTGAAGCGCATTACCCTCCTATTTATGAGTTGAGGAGGGACTATAACTAATTTAAAATATTGTATAAAAAAATAGCAAAACCTATAATAAGATTAATAAAAATAAAATTGAAACTCATCAATTCAATCCCATACCCATTTAATTGTACAAGTTAAACTAAAAAATTAAAGAGTTGGTAAAAAAATTGAAAACTCATAAAATTAGATTTTTAATTATTAATTTTGAAAATATTTTAATAAAAATATTAGATTTTTTTTGTTAATGTTTTTGGAATCAGATCAATAGTTGAACTGATCTACTAATTCTCAGTTCGATCAATCCAAGCCGTTCAAAAGAAATAAATTATTTAAAATTAAAAAATAATTACTAAAAATTTATAAAAATCAGCTCAACAAATTTGTACCGGTATCAATCGATTTTATACCTCTTATCGAATTGTGCATCAATCAATTCCCAATCCAACCGATAAATTCGATCTGGTTTAAACAATACTGCTTTTTCTTCATTTTTATCTTAAATTTTTTTTTATAAATATTTTGTTGTTGTTATGGAAATTGAGGGCCTTTTACATGTTGTGGATGAATAGATACATAAAGGATAATTAGTATGCTTTTATGAAATTCATGTATTTATATGGTACATGGTATGTACGTTACATTGGACATATTTTGTCAAATCTTGTAAGTTTAAATTCATACCCCATGAGATCTTTGAAAGAAATGATCTGACATGAATACTTTCATTCATCTTAATGCTACGATGATTTGTGATAGTAGAAAATTAAGGGTGAGTTTAGATGGGCGGTGTCTTTATTTACGGTTAATGTAAAAATAGCGGTGACAATGAGATTAGATATTGTAGCATGAAATAAAAAGTAAGCTAAACGCACCGCACCGCATTGTCCGTCTAAACCCACTATAAGTATCTTTGAAATAATTTAAAGGAATAATATGAGCACAAAAATCATTAATTTTTCCAAAAGCTTATTATAATTTAATACATTCAAGATGGTAAGACTTCAAATTTTAAGTGAAAATATATTAACCTTATTTACAATATGAATTTATATTGTCAATTTTATTCGACTAATTTAATACTGTTCCTGAAGTGAATGTAGCATTTTTTTAAGTTCATAAAAAAAATCTAAGAGGTCATGATAAAAAAAAAAGTATTGAATTGGTGATTTTTATCTTTGGAATTAACAAAAATATTTTCTATAGGAATGATAGTAATAGTCATTGGTCTCAAATATGTATCATTCCAAAACCATTTAAATGATCTTTACATGACACTAAAATATTATTTGTCTCAACTTATTGATTCTTTTATGGTAATCAATCTTTTTGAAAATTTGATTTTGATGTTTCTAATCCCCTTTCATAGACCATTGTGAAAAAAAATGATCTCTTTCATTAAATTTAAAATATATTTATATTTATGTTATCACATATTATATGACTAAATATGTCATGCATATTTTATGTTTATTATCTATTTCTATTTCTTAAAATGATATATTTTGCCAAAAAAAAAGTTTGATATTATGAAGGGTGACATCATACTACTCAAATAGTTCTTCATGATAAAAAATATTTCTTACAGATAAGGTAACACCACAAAATTTTTTATTTGGCATGTGGTGCCATGTCAGTGTCGAATAAGTAAATTTATAAGAAAAATTAGAAAAAAAAAGGTCAGGAAAAGGATTATCATGAGAATAAAGTTGATTTTGGATTTGGAAATTAATGCAAAGAATTTCAAAAAAATGAAAATAAGGAAAAAAAGGACCAAATTATAAATTTTGAAAATTTTAAAGACTAAAGTGCAAATTTGACCGAAATGGAAAAAATGAACTATTATTGATTATTTGGAATGGAAACACATGGAATTATATGTTAGTGTGGCAAAAATCACTTTTGGACTAAATTGGAAGAAATTCAAAAGTATAGGGACTAAATTGTAGATTTTCTAATTCTATCGAGAGAAGGGAAAGGATGTAATTTTCAATATCTATGTATGTATATTAAATATTATAAGTGAATTATGAGGTTTGAGATTGATAATTACCTATTATTGGGAAGAAATTGTATAAAAAGTTAAAAATAGGCAAAATGGTTATTTTGACGTAAATGGAAATTTGGTCGTTTCTCAAGTATTTTATGATGGAAATACTATTTGAGTAAGAACCTTCATGCAATAGTCCACATGGGCTATCTTTCAAGCAAGAGTCTGCATAGACTATCTCTTAAGCAAGAGTCTGCATGGACTATCTCTCAAGCAAGAGTCCGCATGAACTAATTGAAGAATATGAATTCTCAAGTCTAAGTCGTCAAGGTATATTTCCGTGAATCTAATTCCACCAAGAATGAGTTCGCATGCACAAATCCGCATATACAAATTTGCATGTATGAATCTGTATCTATAAATTCACATGTATGAATCCGTATATATGAATCCACATGTATGAAATCAATACATATGCGCAAGCAAAATCATCCTAAAAGATATACTAGTGCACGAACAATGAAAGTGAAGAACCGAGTCAATGTGTAGAAAAGGGCCAATTTTCAAGTTGTACCAACGTGAATGATGTCAAGTGTGCACCTAGAAGACGTGCAATCTGACCTCATGCAAGTGATGTCAAACATGAGACCCGACCATTGAAGTCATATCATACGATAATATCTCTATCGGGCGTGTTATATTAAAAGCTCACCAAGTTCATTTTGAACTTACCTAGCTTCTTATTATGCTTTTCACGTAAAGTAGGCTATATGAGACGCTGGAGAGGGATTAAGCTAGAATCTTTCTAGCCTGTGTGAGCTTGTTCCTTTCATTTGTAACATGCATATAGTGGGGGAGACCTGTGGGCTGAGCCTCAAGATCATAAATTTTTGTAACGAAGTTTGAACAATATTGTAGTTGTACAACATAGGTTGATTGTTTCAATTAACGAAGTTATTATTGTTAATCATCATTAGTTCACATGTTAAAGTCTCAAACTAGAAATTAGCATTATTGTAACATCTCCGGTTTGGCTAGTTGATTGGCCGAATGATTGGGATGCTACTATAACAGCCTGTTTTTCAGTAGTATCAGAAATAATAGTTTCAGGACCACAAATTTGATGAGTAAGTTCGTATAATTTGTATTTAAATTATACGAGTCAATAATAATTTTATATTGAATTTTGATTTAACTAATTGAATTAAAAGTTAGTATAAGTAGTTCGGTTCAAAGGTCAAGTGGTTATTCAAAACAAGGTATTAAGACCTCATTTCCATAATTTAGGTTCGTAAATATTTTTATTAAATATTTACAGAGTCGTATTATAGGTGAATTGAAGTTTGGTTAGGTAATTTTGATGATTGATTGCTTAATTAAGGTAAAAGGATTAAATTGTAAAAGAGGTAAAAGTTAATCTCTATAGATTTAAAATGCTAAAAAGACCAAAATGGTAATTAAACCATGGTCAAAAAGTCCAAGCAGTGTTGATATGATTAAACCAACTAACTTTTGGGCTATTTTCTCATTTAGTCTTAATTAGTTTAGGGTTAAATTGAGATTAAGTTTGTTTAGTTGGACTTTAATATAATTGAAGGAATAATTGTGCAATTAAACCCTTCTTTAATGGTAAATATACCATAGGTGATGATTGTGGACGGTAATGGGCTTGAAATTGTTAAAATTGAATGGAAATTAAAAAGGGTAAAATGGTAATTGGATAATTAAACATAATGTAAATAAAATAAAAGCTAAATAAACTATCATCTTTTAGATTTTCTTCTTGCAAAAACCGTATAGCCATGGGAGAAGGGAGAAGAAACTTTCGGCCAACTAGGGTCCTTCGATTTAGGAGATCCTAAATGAGTGAAAAACCGAGGAAAATAGAAAATTACCAAATAGCCCTTATACTTTGTCGTTGTTGCAGTTTAGTTTAGTAAGTTTATATGATTTAATTTTAGTACATTTTAAGTGTATTAAATGAACCTAATTGCATAAATCTTGGATTATATTGATGTGTGTAATTGAAAATGGAAATAATGAATTGACACAACGTTGATCACTGACTGAGCTACTCTGGACCGTTACTACATGTAACACCCCTAACCTGTATTCGTCGCCAGAACATGGTTATAGAGCATTATCAGAATTTACAAAACAAATAAACAAATATTTCATATCATATAGCATTCATATCAGAAACCAATCAAAATCAAACATAATGTCCCTTATGTGAGCCCTCGAAGCCCAAAATACATATTAGAAACAAATCAGGACTAAATCGGGTACTTAAAGAATTTTTCGGAAAACATTAAATTTTTCAAAGGTGCAGGGGACACACGCCCGTGTAGCCAGGCTATGTGTCTCACATGGTCAAGAGACACGCCCGTGTCTCAAGCCGTGTGGGCATTTGAAATAGGGACACACGGTCGTGTCCCAGCCAGTGTCCAAACTTATGAGCTCTCTGACTTGGGTCACAAAGCCAAGCCACACGCCCGTGTGCTAGGCCGTGTGAGCATTCTATTTTGTGCTAATTTAATATACAGGGGACACACGGTCATGACACACGGCCGCCTATGTGGACAAAAATAGGTCATTTTCCTAATCATATTTCTCACCCAATTTGTCATCCACCTAAATCAACATTTTTGGACATCATCAAGCCATAACAAATCAACCAAAACAAGCCAAAATCATGTCTTAAACATGATATATTACCACATACAACCAATGTGCTCTTAGGCACCTTAAATGACAATTTAAAGACATGTCAACCAAATATTCATATTTATCTAGATAACCAAATGCATATATATACATAATCAAACTCACATTTCAAACATTATAAAACCACTTATATACACATCAAAATATACTAACACAAGCCGTTCAAATGGCTAGTTTCATCTAAACATTTATATGCTGTAAATGGCCAAGTTAACCTATACATGCCATTATAACCAAAATTGATTTACTATATATACCGAAATAGGCTGATAGATAGTGTGAAGTAACTCCGACCAACTTCCAACCAAATCGAGCTTCCAAATTACTATGAAATAGGGAAAATAAAATAGAGTAAGCATTTAAGCTTAGTAAGTTCGTATAACATGGAATTTAACTTACCATTATTTCACATATAAAAATTATCCAAACCAACTTGGCCAAAAACCTAAACACATATCCTCATCATGTTGGCCAAGTAATCACATATAATAGCCCTTAATCATGGATGAACAAAGTCATCAAGCAAGTTCCACATTCCAATAACAACCAATTCATGCATCAATATATCAAGTAATATCATTTCCATGTACTTCATGTATATACGGGTAATAGTTCGTTTCGAACTCATAATATCTCATATCAGAACTTTGCCCGTTGAACCATTTAAAATATCGTTGGATACACGGGTAGTACACACAAAGTGTACAAAACCGTAATCCGTGAATTCATGTACATGTATGTTTATACAAACATGTAAACGGGAAGCTCTTCCGAGCCATATAACGGGAAGCTCATGTGAGCTGTATAACAGGAAGCTTAATCAAGCTGTATATCAGAAATCTCATAAGAGCCAAAAATTGGGAAGCTCATGCAAGCCAAATATTGGGATGCTCATAAGAGCTGTGGTGTGTCCGCAACACATGCAGGACCACAACCAATCCGGGAACCCTAATGACATGTCATTTGTATCCTTCGAATTTTTAAGGTTCAAATGGGACTCGGTACTTGTTGGATATGTGATAAAAAATATACATGGAAATTTATAAAAATCACAGACACAACAATATTCAATTGAAATCATACAAATATACAATTTAGTTACATAAACTTAACTCGACAAGTGTATGTAAATTCGTAGGCTACTAATCCGATACTTTCTCTTTTCCTCGATCTAACTCTGTATTAGGTCTATCCAGATCTATACGAATGAATTTAACTCAGTTTAATATAATTCATATTCAATTCAGTCCAATACACATCATTGGAAAATTTACTATTTTTCCCTATACTTTTAATTAATTACGATTTTGTCCTTAAGCTTGGAAAATAAAATTCATACAATTCAATCCTTATTTCAACCCTAACCAATTATCATACATATCAATAGCAGCCCATATTTTTCACAAAATTTAGAATTTTTCCATAAATTTTCATCTTTTCAATTTAGTCCTAAATCATAATTTCATCAAAATTCTCTTTACAAAAGTTGTTTATCTAACAATAACCTTTCATTTTCTACCATAAAACTTCAAAATTAAACTATACTCATCCATGGAAAAACCCTAATACTCTCACAGTTTTGCAAATTATTCCTCGAGATAGATAGATTAAGCTATTACAATCTCGGAAATATAAAAATCATTAAAAATGAGACAAGAATACATACCTAATTAAGCCAAATAAGGTTGCTAGAACTAAACTTCCATGGATAGGGTTTCCACATTTTTGTTTTAGGAAAGATGATGAAAATGATGATAATTTGTTTTATTTTATTTATTTATCATCATTTTATCATTTACTTTCCAAAATTAACCTTAAGAATTTACTAAATTCTAATGATGAATAATCATTCTTATCTAATAACTCCTCTAAATGGTTTATTTGTCATATAAGGACCTCCAATTTTAAATTCCATAGCTATTTGATAACTTTAGCTATTAGAATTCAAGTTTTACACTTTATACAATTTGGTCATTTTTATCAAATTAGACATGTAAACGATAAAATTTCTGAACAAAATTTTCATACGATATTTCTATCATACTATAGACCATAAAATAATATTAAAATAAATTTTCTTCCGACGTCAGATTTGTGGTCCCGAAACTACTATTCTGATTTCACTAAAAACGGGCTGTTACATTGCAAATTAATCTTTTAAGTTCATTCAGTTTGATTTTAATATATTTAAATGCATATTAAATGAATTAAATTATTTTGATTTGAACATTATAATAATGTTTGTGAGTAATGAAATAGTAGATCGTTGTAGCATTGAGCACTAACGAGATATTCTGAGTTGATGAATGTTTGGTTGTTAAACTAATGCCTGTATATAGAATATAAGATAGTGAGTTATTCATATATTGTTTTATGTTAGAATACTCTGAACCGATGAACGTAGGATAGAGTACGGTTAGCATGCCAATAGGTTATGTTGCGCTTGGTACAAAGTTGATAGGTTATGTCATAATATCTCGTAACCTTAATCCAGCAATGGAGATGGGTTAGAGGTGTTACAATTAAACTTTTACAATTTAGGCTCTGAGCCAAAAACATGATTAAAAGGTTTTTAAACTTGTATTATCGAGATTTTGAGTAAAAACGTGATTTCAAAGTGTTTTTCAATTATTTTTGACATGATTAAGAGGTTTCTAAACTTGTTTTGAAGTTTCGATAAAGAGTTTTTGAGTTTTATTGAATTTTCGTGAAAATAGCCAAAAACATGTCGAAAAAGTCGATACCATGAATTGGGTAGTTTTGCGTAATTTAAAGGTTGGGAATTAGTTGTTGATGAATAATTAGATGAATGAAACTCATTTTAGGTGAAAAGATTAAGTGTAGATCGAGATATTTGGATTTCAAGTAGGTTATGTTAAAGGTTTCGGCTATATGAGAACATAGCTTAGGCTTATGTTTTGTATTGCTTGTGGTGAGTCCTTAGCTGATTTTTTGAATGTATTGTTGTGTGAATTATTATGTTGAAGCTTCAGATTCGTTAGGACCTTCTACGAATAGAGATAAAGACAAGGAAAAGCTAGTTTGATCTTTCGACTTTTCGGTGAAAATGTATTGGTGAGTGTTTGGAATAATTGCTTGTGGACATGATTAAATACATTATTGTAGTAGCCTAAACCCTAATCTAAATTTTGAGTGTAAGCTTTTTCATACCTATGTTTATCTTGTGAATTATGTATGTGAATTGGGATGAGATGTTATAACATGTATGTGGTTATAATAATTGTTGTGAAAGTGCAAATGTGTACATGTTATGTATATGTTAAATGATAGTGACAGTGTTTTGCTAAAAATGCAAAGATGCAATGATAATGCATGGATAATCGGTAAGTGATATGTGTTTGTTTCGGATATTTTGGCCTTGTGATCTTGAAACTGTTGGATATAGTTGGTGTGCCATAGGATTTTGAGTACTCACCTATATGTACAG
Source organism: Gossypium hirsutum (assembly GCF_007990345.1). NCBI lineage: Eukaryota > Viridiplantae > Streptophyta > Magnoliopsida > Malvales > Malvaceae > Gossypium > Gossypium hirsutum. Next base: position 10,660,885 of record NC_053445.1, on the reverse strand, counting down.
TGATTTTGGGCATTAAGGCCCTGACACATGTTGGAGGTATAAGGGAATTCGAGCTAAGCTCCATTCAATGGGACATGTGAGGGAAAATAAAGAGAGTGTTAGATTTATGCTTCACTTTTGGGACATGTTTGACTCTATGAGTCTATATGATGTGTTGGAGATCCGTGTATCCGATGAGTGATGATAGAGCTCACTTTTATGTTGCATAGCTCAAGTGTCGAATTATTTTAAATTATGAATGTGTGTTATGATATGTGTTTATATGACATGTGACCATTATGCAATTTATCTATAAACATGATTTTAAGTGTTGTGATATATGCTTAAATGTTATGTAATTATATGAGTATTATGATATATGCTTGAATATTACGTGATTATATGTGTAATATGATATATATGCTTAAAAGTTAATATGATTACCATGTAAATAACTAGTAATAATGCATGAGTAAGTATACTATGATACTAGAGTTGGAACTGTTGAGGTTGTGTTATATGGTTGTTTCATTGATGCTTGATGAATTGTTTGCATGTTAGTTGTTCTAGGCATTCACTGAGCTTATTAAGCTCACCCACTCCCTTCTTAAACCATTGCAAATTAGTAGTGTGCCGGTGTGAGCAGTGTGGTTGCAGGGGGTGATCCGAGCAAGTCCTTTTCCATTATTTCATAGGTGTTATTGTAATTTGTTTTCGTTTTGGCAATAAGGCGATGCGATAGACTTTAAATGATAATTGTCATGATGCTTTGGAAGTTCCATAGCTTAATTTCTCTTAAGATTTTGAGAATTGAATCATATTGTAACACCCCGACCCACGTCCGTTGTCGGATTAGAGTTACGAGGCATTACTAAACAAAGCACACATTCGAAAACACATAAAACCCAATTTAAACAAAATGATCATGAACAAGCCATTTTTAAACCAAACCGATCACAAACACGGAACTTAAACCATTTTCGCATGACTATTTATATATTATGATCCAAAACTAACCAAAAACATAATCAAGCCTATACATGCCATAAGATCGAGTTCAACTTTAACAAAATACCAAAAGAAGTCGATAGTGTGATAGACTGTTCTGATGATCCCCGAGCTCGTAACGCGACTCCAAAATCTATAAACAGAGGTAAACAAAAACACACACAGTAAGCTATTAAAGCTTAGTAAATCTAAAGCTTAACAAATTATATAAAGATATAAAAAAACAATTAAATAAGTTCTTGGTATATCTATTGAATTTGCAAAAATCACATATATATTGTCTTTTGAATATTTGCTATTCATAATCCCCTTATTTATAATCAAACATATGAATTCACAAAATACAAATCACTAAACTCATATATAAATATAAACAATATGTACACCACCAATTTATATATATATGCATTCGTCAAAAGTCCTACTTACGAATGCATTACATATTATTTGCATATAATCATATGCATACGAAATTTTCATAACTTAAAACTCAATGTATATACATTTCAATTATGAATAACTGAATGCTTATGTATTTACACCTAACAAATTATCATAACCAAATGATTATACATATACATCAAATAAATATGTTCAGATATAATCACATTTACCAAAATACATACATATATATATATAGCACCGAGTACAAACATATTCCTTAAAACATATACCAAATGCATATACAAATTTACTATATGCATATAACCATATATATATAATTTCATATGTAACAAGTGTAATAAACCGTGTATGTATATAAATATATATAAACTCTCCAAATATCTAATAACAAGTATTTATCTGCTCATCAAACTTATTAATCAAATATATATACTTGATCTTCAAATATATATAATATTTACATATCACATACATATTCAATATATTGAAACCAGTAATATAATCACCGGCATTTAGCCTGCTAGGTTGTAAAACCTGATTTAATACACCGGCTTTTAGCCTGTTAGACTTATAGTCCGAATAATTTCACTGGCATTAAGCCTGCTAGACAATGAGTCTGAATTATATCACCGGCATCAAGCCTGCTAGACAATAAGTCTGAATTACATTCGATCACTTTATATTAGTCGTTCAAACTAACAACCTCATATATTCATTTCCATTCAAGAACTTTCGCATGAATAATTTCACATAATCGAAACTTTCTTAAACATATATAAGTTCCATACCTAAATTCATTTCAAGAACATATACTCATATACTTGCTTCATCGCATTTCATAATATCTTACACATATATCCTACCTAAATTCGGATTAAGCACCTATTCATGTATGTAAACATATCCAATCAAATATAGCATATACATATATTTTCAACTCACACATAAACATACCTATTCAATACTCATATATACTCATGAATCACATGTCTTAAATTAATTCCAAAGATTTATACATGTATATACATATATATATATGTATATTCGAACCTTATATAATAACAAGTTATAAATACCTTTGAATCTAAACCAAGAATTTATACATATTCAATATTCATACTTTAACTAAATTCAAAAACTTATATATATAGATTAGAGTGTTTTAAACATACGAATACATATACATATATACTTACTTATTCGAATATAATCCATACTTTTATACATTTTATATTTTTATTTCAAACCATAAATTTATACAAGATTAAACTTGTATTTTCGAACATTATAATTATATAAATTATTCATAACTTAAAATTTATTCAATTAACATACTTTTATTTTTATCTCTATACCAAATACAATTAGTATACATGTATAAATATTAACTTAACAACTCTTAATTGCTAATAGACTTACCTCGGATGTCGACGGACTGTATAATCGACTATTCGACTACTTTCGACTTCCCCCGATCTAATTCCGTTTTCTTCCGTTCTTGATCTAAATTAATTCAAATTTAACTAACTTAAACGCACATTCATTCAATTTAATAAAAAAAACACATAAATGGGAAAATTACCATTTTACCCTTGACATTTCACAATTTTTTTTAGTCCCTATTGCATAAAACACAAAATACACAAAATTTGCATATACCATATCTAGGCCGAATCTTCCTATAGTCCATCTAACTCCACACATTTTATTTATTTCACATTTTAGTCTCTAAAAATATTATTTTTGCAATTTAGCACTAATTACTCAATTTTACCAAAAATTCCAATACAAAACATATTAATCTAAAACATATCTTTCATTATTCATTATCAAACATCACAAAACACAATTATTCATCAATGGCATAGCTCAAAATATTCATCAAAATCAAAAATTCAAGCATGGGTCGGATAGTATTCGAAGCAACGATCTAAAAAACATAAAAATCGAACAAAATCGAACAAAATCCATACCTTAATCAAAACTTGAAAGTGCCGAATGAAACAAAGCTTTAAACCCTTTTATTTTCTTTCAAATTCGGCCAAAAGATGAAGAATATGGCTTTTAATTTGTTATATTAAACATATATTAACCTTATTATTAATTTACTATATTAACCTTTACTAATATATATATAAAACATATATAATAAGGCTACATTAGTCCTTTGCCACCCACTAACTTACATAGTGGGCTAATTGCATCATAAAACCTCTAAATTATAAAGACAACAACAATTAGGCACTTTCATAATTAACCATTAAATTTTTATTTTATGCGATTTAATTCTTTTATTTAATCGGACACTCAAACGGCGAAATTAAAGCACGAAATTTTCACACTAGTAAATTCACACATAATAAACACAGAAAATAATATTAAAAATTTTTTTAATTCAGATTTGTGGTCCCGAAACCACTGTTCCGATTAGGGTAAAAAATCGGGCTGTTACACATATTATGTCGATTATCATTTGAACTTATACTCGATGTTTGAAGCGGTGATTATAGTCGTTTTGGAGTTTATTTGATATGGTAGAAGATGCATGTTGAATATATTTGTGTTGGAACGGTTTATAGGCTTAAATATGCTGAATTTTTACTGTCTAAAGTAGAGTTATCGATATTCGGGTTTCAAAAATGATACCTCTGTGATTTTCAAATGTGCAGGAAGTCAGAATCAAAAATTGGTATTGATACCTTATGACAAGTACCGATACTCGGGGTGATTTTATCGATACTTTTTCAATTTTACCGATATTTTCTAGGTTTTGATTTTTGGACGAGAAATAGAATACTGATTTGGTACTGATTTTACAAACGGTATCAATACCGTACCACGAAAATATCAATACCCTTATCCTAGTATCGATACTTACGTGATTGTCTTGAAAATTTTGCTAAGTGGCCCTAATGCTTGTTCAATTATTGCTATAAGTTTGTTTAAAGTATGTTTGGCATGTTCTAATTATGATTGATATATGTTTGACTAAAAATTTATAAGATCACTGATAAAGAGGATGATTTCTGAATAATGTGATAATTTTCTATGAGTATGACATGAGGCGGTGGTGTGATATCCTGATATTCGGGCTTGGCGACCAGGCCGGATATAGGGTGTTATAGAAATCCTATCACACATGTATGAGTGTGAAAACCACAAATATAGAACACAAATGTGTGTTTAAAAATAATATAAGTAATAATGTATGCATAATTAAAATTAAAATATATAAAAATATGAAAATAAAGTTTAATCTAAATGGTAAATTAAAGGTTTTACCGATCTAGTTGGTTTGAGTTCAAAATCCATTATATGCATATTTTTATTTTTTAATGAAAAAGATTAAAATACTTTCGAATAATATAACTTATTTTAATAATGAAATGACATTTCCTTAACTTAACAATTGAGTTGATGACCCAGTTGGGTGACACCAACTCAGTAAAACAGTTAAATAATAGTAAGTTTAGATATACAATTAATGGAAGTAATAAAGTGTGCATAATTAAAATTAAAATGTATAAAAAAATCAAAATAAAATTTTAGTTGAGTGATAAATTAAAGGTTTTATTAATGTAATTGTTTTGAGTTTAAATAACATCATATGCATATTTTTATTGGTTTTTTTAAATGAAAAAAAATACTAAAGTACCCTAAAAGATTATAACTTATTTTAATTATAAAAGAACATTTTCGTAATTTAACAACTGAATTAGTAATCCAGTTAAGGTTGACACCAACTCAATAAAACACTTAAAATAATAGTATAGACTGATAGTATAACTACTTGATAAAGAATTATACTTACTAAAAACATATTTGTTTATATATTTCTTTTCTCAATTTTATAGCAATTTTATATTATTAATTTCCAATTTTAAATTATTTAAGATGATTGGACTTAGTTCAACCAAAAACAAAATTTTTAACTTTTTCAATTTTTTATTCAATTTTTAATCATGATTTTGGGTTGAATTAGACCTGATCATGAGTCAAATCGAGTCAAGTTTAGGTTAGATTAATGAAAAATTTTAAGTATAGGCTCTGCCCAAAAAATGAATCTAATTTTTTTTCTAAGTCCGACCTAGATTAAAAATCTAAATCGAGCCTGACTTGACCCACCCAGGTTAATTTTTTTAGATTATTTTTTTATATAAAAACTTTTAAAAAATATAATATATAAAATACACTGAAAACGTTAAAATAAATATTTCTCAACAAATCAAAAATCCATTAACCAAAATCTTTATACTTAAATAATACTAATATATTTGCAACTTAGCAAGCAAATGTCTCAACAATAGTAGCAAAATTAATAATAAAACAAAATTTATATAATATCCAAACAGTAACAAGAAAATGATAGCAAACTAATGGCAACAAAATAGCATCGAAATGACAACAAAACAGTTAATTCGGCCTGAGTCAAAAAATCCTATTTGAGGCCTAGCCTATTTAAAAAAAACAAGTCTTATTTTTCGTTCAAACCCAGTTTTTGAACTTATATTTTTACTCAAGTACTCTCACTTTTCAAACGAAATTTTTGCGCATGTCCCATTTATCTTCAAGTTTTCTTACATGTATTTTATTTCAAAGGTTTTTTCTCAGTGATTTACTGAGAATTTTGGCTTGAGTTAAGTTATAAGAACAAGGCGTTCTCAAGAGAAACCAGTAAACATTTTATTCATAACTTTACATCCATGTATTACATGCCAGAAGCATAGACATTACATGAAAATGCAGCAACAACAACACACATGAAACACACCAAAGGAAACACTGAAACAAAACATGAAAATTTTCTCAAATGTCTTTCACTCAACCCTTGATCTCCTCAATCTCAATCATTTTCTTCTCTGGTTTCTTCACTTCTTGTTTGGGGACAGTCACCACAAGCACACCATCCTCCATTGATGCCTTAACTCCATCGGTCTTCACATTCTCCGGCAACCTAAAACTCCTACGGAACTCGCCTCTGCAACGCTCAACTCTATGCCACTTAACATTTTTATCATCTTTCTCCTCCTTCCTTTCTCCATATATTTTGAGCACCCTTTCATCATCAATCTCAACGTTCACTTCCTTTTTGTTGAGCCCTGGAAGATCAGATATGAACACATGGGCCTCTGGGGTTTCTTTCCAATCTGTTGGGGTGTTAAGGACTGGACATTTGTTGACCATTGAAAGGAAAGGGTCGTAAATTTCATCGCCAAATAATTGGGAGATGAGAGCCATCTTTCTTCTGGATTCTATGAAATGGGAATACAGTAATGATGAATATAATGTACAAATGGAACTTATCATATATAAAGGATGAATAAGCTGTCTCTTGAACTTTCTTGATTTTTACAATGAAATGGTTTCATATGTTCTTCTACAATCTTCTGTCGTTATAATTTCTTGCATTTTAATCAATAAAGAAGCTAGGTTGTCGACAAGTATTATTTTAACATTATATATAATGCAAGTTCCAGAAGTTTATGGATAAATTAATTACGTAAGCATCCATCATTGTTCTAAGAGATGTTCCAGAAAATGGAAATGAAGCAGGCCCAAGCCCTAATAGATGTCAGTTTCTAACCTTGAAAAGCCTGCAATGTCCTCTTTCGGCCCATGGTTTTGTTGCTTGGGCCAAATTGCACGTATACAAATTAACTCTTTTGAAAAAGTGGGGAGTGATTTTTTTTAATTTTTTATTTAATTTTATTAATGTATTTTTTTATTTATCTTCTTTTTGGATTAATTAATTATAGTAAATTCAGTCAAAAAATTTTAAATGATAATTACCTTTTGAGTAAAAAAACTCTAAAAGCGGCTATGGGTTGGATGCCATTTGTTTTTAAAATATAATAAGAGAATATTTGTTACATTGGTAATGTACTTTTTTTTATTACGTAAACAATCTTATAAAATTGTCATGACTCTCTCTTTTTTAAATATTTATTTTTTAATATTTTATTATACTTGTATAGTGGTCAAATTTCAAGTCGAATCTCTCTACTAGAATCGCACTTAAAATTTAATCTTTATTTTAATTTGACATAATTTGTATTGTATTTTTTTATTAACATTAGTTGATTCATATAGTTATTATCCACAACTATTTCAGTTAAAATGTTGAGGTATAATTTTTTTTTTTGGAAAGGACACATTCTAACTTATCATATACAGATAACTTTTTTTGAGGGTTAAAAATGTATTTTCTAAGAAAAAAAAATATATATATACACGAATAAAATTAATTCCCTAGGCTTTTCTCCATGATACATAGACAACTATTTTATTTTTATTCTTTTAATATAAAATAATAGTCAAAGTATATTTTATTCTTTTAGTATACTCATATTTGAGATTTAATTTTTATGTTTTAATTTGACATAATTTGATTCTCTACTTTTGTAGTGATATTAGCCGGTCCAAATACTTAAACATATAATTTAAAAAAAAAGTAACATCCTAACAATTAAAAGAAAAATCTATTTTAGCATGATTATTTGAAAAGTTTTAGGCTCTATTTGTTTACCTGTAAAAGCTTTTTCATAAAAACTTTTCAGCATTGTTCGATGTTTGTTTGGCTGAAAATGATTTTCCACGATAAAACATTTTACAAAACACGGGAAAAGGAGGTTTTTTTGGAAATGTCTTTCCCTTTTTATTTTGGCAAGACATTTTCCAAAGTTTTCCCTCTTCACATCCTAGCATCAGAACTTGCTAAATGCTCTCTCGTTCTCCTTCCCCTTCCCTTCATTGCGTCCCCGACCTAGGATTCATCTCTGTAGAAAAAACAACCAGCAGTAGTTTTGTTGACAAAAAGAAAAAAGCCCTAGCCATTTCTAGTCTTTTCAGAAATGAAACTCTCAACAATTTGGTGATTTTTTCTCTTCAATTTTTTCGTCTACTTCCCTTCAGCGATTTGCCACTTCAAGTGAAATCAGTCGATTCAAGTTCGAAAATCAATTGTCAAAATAGACGGTGAGACAATTAACTATGGGAAATAATGAGAAATTTAGAACCGTTTTGGAATTATATGATTTGTTTGCTTGCTTCTTAGCAAAATGTAATAACATTTTTGTTTTTATATATTTGTTTTCCCTCTGGTTATTCCTCAATAATAATTGAAAAGAAACCTTTTTGAATCGATGTGAGATTAAAGTAGGTAGTTTTAATTAATTCCTACGCTTCAATAGATCTATTAAGTTGGCAATTCGGTTTCTTTATATATATTTTTTAAATGAATTTTATTTTTTGTGGAATTGATTAGATGGGATCCTGATCAAGTTCAATTTGTAGTGGAGTTAATGATTTTGTGTTTGAATTGGGCCTTTTGATGTGTTTGATTTTATGGGTATTTGATTTTGAACAACTTCTCTTTATTAGATTGTCTGTTTTATACTACAAAACTGGAATGGATGTTAGCAAAGATGGGTGATTTGTGGTCACCCTTAATTTTGTAAAATGGATGAAATGGCTAATTCTTTGTTTGGTAGGATTACTTATTTTTATCCTCTACTTTGCATTTCTTGATTCATGATAAATAGTGTTGTATGTGTTACTTGATTGTATTTTGTTGATCTCCCATGTATGAGAAATAGACATGGAGTTAATTCTTTATGCTCCATGCACAAAAAATAAGGAAGGGGAAACACTTATGGAATGCTTTTAAATCTGTTAGGTCAAAAGAAAATTCAAGTAGGTTAAAAGGTTAAGATCATGGTTTGATTTATAAGACATATATTGATTTCACTTTGAGCTTGAGGTCTCCGGCTTTATCAGATTCCAACTCCAATATTTGGTCTTCATTCAGCAAAATTAGGAAATGGTTAAAAGGTTAGTCCTGTTGTTTGCTTTTAGAATGATCGTGCGTATGGAAAGAATGACATGAATGGGATTTCTGGTCACTTTTGCTGTTGCCTAGGTATGGAGTGTATTGATGTGAAGAGAATATCATGTTGCAGTGCATAGACGGGTTGAAGCATTTATTTGCTTTAGTGCTGCAATGATGTGATAATGATTTGTACAAGCAATCAAGAGGTCTTGTTGATCCTAAACTTCTTGCAAGAGAGACCGTTTGTATGTTATCATTTTTTTTTTCTTTTTAAATATTCTTCTATATTGCTTATGAGATAAATTCAATGCTTTTGCTTGATTTAACATTTGTTCAGTTTTTGCCTGTGTTATTTTAGTTCTTGAGTCATTCTACTGAAATTTTGTTTTTGCTTATCTTCATGCAGTTAGTGTAAGTGAAATAGAAGCACTTTATGAGCTTTTCAAGAAGATAAGCAATGTTGTTATAGATGATGGGCTGATCAACAAGGTCTTTGTTTTTTTCATAGTTCCCATTTTGTTATATAATTGATATCTTTTGTTATGTTTGCCAAGTTTTTTGGCTTGATGATCACTCCTTGTCTTGAGTTGGTTCTTTCACTCTCATCTTTGTAGTATTTAAGTTTTATTTATATTACTGTTTGACAAGAAGAGTTCCAATTGGCGTTGTTCAAAACAAACAAAAAGGAGAGTATATTTGATGATTAGGTAGTTTTATCTAATGTTAATTAATAATGTCTCCATCCTTGAAAGAATAATTCTTGTTAGCATAATATCACTTGAGTTGCTGTCAATACATTTCTGATTTCATTGTAGATATTTGACTTGTTTGATACAAAGCATAATGGAATTATAGGTTTTGAAAAGTTTGCTTGTGCTCTCTCTATCTTCCATCCAAATGTGCCCATTGACGATAAGAATGATTTTAGTTATCTGTATACTTCGTCTCACTGTTTACTTCTCTTATCGTAAGTCATAATCATGTTAACATAGTAGTTGGATGTAAATGACTGGTATGGAAATGGAATTATGGACTTTTGTGCATAGACGATGTGTCTAAACTATGTATTCTTGTGTAATCTATTTTCTTAGACTAGGGAATTTCTTTTTGTAATTGATTTTTTTCTCTTTGAATCCTTTTCTTTGGCACTGGTTCTTAATGTTTAAATTGATGTATTTATCTATAAATAAATCATTGCCTAAAATATAAATTTAATAAATATAAAATAAACTCAATTAAACAATGAAAAGACAATAAATTCTTAAATGTATGTTTGTTTCATTTAAAATAGATTTTACAAAATATTTTACACAGATTCATCCAAACAACAGAAAATATTAACTTTTTTAAAAAAATAAGTCATTTTTCAGAAATCATTTTCTGAAAATCATTTTCAATCAAACAGACGGACTTTTATTTTTTTTTTTTAAAAATTCTTCGTCATCATTTTAATCAAAATAATTAAAGGTGTCAATTATATGAACTAAATTAATTATGTCAAATTAAAACATATATACTAAATTTTTAATGTACAAAAAGTACATATATTTAAAGTATATTTTAATATTTAAATTTTTACTCTATAATTTGATAAAACAAACGACTACCCAATGCGAAGCATGGGCAAGCCATACTGATTAACATAATTGTTACATAATAGTATTTGATTCTCAAAGAGAAATAGAGAATCACCTTTATCTTATAAAAGAAAGAAAAAGAGAATCACCTTTAAAGAAAAGTAAGCTAAACAGAATCATTTTAAATTTTAGGACGGTTTAGCCCTTCACCTTTTCAATTAGCGTTTAAGAATTTTAAGGTTGAATAATTTTTTTATGGCATAATGATATATTTGGTTATTTAATTTTATTAAAAAAATATTTTAGCGATTTATTTAATTTTTTTATCTCTTTTAGACCTTAAACTTGCGTTATTTATCAAATCACCTCAAAATATATGAAAAAATTAATGTCTATTAACTTTGTTGATGTGACATATATATGTATGTCACATTAGCAATTAATTAATTTTTTAATATTTAAAATTTAAAATTTAAAAAACTATTAAATAAATTATTAACATTATTAAAACGTATAAAAATTATAATAATATTTTTAAAATTTAAAAATTAATTAATTGCTGACACACGTGGCATACAAGTGGATGCCACCACATCAGCAAACAAACTTTAACTTTCTTATCCATTTTGGGATGATTTGACAAATAATATAAGTTTAAGGGCTAAGAGGATGACAAAAAATCAAATGAAAGACTAAAATAATTTTTTTGTAAAATTGGAGGACCAAATAAATTATTATTATTTTTTATATAATATAAATAGTCTTTTATAAAGTTGAATGAATAGGTCTCACTAAGAAAGGAGATTTTTTGCATAAAGTTAAACTCCCTTGATTTAGTAGGGGAAATCTGTGAACTTAGTTGGTCTAGCCCAGCTACCACTACTCTAAGCCGAATGTTGGCGGTATAAATCTTCATCTGATCATGTCCACGTTTTATCTAAATATATTATTTTCAGGGTCTTACCCTGGTTATTCCTTGTTTCCGCTTTCATTGCACCCTTCCTGATATGCTACATTATTGTCCCCTATTCTCTATTGCTGACCGGCGACAACTATTTGTGGTTATTCAATTAATTACCTTGAGTGTGGATCTTTAACACAATCCTCTTTTCTTTGGTAAATATCGTACCCTCAAGTAACCCCATAGTACTTATTCTTTTAGTTTATTCTTTAAGATACTTTAGTGGACAGGTAGTTCACAACAAACTACCTCTTACTCAGGTTCCCACCCCTGGTAGACCTACAAGATCTCTCCAAAGCTTCAAGGTCTTGGTAGACTTCAACTTATTACTATTTTCTAGAAGACTTTATTAATCATTCAACCTTGGGCTGACATTTCCTCCCATGAATACTCTTGGCTTTTACTCATTCCTTTAGCTACCCTTTTGTCAATTTCCAATTTAAGATTGTATCTTATAATAACCTATTTTGTATTTGCTTAAACAATATGGAATCCACGACTTCTCTAGCGGACTCTTCTTGGAAGACATCACATTTACCATCTTGTCTAAGGAGCCTTTCCCTCCTTTTATGCATAACTGAGTTAAGACTCTTCCTAGGCTCCATTCATCATTGCCTTTGGCAAAACCCTTAGTTGTCTCGTTAGCCTGCTTCCCCAGACACACCAAGTCCATTCTGTCTTTTGACTTGTCAAGCAATTCACAACACGACTTTTTCTTTATACCGTGGCGGGTCTCTCAATTCACTGATTTGTGGACTTCACATGCTGTCATAATTGAGCTATGGTCTTCCACAAGTAACCTTGTGTTTACTGTCCTGACAGACTACCCCATGTTTACTGTTCCGGTGGACTACCTATGTCGTCATAATCGAGCTAAGGTCTTACACATATAATCCCTTATTTAATGTCTTGATGGACTACCCCGTGTTTATTGTCCTAATGGATTACCTATGTCGCCATAGCCGAGCTAATGTCTTACACATGTAACCCCATATTTAAGATCTTGGCAGACTACTTTGGTTTCCATAGTCGAGCCATAGATTTATACCTTAACCTCTTTTGAGGTGTTGCCTTGTAGGTACTATATACCATTGTCACAGTGTCGCCTCATAGAGTCTGTAGGCTGTCGTCACTGTGTTGCTCTATGGAACCTATAAACCGTCGTCATTGTGTCGCCCCGAAAGACCAGTCGATATATGTCATAACAGTTTCATTTTAGTGAACCAGTTGATATCATTCCACGACGCAACCAAACCCCCTTGAATTCCTTTAACAACCCGCCCATTCCTCTATTCCACCACTTATTCCTATCTTTGACCACCCCATCATGGTATTTCCCCCCATACCCTACTTATCGTATATATATTACAAGAATTTCACATAAAACACTTATATTAATTTCATTAACATGTGGTTCTTCATCCATTAATACTTCAATTCATAACTAAATAAGCATTTAATATACGTGCATTCAAGCATACTCAGTCACCATGTTCATACTCTACTACAGTTTCAGACAACACAGAACAAACATAGACACGTATCAATCATCAGTTCAATATCTTCAATCGCCTACAGATGGAGGATAGAAACTCACTTTGTTTCTTTAATCCTCATTAGCTTAGCTTGTCCAAACGTCAGAGTCTCTTTCATCTTGGCAGCTAAGCATGACAACCATTTATCGATTAAATCGAGGTTATTTGACCTTAAAACCCAGAACCAAATTTTAAAAAACTTAGTAAGCAGCCCTTACTCTCATTTCTTCAAATCTATGGCTACAGAAGGTTAAGAAAGCTTACCTATCACTCGATTTTCTCTATTTCCAAACTCCAATTCTCACAACTTCTGCTCTATGCAGAGCCCTTCTAAGTTCTCTTATTCTTCAGAGCAATCGAATAAGAAAAATAAAGTAAAAAGAAATTTACAGAATGAATTAAAGATAATTTTTCTTCCTTGCCTGAATGTCCACTTTCAGCTATTTATATATCTCTTACACATGGTCTCCTAAACTCTATTAACTAATCATTAGAAATCATTATGTCCCTCACTATGAAACCAGCCGATTCCAATCTAACCAAACCAGAATTAGAACTCAACTATTTACTCGACAGTTACAAAGTTTCCCCAAAATTCCTAGTAGAGTCTTGTTAATTCTCTATTTTGTTCAATTAAGTCCCAAAATTCCTCTAAATTCGAGTCCTTAAAAATATCTAGGTGTGACATTGAATAAATCATAAGAGTATGAAAAGTGTTGGAATAAAAGTGTGAAAATTAAAAGTATTAAAGGATTTAATCGAGTTGAAAGGAAAAGGAGGGAGTAAAAGTGTAATTATATCAAAAGTGTATCATGAATCAAAGATGAAATTATAGAGAAAATTTAAGGGCAAAATAGTCATTCCATAAAGAAATAATTGAGAGTTGGTGAAATTTGAGCCATTAGATGGTTTTTGAAATTTAGAATAAATTATGACCATTAAAAATTAAAATGATGATTGATAAACTTTTATATAATATTTTAATATTTCAGTGATAAAATAATTAGATATTTTTTATAGAATTATGTACAATTTTCATCATTTCTCCTCTATGCTCATGCCACTCTCCTTTCTTCATATATTCAACTTTTCATTTTATTCTAAATAGGTACTTTTTTGCCATTATTAACTATCCTAAACTTGATTTCTTCAATTTCTTTCATGGATTTTTAGTGAAATCGATAAAGCAATATTATAGCAAGCTTAGTTTTTTGTAGAGACAACTAGTGCACATATTGGAGGAGAGAGAAAGACGAAGTTAAGGTTTGGTGTAGAAGAGAAGGTGAGGATGATAAGGTTTGTTAATGAATTTCATGTTTATTTGTTTAAAAAATGTAAAGAAATAATATTTGATTATTGTTTTTATATTAAAACTTGTGTATTTGTGATATGAAAATGAAGAGAAAGAGAAGATGAGCGATCAACAAGGTCTTGATAAAGGGAAAGAAGTAGTAAAAAAGTGGAGGAGGAAGAAAGCTCATCCAAGCATTTGGTTGTAAGTACCTCAAGAATTTTACTTTAATTAAACCTAAGTGCAAATTATAATAAAATTGTTATATAAATTATTATACGATTAATTTATGTATGAATAAGTTAATATTTATTATGAAATTGATTAAAGAGTAGTGATGATATGGATTGAATTTCATTTGCAAGCGAATAGGTTAAGTGTAATGATGTTGTGGTAAAAGGGACTAAATTCTAAAGAGTTTAAAAGTCATTATGTAAGTTAATAAATTCATGTTAAGATGTTCAAGTGAAGTGTTATATGAAAGAGAATTGAATGCAAATTGAGATTATAGTGATTAGTGAATACTAATAAGGACTAAATTAAAAAGAATGTAAAGTTTTATATGATGCTAATCAAGAAATGGTTTTAATGTTAATAACATTTTAAAGGTCCATGTAGACAAGATGTGAACTAGTTGGGTATAATTGGCGTGCCATTAGAAAATCTTGAGTGTGTTAGTGTAGTGGCACTTTAGTGGAAATTAATGATAATGCACTTTGGTGCATTTCAGTGACTTTGCACTTTGGTGCATTTCAGTGATAAGCACATTCGTGCTAGTGATTTCAGTGTTATTTTCACATATCTTGCTTGTTCAGTTGAGTTTACTATGGACTAAATGAAAAGTGATGAATGAAATCGGTAGTGAACCGGTAAAGGAATTATGCTAAGAATAAATGTTAAAATATACATTTAGTGTTCATTTCTCTTAATTCGTTTTATTATATTTAATGTATTGACGTGTAAAATTCAATTTTAGTAAAGGTAAGTTAAATTTTTTATGTACTTACTAAGTTACAATGTCACCTAACATGTTGTTTTCTAACGCGTAGGTAAAAGTTTGTTTCGAAGCTCTTGATCGAAATTTCAACCTAAATATATCTCATCACATCACAAGGCTTGGAAGAGAGTATGAAATTGAACTTTTGGATTTACTTTATAGCATGTGCATAAGTATTTTAAGGTCTATGTATAACAAAACTAGTGAATACGCTTAATGTAGCTTAAATATTTTGATGTCCTTGTAGATTTAGTTGAATTATGCTTTGAGTATATGATGAATTACATGGTATTTTGAGTGTTTTATTGCTTTAAATGATTGGTATATGTATGGAAATGATTGGTATGTGTTTGGAGATGTTTGGTATTGAATTTGGCTGTTACAAGGACAATGTTGTGACAACGTCAATGTTATTGTCACGACAATGATAGGTCTGCCTCTTTTCTTACAATAGTGAGGGCATTGACGCGACAAAACTTTTCTCCTTGTTGCAATAAGAGCATTGTCATGACAAAGTTTTTTTTATAGTCGCAACAAAGATTTGAAATGCAAATTTCATAGTTGGATCAATGGCCCCTTGTCATAACAAGACTCCTTGTTGTTACGAAAAGGACTCTCAATGACCACCTTCTTGTCGCGACAAGGACTCTTCTTGTACTTTTAACATGTTATTTGAGTTTCTCTTAATAACTTCATTCGTTTTGATCTCCAATTGCGATCAAATTGTAAGGGTGCTTGGGAATGATTCAAAATGCCTTAAATAAGCTTATATAAGTTAAAATGAAGTGTATAAAGTGAAATTAAAATTGAAGTGACTCAATTGCTCAAATGTGGTATCCGTTGCTCAGGTTACTAGTAAAACCTTGGTAAGGGGTGTTACAAAAGTATTTTCTATTATTTGGTTAATTATTTTCGTGAAATCTCTTTTTAAAAGTTGCTTTTAGTAAAACAATCACAACATATATTATATTTGTTACAAATTAATATGGAAGCATTACCCATTGACAATAAGAATTTATTTTATAATAAGATAATATTTAAAAATAACTAATACCTTATATAGATTTAATAATAAGCTATGCCTAATTAAAATTTATATTAAATAAAGTTATTAAAATATTCATATTTTATGCTATAAAATATTTATTTACTAAATATTTATAAATTACAATACATATTTATTATTAAATATTAACATAAAATATATTTCAATAAAATATTAAAAATATTATTTAAAATTTAAAATTATTAAAATAAATTTGTTATACAAAATAATTTTATTAAAATAATAAAATTATATTAAATATATTAATAATTTATTATATTATTAAATTTAAATATGTGTTTAATAATATTTAATATTATAATATTTGAAATATTTTAAAAATTAAATAAAATTTTACTATTAATGCAATAATATTTACCTGCTTCAAGTTTCTTTTTTTCGTTTTTGGAAGAATGTTTTTATATAAAAATAAAATTATTCATAATAGACTCTTTTTAGAGAAGTAGCTTATGCTCTTCAAAAGTGGAATTCAATTTCCATAAAAAAAGTGTTTATTTTCTATTGATCGGTAAGTCATTTTCTATTACCTAAACTATTTTTAATGAAACAAACACATGAAAATGCTTCCAGCATTTCCCGTAAGTCATTTTTCATGACATAAATACACACTATGTATTATTCTCTATATATTTAAAAAACGATTGGTAAGTAATTACGAAAGAGAGAAAAAGTTAATATAGATTTAGTATAGTTTTTTTAAAAGATAGGATTTACAATAAAACCTTGATAAATGAATATTCGATAAATTAATAATCTTGGTTAAATAATAATTTTTTTGGTCTCGACTTAGGCCAAGGGGATAAAATAATAACCTCGATAAATGCATAAGATAATAATTTTTAGAAAAATCCTTAAGGGATCAATGAAAATATAAAATAATAATTCATTAAATATACTGAAAATTTTATATACAATACATAAAACTAAAGTGCTTTCTAGAAAACTCTTATTTTTTTCAATTTGATTCTTTGCTAAAATATGCATCTATAGTTAACTGCTTCTTCTTTGCATGAGAACCAAATACAATTTTATCTTAAATTTTTAGAAGGACATAAACCAAATCTAATATATTCTTCTCGTGTTGTATTAAATAATTCTTCAAGGTATCCACTGCTAGAAAAGCCTCTTTTGGAGAAACATGTGGTAAAACACTATTGTTATTTGGATCATGCTCGTTATCAGCTGGCACATCCATTACTCCTTGAATAATTTCTTCATCCGTAGTTGACTCCATCAAAGATTCATTTTCACTTGGATAATTCAAAATATGCTAACATCCATGGTATTTCTATAGTGTAAATCAGAAATTACTTCTTTTAATTTATGAATGCCTTCAACATTACCAATTTCTTGTTCGAGAGGCATATCCTCCTCGGATCGAATTTTGCAATGTCAGAAATGTAGAACTAATAGCTGACAAATGACAAAAAAAGAACATATAACTCACAGAAAGAATAAGGTTGCAAAAGAGATAATTTTATTCAATGAAATGACTGTCTATTTATAGGCTTAACAAAGACACATGTTGCACCAACGTTCTCCCATGTTCACCTGGTCATAGGAACGTGGCAAAACAGATCACCACTAAAGATTCAGTAACAACCAAACAACTAAGTAATTAACCAAGGCTAGCTAATAAACAAAGGAAATATTGAGATAAACTCGGTCAAAAAATGACCACGTGTTGGTGTTCTGGTGTTGATATCTTTAATACCCCCCTCAACACTAGCTTCTTCTTTGTTTGCCCCGCCAAGCTAATGATAGAAACTTTCGAACTTGTTGCCACTCAAGCCTTTTGTAAACAAATCTGCAGCTTGATTTTCCGTTCTAACATGCTTTAATTCAATTTCCTCTTGCAAGACTTTCTCTCGAATAAAGTGGTAATGCACCTCCATATGCTTAGTTCTTGCATGAAAAACTGGATTCTCTACCAAACGCATTGCTGACAAATTATCGCAATACAGAGGAATTGGATACGTCACTGGTTGATGCAAGTCCTCTAATAGTTACATAAGCCAACTGCTCTCTTGAGCTGCCATCGCTGCTGCTCGGTACTCCGCTTCGGTGGTTGACAAAGACATTGTTGGTTGTCTTTTGCTACACCAAGAAATTGCTCTCGACCCAAGCATGAAAACATACCCAGTAGTTGAGCGTCGAGTATCATGGTCACCTGCATAGTCAACATCACAATAGCCAACTAGTTTACAATCTCCACCTCTTTTGTATATAATACCATAGCCAAGCGTATTCTTCACATATCTCAGAATTCAACGAACTACTTCCAAATGAGGCTTCTTCGAATGTTGCATGTACCGACTCATCACACAAACTGTAAAAGAAATATCTGGTCTTGTTAAAGTTAAGTAGATAAGACTTCTCACCAACTACCAGTACATTGTAGCATCTTCTAAATCTTTCTCTTCATGAGCACATATTTTGGCTTTTGGCTCCACCGGCATCGAGATTGGCTTTCACTTAATCATTCCAAACTTCTTTAGCAAATCTTTGGAATACTTTTACTGATGGAGAAATATTCCTTCTTGACAATGATCAACCTCTATACCAAGAAAATGCTTGAGCTGTCCAAGTTCTTTCATCTGAAAGCGAACTGAGAAGTTTTCATTGGTTTGAAAAATTTCTTCTTCACAATCTCCTGTGATGATTAAATTATCCACATATACTAGCACGATAGCTAGCTTCTCTCCTTTAGCTTTGACGAACAGACTAGCATTCGTACTTGTCACCAAATAATCACTATGAGTAAGAAATTCAACAATATTACCATACCAAACCCTCAGTGCTTGTTTTAATCCATAAAGCGCCTTTTGTAGCTTACACACATACTCAAGATGATCTTGATTCTGAAAGCCGATTGGTTGGTCCATGTAGATCTCCCGATCCAGCTCCTCATGTAAAAATGCATTATTCATGTCCATTTGCCATAAATTCCAATTTTTGAAAGCTGCAATTGCTAATAAGACTCGTACAGTTGTAAGCTTTGCAACTAGACTGAACATTTCATCATAATCTAATCCATATTGTTGAGAGAACCCTCGAGCTACCAGGCAAGCCTTGTGTCTCTCTATTGATCCATCTGTGCGGCGTTTTATCTTGTATACCCATTTGCAAGAAATAGGCTTAACATCTTTTAGCTTTGGCACGAGCTCCCAAGTCTGATTTCTGTCTAGAGCGGCAATTTCTTCTTCCATAGCTTTAATCCATTCTGGATTCCGGAACGCTTCCTCGAATGTCTCCGGCTCTTTTGCATCTGCTTTTTCCACTATGGCGGTATTAACATATTTTGGATTTGACTTTCTGATTCTTGTTGACCTTCTTAGTGAAGTTAGTGTTTCCACTCCACTAAGCTCATTTTGTTCGTTTAATTGTTGATACATACCAGTTCGCCAAGGACTTTGAGCTACACTTTCTTCAACATTGCCTTCGTCATCTACATTTTTAGCTTCACCTAAACCCAATTGGATTTGAAAAGATTGCACCACGTCTTTAAAACCATTTGAGTCTGGCAATACTTCCTTGTTTGAGGACCACCATGAAGAAGCTTCATCGAACACCATATTCCGGGATGTGTAGCACTTTTTGGTAGTCAAGTTACAGCATCTCCACCATTTTCTTTGATAATTGAGGAAGCCTATTGATCACAAATGTAGCCGCCCTCATTGCTTCTGCCCAAAAATGTCCTGGTACATTCTTCGCGTGAAACATGCTTCGACAAATTTCTGCCAGATGCCTATTCTTCCTTTCTGCTACGCCATTCTGTTGTGGAGTGCTAGCACATGTGAACTGATGGTGTATTCGACATTCTTGAAGGAAATCACAAAACTCGTCTGAGGTATACTCTCCCCCATTGTCACTACGTAGACAACGAATTCTTTTGCCAACTTTCGCTTCTTCTACCTCCTTGAACTCTTTGAACTTTGAAAGAGTTTCAGATTTCTCCTTCATGAAGTAAATCTACACATACCTTGAGAAATCGTCAGTGAAAATCACCATGTATTTCATCCCACCAATGGAAGCTTGTTTAACTGGTCCAAACACATTAGAGTGGACCAACTCTAATGGTTTCTTTGCTTTAAATTTGGACTCTTCGTACGACAACTAGTGTGTTTTTCTATACTGGCAGCCTGTACATACCGTGTCTTTTCTCACTTCAAGTTGTGGAAGTCCCTTCAACATTGACCTCTTCATCATCACATCTAATTTGAAATAGCTAACGTGACCTAGCTGCATGTGCCACACGTTTATCGTTTCATTCCTTCTCGTCTTGTCTACGTATGTGGTTTCTGCAGACATTACGTAGACTGATTCCAACCTTTTTCCCTTCATCACCGGTTATTCTATAATCTCCAAGTTCCGATAAACCTTCACATCTTGTGGACCAAGAAAACAAAATGGCCAAAAGATGTTAATTGTGCCACAAAGAGAAGATTTTTCTTCATACTTAGGACATGGTAGACATTTTGGAGTGACACCTTGGTATCACTATGTTGAGTTATCGGTAACTACCGTATTACCGATGTGAGTTATCGGTAACTCTGAGTTGTTCGTCGTTACGACCACCCGACTTCCCTTATACTCTGACAGGTTCTACAGCTTCTCTTTATCACCTGTCATATGATTTGAGCATCCCGAGTCGATGATTCAATCTTTCTTGTAATCAATATTTTCAGATGTTGTTGTTATAAATAGTGCCTCAACATCCCATTCATCTTCACTTTTGGAAGCAACTATATTACTCTCTACTAACTTTTTTTTCGACCAACAAGCTTTTGTCATGTGACCCTTCTTCCCACAATTGTAGTAGTTTCCTTCAAGCTTTTTGCTGTTATCTTGATTCTTCGAAGCTCCCCTGCGCGAATGTTCTCTTCGCCTTGATGACTTCTTGCCTTTTCATTATTCTTTTTGGATCTACTGGTGGTATATTGCTTGGAATACCATCTGCCTCTATTGGCATATAGTGCCTCTTCTTCCTTCTTCAACGAGACTCCTCCCATTTGCTTAGCTAAGGCTTCTTGGCCAGCTAGCAAATTTTTGAATTCTACAAGCAACGGCTGAGTTTTCCATCCTTGTATGACAACAACGAAATTCCTGAATTCTGGTTTCAAACCATGAATGATGATTCGCTTCATCCTAGTATCACTAATAGGAGCCTCTGGAGCCAACTCAAAAATCTCCCAGCATAGTGTCTCTATTTTATGAAAGTACTGTGAAACCATCATGTCACGTTGTAACACCGACAGCAACTCACTCTCTAAAAGATTTGGAGCTTCGTATCTTTTTTCTTTAAGAACAGTTTGGCGAACGTATCTTAAGCTTCCTTCGAAGTTTTGGCATCACGTATATGCTCTAGCACATCTTCTTCGACTGTGGCCTTTAAGGCGAACATCGCTTTACCCGCTTTGATTCTCCACTTTTGTAAGACTCCATTCGTGTCTTCTACTTCTGGCGACGTAACCTCATTTCCATTTACTATTTCCCACAAGTCTTGACCTTGCAAGTACAACATCATGCATGTAGATCAAAAATTGCAGTTTTGGTTGTTGAGTTTCTTGATTCCACCAACCACTTGAAGATCGTCCATCCTAACAGCACCTAGGAGAACTTGGCTTGAATACCAGATTGTAGAACTAATAGCTGAAAAATGACAAAAAAAAGAACATATAACTCACAAAAAGAATAAGGCTGCAAAAGAGATAATTTTGTTCAATGAAATGACTGCCTATTTATAGGCTTAACAAAGACACATGTTGCACCAAAGTTCTCCCATGTTCACCGGGTTATAGGAACGTGGCAAAATAGAACCACTAAAGATTCGGTAACAACCAAACAACTAAGTAACCAAGGCTAGCTAATAAACAAAGGAAATATGAAGATAAACTCAGTCAACAAGTGACCATGTGTTGGTGTTCTGGTGTTGATATCTTTAATAGGAAACAATTTGCAATAGTTGTAGGTTTCACATCAATATTCCAAGAAACATTAATAAAATGGATTGCATCCAATACATTAATCTTTTTAAGATTTATTTCTCCTTTCTTGTAACCTTCCAAGATGCTAGAATAAAAGCTATGTCGATAATAAATCTTTACTGCTTTAATAATTCCAGCATCATATGGTTAAATTTTTTATGTTTAATTTGGAGGCAAAAAGAACAACTCAATGTGTCTCAAGCCTTTAAATAACCTTAGAATGGATTGGGCAATTGTCTACTATAAGCAACACCTTTCTACCAGTCATTCTAGCATCAAACCAGCGAACAAAATCTTGAAAAAGTAATCCAATCATCCATTTTTTTTTGTTGGCTCGGTAATGACAGTTAAGATTGTCAATATTCTCATGTTTAAAGCATCTAGGATTAGCAAACTTACCAATAACCCAAAGAGGCACTTTATTTGAACCATACCCATTGCAGCAAACCACAACAATAAGTCTTTCCTTGTCTTTTTTTTGTCCTTCTAATTGTTTTATAGCCAGTAAATGATCTGCTTGCAAACGATAAAATAAGTCTGATTTATCCATATTTTAGATATCCTTCCAATCAAAATTTTCCAATTTAGCTCTTATTTGAGGTAAAACATCTTCAATATTCTCCATAACAACTAAATCACTTTCACCAAATCTTCTATAAGACTTAATCTCATGTCTTGCCTTGAACCAGTCTAGCCAATCGATTGAGAAGTTAAATTCGAAATTTGCATCACCATACATTTTCTTTAGAAACTCTTTTACTTTAATTTGAATCATTTATCCATTCATGTTTACTTTCTCTTGATATTGGAGAAACCACTCATACAATAACTTCTCTAATTCGAGATATTTGGCTGATTTGTGCTTTTTAACATTGCTATTCTTTATCTCTTTTGACAAATATTCAGATGACCTTTTAAGAGTATTTGATATTGTTGATTAGCTAATAGAGAGATCAAATGTTTGTTGAACCCACTTTTACAAATCTTTTTGACTTGAAGAAGGATGCTCATTTTTGTACTCACATAATGCTTTTCTCATCTCATCTGTCAATGTAGATTTTTTTACACCTTTCAAATGGGATGCCATGGAGAAAAAGATTATATGAATTACAATAATTTGAAACGTACATGTGTTTATTTATAATAAATCTTTAATCTATCCAATGAATATATACGTATTAGATTTTGAAACCATTAACTCTTTTTCCTTTTTGGTTACATGAACCAATTAATTAATTCTGTTTTTTACATGAACCAATTAACTTTGATTCATTGCACCTACATGCATATTGGATTTTGATAAAAAAAAAACCCCATGCATAAAGTATGAAATATTCTCTAAATTAATAAATATTAATTTATCGATAAACTAATAACGTCAATAAAATAATAATTTTGTCGGGTCCCAAGGGTATTATTTTATAGAGGTTTTACTATAGTATAACTTTAAGAGTATGCTGATTTTTTTCTACTCTACCTAAATGATTTGCTGATTTTTTTGAAGGAAGGGTGATGTTCTTATAGCACCGGGTGGTTAGGTTTTTTAATATAAATTATATATATTACATTTAAAGGGCAGTTTGAGATATTGTTAGTTATTAACTGGGTCCTAACTAGTTGAATAATTACAAGTAATTCTTCTTCTTATAAGATAATAAACATTACTATAAGGGTATTTTTGTCATTGTATATAAATTAGGTGAAATCTAATAAATGCATTTTATGGTATTCAAATGCAAAACATTATAACATTTAATGGGTTAACCATATGATTTCAACTAATGCTTTTTTTTTTTAATATCAAGTTTTATAAATATATTTGTTATATAAATTTATTTGCACTCACATCATGAGTGTCTCATAATCTAATATGTACACATATAATAACTTTATAGGGAGATAGTTTTTTTAAAAATAAATATTTAAAGTTTCTTAAAAATATTATATAAAAATATTAAAAGACATAAATATCTCTATAATAATATTATTTAATTGTTTTAAAGTTTGGTTTTTTTTTATTACTTTTTTACCTTTTTAATCAAATTTACTTCAAGTTGTCAATATAACTAGATTTTGTTGTACCAGAATTTTTATGTGATAGATGAGAGAAGATGACAAGTTATAGAAACATACATGTTTCTTTTTTTTGGTTATTACCTTTTGTAAGTGGTTTTTTTAAGCACTAGGTTAGTGGGCCACAAATATAATCTGTGTCGAAACCACCTTTTTTTGAAGTTTTGAAAATGGGGATCGATTTTGAAAATGGAAATGGGAGTCGCCACCGATCTTTTATTGTGGTGTGATCGGATCACCTTAAAAATAATTTTAGGTCTGCGAATTTTTGAGAAAACAGGTTCGGGAGTCGGTTACGCATGAGGAAGGGTTAGCACCCTCGTGACGCCCAAAATTGGTACCGATTTGATTGTTTAATGTCTTAATGTCGAAATTTTGAAAAGATTTTAAAATATGATCCTTTTATTTTGAATAAAGTGAATTGGATGATGAGGCTCACTTATTCCAAAGAAATAAATTGTCACATTCAGTAAGTTAGAGTGCGACACTTTAAATCCTCAAAATTAAATTTATCTCTCGTCTTTTAAAACCTATGCATTTTGAGAATGCTATCCGATTATCTGGGTCAAATGAGAAAATCAAAACTTAGTAAGCTAGGGTTCGATTTCACAAAATTCCTAAATATCAAACATTGCCTTTATATTTAAAATCCTTGTCTCGAGAAAATAACATGTCATATCCAATGCGTTAGGACAAAACGTGTTGAATTCTCGAGAATGGGTTTTTATTTGAAATTTGTATGTTTTAAAAAAAATCTCGATTATTTAGATCCAACGAGAAAAATAAAAACCCAATACGTTAGGGCCCAATTCTCCCGAGGATCGCAAACACCAAGTAATATGAAAATTTTTGAAATAAAATGATTTTATGCTTTTATAAAATTCAACTCTTATAAGTGGAACATGATTGAATAACGACACATATAATGTAAAAGATAAATAACAATTTAGTTTTAAACTAGAAGCAATTAAACAAAAAATAGGCAAATACAAATATTGACTTTAATCATTTAAAAAGCATAAAAAATAAAAAAAATGAAGTAAGAATAAAAACAAACAACTTAAAATTAATATCTACATTCTAATTTATATAAGTAAAACCTAATAAAAATAATAATATATACATAGTGATAATACATGAAAGTTAAATAAATTAAATAAAATAAAATAACAAATTTAAAAGGAATAAGGTTTATGTGCACAAGAAAATACATTTGAAAATAATAATATATTATTATATATACGTACATATGCTAAAAACAAATTATATATGCATATATAAAAATATAAAGTACTATCATTGAAAATTTTGAGATTAATTATATATATACATATACATGAACAAAAACAAAAAAGGGTATGTATAGATTATATTAAGATAATATCTAAAAACATAAAATAAAATTAAGTAATGAATACATAAATAATATTATATAATAAAAGAATTTATATAAAAATTAGATTAACTAATATATACATATATACATATATATAAATACTATTACATATAATAACAACAAATGAAATTAATGATAATAAATTAGTTAATTTAATGAGGATGGATCTATTTTGAATCCGAACAAAATTCTAGGGGTTGATTTGAAATATGCATGCAAACGGCTGAATTGAAAACCTTTTAATAGCAAAGGGATTATTAAAGCAATTTAATGCAAAAATCTTCTCTGACATGTAGATTTGGATATTCAAAACGGTGCCGTTCAACATGGATCCAATCGAAACAGAAATCCAATATAATGTATAGATTAGAATAATAATAAAAACTGAATCAAAACAATGCGAAATATAGAAGGACTCATCGCGCAAATGGACCATTGAAGCAAAACGCGCGGATCCTTCCCTCGGACCGGGTCACCGCGCAGGTCGGAGGCTGCTGAACAATGTCGTTTTTAAGGCTACTAAAACATGCTTAAAATGACGTCGTTTCCTTCACATAGACCGAAAATAAACCCTAAAACTAGCAGCCTATCATTTTCTAAGGAAAGAAAATAAAGAAAACAAAGAAAAAAACTAAAGAACCTTAAAGGTTCTCTGCGCCGCTCGACGAAACCTCTCCTCAGACCCCTCAACCTCCACTCAACTCCGATGACGACGGAGGGGAAGGATGTGGTTACCAGGTACGTCTTTCTTTCTTTTACTGTCTCTCTTTTATTTCTAAACTAGTAATGGACGAAAGAACGAAAATAAAAATAAAGAAAGAAAAAAAAACCTTATGAAACTTGATTTCCTTTGAATCTCTTTTTGGTATTCAATCTGTATATTGAATGTGTAACCCATTTTACATTGTTTGTATTGGCTTTTTATAGCCAAAGCGAAAAAGAAAAGAAGAGAAAATACATCCAATCGAAAAATCTTCTCTCTGCCCTTTTTCTAATTTTCTTTTTCTATTGCCTTTTGTTTGCTATTCGTTCTTGCTTTTTTCGGTATCGTCTGTTTCTGTTGCGTTTTTGCTTGTTGTTTGTTGGTGTTTGCTGCAGGTGTATGGGCGTACGAGGGCCAGCTGGGACGTGGCGCGGCTCGTGTGAGGCATCGCGCGTGGTGGGCACGCGAGGGGGAGGGTTCTTGTTGCTGCGCGCTGGAGGCCTACTGCAGGTTGCTAGGGTTTCTGGCTCTCTTTAGGCGAACCGGGCTAGGGTATTGGGCTTAGGATTTTTGGTTATTGGGCTGGGGTGTATTGGGTAATTCGGGTTAGACTTTGGGTTTGTAAATGGACTGTTTTTGGACTATTTTTATTTATTTGGCTTTTTATTTTTATTTGCTTGTTTTTTTATATGCATGTGGGCCGGGCAAAAATGGGCTCTTACAATGTGAGTTTAACATTACCCTTTAGTGACAAAGAGACATACCCAAATATACTCCCAAATCATTGACTCGTAGGAAACCCATTTCTCTGCTAATGATCTTGGCATCTTCCCTGCTCACGTTCGAAGAGAAAACATATTGGTTTCTTGAGCATTAATCCTATGACTTGAAAAATAGTAAAATTGGTCTAGGATCATACTCACAAACTGAGTTTGCTCTACATCTGCTTCACAAAATAGAACTAGATCATCAGTGAAGATCAGGTGGGAAATTGGTGGGTCATCCTTGATAATCGGATTGATTTCTATAGATTACTTTCAACGGCTTCGTGAACAAGATGTCCCCAAGCTTTCCATTCCAATGACAAATAAATACGGAGATAAAGGATCGTCTTGTTGAATACCCCTTATTGGACAAAAGTTCTCATTGAAAGAACTATTCCAAAGAATCTGCGTCGAGGGGGAAGAGATATAGTTCATAATCACCTGAATTAGCTCAAATGGTAACCCAACATCCACTAACGAATCTTCCATAAAGCCCCAACGAATTCGATCATAAACCTTCTCTAAATTCACTTTCACCATCATCTACTCCTTTCTGCATTTTCAATTTCTCATGAAATGAATAATCTCGAGCGATAACAATATTCATATGTAATACACCCTTCGGACATAAAACTAACTTAATTTAAAGCAAATAAATTGGGCATAATGCTCATAAGTCTATTGACAATAACTTTGGTCAAGATCTTGTATGGCATTGTACAAACACTAATAGGCCGATCTTGTATGGCACCGTGGTCAGCATAATCATTGTTTAATCGTGATTTTGATCAATTTTTTTTAGGAAAAGAGAGAGTTTAGGGTATTGAAATAAAAAAATGGTAGCAAATGTTACTAAACCCAGAGTTTGCGTAGGTTTAAACTTATTGTGATTTTAGTGATCCACAATTGAAATCATTTTACATGAGCCTGTATAATTTTAATCGAGGCAGAATTTGGAAAATAATGTTAACTGTTTAGCTCCAAATGATCGTAGCCTTCATATTTACAAGTTTCAGATATAAACTATAGTTCACATTGAATCCCTCACTGATATTGTAATATGATAAAGGGTCATTTGAACAACCCAAGGCCACAGTCGTTCCATCTCCTGAGTATACTCTTTCCACTTCTCAATCTCTCTTCACAAATCGACCCTACAAAACGCGAAACACGGTAAAAATATACAAGTTTCAATTAGTCTTATCCAAAAATCCAACTATTCATCAAAAAAAAGAAAAAAAAAAACCCCATGCATGCATGTATGTACCTTCAACCTGGGGCGCTTTTCAGCATTGAGTTTTCTAACTTCATAACGAATACGCTTAGAGAAAAGCCTATTTTGCCTCTTCTCTTTGTATCTCAACACACTTGCTTCTCTGTGCCCTTTTCTCCATTCCTCTTTCTCCTCTATTTCTTCCTTTATCTTCAAATCACTTGCCATTTCTGGTACCTTCCACACATTGGATGCACTTCCCATACCATCCACTACCACCTGCTCGATCAACATAGGTATACCTCTATGTTAGTTCCTAAGTTATTATTCAAAACTCACGAGACCCAAGTCCCAATAACATAGTTATAGTATAATACATGACAGGTTGATTAAGCACACACGAGAATATTGGAAAAACAAATTTTAAGGTTAAATCAAATTTTTTTCAGGACTTGAACTTGGTAATTTTTTTCACATTGGGGTTTGAATATTTTTTCAAGTTAGACCCTTAATTGTCCCCATAGTGGGACTTGAACATTTTTTTTCAAGTTAGTCCTTGAAAATCCTATAGTTCATGCTTTAATTTGAGAACAATTTTCAAGTTCAAGCCCTAATATGAAAACAATTGTTTAGTTCAAACCCTAATATGCGAACAATTGTTAAGTTCGAGCCCTAATGTGGAAACAATTATCAAGTTTAGAGATTAACTTAGATAAAAAAAATAAAACCCCAATGTAAGAACAATTATCAAATTTAAACTCCAATATAAAAGACAATTTTCAAATTTAGGGTTGAACTTAGATAAAAAAAAAGTTACTTCCTAAAACAGATGTAAACAAGTTTAGATATTAACTTAGATAAAAAAAAGAAGCTAAAACCCAATGTAAAAATAATTACCTAATTTAAGCTCCAATGTAAAAACAATTTTTAAATTTAGGGTTTAATTTTAAAAAAAATTCATGCCCAATATAAAAGAATTTTCCAAATTTAAATAATTTTCCCTTAATTTTATTTAAAACTTTCATTTCAACACATTCGGTGAAAAAAACAAAGGGTTAAAACAAAAAGGTGTTAGCAATCCAAAAACATTGGACCGCATTTAATTAATGAGAGAAATCTTATTATTTTTAGTGCGTAGGTATATTTCCAAAGGCTTGCTATGCTATAAAGGGTAAAAAGATTAATTTAAATTTTAAAATATTGTCACGGAAAACTATATAATATTTTTAATATCAACCAACCAACCAACCAACAAAATGTCACTAAGCTGGGCCGAAAATGAAAAATCCAGCTGGCTTAAAAGGTATACTAGGGCCCATCAAGAAAAAAGCAAAAAGTGCAAAACATAATTTTCATTAGCTACATTGAGCCTATCATCATCTCATATAGAAACAAAGCTAGCATGGGCTCAACTTCCCCCCCATATGCCACTTTCTTACACATTTTTATCAATTAACATAAAAAATATAAGATAAAATCAATTCACTATTTCTGCCATCACCTGATGTTCAATTATTATTTATCTATGTATGCAATACTCTTCCAATTTATTACCATACACCATTGATTTATTTTGACTTGTATGTTCAATTATTATTTATCTATGTATGCAATACTCTTCCAATTTATTACCATACACCATTGATTTATTTTGACTTGTACATAAATTTTTTTTAATATATATAGTTAGTGTATTAAATTCGAACTCATAAAAATATTTGTGCATAAAAAAACATTTTTTTGAAGTTGAATAAAAAAAACATCTTGAATGATTTATTTTATAAAAAGAAATCTAGTGAAGTCCAAAATTAAATATTTTTATTAATAACTCCTAACTTTTTAACATTAGAAAAAGTTAAAAGAAAAGAAATGATTGATTAGGGGCTAAGATCTTACATTGGGAGAAGGTTGATGCAAGTGAGGGACAATTTGAGGGGACTCTCCTTCAATGTAAAGGGGGCCCTTACCAGACCAAGCATTCATTATCTCCTCATAGTCAAGCTTCAAAGCCAACAACTTTTTCATCTTCTTCTTACTCCACCATGCACCGCCATCATAACCACCGTCTCCTCCGCCGCCGCTACTCACTTCTTCCATCTCTTTCTTCTCCACAACCTCAGAATAAACCACCCACTTCTCCTCACTCTCATCTCTCTCCTTCTTCCCTTTCATAGCCGCCCGTACAAGCGACAACCTCGTTCGATCTTCATAGCTATACCCCCTATACGTAAAAGAAGGCGACAAAGGACTCTCTTCCGACGTCACCGTAGTCGCAGTCGTCGTGGTCGTCGCCGTCGCCGTTTCATTCTTATAATTATCACTACCTTCGCTGTCTAAAAGACCGTTAAGTGTAACAGCATGATCACTGTCTCCCTCTGTCGTGTTGAAAAGCAAAGAAACATTATCGTACTGTGTATCACGATCTTCAACTAAATTTTCAGGGTGAAGTGGGAAAAGATTAAGCTGTTTATCTGTAATTTCTTTGTTGTTGTTATCGTTGTTGTTGGTTAATGGCATTTGGGGTAAGTTTTCTTCAAGGTGAAGAAGGCTAAGGTACTTTGGTCTCCTAGTTTTAGTTCGGGTTTTCCGAGAATGTTTCAGAGAAAAACTACGAGACTTTGGTTTTCTTTTGCTTCGCCTAGTACTGTTGTTATTGTTGCACATATTTCTGTTTGGATGGAGAGAAAATGGAAAGAAAAAAAAAAAAGAGAGAAGAGACCTTTAAAGAGGGAAAGGGAACAGAGCGGGATCTACAATATGGAAGGGAAAGAGGCTTAAGTGTCAGAAAATTACAGGGGAAAAGTGATGGTGATTGGGTTGATTGGGGGTGGCACTTTATGTACACGTGGAAGAAGATGATTGGGAAGGGGATTAGATTGTATTGTTATCTGGATTTCGTTGCTATAGATAGGGTTGGGGTTTTAGGGATACCAATTGGCCAAGACAGGAAAATGTTTGATTTTTGCTTAATAAAGAAAGATAAGATTATATTTCAATTAGGCTAAAATTCAGATACCAAGCACCTTTACTCTAAAATTCTCTTAAACCTTCCTTGACATCTATTTATTAAGCAAATTTTAAATAAAAAATAATTATTTTCATATTATTTATTTATGTATTTTATTTTTAATTACAAAAATAAATAATATTAATTAAATATTAAAATGATATAAAATTAAATATATTTAATTTCTTTCATAAAAAAATTATATCTGACTTCAATTAAAATAAGATATGTAACTTTGATATCGATTTGTGAAATTATTTTATATAAAATCAATTAATTGCGATAATGGAAAAAATAATTAAAATATCAAAGTAAAAAAATATCAAAGTTAATGTTATAATTAAATAATCAAATATTTAATATGTATTTACATAAGAAATTATTAAACAAGAAACAAAAAGTGAAAAAGATGACAAAATTAAAATATATTTATTATTGTTGACTCAAGTAGTTGTGTAGTTACTACTAAGTGTTATAAGACATGAGTTCAAATATCACTGAACAAATGTTGAGATTTCTTTGGTAGGTGGCTATGTCCATCTATATGGTCCTTTTTATCACTGCTTTCACTTTATGAATTTGCCACTTCTTGAAGCACCTGGCTATTAGAGTTGGGAGCTAAAACTCCCATTGCAGATAATATTGACCTGTTGAGGGGTTTGTCAGCTTATGACAAACAACACTTTACAAACTTTTATCGACAGAGTTGGTCTACCTCAAAAAGGCCTTAGCTTAATCACGAAGTTAACGCTCTTGGAACTTTAAGATATAAATCGTGTGTGAGTTCTCAAACAACATTCATTTTAGTTTATGTCCTACTATATGTGAACTTTGTATATATTTAATAAGGTATAGATCTGGATATATTCTAATTATCGATCAAGTTTTATAAGATTAATTCTGGTTATAATCATTCATATGTATTCTTTATAATTGTAATTGTGACGGTATGTGTAACAATCTTATTAGATAATGTTTATTAATTATATATTTTAATAATATTAATATAAATTTTAAATATTTTATAATAAATTTAAATAAAAATATTTTATTATTTAATTTGAAATAGAGTTGATGAAGTCCAAACCAGAAACATCTTACCTAAAAATCGGGCCGAGTGAGTCAGGCCGTCTTGTATTGTAGTTTAAAACTTTAAGTCCTCCTTTAGAGGGATGGGGAAACATATTAGATATAATAATTGTGAAAGTAATTTAATAATTATAAGTGAAATTAATCATAGAAACTAAAGCTTTCATGTGAAGTTCAAAAACCAGAAAAGCAAAAAATTATTACTTTTCAGTAAGTGTATGATAGTGAAGCAAAAACCAATCACCAAAGGTTAGACTAATGAAACAGGAATGTAATAAGGGCATGGAGGGGGCGACTTAATGGCAAAAAATATGGTGGAAGTCAACAGAGAAAAACCCAGTAGCCAATCAGGAAAGAAAGGCATGAGAAAGTGCAAAGTTGAGGGTCCCCTTTTTGAGAACCTTTTTAGCTTTTTGCTTACACCTTTTTGGCAGCCTCCGTGACATGCAGGCTGAACACCTCTACAAAGCTCCAATTTGGGGTTCGTCAATAATCTTTGGAAAACTCTTTCCTTACTTTTTCTATTTTATTTGAGTTTGTCAACATTCATCAAATATCTACTTTGCTTCTTACTTTAGGACTTTGGCAGTTAGGGATTGAGATATGTAAGTATCACATTATTTGTTTCGTTTAATAAATTTGATTAGTATAAATTAAATTTTGGTTTGATTTGAGTATGTTGTATTGAGTTTTGTTTACTTCCAATTTTGTAAAAATAGCAACCTTTTAAAATGATTTTTTTTTGGCAAGAAGCTTAAAAAAGTTGAAACATATGTTGTCTAGTGGTCACTATGGCTTAGCACTATTAAAAATTGTACAAACAAAAATAAAGGACACCAAAGAGTTGTTTATGCAGTTTGGTTTCTCTATGTCTACAGAGCCTAGCTCATCACTATCTTTAATCACAAATAGAATGAGTGATTCATATTCCATCACTCTCCAAGTATAGAGATCTCACATTTGTACCTAAAGACTAGAACACTCACCTCCAAATTCTTCCCTTGAAAACTTGGGCAGTAAACACTCCATGTTTACAATTTAGCTTGCATTTACTTTCAAAAGCAATTCCTCAAATGAACAGATTGAAGTGCTCTTAATAAACTCTCATACATAACCTAGACAAGTCTTATAGCATATATTTGTTTTAGCTTTCTAACATAAAGTCTAAGTGAATATAACGTAACTCATTGAAAATAGCTATTACAACATAAACATTAAAAGCATAATCAATCAAAGGTATGTTATCCAAAATTAGCAACATAACCTCGAACGGATCTTCATATTCTAATGACTTAATTTATTCACTCAAATCCAATCTAATCCAATATTCAATGGCGAATGATTGGTTTCTTGTAACACTCCAAACCCAGCCTAAACATTATGGTCGTATCTGGCAATGTCACATGATAGTGTTTTTGAAACCTCGTTGTTACGATGAAAACATTCCATGTTATTATCTTTAGTAAACCTTTGTTAGAACTTAGGAAGTCGCCTTTATTCATTTAAAACATTTATTTTGAAACATCCATCGTTGTGGAAGCTTTAATAAAACAGTCTGAGTGATCATACGTTTAGAAAATACTTTAACTTTTTGAAAACCAAATTTCCTACTATCAGGAGGTATAAATCCATAAAGTAAAATAAATAAATAAAAACCCAAAATTTAAAACCAAAGTCCAAGAGAGTCCTTAAATTACAACCCAAATAATCAATAATAATCGAATCATAAATCGTAAATTGAAAACCATGTAGTCCAAAAATTACTATGGTCATCGCTGAGTCCTCCATCGCGCCGAATCGTTTAAGTCTGGGGATTACATGTGCATTTTAAACAAAAAGGGTGAGTTTACGTAAACTTAGTGTGTAATCCCGTAGAAACAAACAAACAATCAGTATTCACAGTGCACAGTTGAACAGTCTTGGGCCTAAGCCCTTTTTAGTATCAGTGATAGTTTGGGCCTTAGCCCATCTCAGTACAGTGTCAAAAATGCAGTAGGGCCTTAGCCCATCACAGTATTAGTAGCAGTAACAGTTAAGCAATAGCAAATTCCTACCCAACCAGCCTCTACACACCATCTCCGTCTAACGCTACACTCCATGTGCGGATATAATCAACCCACCCATCCCTACACTCCAAGTAGTACCGAATGCGGCACAAAACAGTAGTTTGCAACTGAGCTGCCAATAAATTAGGCTTAAAGCCTTTCAGTACACTTCCTCCGAATAACAACCCCCAACCCAATGCAATGCAACATGCCATAGATGATATGCTATTATGCAATTTTAGTGCATATATTCAGTTCAGATATTAACATGCTCAGTACAAATATCATTCAGTCAATTTCACACATTTAGGGGTCTAAGTGGTGATCGTTTGGTAAGCGTGAGGCTGGAATTAACATTCGTCAATTTGACTCGAAGTGGTGATCGTTTGGAAACGGTATCTTAACCCGCTGTAGCAAACCCGAAGGTAACTAATGCTCAGCTTTAACCTGTTGCAGTAAAGCAGATCGCATCCAGTCTTATCTCCCTGAAGTTGCGGTGGAGCAGACTGAAGCTACTAATCCTATCTCCCTGAAGTTACAGTGGAGCGGATTAAAACGATGAATCCTATACCTTTGAAGTTGCAGAGGGCCGGATTAAATCTTATCATATCAAACCTTATCTTCCTGAGGTCGCAATGGAGCAGGTTGCAACAGCAAGTCTTGTCTCCCTGAAATTGTAGTAGAGCAAACTAAAACCACAAATCTCGTCCCCTAAAGTTATAGTAGAGTGGATCGAAGCAACAAGACACAGTGGACTGGAATGAAGCTACCTGAAGAAGAAAGACACCAAAACAAGTCGAGGCTCGGCAAGACTGGGCAAAATTGGCCCTTTAAAGTCTTTCCCCTGTTCTCGTTACACGACAACGAGCAAAGAGGGAAAGCTATAATAGCCCATTTTACCCGGGCCTAAAAAAATTTTAACAGTCCCATTCCATTTACAACAAACCAGATAGGCCCAAAGGCCTAACAGCCCAATATGGCCTAAAAAACTAAATGAAATTAGAAAACCCTAGGGTTCCCTTCCCCTCTTGCGCCGCAGCCTCCCCCATGTGTGCCCTCGGCGTGCACGACGCCCGATGACGACTCCTTCACTGAGGTTGCACCAAAATGGAAATGGTTTCTGCCCGTTGACTCCTCATGACCTGCAAAATAGACGAAAACAACAGCCAATAAACAGAACCAGAGACAGCAGAAACAAACAGTAGCAAAAAAGATGTATTTGGTATATAAGCCCAAAAACCAAACAAATGTAAGGGGGATTGTAAAAAAAAAACCGATTGAAAAATACAAAAAAATATTGGAATCAATAAAAAATTGAAAATTTGAATAAAAGGTATTCTTCTTTCCTCTTTTTCATTTGGTCTCCTGATTTATTTCTTTCTTTTTTCGATTTTTTTAAGCATATAATATATAAGATTATATATAAAATAAAAAAAGGGAAAAGATGAGGAGAAACCTTACCTGCGCCGTCGCTGGACCTAAATTAAAAAAAGGGGAAGTTGGGGTCTTTCTTCTTCGATTTTAGGGATCGAAAACCCATATATTCGGGTTTAGATCGGAACACGGGCAAAGGGGGTTTCCTCGCACCGCATCGGTCTTTGGCCGCAGTGGCCACACGGCGAATTGTCGTTGAGGTTGCTGCTGGGGTTCGGAGGGTCGAAAGTGGGTGCTCCTTATTTTATTTTTTTGAAGCTGTTAAAACGAAGCTAGGGTTTTTTTTTGTTTTTTAAAGACTTTCAAAACGGCGCCATTTGAGGTAAGGCCTTCATGTGTCAAAATGACACCGTTTAATGGCCTATACCCGCTCGGTGACCCAACCCGGGGAAGGATCCGCACGTTTTGTGCCATTGGGTAATTTGCGCATTCGATCCCTCTTATTTTGTAGTGTTTTCAAATCAGATTTTATTTATTTTGAATATCAGCTTACATTTTTGTTTTTTTATTTCACTTAGATCCTGAAGAATGCGCAGCGTTTTGGGGGCGAGGAAATATTTCCAATCTGCCCCCATGTAATCCGCATATTGCACTTTAACCCCTCGTCTTGTTTATAATCCTATTCTTTTCTTGTTAATTTAGATTCGATTGCGATTTAATCCTTTTTTTAAAATTTTTTAATTGATTTATTAACTATTTTATTATTATTATTTTAGTGGTACATTCAGTCATATTTTCATTATCTTATTATATATTATCATTTTGAATTTTACTTCTATTATTATTATAATTTTGTAATGTGTTATTTTATTAATTCAACATAATATATACTTACTTATTTTTTATATACCTTATACTTTATATATACATACTTACATTTTTTAATATATATCTATAGACATGTACATATTTTTATAATTTATACACACTTATGTATCTACATACATATGTTACTTTCATAAATATATATATACCTATATTTTTCGTATATTTTACAATTCATATACATATATATATCCACACATATATTTTTTATACTTCATAATTTTAATACACATATACATATATTTTTATATTTTTATAATTTTGTTCATCTATTTTATTTATTTATTTATTTATTTGTGTTCTATTATTACTTTAAAAGAATATTTTAATTTTATTTGCTTATACTTGTTATTTTGCATGTTATTAACTTGCCCCTTTTTATTCATTTTTATTATTGTTGCTTGTATTATTTTTATACTATCGCATTCAATATTGCTTTGTACGCATATTAACCTCGTGTTTCATTTCTACTATTTCAAGTTAGATTGATTTATCTCGACGCATAAGTTTCGACTTTCAAATAAGCAAAATTTGATGTTTAGATTTTTTCGTTGAATCTAAATAATCGAAAATGCTCTTTAATAAAAAAAACATACATAAAAAGCTCATTTTCAGGAATTCAATACGTTGTGTCCTAATGCATTGGATATGACACGTTTTCTCGAGATGATGATTTTTATAAAAAAATAAATGCGATATTCAGTGTTTAGAATTTTGAGAAATTATGCCCTAACGTATTGGGCTGCGATTTTTTCAACTGACTTAAACAATTGAATATCCTTTTAAATATTATTGCACGAGTTTTTGGACAAACTCATTTTTGGGGAGGTGAAATATCATGCCCTAACTCATTGGGTATGACGTTTTCTCTCTCAGAAATGAGAGGGTCTTAACGGCTAATTTGATTTATACGAGTTTTTTAACATAAGGATTGTATTTTAAATCTCTTCAAAATTTTCAATTCTCAACATTAAGACGTTAATTAATCAACTAGGTACCAATTTTGGGCGTTACGAGGGTGCTAATCCTTCCTCGTACATAAACGACTCCCGAACCCTTTTTTTTTAATTTCGTGGACCAGAATCGTTGTTTTAATCATATTATTTATTAAAAACAACCACTTTTCAAGGTGGCCCGATCACACCTCATCAAAAAGATCGGTGGCGACTCCCATTTTCGTTTTCATTTTCCAAAACCCAAGTCGACTTCATTTTACCATAAGAGAGTCAAGCTGTAAATTGATTAATTTTTGTCTTTTTTGTCGAAAGTTGAAATTTTTATTTTTTAATATATGATCCTCATTGCATTTCATCTGTTTTTGAGTTTTAGTTTTTATCATGTTTTGTATTTTAATTTTTTTTATATCTCTACTCATTGCATTGCATGACCGTAGGTCACACCCTTTTAGGTGGGGGTGAGAAGCTAGTCCTTTATGAGGTTTTCACCTCCGTACAGGATAGGGATCGCTTTCGGGATACATCCGTACCTATGTCTTCATGAGATTTTTATCTCCGTGCAGCCATAGGGAAATGAATTCCCCTGAACTGAACTCGGTCCATATGAGCCTATAATGGGTGAGGATCGAGGAATCTGCAAGTTCGGGTACCCTTTCTTTAGAATCGAGCCGCATATGGTGAATCTTGAGAACCTACCCTAGGTAAAGCCGCGCCAAACCCTAGTGGTCACCCAAATAGGTATTCTATTCTGTTGTTTATTTTTTCTTTACTGACGTATTTTGCTTTGTTTTTTTAATGATTGCTTTGCATTTTCATCAAATAGAAAAGAGGTGTTGATTCACATTCAAGTATCTAAATAGAGAGCTTGTCATAAGAAAATGAGTTTCTTGATAAAATAGAAGACAATGTGGTCGTCCGAATATGATCCGAGAAAACGTAACGAGGGAAGGGTGATAGCCTGATGAATGAGTACACGACTTTGCCTCGTTGGCTGAAGACTTAATCTGATGAAGACTATTCAAGAGCTGCTAGCGCCAACTTTCTTAAAGAAGCCAATGAGCATCACGAGAATGAGTGAACAATGGGTCGCAGCTCGGATCAAGAAAAAAGGAGATAGAGGAGGTGCCCCTTTAAAGAATTTTCGAGATTCAATCTTAACATATGGATTTGAGGAAAAGGATCGATATCTCTACTTCGAGTGTTAGGACAATGTCGTATATGTAAATATCCATTTTATGTAAAGAGATTTGTTTTCTAGAAAAGTTGTTCTAATTGAGTTGAATCAAGATCAATGCCTCTTTTTGCATTCATGCATCAACATTACATTTCATTGCATACAATAAATTTCTTAAAATCCAAAAGTACGTTGAGTTTAGAACTTTAGTATGGAGCCAGATGGATGATAAAGAATGGGGATTCTTTGAATATATCGATGGTTTGGAAGGTAAAGATGTTTGTGCCTTTGAATAAGGAACTAAAAATACCTATCAGGAATTTGTTTCTATATCCCTAGAGGCGTTCTGAAAAACGGGACTGTGAAGGAGATTCTAGTAGTTTTTAGGACCATTTCAGAGTAATATTCAAAACACTCTTATTGCTTTAAGCTTGGGAGCAATAGAAAATTCTTTTGTGAAAAAGACACATGTCCACTTTTTTTTATTCCAATGAAATGCATCTTTGTGTTTTGTCTTGGCAAACATTCTTTTGTTCCTTCCATTTCATTTATACTCATACCACACAAATAATTATACTTTGATTCATTAGCTCTTTGAGTCTTCCTTCGTCCCTATAACAGGTCTCTAGATATCAATGATATGAGCGACACTGCTATTGACTCAGAACCTCCTTTGGAGTAAGATATGCATCCAGAGGAACCTTAGGACTTTGAAGATGATCGAGACTATAGCTTATCTCCTGATTTGATAAGGATGGTAGAGCAAGTCAAAAAATAGATCCTACCTTAGAAAGAATCAGCGGAAATTGTGAGCTTAGAAAAAAAAAGGTGAAGATCGGAGCCTATATCACTACAGAGACAAAGCGAGACGTCATTGAGTTACTCTAAGAATTCAAAGATGTTTTTGCTTGATCGTACAAAGATATGCCTGAGCTACTAAGATGTGTGGAAGCTCTCGAGGATAAGAAAATCTTGGAAGAGGTCCATAAGGGTGACTGAGGAACACATGCTAATGATTTTGCAATGGCCAAGTAAATCATGAGATATGGGTACTGCTGGTCCACCATGGAAGGGGATTACATCAGTTATACCAAGAAATGTCATAAGTGCCAAATTTAGGGAGATAAGATTCATGTGCCTCCTTCATCTCTTCATGTTAAGGCTTTTCCATAGACTTTCTTTATGAGGGGCATGGATGTCATTGGGCCGACCTCGCCAAAAACTTCTGGCGGACATCGATTGCATCACTAAATGGGTGAAAGCTGCTTTATATGCTAAAGTCACAAAGCTGACAGTCTGCAAATTCTTGAAAAAAAGAAATCATATGTCGATTGGAATGCCAAAAAGGATCATATCTGACAATACACTAAATTTGAACAATAGCACGATATCAGAAGTTTGCAGTCTGTTCAAGATTAACGTCATGCCGCCCCAAAATGAACGATACAGTGGAGGAAAAAAACAAAAAACAAAAAAACAAAAAAAACAAGAAAATAAAAAATAAAAAAAAAATCAAAAAACCTCTACCGGGGCAACTCATTTCTCATTGGTATATGGAATAAAGGCAGTTTTACCCATCGAAGTTGATATTCCTTCCCTTTGGGTCTTGTCAGAGCTGAAGTTGGATGAAGCAGAATGGATCCAGGCCCGATATGATTAGTTAAATTTGATTGAAGAGAAAATGTTGAAAGCTATCTGTCATGGTCAAATGTACCAAAAGCGAATGATACGAGCTCACCAAAAAAGGTTCGCCCCAGAGAATTCCATGAGGGGGACCTGATATCGAAGAAGATCTTTCCCATACAAAAGGACTTCAGAAGAAAGTGGATGCCAAACTGGAAAGGACCTTACGTGGAAGGCCTTATCTGAAAAAGCGTAGATATTAACCAGGGTGGATGGCAAGAACCTGCCTAATCTTTAGAATTCTGACTTAAGGAATAAATGCTTCACTTAAAAAAAAAGAAAAGAAAAGAAGAACGAAAAAAGAAAAAGGAGAGGCCAAGGTGAAAACCCGCAAAAGGCGCCTTGAAACCAAATGGGTTTTGAATTGAAAACCCAAGAATGGGCAGTTCAAATTTTGATCGAAAGTCAGGTATGTGGTAGTCTTACTATGCCTGAATTAGTAAGAAAGAGTTATGTTACATCTTGGGGCATTGACAAAGTATTCTGAATCCTCAAAACGCACATCAAGTTCAAAAGGGTCCTCAAGAAGCTCATGCAGAGAAGCTCATGCTGCGATATCTGGGGCACCTATTTTTATCTTATTTATTTTGAATCTTGGCAAAATTTGTTATCTTGATTAGTTTATTCATTTTGAGCTTTGTTCTTAATAAAATTTCATCTTATCCATTGTGATAATCTTTTTCATCTTATCTTAGCAAAATTTGCTATCTTAATTAATTCATTTCGAGCTTTGTTCTCAATAAAATTTCATCTTGTCCACTGTGATAATCTTTTTCAAGCATTTTTCATTGAAATAACGATTAATGGACTGAATATTCAAGCAAAAGGAGTTTTACATATTACTCTGAAAGCTTCTAAATAATACAGGAACCTGAAACAAGACTATTGTTTAGAACACACCAAGTTTAAAGGTCGAAATGTCTAGGGAGGAAAATTCTAAATTAAGACCATCCTTTCAGATTTTGTTGTCCAAACATGGATTGAACAGAACGACAAAATGTCGTGTTGGTGACAAAGCTTCAATGAACAAACTAGCAATGATCACCGAGTGATAAGAAGAGGTTTCTCGGAAGAGAAAGTACTACAATTGTGCATAAACATTTGGTACGACACCCTGAGAATGGTGTAGGAGAACAAAGAGATTCAGATCCTGTATCCCTCAATTGTAGTGGGAGAGGATTGAGAAAGAGCCAGACCTTATACTACTAAATTACAGTGGAAGGAAGATGGTTCAAATTTTATGTCCTAAAATTGCAATTGACTGAACCTTGAAGATTACAGTGGATTGAAATTTGAAGATTACAGTGGGGGCAATCCGATTAAGTAAGAGATGAGTGTTACCAGCCGAACAAGATAGCGTTTTGGCATGTTGGTAATAGATCCTTAATGAACAATGAGCAATCACAACTCAAACATTAAAGGATCATTTTCATGACTTTTTTGCATTCATGCATGCACATTTAGTTAGGAGATTTTGATTCATTCCTATCATAACATCTTAATCACTAGGCATAAATAGGTCCATGAAATGGATTCTATAGGTCATGTTCCCTAGAGGACAGATTAGTAAAGCTACAATCCTAACTCCCTAAAGTTGTAGTGGAGCGGATTAAAACCACAGATCTTATCTCTCTAAAGTTGTAGTAGAGCAGATCGCATCTAGTCTTATCTCCCTGAAGTTGCAGTGGAGCAGCAAAAGAAACCAATCCTATCTCCCTGAAGTTGCAGTGGAGCGGATAAAAACCATAGATCTTATCTCTCTGAAGTTGCAGTAGAGCAGATCGCATCTAGTCTTATCTCCCTGAAGTTGCAATGGAGCAGACAAAAGAAACCAATCCTATCTCCTTGAAGTTGCAATGGAGCGGATTAAAACCATAGATCT
This sequence comes from Gossypium hirsutum, assembly GCF_007990345.1. Classification (NCBI taxonomy): domain Eukaryota; kingdom Viridiplantae; phylum Streptophyta; class Magnoliopsida; order Malvales; family Malvaceae; genus Gossypium; species Gossypium hirsutum. The sequence goes on along the minus strand of NC_053445.1, from coordinate 10,618,007 downwards.
TATCTCTCTAAAGTTGCAGTAGAGTAGATCACATCCAGTCTTATCTCCCCGAAGTTGTAGTGGAGCAGACAAAAGGAACCAATCCTATCTCCCTGAAGTTGTAGTGGAGAGGATTAAAACCATAGATCTTGTCCCTCTGAAGTTACAGTAGAGCAGATCGCATCCAGTCTTATCTCCCTGAAGTTATAGTGGAGCAGACGAAAGAAACCAATCCTATCTCCCTGAAGTTACAGTGGAGTGGATTAAAACCACAGATCTTATCTCTCTGAAGTTGCAGTAGAGTAGATCGCATCCAGTCTTATCTCCCTAAAGTTGCATTGGAGTAGACTGAAGCTATTAATCCTATCTCCCTGAACTTACAGTGGAGCGTATTAAAACGATGAATCCTATACCTTTGAAGTTGCAGAGGGTCAGATTAAATCTTATCATATCAAACCTTATCTTCCTGAGGTCGCAATGGAGCAGGTTGCAGCAACAAGTCTTGTCTCCCTGACATTGCAGTAGAGCAAACTAAAACCAAAAATCTCGTCCCCCTAAAGTTACAGCAGAGAGGATCGAAGCAACAAGACACAGTGGACTAGAATGCAGCTGCCTGAAGAAGAAAGACACCAAAACAAGTCGAGGCTCGCCAAGACCGGGAAAAATTGACCCTTTAAAGTCTTTGCCTTGTTTTTGTTACACGACAACGAGCAAAGAGGGACAGCTATAATAGCCCATTTTTGCCAGGGCCCAGTAAAAAATTTTAACAGTCCAAGTCCCTTTACAACAAACCAGACAGGCCCAAAGCCCTAACAGCCCAATATGGCCAAAAAAACTAAATGAAATTAGAAAACCCTAGGGTTCGATTCCCTCTTATGCCGCAACCTCCCCCATGTGTGCCCTCAGCATGCACGACGCCCGATGACGACTCTTTCACCGAGGTTGCACCAAAATGGCAATGGTTTAGGCCCGTTGACTCCTCATGACCTGCAAAATAGATGAAAATAGCAGCCAATAGATAGAAACAGAGACAACAAAAACAAACAGTAGCAAAAAAGATGTATTTGTCTATATAAGTCCAAAAACCAAACAAATGTAAGGGGATTGTAAAAAAAAAACGATTAAAAAATACAAAAAAATATTGGAATCAATAAAAAATCGAAAATTTGAATAAAAGGTGTTCTTCTTTCCTCTTTTTCATTCGGTCTTCTAATTTATTTCTTTCTTTTTTAAGCATATATATAATATTATATATAAAATAAAAAAAAGGGAAAAGATGAGGAGAAACCTTACCTGCGCCGTCGCCGGACCTAAATCGAAAAAAGGGGAAGTTGGAGTCTTTCCTCTTCGATTTGAGGGATCAAAAACCCATATATTCGGGTTTATATCGGAACATGAGCAAATGGGGTTTCCTTGCACCGCGTCAGTCTTTGGCCACGGTCGCCATACGGCGAATCGCTGTTGAGAATGCTGCTAGGGTTCGGAGGACCGAAAGTGGGTGCCCATTTTTTTTTATTTTTTGAAGTTGTTAAAACAAAGCTAGGGTTTTTTTTTTGTTTTTTAAAGACTTTCAAAATGGCGTAGTTTGAGGTAAGGCCTTCATGTGTCAAAATGACATCGTTTAATGGCCTATACCTGCTCAGTGACCTGACCCGAGGAAGGATCCACGCGTTTTGTGCCATTAGGTAATTTGTGCATTCGATCTCTCTTATTTTGTAGTGTTTTCAAATCAGATTTTATTTATTTTGAATATCATCTTAGTTTTTTGTTTTTTTAATTCAGTTAGATCCTGAACAATGCGCAGTGTTTTGGGGGCGAGGAAATATTTCCAATCTGCCCCCGCATAATCCCCATCGGCAAGACTGGGAAAAATTGGCCCTTTAAAGTCTTTGCCCTGTTCTTGTTACACGACAACGAGCAAAGTGGGGAAGCTACAATCGCCCATTTTTACCTGGGCCTAAAAAAAATTTAACAGTCCCAGTCCATTTACAACAAACCAGACAGGACCAAAGCTCTAACAGCCCAATATGGCCTAAAAAACTAAATGAAATTAGAAAACCTTAGTGTTTCCTTCCCCTCTTGCGCTGCAGCCTCCCCCATGTGCGCCCTCGGCGTGCACGACGCCCGATGACGACTCCTTCACCGAGGTTGCACCAAAATGGTAATGGTTTCTACCCGTTGACTTCTCATGAGCTGCAAAATAGACGAAAACATCAACCAATAAACAGAAACAGAGACAGCAGAAACAAACAGTAGCAAAAAAGATGTATTTGGCTATATAAGCCCAAAAACCAAACAAATGTAAGGGGGATTTTAAAAAAAAACGATTGAAAAATATAAAAAAAATATTAGAATCAATAAAAAATCAAAAATTTGAATAAAAGGTGTTCTTCTTTCCTCTTTTTCATTCGGTTTCCTGATTTATTTCTTTTTTTTCGGTTTTTTTAAGCATATATATAAGATTATATATAAAATAAAAAAGGAAAAGATGAGGAGAAACCTTACCTGCGCCGTCGCTGGACCTAAATCGGAAAAAGGGGAGGTTGGGGTCTTTCCTCTTCTATTTTAGGGATCGAAAACCCATATATTCGTGTTTAGATCGGAACATGGGCAAATGGGGTTTCCTCGCACCGCGATGGTCTTTGGCTGCGGTGGCCACACGACGAATTGTCGTTGAGGTTGCTGCTGGGGTTCGGAGGGCCGAAAATGGGTGCCCCTTTTTTTTTAAGCTGTTAAAACGAAGCTAGGGTTTTTTTGTTTTTTAAAGACTTTCAAAACGGTTCCGTTTGAGGTAAGGCCTTCATGTGTCAAAATGACATCGTTTAATGGCCTATACCCGCTCGGTGACCCGACCCGGGGAAGGATCCGCGCGTTTTGTGCCATTGGGTAATTTGCGTATTCTATCCCTCTTATTTTGTAGTGTTTTCAAATCAGATTTTATTTATTTTGAATATCAGCTTACATTTTTGTTTTTTTATTTCACTTAGATCCTAAACAATACGCATCTTTTTGGGGGCGAGGAAATATTTCCAATCTGCCCCCATGTAATCCGCATATTGCACTTTAACCCCTCGCCTTGTTTATAATCCTATTCTTTTCTTGTTAATTTAGATTCGATTACGATTTAATCCTTTTTTAAACATTTTTTAATTAATTTATTAACTATTTTATTATTATTAATTTAGTGGTACATTTAGTCATATTTTCATTATCTTATTATATATTATCATTTTGAATTTTACTTCTATTATTATTATTATAATTTTGTAATGTGTTATTTTATTAATTCAACATAATATATACTTACTTATTTTTTATATACCTTATAATTTATATATACATACATACATTTTATAATATATATATATATAGACATGTACATATTTTTATAATTTATACACACTTATGTATCTACATACATATGTTACTTTCATAAATATATATATACCTATATATATTCTTTATATTTTAAAATATACCCCCTTTTATACATGTAGTTTTTTTATATTTTATGACTCGTAGATACATATACATTTTTCGTATATTTTACAATTCATATACATATGTATATCCACACATATATTTTTTTATATTTCATAATTTTAATACACATATACATATATTTTTATAATTTTGTTCATCTCTTTTATTTATTTATTTATTTGTGTTCTATTATTACTTTAAAAGAATATTTTAATTTTATTTGCTTATACTTGTTATTTTGCATGTTATTAACTTGCCCCTTTTTATTCATTTTTATTATTGTTGCTTGTATTATTTTTATACTATCGCATTCAATATTGCTTTGTACGCATATTAACCTCGTGTTTCATTTCTACTATTTCAAGTTAGATTAATTTATCTCGACGCATAAGTTTCGACTTTCAAATAAGCAAAATTTGATGTTTAGATTTTTTCGTTGAATCTAAATAATCGAAAATGCTCTTTAATAAAAAAAACATACATAAAAAGCTCATTTTCAGGAATTCAATACGTTGTGTCCTAATGCATTGGATATGACACGTTTTCTCGAGATGATGATTTTTATAAAAAAATAAATGCGATATTCAGTGTTTAGAATTTGAGAAATTATGCCCTAACGTATTGGGCTGCGATTTTTTCAACTGACTTAAACAATTGAATATCCTTTTAAATATTATTGCACGAGTTTTTGGACAAACTCATTTTTGGGGAGGTGAAATATCATGCCCTAACTCATTGGGTATGATGTTTTCTCTCTCCGAAACGAGAGGTTCTTAACGGCTAATTTGATTTATACGAGTTTTTTAACATAAGGATTGTATTTTAAATCTCTTCAAAATTTTCAATTCTCGACATTAAGACGTTAATTAATCAACTAGGTACCAATTTTGGGCGTTACGAGGGTGCTAATCCTTCCTCGTACGTAAACGACTCCCGAACTCGTTTTTTCTTAATTCCATGGACCAAAATTGTTGTTTTATTCAAATTATTTATTAAAAACAACCACTTTTCAAGGTAGCCCGATCACACCTCATCAAAAGAATCGGTGGCGACTCCCATTTTCGTTTTCATTTTCCAAAACCCAAGTCGACCTCATTTTATCAAAAAAATGGTGTCAACAGTACAATCATAATCCTTAAGCAACTCAACCAATCTTCACTGCCTTAGATTCAACTTCTTCTGAGTAAGGAGATACTTGAGGCTTTTGTGATCAGTGTAGATACGCTTCTCATCATACAAATAATGCCTCCAGATTTTCAATGCAAAGACTACGGCGGCCAACTCCAAACTATGTGTCAGATAGTTCACCGTGTGTGTCTTAAGCTGAAAAGGTGCATATGCAACCACCTTACCATCCTGCATCAACACACATCTCAAAATGACATGTGATGCATCACTATAAACCGTGAACTCCTTTCCAGGTTCAGGCTGTACCAAAATAGGAGCCTCAGTCAGTACAGTCTTAAACTTCTCAAAGCTCTTTTGCTGCGCATTAGTCCAGTTAAACGGTACACCTTTACATAGCAGCTTAGTCAAGGGTGCTGCGATCTGTGAAAATCCTTCCACAAACCGTCGGTAATAACTTGCTAGCACCAAAAAGCTGCAGATCTTATATACATTTTTAGGCTGCTTCCAATCTAATACAACTTCAATTTTTTGAGGATCAACTCGAATCCCCTCAGCAGACACCACATGACCCAGAAATGTTACTTCACATAACCAGAACTCGCACTTGCTAAACTTAACATAAAGTTGCTTTTCCCTCAAAATCTAAAGAACAATCCTAAGTTGCTCATCATGCTCATTCTTAGTCCTTGAATAAACCAATATGTCATCGATGAACACCGCTACAAACCAATCTAGGTAGGGCTGAAACATTCAGTTCTTCAGATCCATAAAAGCTGTCGTTGCATTAGTCAGTACAAATGGCATCACTATGAACTCGTAGTGACCATAAAGCAACTGATGATACCCAGAACGCAAGTCAATTTTGGAGAATATATACGCTTCTCGAAACTGGTCAAACAAATCATCAATCCTCGGAAGTGAATACTTGTTCTTAATAGTCAACTTATTTAGTTGTCGGTAGTCGATACACATCCTCATGGATCCATCCTTTTTCTTAACAAACATTGCTGGTGCTCCCTATGATACACACTAGGGTGGATGAACCCACGATCCAATAACTCTTGAATTTGAGCCTTAAGCACTGTAAGCTCCTTCAGTGCCATTCGATAATGAGCGATAGACGCTGGAGCTGTACTAGGGAAATGCTCAATCCCAAACTCTACTTCCCGATTTAGAGGTAAACCGGTAGCTCATCAAGAAAGACATCCAAAAAATCCCTCACAGTTCTGATGTCCTTTACAGTAGAGTCCCCAGAAGCAGAAACACTTACGTAGGCCAAATAGGCCTCACATCCCTTGCGAACCAGTTTCTCAGCTACCACTGCAGAGATCATGTTAGCCAAGTAACTCCCACGTTTCTCATTCACAACTACTTCATTACCCTCCTCAGTTCTCAATACGACCCTCTTAGTTGCACAGTCCAAACTGCCACGATGCTTGACCAACAAGTCTATCCCCAATATAATATCAAACTCTCCAAACAGAAGCTCCATCAAATCAGCCAGAAATACCGTCCCTTGAACCTCTAAAAGAACATCCCTGTACAGTTTGCTAACTCGAACAGATTGCCCCAGCGGGCTCAGTACAACCACCTCACTAGAAGTACTTTCAACCACCTCAAGTTGCTAGTTGTGTATGAGTGAGTAGACCCTATGTCTATCAAGGTAATATACGATACATCAAGAATAAAGAATGTACTCGTGATTACGTCCGGAGCATCTCCATCCTCTCGGCGATGAGCAACATAAACTAGGGTCGATTGTCTCGCCTCAACCTGTCCAGCACCTCTGCCCACGACCCATACCATTACCACCTCTGGCCTGTCTACAGCCCCTCGGTGGCTGCTACACTGCCCTTTGTGGCTGTGTTGTACCAGTATCCGGAGCTTGCATCCGATCGGCCTTCAGCGGACACTCCCTAATACGGAGCTTGGTCGTTTATCATATAGCCTTAAGACTTTCCATACATCTTTCTTTTATTCTTCCTCTGTATGCATATCAGCAAGGACCACCGCTTCTTAGCGTAGCCTTAGCGTCGCCTCCTGACACACTCTTCTTTATATTCTTGAAAATCAGAGACATTCATAGTAAGTTCATCAAAACTTAGTGAGATAAAATATAAGTACCTGATTTATTTCAACGTAACAAGTTTAGTGCTTGATACTTTCCTTTTTCCTTTTGGCGAATACTTACCAAATTTATTCTCTACATCTCTAGGTTGTGCTTACCGTATTCTCCTTTGTCATATTCTGTTTAGAGACCATAACTTATTCAAAATTGCTTGTCTTACCCATGGTCATACACTGTAGCATACTCTCTGATTCTTCTTCTCATTCTTATGGCCAAATAGGACTACATCCGCTCCTCGACACGAAACATTCATCATCACCATTATACTATTTTTTTAGAATACACTTAATCGGCGTTATCTTCGAATCATTTCCAGTAAGGTCATTCTTTAGACTATGCCAACAAGGCGTACTTTTCCCTTCACATAGATAACCACAGAAGTCTTCATTTCATAATAGATAGATAGCCACAAAGGTGTCCAAATACGTGTACAAAATAACCATGGAGGCATCCATACAAATAGATAGCCACAAAGGCGTCCAAACACATTCATAAGATAACTATAGAGGCGTCCTCATATAATAGACTTCGCCACGAAGGCGTATTTAACAGAATCAACACAAAAGCTCTCAATTAACATATTTTTCCATGAAAGCGCATTCATAGAGTCGACCACAAAGGCTTTCACTTAACATATTTTGCCACGAAAGCGCATTCATAGAGTCGATCACTAAGGCTCCATATAACATAGAACATCCAAAAAGGCTTCCACATATAACATATTCTACCATAAAGGTTCACATATAACATATTATCTGAGAACAACCACAAAAGGCTTCCACATATTTGAGAACAACCACAAAGGCTTCCACTTTCTGGTAAATGGCATTTTCAACGATAAGGGTTTGCCTAAACTTAACTTTTTACCCCTTATCGCCTGATACTCACCCAACCGTCCTTTATCTTTTTCCCCACATGATGCAATAGTATCAGACTAGGTCTTTTCACTATATGGTTCTTTTATCCTCATATGACATCATAACCACCATGATTAGGTCTTAACTATATGATCTTCAATTCCCCGTATGATGCCGCAACCACCATGACTACGTTTATACTATATGTTCTTCTTGCCATGGCCATCATTTTTCTTATCAAAATTCTTGTTTACTGTCCCAACGGACTCACACCAAGCAGACTCTTGATGTAATGCTTAACAATCTTACTCTTTCAAACTTCTTCACACTGTTGCATTTACAATTTTTGACATATAACTCATGTACTTTCATGTAGAGACTTGTTCATGATAGGATCATATCATCAAACTCATGCTTTTTTTACACATTCATCATACATGTTCTTCTTTTCATAACAAAGACATATCTTCCTTCAAGCATTACATGCAAACTTATCAAGCATACATCTTTCACAGAGTCAGTATATCAAACTCGTATAGATTATGTTTTCATTTAATAGATTAGTCGTTTGGAACATAAGAGATTAACATGTAAACATGCAAGTAAGAGTCATTTTAGAGACTCACCTGTTAGCCTCAAAGGTAGCTGAAACTTCAGATTTAGGCTTCCATCGAGTAGAATCAGTAACCCCTAAACGTTAAACCATAAAAACTCGTCAAGATCTATCTACTTAACTCATTTCCTTTTCACTTTCAACATTAGAATTGCATAGCTAAACTTCACCATACTTGCTTCATCAAGCTAAAAAATATGCTCTTTAGTAGCATAACATGCAGAGTTACGATTCTTACCTTAACAGGGGGCATTCCTAACTTAACCCACAATCATCATAAAGGATGAGAGGATTTTCCCCTCAGCTCATCCTTATATAGACAGAGAATAGTTCCTAAGGAAGTAATGAATAGTTCCCAGCACTTACCTAGTTATAGATATTTTCCTTTGTTCTAATGGATGTTCGACACGTGTATTAATTCATGTGATTCACTAGGTAGATGTACGATAGCTATAAAGGAAACACGTATGGTATACTTACTTTCACATAACATACTCTTGGATCTTAACTCATCATTCTTTAGGTGTAGTCGATTAGTCTAACTGATTACGCCTTGGTGCATCACTCCTTCTTGATGACGATTCTATTACTTGAGTCCATTATGTGCTTTACTAGGCATCTTTCCCTAATGGCATCTTGCATTAGATTTCATTATAAACTACACGCCCATATATACATGAAAAGTCTTGGTGGGGTGGATAACTTTTTACTTTCCTATAAACTATAAGGCTCGCCATTCATTAGACCTTATACTTGACATAGAGGAGCTTTCTTATCTTCTTTTGGTTCTACTCTCTAGAGGAAAGAGATATGATATCTTTCTTATCTTATACGCTTTGACTTGTACCTTGACTTTATTGAGACTCAACAAACATCACATTAGTCAATTGGTGATCTTATCCAAATCTTCCCAATTCAAAGAATACTAATCAAGTGCTTTCACTTCGGTTCTTAACTATTTAGTTCATATTCAAATAAACTAACCATAATTTCTTTATATCTTAATTGGCTTAAGGTCATCGTTAGGGGTGTTCTTTATTACTGACTTATGCTTCTCGTCACAATGTTCATTTACCTATAATAGACTCTACCCATCCTATGCATGCCAACATAGGCTTCTGGTGCGAACCTTTCTTTAACGACTTACTTATTATTCATTTCGTGCTAACCTTGTGTTCGTCAAATCCAAAAGCGTCACAGGTGCACCCACATGGTTTTTAGATTTAACTCTATTTGCTTCTAGACTTATTCTATTTGTCTTATTCTACCCATCTTATTCGTTTGAACAGTATTCGGATACTAAGATTTCGTCTAGCAGGATGTTACAACATGCTTACCCTCCAACTTTTTAGTAAAAAAATAAGCTAAGGGACAATGTTTTCACATCTTTTAGTGGTTTCACTAGCTTTGGATTTTGCATTTTCAGTACATGGAAATCAAAGATTGAAAAGGTAAAAGATGTATAACACGTATCTTCTCAACATGACTTACTACCTAATCAAACATAATTTGAGTCAAATCAAATTTAATCATCTTCGTTGCCTTTCTAATCAGCACATCAGCCTTCTGAATCACTGATTCCTTTTGACTGTTTGGGACCCAAATACTTGTTGCAATTCCAAAAAATGACGCATACACAGTAGGTAATGAAGAGGCTCTCGTGCTTCCTTTCCCAAGCCACAATTGGTAGATGTTGTTGTAATGGCAATAACAGTGGAAACTAGATATTCATCCAATTCAACCATATTCCTATTGTAGCATTTGAGCACCTTCTAGGTCAGCACACGATTGAACTTGTACTAATTTCCTCAAATATACTGTAATAGCGTGTTTTTAGTGAAATCAAAACAATGGTTTCGGAACCACAAATTCGAGTCAAAAAATTATTTTAATATTAGTGCATAATCTGCATCATGATAGGAATAACGCATGAAAATTTTGTTAAGAAAATTTTACCGATTACATGTCTAATTTAATAAAGGACCAAATTGCATAAAATGTAAAAGTTGAGTTTTAGTAGCTATAAGTATCAAATAGCTAAGGGATTCAAAAGTTGAGGTCCTTATATGACAATTAGACCATTAAATAGAGTTAGTAGATAAGTATGATGATTCATCCATGGAAAATTAAATAAAGAAAATGACTAAATTAGAAATAAAAAGATGAAAAGATGTTAATTTATTAAATAACAAAATATCATCTTTTTCATTATCTTTCTCCAAATTATTTTCATGGAAACCCTAGCTAAGAGAAAAGAATTCAAGCTAGCTTACTTGGCTTAATTGGGTAAGTAATCTTGTCTCGTTTTTAGTAATTTTTATATTTCTGATATCGTAATAACCTAATCCAGCTATTTTGGGGATTAATTTACAAATTTATCAAAGTATTAAAGTTTTTCAATGGATGAATATGAATTAGTTATGAAGTTTTATGGCAGAAATGGAAAGGTTGTTGATAGATAAACAACTTTTGTAAAGGAAATTTTCACGAAATTATGATTTAGGGACTAAATTAAAAAAATATAAAATTTATGGAAAAATTTTGATTCTTGTGAAATATATGGTCTGTTATTGTTATATGTAAAAATAGGTTAGGCTTGGAATAATGATTAAATTGCATTAATTTTATTTTTCGAGCCTAGGGACGAAATTAGAATTAATTAAAAGTATATGGGCCAAATGGTACGTTTGCCTAAGATGTGAATTGGATTGAATTGAATATGAAATTTATTAAATTGAGTTAAATTTACTCGTATAGATCCGGATAGACCTAGTACGGAATTTGATCGAGGAAAACAAAAAGTATTAGATTAATACCCTACAACACGAACATTGTCGAGGTAAGTTCGTGTAACTAAATATTTATATGTTTAAATTGGATGTTGTATATATGAATTGTATAGATGTCATATGTATGAAATTGATCACATATCTGATAATACCTGATAAATAATAAGTCTCGTTTGGATAAATGATATTCGATGGATACAGGATTCCCGAATTGGTTGTGGTCCTGCATATGTTGCGGACACACCATAGCTCGAAAGAGCGTCCCGTTATTAGCTCTTATGAGCTTCCCGTTATATGGTTATTGCGAGCTTCCCGTTATAGCTCTTCAGAGCATGGCGATAGGTTGTGGTCCTACATGTGTTGTGGACACACCTTAACTCTTATGAGCGTCCCGTTATATGGCTCTTCGTGAGCTTCCCGATTAAAGGCTATTTGTGAGTTTCTCAATATGGCTTGCTTGAACTTCCTAATTTATGGCTATCTGAAGCTTCCCGTTAATGGCTCTTCGGAGCTACCCGTTATTAGCTCGCATGAGCTTCCTGATTATGGCTCTTATGAGCTTCCTATTATAGCTCGAATAAGCTTTCCGTTACATGGCCCATATGAGCTTCCTGTTTATGTGCTTTTATAAGCACTTCTAAATAATAATTTATAGATTTACAGTATTGTACATTTCGTATGTACTACCTATGTATACATCGAGATTTCAAAGGATTCAACGGGTGAAACTCTGATATAAGTTAAGATGAATTCTGAATATATTGTAACCCATATTGAAACATGATATTTGATGAGATCATCCTTGTGCTTGTTATTCATATAAAATACATGACTAACATATTTGATGAAGTTGTGTGTTTTATGCTATTGTACTAAAATGTCAGAATGGTGAAATGCTTTGTATTGAATTTGATAAAGTTGACGGATTGTCTAATGTGATATCAGCTATATCAGCACAGAAATATGTCAGAAAAGGGTATGACGCTTATCTTGCTTATGTGTTGGATACCAAAGCATCTAAATTGAAGATTAAATCAGTGCCAGTAGTTTGTGAATATTCGGATGTATTTCCAGAGGAGTTGCCTGGATTGCCGCCGGATAGAGAAGTGGAATTTTCTATAGATCTTATTCTAGGGACAACACCGATATCTATAGCACCTTACAGAATGCCCCCTACAGAGTTAAAAGAGTTAAAAGCACAGTTGTAAGAACTAACTGACAAAGGTTTTGCTCGACCTAGTTCATTATCTTAGGGTTCACCGGTTTTATTTGTTAAGAAGAAAGATGGATCATTGAGCCTGTGTATTGATTACAAACAGCTCAACAAAGACACAATTAAGAATAAGTATCCACTGCCTCGTATTGATGATCTGTTTGATCAGTTAAAAGGTGTTGTAGTATTTTCAAAGATAGATCTTCGTTCTAGTTACTATTAGTTACGGGTGAAAGAGTCATATGTGCCAAAAACAACCTTCAGAACCAGGTACGAGCGTTATGAATTTCTTGTGATGCCATTTCGCTTGACTAATGCACCTGCAGTATTTATAGATTTAATGAATAGAACTTTCAGATCGTATCTGGATAGATTTGTTATGGTGTTTATTGATGATATTTTGGTATACTATTGAGATGAAAATGAACATGTTGATCATTTGAGAATTGATCTGCAAACTTTATTTGAGAAACAACTATATGTCAAATTTAGTAAATGTGAATTTTGGCTTTGGAAAGTTGATTTAGTAAATGTGAATTTTGGCTTTGGAAAGTTGGTTTTCTTGGACATATACTATTTGTTGAAGGCATTAGAGTGGATCCAAATAAAACTTCAGCAATTGTTAATTGGAAACCACCGAAAAATGTGTCCGAATTCAAAAGTGTTCTGGGATTAGTTGGTTACTATCGGAGGTGTCTAAAAGGTTTTTCGATGATAGCTTCTCTGATGACACAGTTGTTGCAGAAAGATGTGAAGTTTGAATGGACTGATAAATGTCAGTAGAGTTTTGACAGACTGAAAGCCTTGTTGACCGAAGCACCGGTACTAGTTCAGCCTGAATCGGGTAAAGAATTTGTAATTTACAATGATGCATCATTGAATGGTTTGGGCTATGTCTTGATGCAAGAAGAAAAATTAATAGCCTATGCTTCTAGACAGCTAAAACCACATGAAAAGAATTACCCGATACATGATTTAGAATTGGCAACCATTGTTTTGCACTAAAAATTTGGCGACATTACTTGCTCGGTGAAAAGTGTCATATATTCACTGATTATAGGAGTTTAAAGTATCTGATGTCACAAAAGGATTTGAATCTGAGACAACAAAGGTGGCTTGAACTGTTAAAAGATTATGACTTGGTTATTGACTATCATCCGAGAAAAGCAAATGTGGTTGCAGATGCTCTGAGCAGAAAATCTCTATTTGCCTTGCGAGCAATGAACACCCAATTGTCATTGTCTGATGATGGTTCCATCTTAGCTGAGCTAAAAGCTAAACCGATATTTTTCAGTAGATCTGTGAAGCTCAAAAAAATGATGATGAATTACAAGCTAAACGGGTACAATGTGAATTAATTTCCGATTCAGAATTTCATATTGGGTCTGATGATTGTCTATTATTTAGAGGCAGAGTGTGTGTACCAAAGAATTCAGAACTTGTACAGAAGATTTTGTATGAAGCTCATAAAGATACTATGTTTGTTCATCCGGGGAGTAATAAAAAGTACAATAATTTGAAAAAGACGTATTGGTGGCCGGGAATGAAACGTGATATTTCTAAATTTGCATCTAAATGTTTGATATGTTAGCAAGTTAAAGCTAAACATCAGGCGCCTTTGGGATTATTACAACCAGTAACAATACCAGAATGGAAATGGGAAATAATTACTATGGACTTTGTATCGGGATTACCCCTATCTCTGAAAAAGAAAGATACCATTTGGGTAATTGTTAACCGTTTGACGAAGTTTGCACACTTTATTTCGGTACGTATGAATATCTCCCTGGATAGATTAGTAGAGTTATATGTTTCTGAGATTGTTAGATTACATAGGGTACCAGTCTCTATTATTTCCGATAGAGATCCATGGTATATATCCCAATTCTGGAACAAGTTTCAAGAAGCTCTGGGTATACAACTACATTTCAGCACTGCATTCCATCCTCAAACTGATAGCCAGTCAAAGTGTGTGATTCAAATTCTCGAAGATATGCTTCGGTGTTGTGTATTAGAATTTGAAGGTAATTGGGAAAAGTATCTGCCTTTGGTTGAATTCGCATATAATAATAGTAATCAGTCAAGTATTAAAATGGCACCGTACGAGGCTCTGTATGGTCGTAAATGTAGAAATCTGTTGTATTAGACTGAACTCAGTGAGAAAAAGAAACATGGAGTTGATTTGATCTGTGAGACTGAAAAAAAGGTAAAAGTGATTCGGGACAGCTAAAAAGCAGCTTCTGATTGTCAAAAATCTTATGGAAATCTTCAATGAAAAGAGATAGAGTTTGAAGTTGGCGATAAGGTATTCTTGAAAATATCGCATTGGAAGAAAGTTCTTCGGTTTGGCCATAAAGGAAAACTGAGCCCACGGTTCATCGGACCATATGAGATCACTGAAAGAATCGGACCTGTTACGTGCTGATTACTATTAGCACCAGAGCTTGACAGAATTCATAATGTTTTTCATGTGTCTATGTTGTGACGGTATCGGTCAGATCCTTCACATGTTATTTCTTCGACATATATGAAGAATTAGCCTGACATGACTTACAGTGAGAAATTGATTAAAATTCTGGCACGTGAGACAAAAGAGTTAAGAAATAAGAAGGTAACTTTAGTAAAAGTTCTTTGGCAGCGACATGGGATAGAAGAAGTTACCTGGGAACCAGAGGAAATAATGAGGAAACAATATCCAAACCTCTTTACTGGTAAGATTTTCGAGGACGAAAATTCTTTAAGGGAGAAGAGTTGTAACAACCCGTTTTAGTGAAATCAAAACAGTGGTTTCGAGACTGTAAATCCGAGTCAGAAAGAAAAATTATTTTAATATTAGTGCATGATCTGCATCATGATAGGAATAACGCATGAAAATTTTGTTAAGAAAATTTTACCGATTACACGTCTAATTTAATAAAGGACCAAATTGCATAAAATGTAAAAGTTAAGTTTTAGTAGCTATAAGTATCAAATAGCTAAGGAATTCAAAATTTGAGGTCCTTATATGGCAATTAGACTATTAAATAGAGTTAGTAGATAAGTATGATGATTCATCCGTGGAAATTAAATAAAGAAAATGACTAAATTAGAAATAAAAAGATGAAAAGATGATAATTAATTAAATAACAAAATATCATCTTTTCCATCATCTTTCCCCAAATTATTTTCATAGAAACCCTAGCTAAGAGAAAAGAATTCAAGCAAGCTTACTTGGCTTAATTGGGTAAGTAATCTTGTCACGTTTTTAGTAATTTTTACATTTCCGAGATCGTAATAACCTAATCTAGCTATTTTGGGGATTAATTTGCAAATTTATCAAAGTATTAAAGTTTTTCCATGAATAAATATGCATGAAATATGAAGTTTTATGGTAGAAATGGGAAGATTGTTGATAGGTAAACAACTTTTGTAAAAGAAATTTTCATGAAATTGTGATTTACGGACTAAATTGAAAAGATGTAAAATTCATGGAAAAATTTTGATTTATGTGAAATATATGGACTGTTATTGTTATATGTAAAAATCGGTTAGGTTTGGAATAAGGATTAAATTGCATGAATTTCATTTTCCGAGCCTAGGGATGAAATTGGAATTAATTGAATTGAGTATGAAGTGTATTAAATTGAGTTAAATTTACTTGTATAGATCCGGATAGACCTAGTACGGAATTTGATTGAGGAAAATAAAAAGTATTGGATTAGTACCCTACAAACACAAACATTGTCAAGGTAAGTTTGTATAACTATATTGTGTATATTTATATGTTTGAATTGGATGTTGTATATATGAATTGTATAAATGCCATATGTATGAAATTGATCACATATCTGATAATACTTGATAAATAATAAGTCTCATTTGGATAAATGAGATTCGATGGATACAGGGTTCTCGAATTGGTTGTGGTCCTGCATATGTTGCGGACACACCATAGCTCGAAAGAGTATCCCGTTATTGACTCTTATGAGCTTCCCGTTATATGGTTCTTGTGAGCTTCACGTTATAGCTCTTTAGAGCATTCCGATAGGTTGTAATCCTCCATGTGTTTTAGACACACCTTAACTCTTATGAGCGTCCCGTTATATAGCTCTTCGTGAGCTTCCCGATTAAAGGCTCTTTGTGAGCTTCCCGATATGGCTCGCTTGAACTTCTCGATATATGGCTATCTGGAACTTCTCGTTAATAGCTCTTCGGAGCTACCCGTTATTTGCTCGTATGAGCTTCTTGATTATGGCTCTTATGAGCTTCCTGTTATAACCCGGATAGACTTCCCGTTACATGGCTCATATGAGCTTCCTGTTTTTGTGCTTTTATAAGCACTCCTGAATATGAATTGACGGATTTATAGTATTGTAAACTTCGTGTGTACTACCCTTGTATCCATCGAGATTTCAAAGGATTCAATGGGTGAAATTCTTATATAAGTTAAGATGAATTCTGAATATATTGTTACCTGTATTTACATCGAAACATGATATTTGATGAGCTCATCCTTATGCTTGTTATTCATACAAAATACATGACTAACATGTTTGATGAAGTTTTGTGTTTTACACTATTAGCCAAATTACTTGGATTTTATATGTTTTTTTAATGAATATGAATAGTAAGTAAATTTTTCGTTATACGAACTTACTAAGAATTAAATGCTTACTCTGTTTTATTTCCTCTGTTTTATAGTACTCGGAAGGTCATAAAGGTTGGAAGTGGGTCGGAGCAACATCACACTATTCTTCAGCTCGTTTTGGTATATATAGCAAATTTCTTTTGGGTATAATGGCATGTATAGGTTAAATTAGACAAATGATGACATATAAATATTTAGCTGTAATTAGCCATTGGAATGGCTAGTGATGGCATGTTTTGGTGTATATATATAAGATTATATTATGTTTGGTATGTGTGTACTTGGATTTAGTTGGATTAGTATATTAGGTATAAAAATGCTTAAATGAATATTTGGTCAATTTGGTAAGATTAATACTTGAATAAATGTGATGATATATCATGCATAAGACTTAGTTTTTGGCTTAATTTGAGGGTTATGAATTGGCTTGTGAATGTGCTTAAATGTTGTTGTAGGTGGAAGGCAAATTGGGTGAGAAAAGTGGCCTAAGAAATGACCTATTTTCGTCCACACAGGCAAAGACACAGGCGTGTGTCTCAGCCGTGTGTGACACATGGCCATGCGCACGGACGTGTGGTTTGACCATGTGTCCTATGCATCTTTAAAATTGAGAAACAGAATGCTCAGGTAATTTTCACACGGGCAAAGACACGGGCGTGTGTCTCAGCCGTGTGTGATACACGGCCTAGCACACGGGCATGTGTCTTGGCCGTGTGATCCTTACACCTAATTAATGTGAATTAAATTGCTCATACGACCGAGCACACGGGCATGTGGCTTGACCGGGTGACCCATGTTAATAAGCAACCTAAATTGGACACAGGCTAGGACACGGTTGTGTGCCCCTATTTTGAATGCCCACACGACCTAAGACACAGGCATGTCTCTCGGCCGTGTGAGCCACACGGTCTGGCCTCACGGGTGTGTGTCGCCTACACCTAGGAAAATTTTTTAAATTTTATGAAAAATTCTATGAGTTCCTAGTTTAGTCCTAACTTGTTTTAAATGCATATTATGGGCCTCGAGGGTCCATTTAAGGGACAATATAATTTCGAATATGAATAGTAAATGATATGAATTAAATGTATTTGTTCTGTAAACTCCGATAATGCTCTGTAACCCTGTTCCGGTGACAAATATGGATTAGGGGTGTTAAATATACACCTTTTGAAATAATTTTCTGTTGACATCAATGATAGAGAGCAATAGTTTCGCATAGAATTTCGAGACTAGCTTTTTTACATATGGCTTTACAAATGTAATAGTGCCAATCAAACCACTGTTTCTCACAATGGTGTCAATCCCATGTTGTCGCGAGATTATCGAATGATGGGCAAATTTACATAGTCATCAACAAGTAATAAAGTAGTAAGTATAGAGTTCCAAAGAGACTATATAAGTAAGGAAAACATTGTGAAACTATCAATTGGCAAGTTGGTGATTGAAATAATTAAACATGAATTGAATTAACTAATTAACCTAATTAAGATTACTAAGTATGCAAGAAAAATGAGAATGTTAACACAGAAAAATGAGTAGTATACAATAACAAAAGTTTAATTACAATGGGATGAAGGAGCTAAAATAATTTCTTTCTTTAACTTAAAATCATTAAAAACAATGTTAATTATCTGACGGTAGAACCATGACAATTTGGCCATTTACTAACCTAGAATTTATAAGTTATGAAGTCATAGTTTTTAACCTTTAAGTTTCTTTAGCATACTTCTCTGTTCATCTATGTCTCTATCTTCTGGTAATCATCTGTTCTAATGACCAAGATAAGGGATCTCCTAATTGGACTTGATATACAGCATATTAGTCTTTCAATAGGTTTGCTCATTTTTTATTAAACTAAGGACATATTTAGGTTTGTCTACTAATACAAGTTATCTTTTCGTATTACGATCCAACCACGTAATACCACTTAGTATTAGTTAAACATTAGACAACCAATAAGCAAGATTTTCTTCCATTTTACTTAGCAAGCAAAACCCATGTGAGGATAATATAAAAAATATTAATTTAATTCATGTATAATTTTATTAACCAATTTGTTCGAAATTACAAGTGTACTTAGACGAAAATACTACACTTAGAGAACTAGATTCAATAGTCTCCCACTTGCCCTAGTGAAGTAGATGAGTCACGTTTCACATTCATATTCCCCTCTATATGTTTCCTAAAGATCTCTCTAACTAGTAGAGTTTTGGCAAAGCAAATCCCAAGGGTTTGTCCTCAGATGCGATCTTTGACTACATCCACTATTCCGTCAAAAACTATCGTCTCCCTTAATGAGTTTTGTCCTTGTGTGGTTTATTGGGGTTTAGCTATATCTATACTATTATAGTGTCATAGCTTTTATATACCTCATATTCGGCCTTTCATGGTGAAGTTACCAGTTCAACTTGACTTAAAACTTATTCACACAATGGACCAGTCGCCAAGGACAAAAACATAGCCCGATGTAGATTTCCTCGGATCCTGACACGTTTAGAAGTTAAAATCAGTATATCCAATAAGAGTGAGATCTCCTTTGGATTACACAAGCATATAACCTCTCGTTCTCTGTAAATACTTGAGTATATGCTTAACTGCTTAGTATTGTCTTGGTCTCGGATTTGCCTAATATCGACTCACCAAGCTCATACAAAATAGATATCTGGGCATGTGCATAGTATAGCATATGTGAGACTTCTTACTGTCGAAGCATAAGGAACCTTTCTCATGATTTCTCTTTTTTCCGCTGTCTTAGGACAATCTGACAAAGAGAGGTGAAATATCGATACAGAGGGTTGATATCCCTTCATTGAATAAAATTCCAATATCTTGTCTATGTATAAAGCCTGGGACAGTTTTATCACTTTGTTCTTTTGATCCCTTAGGAGTTGAATGCCTAGAAAATAATTAGCTTCTCCTAAGTCCTTCATGCAAAACTATTGGTTTAACCATAGTTTAATCGATGGCAATGTCCATACATCATTCCCAATAAGTAGAATGTCATCAATGTATAGAATGTGAAAAACAATTTTCCATCCCCTAAATGTTTGTAAACACAAGGTTCATCTATATTTTGCTCAAATCAAAAAGTCTTGATTGCTTGATGAAATCTTTAATTCCATGAGCAAGATGCTTGCTTAAGTCTACATATGGATCTAAGGAGTTTGAAAAATTTATGTTGCTGGTAGGTTGCATCTATAGATGCTCTCTTTAAGATAGTTGGTCAAAAACGTTGTCTTGACATCTATTTTCCAGATCTCATAATTGAGAGCTTCCGTAATAGATAATAATATGCAGATTGACTTTAGCATGGCAACCAAAGAGAATGTTTCTTTGTAATCGACACTTTATTTCTGAGTATAACCTTTTCCTACAAGTTTAGCCTTATAAGTTTCCACTTTTCCATCCGCATTTCTTTTCCTCTTATAGATCCACTTACACCCTATGAGTTTTATCCCTTTCGCTAAGTCTACAAGGTCCCACACTGAGTTTAAATACTTAGAGTCCATATCAGCTTTCATAGTTATTTCTTAGAGCTTGGAATCAACACTTTGCGTCGCTTCGTCATATGTAAGTGGGTCATCATCTTCTTATTTGGCAGACTCAGTATTAAAAACACTTTTGCTAGATTAGAAGAACTCAGGCCTACGAGAGATCCTCTCACTATGACAAAGCACCCTATGCTACTAATTGTTTGTAGGTTTACTATTAAGAGTTGGTTCTGGAACTGTTTCAGTAGGGTTTTGTATATTTCCTAAAATTTCCTTGAGTACCTATTTAGTTTGAGGTTTAAAGTCATTCATGTAACTTTCTTCAAGGAAAGTAGCATGAGTTAACACTATACAATTTCCTATTTCAAGTTATAAAATAAACAACTCTTTGTTCCCTTTAGATATCCTACAAACATTCACAATTTTGTCCATGATTCCAACTTGTTAACATCCTTGTCCAATACGTGGACAGGGCATCCCCAAATCCTAAAATGATTAGGATTTAGCTTCCTACCATGCCAAAATTTGTATGGGGTTTTTTGTGGTGCCTTAGTTGGATTCACTTTCTTGTTTTCAAGAAAATCAAGAAACCGAATCTTGGTCCAATGTTGTTGTTTCAGACAATTTCAAGAATCAAGAAAATCAAGATTTCAAATCTTTGAAATCTTGGTCCAAGAAACTGAATCTTGCAGCCAATGCACATTAGATTTCATGTACGAGCTTGAACAAGCCAATTTCGAGAGCAAACGGATCACAAGACCAAGTTCTTAAAAAATGGCCCATTAAGATGTTTACAAGCCTATCCTAAAGTTTGGAAACTAATTTAATTGAATATCAGGTCAAATTATCAAAGTGGCCCAAATAGTAAAATATTTAATAGACGGATCATCATATAAGAATTTAGCCCAAGGTGTCCATTTAATTCATTTGGTTGAATTCTCATTAAAAGTTCACACTTAGAATTATTTTACTTTTTTATTTGATGAGTTGTCATGTAAGTTATTCCATTAGGGTTAGGAAAACTTATTTTGGAGGCCCATAAGTAGCATGGACGTTCACCTCTTATACACACACACAATTGATTTATGTTTTTTTGAGTTAATAATAATTCTCTTTGAGTTTTTCTTCAAGAATTGCTCTTAAGTTTCTTTTAGAAGCTGTTTTAATAATCTTTTAGGTTGTGGGAATCATTTTCAAGCTTTTTATTGCCAAGATCTTTTTCTTGGAGGGGGAATTAGAGCCATTGAAAGGAGTTGTGGATTTTTAATGTTTCTAAGGCTTCTTAGGATGTCATCTTCTCTTTTCTATCCTTAATTTATCGTTCCTTGCTTATTTAAGTTAGTTCTTGTTGTTTTGGCTTGCTGAGTTTATTGATTTTCGTTCTAGGTTAAAGTTGCTTAGAAAAAATTCTCTTATCTTGTTCTATCAAGAAACACATAAAAATTATGAGTTTTAATCTTTTCTTGTTATTTCAAACATTCTTACACATAACAATTTGATATTGTCTTTAAAATCACTTCTAACAAATTTGTTTGTGTTTTGTTTTTCTAGATCTGGTTGGGGCATTTTCTTGAGGTCCAAGGATGGTTTCTTTCCATCCAAGAAACCCTAATTCATTCTCTTTTGGACTCTTTACCAGCCAATTCATCTTTTTTTTTTGTTTTAATTTTGTTTGACTCTACTTTATGACAGTTAATTTGTTTTCGTTGTTTCTCGTTTCAGTTTACGTTCGTCTAAAGATCTAAGATAAATCTAAATTTGAAAAACTTTCCGATCCACTTCCACATTCACCCGTATCATTCTTTACCATTTGGTATTAGAGTTGGGCATTTTGGGTGTTCATGGTTGATTTCTAATTTTATTTCCATTCCAAAACAACCTAAAAGTAGTTTTTACCCAGAATTTTTTAGGAAAAAATATTTTTGAGTGAATAAAAATTTTTCAATTGATCTGAAATTTTATATACTGATTCTTGGCATTGTCTTACAATATAAAAAATAGTTCCCATGAAAAAAGTGATGGAAAAAGTACAGAAAAAAGAAAATACAAAATGAACAGAAAAAATAAAAAATATTTTTTGGGTTGAAGTTTTTGCCGAAACTTTCTAGATTAGATCTAAATTATTTGAGAAGGCTCCAGTTTAAATTTCGTGATTTTTTAAAATCGGGAACACCTTGAACAAAGTTTGTCAAGTTGCTTCACAATTTTTTACATTTTCAGGTTTCAATAATTTTATTGACTCTTAGCCTTAGATTTTCATTTGTTTTTGCTTTTTATTGTTCCTATACACATTCTAACACTTTATTTTTTCTTGTGTTAGTAGGTTAAAGCACGTTGCACATTCCTTCTTCCATGCAACACAAACAATTGGTGTCTAGCCATTTTTGGGCTCCTATTGCCGTTAGGATATTTGGTAGCTAGATTCTTTAACATCTGATCGATTGCCATAAATACTCTTAAAGGACTCACAATATTAATTCTTACCTCATTGAGAATTTAATTTTATTTTTGAGTGCATAACGGTGAGATTTGTTTAATTTTTTTTAGTGTTGTGTTTTTTTAGATTTGTCATAATGTCTCATAGTGGCAAAGGGAGTGATGACTAGAGTGACACACCATTAGTGACCATCAAAAATCTTGTTGGTTTCACAATGAAATTACAATGTGACCTCAATGAAGTTAATGATAAGTTTGAAAACAGGTTCGATAGGTTGCAACAGACTCTAGAGGATCGAGTTGAAACCGAAAGAAAAATGGATGTTATACTTCAGATAATGAACAATACCTTGCACCAGTTGCGGATTGAGCAAATGACTCAAAATTGGGGTGCTGATGATGATGTTGAGGTTGAAAAACCTTGTGCTCGCAGACATAATGCTAGATGTGTCCCTCGTGCAAATGATGATCCTTTGGTAACGAATGACTGTGTGACGCCTTCTTTGGCAAAACCAAATTTCAAAATCATTCAATTTCATGGAAAGAATGATCCCAAGGCATACTATGAGTGTGAATAAAAAATAGAACTTATGTTTCGTTACTATAGATGCCCAGAAGGTGAGAAAGTCCCACTGGTGACCCTTGAATTCTCAGACTATGCGTTGAGTTGGTGGACTCAACTTGGAATAAGTCGTCAATGAAAATACAAGAAAGAAATTACCACATGGGATAATTTGAAACAAGTCATGAGAAAATGATGTATTCCTTCTCATTACTATAGGGAGGTCAAAACCAAACTTCAACGACTTGTTTAGGGTAGTAGATCAATTGATGAGTACTTCAAGAAGATGTAGATGCTCATGCAACGAGCAAATGTGGAATAGGATGATGAGACCACTATGATACGTTTTATTGATGGCTTGACCGAACCTATAGCCAACACTTTGTAGTTACAAACTTACATAGATATAGAGGAGGCAGTTCACAAAGCCATTGAGATTAAACAACAATTGAAGGAACAAGACTCTCATTCATTCTTTGCTTCACAATATTACAAAGGTAATAGTTCTAATTCTGACTTTAAGAATTCGAAACTACCTGTTAATGCTAACAAGTTCTCTTCAAGTGGTGATACTAAGAAATCAAATTGGAAGAGTGGGGCTCCTATGAAAATGCAAATACCTTCTAAACAGCCCAGTTCAAATGGTTCAAACACGAAAAAAACTCATGAGATAAAATGTTTCAAATGTAAAGGACGTCGGCACTATAGTAGAGATTGCCCTAACATAAGACTTCTCATTATCAAAGAAAATGGTATACTTCTGATTCAGACATTCTGGATATGACCAAATTTATTGAGAATATGACCCATTCCAGTGATATGAAAGAGGCGGTTGTAGAACCACCAAATGAGGAAGAGGATTTTGTTGAATCCCATTGCCTAGTAGTATTTCGCACCCTCAATATCCAAATGAGGAATGATCTTGACAGTCAAAGGACTAATATATTCCATTCTTAGTGTTTCATTAAAGGTAAATTATGTTCACTTATTGTGGATAGTGGGAGTTGTGCTAATGTTGTTAGTAGTTATCTTGTGGAGTCTTTGAAATTACCTTGCTCAAAACACCCTAAGCTATACCACATTTAATGGCATAATGAATGTTCTGAAGCACGAGTTGCAAAAAAGTCCTTGATTACATTTAAACTTTGCAATTATGAGGATGCGGTATGGTGCGATATCGTCCCCATACATGTCGCACATTTACTTCTTGGAAGGTCATGGCAATTTGATCGTGATGTAATACACCATGACAAAGAAAATTGATATTCCATTATCTTTAAAGGGAAGAAATTTACTCTAGCCCCTTTGAATCCCAACGACATGTATAAAGATCAAATGAAGATGACGAAATTCTGTGAGGGGGTTAAGGGGAAAGGACAAACAAAAAAGACTGAGAGAAAAGAGACAATTAGTGTTAAAAGTCAAAATTCAAACGGCCCAATGGTGAGTGAATCCTCTAGTGGTAAAAATAGAGTGAAAATTCTATTTGCAAGAGTAAAAGATATGCAGAGAGCCCTATTAAAAAAAACCTTGTATTTTTGTGTGGTTTAGGCAAAATTATTTATCTTTAACTGACCTTAACAAATCTTTGCCTAGTGTGTTTAAATCTCTTTTGCAGGATTATATGGGTGTTGCAAATGAGGCCCTTAAAGGTTTACCACCTTTATGAGGAATTGAGGACCAAATTGATTTAGTACCCGGAGCATCCATTCCAAACCGCCCAGCTTATCGAAGCAATCCCGAGGAGACAAAAGATATGTAAAGGCAAATAGAGAAACTGTTAGAGAAAGGGTACATTAGAGAAAGTTTTAAGTCCTTGTGTCGTCTTTGTCTTATTGGTGCTTAAGAAAGATGGTTCATTTCGAATTTGTGTTGATTGTCACCCAATCAACAAAATAACAGTAAAGTATAGGCACCCAATCCCTAGACTTGATGACATGCTTGATGAGGTACATGGTTCAACAATTTTCACTAAAATTGACTTAAAAAATGGTTATCATCAAATTCGTATGAGGGAAGGGGGTGAATGGAAAATATCCTTTTAAACTAAGTTTGGATTGTATGAATGGCTTGTTATGCCTTTCGGTCTAACTAATGCACCTAGTACTTTCATGAGATTAATGAATCATGTTTTAAGGCCTTATATAGGTAAATTTGTGGTAGTATATTTTTATGATATGCTAATTTACTCAACTTCTTTAGATGCTCATGTTTTTCATGTTAAATTTGTTTTGGACATTCTAAGAACTGAAAAATTATTTGTCAACCTTGATAAATGCACTTTTTGTTGTGATAAACTAGTTTTTTAGGGTTTATAATAAGTGCTCAAGGTATTCATGTTTTGATGAGGATAAAGTAAAGGAAATAAATGAGTGCCCACTCCTAAATCAATTATCGAGGTGAGATCTTTCCATGGTTTAGCAAGTTTTTTTAGACATTTTATGAAGGATTTCTCCACTATTGTCGCCCCATTAACTGAGGTTATAAAAAAAGCAGTATGTTTCAAGTGGGGTGAAACTCAAGAAAAGGCTTTTCAAGCCTTAAAGGATAAGTTATGTTCTGCTCTAGTTATTGAATTACCTGATTTTTCTAATACATTTGAACTTGAATGTGATGCTTTAGGTATTGGAATTGGTGTCGTGTTGATGCAAGATAAAAGGCCAATAGCATATTTCAGTGAAAAATTAAATGGGGCACAATTGAACTACTCAACTTACGATAAAGAGTTATTGGCATTGGTGCAATCTCTCCAAGTGTGGCAACATTACTTGCTGCCCAATGAATTCATTATACATACAGATCACGAGTCCCTTAAATGGCTAAAGGGACAAGGTAAGTTGAGCAAAACACACACCCGATGGGTAGAATTTATAGAAACATTCCCATATGTAATTACGTACAAAACAGGTAAAGAAAATATAGTTGTTGACACCTTATCTTGTAGATATTCTTTGATAACTACATTAAATACTAAAGTCTTATGATTTGAGCATATAAAATATTTGTACACAAATGATGCTGATTTTGCACATATCTTTGCTAATTGTGGGAATAGTGCCTTTGACAAATTTCATCTTATAGATGGGTTTCTTTTTCGCCTAAATAGGTTATGTGTACCAAATTACTCCATGAGAAAGTTACTAATTCATAAGGCATACAATGGAGGCTTAATGTGACACTTTGGTGTTGCCAAAACACTAGATATTATACAATAACACTTTTATTGGCCGAACATGAAGAATGATGTTGAAAAGGTATGTTTTAAGTGCATTGCTTGTAAATAAGAAAAATCTAAGGTAATGTCTCATGAACTCTATACTCCTTTGTCGATTCCTTCTTCACCATAGGTAGATTTATCCATGGATTTCATTCTTGGTTTGTCGTGAACTAAAAAGGGTCGAGATAGTATATTTGTTGTTGTTGATAGGTTTTCAAAAATGGTACACTTTATTTCTTGTCACAAAACAGATGATGCTACACATGTGGCAGTCTTATTCTTTAAAAAAGTGGTGCGACTACATGGAATACCTTACACAATTGTCTCTGACAGAGATGTAAAGTTCCTAAGACACTTCTGGAAGGTATTATGGGGTAAGCTTCGTACTAAATTATTATATTCCACTACATGTCACCCCCAAACCGATGGCCAAACTGAGGTAGTAAATCAAGTTTTAGGTGCTTTACTACAAGCTGTTGTGGGTAAAAACCTTAAGAATTTGGAAGAATGTTTACCATTTTTTTGAATTTGCATACAACCGATCTATTCACTCTACAACTAGTTGTTCACCATTTGAACTTGTTTATGGTTATAACTCATTAACTGTACTTGATCTTGTGCCATTACTTATAGAAAATATTTCTAGTTTAGATGGCGAGAAGAAAAATGAGTTGGTGAAATCAATGCACGAAAAGGCAAAACAACGAATTGCAAAAACAAATGACACAAAAGCCAACAAAGCTAACAAGGAACGCAAACAAGTTATCCTTGAACCCAGTGATTGGGTTTGGGTCTATATGCACAAAGAGAAATTTCAAAGTAAAATGAGGACTAAATTGGAGACCCTAGGGGCGATGGGCCTTTCAAAGTACTCAAGCGAATCAATGAAAATGCCTATCAAATAGATCTGCTTGGTGAGTACAATATAAGTTCTACTTTTAATATTGCTGATTTATCTCCTTTTTGAGGAAGGGGGAAATGATGCGAGTCTCAAGTCCCAAAACCAGCCTCATGAATGTGACGGGCTCAAATTTCCTCAAGGCCCAAGAATTAGGTCGAAGGCCAAGCAAGATTAAACGGGACCATCCAAGACTTCATTACCAAGGCCCTAGATACGTACACAATCAAAAATGAAAATCAAGATTCACTTTCTTGTTTTCAAGAAAATCAAGAAACCAAATCTTAGTCCAATTTTGTTGTTTCGGACAATTTCAAGAATCAAGATTTCAAATCTTGGAAATCTTGGTCCAAGAAACGGAATCTTCCAGCCAAGTCACATTGAATTTCATGTACGAGCTTGAATGAGCCATTTTCGAGAGCAAACGGATCACAAGACAAAGTTCTTGAAAAAATAGCCCATTAAGATGTCTACAAGCCCATCTTAAAGTTTGGAAAGTAATTTAATTGAATATCAGGCCAAATTATCAAAGTGGCCCAAATTGTAAAATATTTAAACTATAGGTCCAATTTTATTTTAATAGGTTGATCATCATGTAAGAATTCAGCCCAAGGTGCCCATTTAATTCATTTGGCTGAATTCCCATTAAAAGTCCACACATGGAACTATTTTGTTTGTTTTTTTTTATGAGTGGTCATGTTAGTTATAACATTATGGTTAGGAAAACTTATTTTTGGGGCCTATTAGTAGTATGGACATTCACCTTTATACACACACAATTGATTTATGTTTTTTTGAGTTAATAATAATTCTCTTTGAGTTTTTCTTCAAGAATTGTTCTTGAGTTTCTTTTAGAAGCTGTTTTAAAAATCTTTCAGGTTGTGGGAATCATCATTAAGCTTTTTCTTGCCAAGATCTTTTTCTTAGAGAGATAATTAGAGCCATTGAAAGGATTTGTGGATTTTTAATGTTTCTACGGCTTCTTAGGACGTCATCTTCTCTTTCTATCCTTAATTTACCATTCCTCTATTATTTAAGTTAGTTCTTGCTATTCTGACTTACTGATTTTATTGATTTCCGTTATAGGTTAAAGTTGCTTCAAGAAATACGTTCTCCTATCTAGTTCCATCAAGAAACACATCAAAATTAGGAGTTTTAATCTTTTCTTGTTGTTTCAAACATTCTTACACAAAACAGTTTGATTTTGTCTTTAAAACCACTTTTAACAAATCTGTTTCTATTTTGTTTTTCCAAATTTGGTTGGGGTATTTTCTTGAGGTCCAAGGACGGTTTCTTTCCATCCAAGAAACCTTAATTTGTTCTCTTTTGGACTCTTTACCAGCCAGTTCATCTTTATTTTGTTTTAATTTTGTTTGACTCTCCTTTGTGACAACTAGTCTGTTTTTTGTTGTTTCTCGTATCAATTTACGTTCGTCTAGAGATCTGAGATAAATTCACGACTTTGACAAACTTTACGATTTGCTTATGCATTCATCCATCTCATTCTTTACCCTATAACATCATTTACAATAGTGGAATTAATAGCCCAAGAAATGGTTAAATTGTAACACCCCTATACCCGATTCGACCCAAGGAACCTGATATAGGAATATTACATTTGGTGCCAAGGTGATTTTGACTAATCACTAATATATTTGAACATTAAAAAAATTGTTATAACTTATATTTTAGTCCTTACTACTTGGAACATACTTGATCTTCCTAAGTACATGTCATTCTATTCAAAATTTTGAAACATAACCTTTTGGCACTTGGAGATGTGATGAGATGGATACTCACAACCTCAATTACAACTCTTTAAAATCACTGTACCTAGTCTGCGCTTGGAAAACAAAACCGTACACTGAGTAAAACTCAGTGGTATTTCTATAATCCAAATAACTAAAGACAATAGATTACAAATGTATAATTGAAATATAAACATATATTAATATTTAAATATTATAACAACCATATCATATTTCATTTGTTTCACAAATATCTCAATTCTCATACTAGCTATATAAATAGCTTTTCACAATCTATTTCACATTTCATTATACAATTGTATTATCCATTCCATATTCATTTCATGAGTATATAACTCATATGTTTCATATATTTGCAACATATTCCACATTCTATTTTCAAATCACTATTTCACTTCCATTTCTCATCCCATGCCATTTTGATATCAATTATAAAACTTTATTATTCATTTACCCCTATTAACATGACTCGGACTCGAACTCAAACGAATACACGGATCCAACCAAAACACACTAGGTTGGCACCCAGTGCCTCATCGGATAATTCAAAGTAATAATTTGACACCCAGTGTTTCATCGGTTAAACCAAAGTAAATTGGCACCCAGTGCCTCATCGAATTAATCTGAAGTAGTAAATTGACACCCAGTGTCTCATCGACTCGAAGTCGAAAAATCTCTTAAATTTTCCAATCCTATGGCATGCCATCTATATCCGACTCAACCCGATACAGTTAATAGGGTTTAATTTCACATTTCAGATATAATCAATATCCAATACTGATTTTTCATATAATCACATAATTACACAGATATTCATTTCAATTCAAAAATCAATCCATTCAATGTATATATATCTACTAATTCAATTCATTCAATCAATTATCAAAATATCAATTACTCACCTCTCAACTATTTACCATAAACATTAAATCAAAATTTAATAATTAATAACTAGATTTGGATTATAGAAATACAAACTAGAAATTTCAAGCTATTTCGTATCGACTTTATCTTTCTCCTTTTTAGTCAAGGATTCCAGTACGACGTTAGCTGCAGAATTAAAACAATTAAAAATCATCAATACAACACAATTCAATTTCATATTGAATATTTCAATTTTTACTCAAATATTGCCTAAATTTCAATTTAGTCCCTAAACCGAGACTAATTTTATTTCTTCACAATTAATCTTATATTTTCATGCAAATTCTATTTAAACTAAATTTAACTCCTTATTTTCACTTAAATTCATAAATTTTAAAATTTTCACAATTTAGTCCCTATTACTCAAATTTTACAATTTATTCTACAATTTAATCCTTTTTCATTTCTAACTTAAAAATCTACCAATTTAATCCCTAATACTAAAATTATTCAACAAAGACATCACTTAAAAACTCAATAATTTCTAAAATTTTGACATGGGTCGGATAGTATTTAATACCGGGATTTCAAAAACATAAAAATTACAAGAAAAATGGATTAAATTGACTAACCAATTGAGCTTTTAACTTTGAAACCCTAATTTCTCCTTCCTTTCTTTTCTTTCTTTTTCTCCCCGTTTCGTTTCTATCATGTTTCTTTCTATTTCTTTTTGTTTCTTTTATTTATTATATTTACTTATTATATAATATAATATAATATAATATAATATAATATAATATATATACTTAATAATTAAGATATAATATTATAATATTATAATATATATTTTAACTTTAAGTTTTATAAATATCTATCTTATGCGGCCTCAATTATGATCATTGGCATAATTGTTTATTTAGTCCCTTTAATTTTTCTTTAATCTATAATTCAACTTTCACCTTTTATGCAATTTAGTCTTTTTACCTAATTACTTTTAATTCAAGCAAATTCACCTAATCAAAACCTAATTAACTTCACAACTAGCTTCGTAAATAATTTTAATAAATATTTACGAATCTGATTTACGGTAACGGAGTCTCGAAAATGCACTTTTCGACACCCGTGACTATCGGGTCGTTACATAAATGATATCTGCTCCACTAGAATCAAATATAGAATCAAATGAACAGAAATTCATGGACATAATAAAGTTAAAGAAATGGGTTGCATTCAGAAATGAATGTGTTTTCTCACTAAATATGGAAATGACTTGAGAATTAATTGAAGTTTTTCGAATTATTATTTAATCAAATATTTGAAGTTCAAAAATAAAATAAAATAAATTAGTCATGGTGAATCTGCTGAATATATATTAAATATATTTTCTCATATATTCTTTTATGGTAAAGTTGTTATGGCTTTAACGAAATTAGAATTGGATTGAGAAAACACTTTAATTGGAAAATTAATTTAATAAATAATATTTATTTTGAGAAATAGAAAAAAAATGTATTGGGTTGGATTAAATTATAAACTGTTGGGTTAAAAGTCCAGGAAGCACATATAATTGAACTCAATATAGAAGAAGCCCAAAATCTCCTCATAATACATATGAGGGGCGACAACCCTAGTATATTTAACTAGGGTGTGTTACCCCCTTCTCCTAGTTAAATTAGGAGACTAGTTTTTCTATTAAATAAATATTATTTGTATTCTACTAATTTAACTAGGATTTTTCTATCCCTCTTTATAAATAGATGACACTGGTAGAGTTATAGATAACTTTGAGATATTGTTATTTTGCGCGAAAATAGTGAGAAATTTATTTTCTAAGTATACAATTTATTTTTTCGGAATAACAATTCTACCAGTTTCTATTGAGTGAGAATAACTTTCCTACTAAAAGTAAGAAATTGTTTCTGGTTCTGTGTTTGATTCGTGATTGTTCGAGCCCACACTCGAAGCGATTCATGATACGAAAATAGCAGAGAAGGTCGTTTGATTAAAAGTCGGGAATGTCTAGGATCTGTCTTGTACAAAACATAGGTACTTTTTGAGAAAAGTTTATTGCTATAAATATCACAAGTCAGCTCGATTTTCAAAATTTTAATTTTTCACTATGACACAAAACTGTTTTAAAATCAGATTTTTT
Source organism: Gossypium hirsutum (assembly GCF_007990345.1). Classification (NCBI taxonomy): domain Eukaryota; kingdom Viridiplantae; phylum Streptophyta; class Magnoliopsida; order Malvales; family Malvaceae; genus Gossypium; species Gossypium hirsutum. The sequence continues at coordinate 10,585,801 of NC_053445.1, read as the reverse complement.
TCCAACAATCCCTTGGGTTCAATCCTTGGAATACTCTGAGTGTTACATTGTAACACTTATAAATATTACAACTAACTTGTCACACTTGCAATCAAAGTCGCTTTTAATTCTCTATATTTTGTGCTAAGTCTCTACTCAGTGAACGAACACCGACATACGCAGTCACATCTAAGTCCTCCTTTTGAGAAATTAGATTGTAAACACAACTTGTTTACACTTTAATTGCAGTAAAAAAATATGTTCCTCGATGAATAAGTAAACGCTCTCAATATTCGATACATAAACCTATACAAACCTCTCAAATCTATAAACATTCAAGACTTGCTTACATACTAGAGATCAGCTTCAATCCCTATGTAATAGCAAGATACAATGAATTAATAAAGTTCAATATAAAGTAGAATACTTGGAAATATGTATTTAATGTAGTCCTGGTGCAATCTTCAAATTTCAAGGGATTCGATTGCTTGATTTGATCCGATCCAATCCAATTTTCAAAGATTTGTTGCTTCACGAGATGGATTTGTAAATATGGGTAGCACACGACTACAAAATCATTTAATTCATTGCCCAAGTGATTTGGTTGAAAAGATTTCCAACTCCAAATAAGACAAGTTATGTTGCTAGACGAAATGTTAGGGTGAAGTGGCCATTTTCGGCTAGCACTTTGATAGCCACTTCAAAAACACTTGCCTCCTTTATCAAGGTTGATCAGGCCTTCCATATTTAGAGCACAAAACCATCTTCACAAGGTAAGCTTTACTCCATCTTGATTTGCCCAAATCTCATCAAATCAATTGTCATATAATTATAAAAAAAATATATCATAGTCTATATATTCTTAGATTGCATATATCAATATACAAGGTAAGTAGATCGCATAAGAATCCTTTAAAAATAAACTTACTTGATTCAATCTTTTCTCAAATGGTAAACACAAGATTGGATGCAAAATCCTTAAAAAGAGAGAAGCAAATCATCAAAATATTTTGATAAAATATGCCAACAAATAAAGCAAGTTATATGTCTGGCACAATATTAACTGAAGTCAACACAATATTAATTTGGTTAAATAATTTCATTTAGTTTGTTTAATGAATAGATTTTATTTTTAATGTAATCATAAAATAAAAAGATAAAGAAAAAAGAATATTAATTGGTCAAAAATAAAAATATTAAAAATTTATTTAAAATATTAAAACTTTGTACCAATTAGTAAGGATACATCTATATAAATTGATATTAGTTGAGAGTGACCAAAACACCAAAAAAAAAATAAAAACATAAAATAAAACTTATATAATTTGATATCGGTATAGGACAGAAGCGACATATACATACGGAACGCCAAAGACATGATCTGTACGAGGCCATCCCAGCCATTAACTTTTACCCATATACTCCCAGGTTTATACGAGTGTAATTATTATATTGTTGTCCTTTTTTTATTGCAACATTATTGTTATCATATAAAACCCTCCGTAAAAGTAACCGACAGAGAAGAAGGGAAAGTGTCGGTGGAGAGTGCCCCCTTTTTGTCCTTTTCAATACAACATTGTATGATTAGATCCAGAATTCATGTTTTTCTTGTTCTAAAATTAACTGATGAAAATCATTTTAAAATAATGATGTCCAGTCTGAATCCGATTTGAGGATATGCTTTTATTTTTCATATATTACAAAATATTTATATTTAAGGTTTAGATAAGATTTATAGGGCCACTTTAAGAGCTTAGCTAATATGGACCTTGAGGTTAACAATGGCTTGGACCAAGGCTCTCTTCTGTTAAACAGGATACATAGTTTTAAAAGTATAAAAACTAAGGCTCCCTTTGTTTTACTTACAATAATTTTCGAAAAATAATTTTTAGAAAATAATTTACTTTTCTAGAAAAGTTGAGAATTTTTTGTGTTTGGATAAATCTATATAAAATATTTTTTATTGTTTGACAAATTTCTTAAAAATATTTTATAAAAATTATTTTCAATAAAACAAACTTACATTCGAGATTTTCTTATATTTTAATTGTTTAATTGAGTTTATTTTACATCTATAATTTTATATTTTACATTATTTTTGCATATATTAAAAATATTTTGTTAAATTTAGGTCCAATACAGCCATTTTTTAGTTGCATGATTACCAAATGAATTTTTATTTAAAAATGTGATATCAACAAAATTGACAAAAAAAAATTAATAATGTCAACAATTGGACTTTATTTTCAAATCTAAAAAGTAGAGGGACTAAATTCTTGAAAATAAATGTACGGGACTAAATTACAAATTTGTAAAGAGTATATAGAGACTTATGACATATTTTAACCTTTATACTTCAAAACATTTATTATTAATATATTTATAATTATAATAAATATTTATTATTTTTGGCGAATAATAAATATTTATTATTAAAATATTAATATTGAATATTTTCAATAATATGTGATGAATATTATTTAAAATTATTATTTTTAAAATTTATTATTAAATAAATTTTAAATATTTATTAAAACAATAAATTATATTAATAATTTATTATATGACTAATATAAATAATTAAATAAGTATGTTTAATAATATTGAAAAATATAATATTTTAAATATTTTAAAAATAAAAATAAATTTTATTATTAATATAATAAAATTAAGCTTGATTTAAGTTAATTTTTATATAAAAATAAAATTATCTATCTAGGAGCTCTTTACCGGAAAATGACTAACGCTTTTTAAAAGAGTAAGTCATTTTACAGGTAAAAAGGGCTTATTTTACGTTGACTTGCAAGTTATTTTTTGTCGACCAAACTGTTTTCTGTGAAACAAACACAGGAAAATGCAGAAAGTATTTCCGTAAGACTTTTTACATGTAAACAAACGGACCCTAAATTCATAATATTCACAAAGTAGAAGGACTAATAGTAGAATTCAACCATTTCGTTCATTTGTTATAAAAATGAGCATTTTACGTAAATGAGACATTAAAGAAAATGAGTAAAAAAAATCAGGGAGGTATAGTACTAGGAGTTAAATTCCATTCTACCATTTTTTTACTTAAAAAATAAGCAAATGACTCTCTATACATTAGATTAAAGGGAAATTTGGTACTTTCTATTGAAAATTTCATCCATTAATACTGTCAAAAGCTGGTGTGATTGACAAAATAACCAAACAAATACATGTGAAAATTTCATCCACATGTACCTCGTTCTGACTTAAAGAGACTAAATTTTAATAGTAGAAATGGATGAAATTTTTAACAGGAGGATCAATTTACTCTTTAATCTAATGTACATGGATTAATTTACTTATTTTTTAAGTAGAAGAGGTAAAATCCAATCTGACTCCTAAATATATAAGGGCGTCTATAGTACTTTTACCAAGAAAATACTAGGTTTTCATGTTTTAAGTTACGTGGAAAGTTAATGAAGTTTTGGCTCAAATAACAAAAGTAAGGTCTTGAGATCATGAGTGCTCATGTTTAAGTTCCACTTGTGTTAACTATTAATTTCATTTGAGTTAATTATTTAGTTCATTACTTACAATTAGTTCTAATAAAAAATATTGATATAATTATAAATTGTAACTTCAAAAAGAATTATATATGAAAAGAATAAACAATTTAGGATGTGTTTGATTCACAATTTTTTCCCATAAATGTTTGTTAGTTGATTCATATAATTTATTTTCTAATTTTTTTAAAGTATGATTTTTTTTAAAAGTAGAGAATCTCTTATGTTTAAATGATTAAAAGAAAAAAAGAAGGTTTTCGTTTGGTTATTTTCTAGAAAATTTATTTATTTTTCAGATAAAAGTATTTAATAAATATTAAAATATTAATAAATGCAATATTATTATTCCAAAAGCTTAAATGCTCATTTTTTCACTCAACGGAGCACTTTTCTCTAGCTTGATACTTGTACTTTTAATTATCCCATTTTAATACTCAAGTTTTTTCTATATCCACTATTCTAATATTTTTTTTTGTAATGTCGTAAATTGTAGATGATGTGACAAGGCACATGGTAAAATGTCATGCCATCATTTAAAAAAACCAACATTTGTATAAATTTTTAAAACATATAAAAAATCTAAAATTTCAAAAATAAATACATATAAAAATTCAAAAAATAATTAAAATTTTAGAGAACTACAAAAAGATAATGAATTTATATAAAAATAATAAAGAAAAATATTTTCAATTTTCATCCAAAAGCAAATCTTCAAATTCTTACGATTCCATGCACAATTTTTTTTCCTTCATCCAAAATCTTAAAAAACACAAAATTTACTCTTTAGGCTTTGCTTGATACGATGAAAAATGGATGGAAATTAGAGAAAAAACCTAGAAGGATAAAAAAATATTTTTTTTCCATTAACATGTTTGGTAGTTGGTAGGAAAGATGGAAATATATTTTATTTTCCTCTATTGCTTGGTAAAGTTGAAAAGGCATAATGTCAAACTTAAACCTCAATGTTTGCATATTTTATCAATGAGACCGTTGGATATAGTTGGCATGCTATAGGATTGTGAGTACTCACCTGTATGTGTTATATGATTTGGGCATTGAGGCCCTGAGGCATGTTTAGAGAGATAAGGGAATGTGAGCTAAGATCCATTCAACGATGCATTTTTGGTGTGATGGAGAATGTTAGCTATGTGCTTCATTTTTGGGGATATGTTCGACTCTAGTAGTCATTTGGCGTGTTGGAGATTCGTGTATCTGATTTGTGGTGGTAGAGCCCACTTTCATGTTTCATAACTCAAGTGCCAAATTATCTTTAAATATGATTGCATTTATTGTGATGTGTGTATGAAAGTGTATGTGATGACTATGTAAATGGACCATTAGATATGCATGATTAAGTAAAATATGACACTAATGTTGGAACTGTTGAGATTATGTTATATGGTTAATTTGATAATGCTTGATGAAATGTTTGCATGGTAGTTGTTCTAGGCATTCACTGAGCTTGTTAACCTCACTCCCTTTTTAACCATTGTAGATTAGTTAAGTGTTGATGTGAATGGTGTGGTTCCGTGGGGTGATCCAAGCAAGTCCAATTTCGCTTTTTCGTAGGTGTTTATTATTTGTTTAAGTTTTGGGAATAAGCAATGTGGTAGACTTTTTGCTGATATTTGCCATAATATTTTTGGATGTCTCCATAGCTTATTTGTTCTTAGGATTTAAAGAATTGAATGGAGATATGTTGATTTTTTCTTGGACTTATTTTTGATGTTTAAAACTATTATTATGGTCGTTTTGACACTTATTTGATATGGTAAAATATGCATTTTGAATAGACTTGAGTTAGATTGGTTTGTATGCTTGCACTGCTGTATTTTTAAGGTCAGGAGAAGAGGTATCAATATTCATGTTCTAAAAACGAAACCTCTATGATTTTCAAATGTACAGAGAATTAGAATCGTAATTTGATATCGATACTATATCACGAGTATCGATACTCGAGGTAAAATTACCGATACCTTTCAAAAGGTACCGATAAGTTCTAGTGTGTTATTTTTGGGCGAGAAACAAAATGTTGTTTTGGTATCGGTTTTTCAATCGGTAACGATACCGTGTAAGGAAAATATTGATACCTATGTTCTAGTATCAATACCTACGTAGTCAATTTGGAAATTTTGCTAAGTGGTCCTCATGTATGTATGAATGTTATCATATGATCAATTAAAATGTGTGTAGCAAGTCTTCATGAAAATTAGGAGTATATTTGACTTAAAAATTGAGTAAATGCTAAAATGGAAGACGTTTCTTTAGTATTGAGTTCATTTGTACTGTATGTGATGTGAGACGTTGGTGTGGCATCCTGATATTTGGGCTCGGTGATTGGGCCGGGTATAGGGTGTTATAGGGGTTATTTGTAAAAGCATTAAACTAAGGGGGTGAGCTAAAGAGTTCAGTCTAGGCTTTAACTTATAACAAATTGTCATTTAAAACATATATTTTTGAATATAGTAGAAAATATATAAGTAGTGCAAATTCACAAAATCTTGATATGCATGATGATGTCAATGCAAAGTTTTCAAAAATTAGTGCAGAATTTTCAGAAAAATTTCTTACCCAACTCCACTATACATCAAAAAAGAGTTCCTCAGAACTCATCCATCCAATAACACACCAAAATTGTGGACAAGCCACCAAATAATGCAGACAAGCTGCCAAAATAGACAAGTACGTGGACGAGCCACCAAAATCGTAGATATATTGCTAGAATAGATATGTGGATATACCACCATACAGGTCATTAAACTTCTAGAATCTTCCTCCCTTCAATATCATCCCAACCCCATGTTATGTGACATGTCATACAGAAACAGAATCAGAACAATGGGCATGCTTAACATGCAATCAAATATGGTGGTTTCATAAATTTATCTCGTATTAAGAGATCAGATTAACATAAACAAAATCGTGTCATAATATCACAAAACACGAGTGTCATAACATAACATATTTCATTATCATACAACAAATTAAACATCACAGAATTCAAATCAGAGCATTTACCTTAGATTCAGAATCAATAAGCATTTTAGCACTTCCCAATCATCACTTAATCATGTTTCGGAACATATATTATTCATATATTAAACCTAATTTATTAATGTGAAAAAAATAATTAATGTATACATTTTATTTGTTAACACTCACACCTTATTTCGCAACTCGTAGCACTACACCGTAAAAATCTGCACTTTCGCACCTTAACCATTAAACGACCGTTGATCCAAAAACAACATTAAATTGTTAATTTAACACCTAAAACCAAACTTGAAACAATTCCAAGAGTTTGGCCAAAACAACATTTCAATTACGAATTTTCAAATTTGCTAAAACAAGGAAACTTACATTGTTACAACGCCTAACGAGTGTGCGAATAAAACCCAACTTCACTACTGGTTCTGGGATGCTACAACCAGTACCTACAATCAATTTTATACTAAAAATAAGTAATTAAAAAATGTAAAAAAAAACCTTATGAAAACTCAACTAAAACAACAACTATAAGCGAAAATAATTTGTCACTAGCTTTCAACAATATCGGCATTTACTCTACACATTTACCACTTCCAGATTGACGAATGTAGGGAAAACGAAAAAAACATTAAAAAAATAATTTAAAGCTGATTAGAAGAGTTAAATAACAATATCTAAAAGCTGGAAAAGGGTTGCAAATGCGATACGAACAACAACCCCTAAATGGTGCTAGATGGGGCAGTGCAACACTAAGGGTGGCTCAAAGAAGGGCTGTTTTGTATCGACATAGTGAAAGGGGTGTAGGGGGTGATTAGGAATTGTTTAAGGCATGAAAAATAAGAAAAATGAGGGATGAAATTGAAACATAAAAAAGTGTTTTAAAGTTTACCAATTAGCAGCCACAATCGAGACTTTAAGGGGGAGACAACACACCCTTACGACAGCGATTAAAAGGCTAACTTAGGCGGCTTTTAGGGAACGTTTAAGGGCGGAAGAAAAAATTGTTTTGATAAAAAAAATTTAATCATGAAAACTCCAGATCCGAATCTAAAATAAATTGGTAGCAAAAAGGAAGGGAAAAAGATAATCAAATGACACTTACACAAGACAGATGAAGGGGAAAAATGGTGTTTTCTGTGGCAATAATGGAGGCTATTTTTAAGTGATAAAAATGATAGATTTGAGACTAGAAAATTAGTGGAAAACAATAGAAAAATAATGGAGAAAAAAAACAATAAATCACTTCCAAAAGAGAAGAAATGGATGGCAAAAAGGATGCTAAAAAAGGGAGGGGCGATGGTTCTAAAGATGAGAAGAGAAAAGAGAACAAAAAATTATGAAAAGTGTAACACCCTATACCGGTCTGGATGTTGACTCAAGCTATAAGATGATACAACAATAAAACTTTAACATTATTCATAACTTTAATCAAACATAACTAAAATAATTCATATGCAATCATTTTCATGCTAACTAATCGAATTAGGACCTAAATCGAGTATTCAGAACATTTAAAACAAGCTGGGAGCAAATCTGGATTTAATTGAAACTTTTACAAAATTTTGAAGAAAAAGTGAAAATAGGGGTCACATGTCGTATGATAGAGCTCACCTCGTATGGCTTCAGAACATGGCCGTGTGGCCAACTTTGTGATAGACCGTGTAGCTTTCAAACTAAATTTTACACAGTCGTGTCACACGCATTGTGCTAGACCATGTAGGATTCGAAAAAGAGGTCACACAACTGTATCTCCAGGCTATATAACTTACTAAGACCATGTGGACTAAAACTTTACCAAATTTTAAATATCACACGATCGTGTGGCAGACCGTGTGTACCTAAAAATATCTTACATCACAAGGCAATTCCACCACAAAAACTTGGCTTTCAAGTCATGCACTAAACCAACTCTAAACATCACTAACATATATCAAAATTTTGCCAAAACATAACCATTCACATCCAACCTGTTTGCATAACCAATATGCCCTCATTGGCACAGCAATTCAATAAAATAACTTGAATCATGCAAACTCAAATGTAACAACCATTTAAGATCCAAATCTTCCATAACAAAATTAGCCATTCAACCTACCATCACATTCACATATACACTATTTCCATCTATGACATAACATACTTACAATGACCATTTATATTAAGGTACCAAATATAGCTGCCAATTCATTGGCATCTTATGTCAACTTTATCAACCAAAATACCAAAATTGGCAAAACAAACTATAATTCAAGTTCATATAACTCATTACATAAATGATTAAAACATATACATAAAGAAACCCTATTTACATGCCACTCATAACCAGGCCAAAATAAACAAATAAATACCGAATAAGTTTTCAGATAATGTGATCTTCTACAAGGTTCCAATCGACAACAAAAGTCTGACTATTTGCAAAGAAGGAAACCAAAGAAAGCAAACTTCAATAAGCTTAGTAAGTTTGTAACCAAAACAACTCATACATGTTAACTTAATTATAAAACATACAAAACATGAAATTAACAACCCTGGCCATATATCATCGTTTAACTTCCCAAAATACATAAACCTGGATGAATCATATCATCAAAACATAATGTGTCAAATAACCATACACTAAGATACAAATTATCATAACATCTCATACCATTTTCCTTCTAATAGATAATTGTTTTACCCAAAGAACCATAGCAAATCAACTTCAGATACACGGGAAGAAAATGCCCCTACAAGCTAACATAAGGACATTAATCGATACACGATGCTACTTACACAAGCTTTAGAGAATCCACAACACATGCAGGACCTCAAGCCATCGGTACAATATCCATCACTGGTATATAGTACCTGCTAAACACACTGGCATGAAGCCTACTAATACACCGACACAAAGCTTCCTATGCACTAAGTTCACACGGGCTTATCTTGTTTTTTCGAGACATTTCAACTCAACTTTCTACTTCTATTTCATAAAACATCAAATTAATCACAAAAACTTTCAATTTCATTTAATTAAACACGTAATAAGTATAATAATTATAAACATAGTAAATGTAATACAAACTAACCAAAACACAATAGCTAACAACATGCGACGATAATTACTCGACGACTTTTCCTTTCCCTATTTATCAACAGTCTAGTTTATTTCTTAATCTAAATATAATAGTTTAATTCAATTAAACAAATCAAACATCTTAAACACTTAAATTTATGAAATTAACCCCTTCATAACATTTTACACATTTACCCTAAACTTTCACTTTTTATTCAATTTAATCCCTAAAACTGAAATTCTCACAATCATCATAAATTAGCCCAAAAACTCTTGTGTCAATTTTTATATGCTTCCTAAACAGTCCAATTTTATCATTTTATCACAAAAATTACATAATATTTTACAATTTTAACAACTTAGTCCCTAAACTTTAAAATTACCTAAATCACTTTACAGAATAATCCTATTTAACTATCAAGCTTAGTAAACTATCATAAAAATTCATAAACATCACAAATTCATTCATGGTAAAATTTTAAACATTTAAAAACTTTCCAAATTAGTCTTCAGGTTATCTAGATTAAGCTACAACGATCTAAAATATATAAAAATTACTAAAAATGAAATAAAAATTGACTTACTTGCAAGGGACTATATTTGATCGAACCTCCAAGCTTTCAAAATTGGTGAAACGGTTGAAAATGAAAACAAGAAGGAAGATGACAAAGTTTGGTTTATGTTTTAACTAATATTATTATAACATTTTAATTAAAATTAACATATAACTTACTATTTTCTATTCATTAACCATCCACCTTAAGGTAATATGGTTTAATTCCTAATTAAAACCATCCATTCATGATTGTATATTCATTTAACACATATAACTTAATAACGACTTACTTTTGCAGCTTTTATGATTTAGTCCTTTTTACTCAATTAGTTATCTAAACGTTAAAATTTCCTAACTAAATTTTAATACGACATATTAATAACCTTATAAATATTAAATAAATAATAAAATATCGACTCATTGGTCAAAATTATGGCCTCGAAACTACTATTTCTGACACCACTGAAAATGGGTTGCTACAAACAGAGTGGGAAAGAAGAATATTGGAGGACAATAGCAAATGAGAGTAATTAAATATTGAAGGACAATAGCAAATGACAGTAATTAGACTCTACAACATAAAAAAATAAAATAAAATAACAAACATGATAAGTAACCCTAGGTTAATAAAAGGGAACGACACAAAGCTTAAATGAAAAAGAAAATGTGAGCAAGGGGAATCAAACTTGGGTCTCTAAGTTAATTACATTGTCTCTTTATTCACCACTAAGACAATTACTCAACGTTGCTATAAGTTTACAAACTTTTAACTAAAAGTCACAGCGTGACAACTCCTTATAACATCCCAAAGACGGGCTTGGAAATTTTGACCTCGCAAGTGAAGGGTTCGCCAGTAGTAGTGTATGCCTAAAGATGTGGTATGGGGTTCACCAATTTCTCTGAGACCGCTAATGTATTGGTGAGCTGGGGTTCGCTAGTCAAAGATATAATCAGACTCAAATTAGGAAATAAAGATTTAGTGAGTCTAGGAATACTTTACATACAAGTAACAACTTTCCTAAGTCAAGTAGGGTATCCAAAAACTATCAAGACTCTTAGGTCTATAAATATGACCCTTAATTTTGTGAAATTATTCACTGAATATTCTGCCATCAAAGTCTCTGTTCAAAGTTTAGATCGTAGTTATCAAGGTAAGTCTTTGTCTTATTGGGTGTGATTGTCCAAGTTCGTATTGCTTGAATTCTGTATGTCTTGTTCTGCTTAAGTAATATGTGTGCATATTTTTTGCGAATCAACCAGACTGTTTGCCAGTAAGGATAAAGGCAAGCTAAACTTGTTTAAGATTCTTCGTTTCTCGGTGAGTGATTTGGAATTATTTGAAGTAAGGATAAAGGCAACCAGACTGTTTGCAATATTGTTCAGTTTATACTGATATATTTTTGTTAAAGATTTGTTTCTGAAACAAGTTTCAAAGTCAAGTTTTTCGAAAAGATATATTTTAAAGCTACGAACTTCTGGTTTCAAATATGGCTCGAAAATATGATTTTTAAAGCATAGTTTTGTGTGAGCTCTTATGAGAGCTAAATTTTAAAAAATGTTTAAAAAAATGGTTTTATAAGTTGTGTATTAGCAAAGCTCCCTCGTTAGTGATAAATTGTGCATCAACGAAGCTCCCTCATGAGCTTATTGATAAGTTGTGTAATAGTAAAACTCCCTACGCGAGCTTAAGTGACAAATTGTGTATCAGCGAAGTTTGAGTCACTCTTGCGACCTAAGGTAGACTATGCTCGAAAGTGTGAACTGGTCTTGCGAGCTAAGGCAGACCCTGTTCAATGAAAAGGTTTTTCTGAAAAGTGCAAGCTGGTTTCACAATTTCAGGGCGAACCCAGACTCAATTTTTAAAAGGATTTTGATAAACGAAATAAGCTTTACGATTTTAAGGTGAGCCTTACCAAGTATGTTTTAAGAAAAGGCTAATGGGTTTTCAAATCCTTTTTCTAAAGACATGTTTCCTCATAGAATATGCAAATTGGATCTCACAATGTCACCCACAAACCCAACATGCGAAACGGTTTCAATACTAAAGTTTCTTTTATTTTTTAAAAAATCTGCTTCTAGAACATATCGAAGGTTTCTGATTGTTCACTAAGTTCATCATGAACCTACCCACTCCTTTCTTATTTCTTCTCAACTAAGTAGGTCGTAGATTAGCATTGGCAAGGTCGATGATGTGGCGAGGTGCACTCCTAAGTAGATGTCGGTGAACCTGGGTTAAAGGTGATCGGATTATTGTTATGGGTTCTAGGAATTATTACAATATTTTTGATTCCATGATTATGACAATGATAATTAAGATGTTTTGTTACGTTTAAATTCTAATATATTGATTTGTGAACCATGTTTTTAAAGTATCTGATCATTTCATAAATAAAAATTGATGTTATTTAGGCATGAGTATATTATGATTTTTTTGCATGCCATATTTACATGCGTACCCCTGTAGTGGTTGTTTTATTACATGTGAACCACTGGTAAAATGTGCCAACTCGTGTATGCTTGCGAACACATATTTTTACGTGAATCTTACTAAAGTATGATATCCTCTGCATGCATGCTCTTTTGTTTGTGAAGTTTGCTTATTTGTAAATGCATGTTGGTTCTATGAACTGATGATATTATGTAAACACTTAGGCTATGTGTTTTCCTGAGAAGCATCTTAAATATGTGAGCTTATGTTCTACATTGCATTGTATATTTTTTTCTTGATTTGCAAACTATTTTGTTGAATGTAACTCTAAGTTGTGCTGCGAACTCTTAACTATGTTTTTAAGCTTGCGAACCTTCTTATGTTTGGTTATGAAGCTCGCATGATTACATTCTGTTTCTGCTGCTGTGTTTTGAATTAGCACAACTAATGTTAAAGACTTAAGTGGTACGTTGGAAGTTAGGTTGGGAGTCAACGGAGAGTCACTTCGGTGGCTAATGTAGCTCTCCAAATTCGGGTCGAGACTTTTAGGCCGGGTTTGGGGTGTTACACTCATGGTCCACTAACCTAATTTCTTCTAACCTTATTTTTAGGAGGTGAAAAGCTCTCCCCAGTATAGACCGTTACGAAAGCTATTTACCATCCGTTCATCCAATGACCTTGTCATTTGTGTATTATTCTCATAGGATATCCTTAATTTCTTTTAGATAAAATTTACTCTCCCAATATGATCCAACTTTATCTCATGATAACCATTACATCTTCAGTCATGAAAAATTCAATTACTAACACATAGTTTTTAAACTATTTGTCTTAAGATAAATGACTTGTGACCATGTTACTTTTCCATCTATCATGCAATATCGATGAGAGGATATGATTTACCTTTTATGGGTTATGATTTCCATTATTGTAAGTGAGACTATGTCATGTTGAAGTTGTACATCCAACGTACCAGCTTTTGACTCTATTACCAATTGAACTTAGACTTTTAACACATCAAATTATACAAGTCATGCACACATAGTGTAACGCCCCAAAATTTTAAGAATTTAATTGTGCGATTCTGTAGTAATTAGATTTCTGTATCTCTGGTTCTGTGCTCTGCTTCTGTGTTTAAGGTCTAGAGTTCAAGTCGCATCATTAAAAGTTTTGTTGTTTTTGAAATCAACCTATAAGCACACGTTACGCACTTAAGTCCGATTCAATGTGAAACTGTGACAAGAATGAGCCTCCTAGTTCACCAGTTAAGCATCTGTCTGTATTCTGTCTAGTTCCAAGTTCAAATCCCATTGTATACGTTAGGAAAATATTTTTTTCAAATGCTAGAAATCTGTTTGGAAGTTAGGAAATTAATTAACGATGGTTTCTTTTTCTCCTATTTTTTTTACTTTTGTTCTTTCTTTTTGTCGTCTTTATTTTTTTCCTTCTTTTCGTTTTTATTATTTTGTTAACTGGAAGTGGTGAGGGACTATGAGGTTAATGAAAGTTTTGTTGTTTGTCACTTGTCAGAAGGCTATTGGTAAGTACCTTTCAATGCGAGCGTCTTCGCAATTTTTCTTTCGCTTTGTAAATTGTTTGGAACGGAGTATTTTTGTGAGTTGTGAGAATTTCTTCTTAAGATTGTATATTTACCTAGAAGGTAAGGCAATTAACAACAAGGAATAGCAACAAGACAATATTTGTGATTGTTGCTGAAGTTTCGGTAAGTTTGGGATGTCAGAAGGTTTCGTGTCGAAACTTTCGACGTAGGTATTAAGTGAGTAATTGAGAATTTCTGTTGATTAATTGGCTAAATTGTGTTACTGAATGCTTGTTTTAGGCTTCGAGGATCTTTAGAGTTGTTGCCTCTTTGAAATTTTTCCAGGTGCGTATCGGAAACCTTAGTTTTTGCAAGTTTCGCTCGCCGAAAATGATGGCTATCGATGCCACATAACCAGGCACACAAGCGTGTAACTAAGCCGTGTAAGCCACACGGGCGTGTGACTAGGCCGTGTGAGCACACAGGCGTGTGGCAAGCCGTGTGATCGATTGTATAACTCACTATTTGTTGATTTGAGGCCACACGGGCGTGTGCCTAGGCCGTGTGTGGCCATGTTAGTGTAAGGTTCACATGAGCAACGAAAACAGACATGTATTTAGGCCGTGTAACTCACTGTTTGTGGAATGAGACCACACGGCCAAAGACACGGGTATGTGCCCAAGCCGTGTAACTCACTATTTGGGGTATAAAAGCCACACAAGAAGGGACACGAATGTGTACCTAGGCCATGTGAGTCATATGGGCAAGGACACAGGCGTGTGTCTAAGCTATGTAACTCACTGTTTATGCTTTGGAACTACATGGGCAAGGCACACGGGTGTGTGACTAGGCCATGTGGTATGTGATTGGGGCCCAAAACTGGTTTTCAAGGGCGAAAATGTTACCTAACACCGACACTGGATTCTTTAATGTATGAATGATGGAAATTGATGATATTAGAACTGTCTGATACTCTGAGATTGATCTGTGAATAACTTAGTTATAAGTACATTATGATGCTTATTCTGTTATTGAACTATCTTATTGATTGTGAAATGAATTGAAATGAATGAATACATAATACTGGTACTTGTGTTTTGCATTGGCATGGGTTGAGATATTGTGAAGGGGGAAGAAATATGTTCTGAAATCGTGGCTTTGCCACCAGGAGTATACATCTGATTCTGGGGCTTGTCACATACTGAATTAGCAATTAAGCTATGTTTCTATAAAAGTGTCAGCTAACACTTTGAGGTATGTAGGGTTGGTTGGGCATTGAATGTCCTTAATGGTGTGTTGGGATGGCCGAAGAAATTGTGTAGCGGGCGAGAATAGGAATATTGCATCTGAATTTGATCGGTATCATATATGAACTGAAATTGCATATACATACACATGTAATTGGTTTGCTCTGAGTCAGAACTGAATTTACTCTTGTATTAAATTGAATCTCTGAAATTGGGACTACACTATAACGATTGTTAATTGAATATTTTATTTTAAGTACTGAGTTCACAACTCACTTTGTTATTACTTGGATTTCAGGTGGTTCACAAACTTGAACGGGTCGGTGCCGCGGGAGCTCAGTCGAACTACTAACTTTCTATAAACTATTTCAGGAGGAGCCTTATTAAACTATAGTAGGGTGACTGTAGCAGATTATATACTTAACTAATATTTGGGTTGAACTTTATGTAAACCACGATTTGGTATTTTGGTGTTTTGCGTGGTATTTAATTTTTACATGTGACTCTCTAAGCTCGGGCTAGACGTCTAGGCCGGGTCTAGGGTGTTACACATAATCCATCACTTACTTGAGATTGAGGTAAGTCACACTAAGAACATCGCAAGTGAATAAATCCATAAACGATTCTAGGATTTATTCTTTTTGGGTCTATCCGATATATTGTCAGTCCAAACAGTCGCACCCATGTCTCTATCTTTTGGGAATCAGTCGCTCCGACATCCAAGACAAGTATCTCCATATTTGGAGTTGCTAGGCGGCATAATAGCCTTTTAATCGACTAGTTCAATTTTGGTTAGCCCATAGAGCATTTAGATTATCTACTAATACAAGTTGTGTTCTCACATTATGATCTTGTAACAGCCCGGTTTAGACCCTAGTCGGACAGTGGTTTCAAGACCGCGAATTCGAGTAAAAAATATTTTAATATTATTTTCCGTGCTTATAGTATGTTAATTGACATGTGTGAAATTTTCGTGAATTAATTTATCCGTTTGTGTGCTTAATTTGTGAAAAGGGCTAAATTGTAGAAAAAGTAAAAGTGGCATTCTCATTGTTAAAATGCTAATTTGTTATGATTTGAGTTATGGGAAGTCCTTAAAAGGTTAATATACCATTATAAGGTTAGTGAACATTTATGTCCATGAATTAAGTAATTTATATTAAGTTTTTATTAAGGTTAAAATAGTAAAAAGGTAAATAACATGATATTAATAAAATAAAACACAAAATGCCATGCATTTGGCTTTGTTTTAGTCGAAACTTGAAGAACAAAGAAGATATTTTTTGTTTTAATTATTCGGCACTTTGGAAGCTAAAATTTGTATGTGTTTTGCTTAGTTTTTTTATAATTTTTACGTTTTTTTGTGATCGTTGCTTAGTATATTACCTAGACCATGTATTAATTGTTGGAGTTGATAATGAATTTGAGAATTTCCATTGTTGATAATATGATGAATTTTTTGTTTGATGATGAAAAATAAATATTTGTTGATAGATTATTAGATTTTGTTAAGTAATTTTTGATAAAAATCCAAATTAGGGATTTATTTGTGAAATTTGTAAATTTAGGGGTTGAAATGTGAAATAAATGAAAGAAATGGGCTGCTAGGGACCCTAGTGAAATTCGGCCAAGCTTGGGTGTGGTGAAATTTTGAATATTTTGTGTTTTGTAAAATATGGACTAAATTGAGAAAAATGTGAAATATTAGAGGCTAAAATGTAATTTGCCCATTTATGTGTTTTTGAATAAATTTGAATGAAATGTGTTATTAAATAGCCAAACTTGAATTTATATAGATCAAAAACAAAAGAAAACGAAATTAGATCGGGGAAAGTCGAAAGTGGTCAAGTAGTCGATTCCATCCGTTCGTCTTCGTTCGAGGTAAGTTCGTAAGTAAATAATTTAGGTTAAATTTAATGTACTTATTTTATACATAGCCGAATCAAAATATGTATATGTATACTACAATGATGAATTGTATTTAACATAGGTTGACTAATTACAAGTTTAATTTGATTGAATTACAACATCCGAAAGTCATACGAATCCTCAAGAATGTTGAAATGTGTTATCGTGTAAGACCACGTCTGGGACGTTGGCATCGATTTGAGATTTACGTATAAGACCATGTCTGGGACATTGACGTCGTATATGATTTCATGTAAGACCCTATCTGGGACAGTGGCATCAGTATTTAATTACATATAAGACCACATTTGAGACGTTGGCATTGTACGAGCTTTTTGGAGCTATCCGAGTATCCTTATTGATTCTGAATGATTTATTGGGCAATGTCAAGTTATGATTGAATGTGAAAGTCTAACTAAATGGTTCGGCACGTGTGAATTAAAATGTTTATGAAAATATAGTAAGTAGCACTTGAATTAATAATGTAATTTATACATGTTATGAAAGGTAATTTATATGTACATGTGACTATTTATATTTTTTCAAATAGAAAAATGTGGTTAATGTACTTATTATATTTTAATAGCTTAAGACTTACTAAGCTTTCTAAGCTTATTTTGTGTGTTCATTCGGTGTATTATAGATTTTTGAAAAGCTAGTTACGAGCTCAGGGATCGCTACGGAAGTTCATCACACTATCGACCGCTAATTTGGTATTTTAAAGGCTTGAATTATAATCCTTTGGCATGTATAGGCTAGTGTTCGTTTGGTTAAATTGTGAATTGAGTATATATATATAGCCATGCGAATATGGCTTGATGATGATATTAATTATGATGTGAATCGGCAATGTATTTAGCTTATTTTGAAAGTAAGTTTTAAAATATATCTTATGTGATGGATGGTCTTATAATTCGACTTAAGAAATGAAGTAAATGATGGGTGCATTTTGACTTATGATATGTGTTTATAATTGCCTTATGAGTGGCTTAAAAATGTTGTTTAAGTGGATGTGTATTCGGCTTTGTACTTAAATCATTATGGCAACTATGTTATAGGGTTTAATATGTGGTTATAATGTTTTAATGAATTGGAAATGTTTGAATGAATAATTTTGGTAATTGGTTGATTATGTATTAGTTAAATTGTTAATAATGAAATTGCTTTGGGGTTTTTTTTTGTGAGATAAAATGGTATAAAAATATGTATATATACAATTCGACTAGGGACATATAGAATTTATATGTGTTTTGTAATGCCGTGAGTATTTGACCAAATTAACGTGGTTTTATTGTTGGTTAAATGATTAATTAAGTGATGATAGAAATTGGCATAATCTTGGATAGTATTTTTACTATGAATTGCGCATGAATCGGTAAGTCTTGGGGCTGAAAATTATATGTTAGATAATGTCTTGTATATACATATGTTATCCAATGTTGGTATGATTGGTTTAGGCAAAAATGCATTTTTAACTGGTTGCATTATTACAGTCCGAATTGAGCATAGTTGAGAAGTGTATTAACTGCTTATTTGATTAAGATAAATAGCATCGAAATGTGTTGATAAAAATGACATGCTCAATAATTAGCTAATGGAGTATATATATATATATATATGTACAAATGAATGTTGTGAAGTGTGTGCCTAGTATATGTAATAAATTACGTTAGATTTTTTTTAATTAGACATTCGAATGCCATGAAGTTTTATGGTTATAAAGTGTGAAATATTCTTTATAAAGCCTATGTAGTATGACCTTGATGCATGATAATTGATTCGACACTTTGGTTAAAGAAATAATATTGACATATTGAAATTTGAAGCATGGATTGTTTATATGTCATAAAACATAAAGCATAATTGACTTTAGTTGATTAAGTATTTAATATATATATACGAATTTTTTTTATATAATTGAGTAGAAGCTTGATTGTTAATTTGGGAAAAATACGAATTATAGAATCGAAAGTATTAGTTTGATTTAAATTTATACTAGATAAATAGAATTGAATGAATATATTATTTGGTACTTAAACTGAAATGGATGTCTGTTCTTAGTTGTATTTTGATCGGTAATGCCTCATAACCCTAATCCGGTGACGGACACGAGTTAGGGTGTTACAAATTTAATCACATAATGTAAATTAGTATTAGTTAAATATTAGATAATCAATGAAAAAATATTTGTTTTTTATTTGTTTTTCTTGCGAAAATTATTTGAGAACATTATACAAAAAAAAATATTAATAATAATGATGGAATTTTATTAAATTAATTTAATAAAAAAAACTACAAGTATATAGAAAATATCACTACACTAAGCACACTATATTCCAATATATAAATGTGAACGACCTCATCATAAGCACTAAAGAATTCATTAATAGCAACATTGTGGATCCCCTTACTCACCATGTCCACGAAAACCGTGAAACCCACTTGATGGTGAGGGGTTGGGTATCTAGTTTTGGCCGTCAAAATTCATCTGTCATTTTCTCTGCTACCTAAATTGACGATCGATAAAATATTATATTTTCATTTTATAAGGGAAAGGTATGGGTATCTAAGGATCAATTTTAAAATATGATATATAAAATTCATTTTAATGATAAATTCTTGCCATTATACCATAGGCTCAGTTGATACAAAATAAAATTACTAAATATATAGGAAAAAATATTTGATGCATTGTCGATGCATAGGTTCCATGCTCTATCGATGAATAATAACATAACACCTCATCATTAAATAAAATAAAAAATAGTGGAGGGCATATAAATAAATATTAATAAGTTTATTTAAATATAATTAAATAATAATTAATTATAAATAAGTGCTTAAACCTTGAAACCTAAGCTTAAAACCCTTGACTCTAAACTCAAGACTCCAAACCCTTAAAAATAAGATCCCTAAATCCGTGAGTTATTAATATTTATTTATAATAGTTACAATTAATGTTTAATTATGTTTCAATAAAATTATTAGTATTTTTTAGAAGTTCTTCATATATATAGTTTTTAATTTAATAATAATATGTTATATTATTATTCATTGATAATGTATAAGGCTTATACACTAATGATACATCAAATATTATTCTGATAAATTAATTTCGATAAATATACCGTATTAAGTGTGGTTAAACCTATGATATCGTTTTGAATATATTAGGTCTGCAAGAACCATATATAGAATCATAGGCCAAAACAATAAAGGAATGTTAGTTACTTGTAGTTATTATTATAACTCTAATTAATAAAATAAATAAATAAATAAAGTAAAGGACTAGAGGTCCAAATTTCAGCCTCCTATTTTTGTATAAAATAAACATACATGTAGGCCATTATAGCTCCAATTGCCACTTCCCAATTTCAATGTCATTTTCTTAGGGTAAGAAATAAGTTTTAATTGTTTATTTTAATTGTTAAATTAGGAAATATTATTAATTATCTTAAAAATATTGTATGACTATCTTAATTTTGGGGAAGTCATCAAAAGATGTTAAAATATTGGGTCAAAATCTATTTTATTACTTTTTCATCCATTAATATTCCATACAATGATCATCACGATTCAAATAAATAAAACTCAATATTAAATCTTAAAGTCAAAATTTTCATCCTTACTAGCGTACATGTTGATAAGATCCTTAGCTGATATTAAGGAACAATGAGAAAAAGGGTACAATGTATGTACATATCTTCATTAGTTGGCTTTCTATGACATGTTAGTAAGTCAAAAAAAACCCGTCCAAAAATTTCAAGTTTTGCAAGAAATAGTGTTGGGCAAAACATGATCCAATCATGTTCCATTAATTTTGTTGAGCAAATTATGGATATAATTGGAAAGTTTGATGGTTTCTTTAACTAGTTCTTTCCTCGACAAAATATTGATTAAAATCGAATTAAGAAAATAATTCGAATCATTCGAGAGAGTGAATTAAAATATGTTAAGTTTAATGGGTTTTAATATTAATAATCAAATTCATATATTTTAAAATATAATAAAAAGTCGAAGTCCATTATAATATTCTTCAAATTCAAATAAGTATACTCATTATTTAAAGGTTAGATTATGCTATTAGTCCATGTACCATGCATTAGTTGTGGATTTAACCCCTACATCTCTAATTCGGTCATTTTCAGTCTTTGTACTCTTTTTAATTTTGAAATTTTAGTTATAACTAAATGATAGCTATTAATTTTATTAAGTTATATGATGTTATTTCTAAAATTTGATGTAACAAGCATACTATTCCATATGTAATGCTATGTAATTTTACTATTTGCGCACATTACTCACAAAAAATTAATTAATAAAATTAATGGTTGTCATTTAAGTCAAGATAAAAATTTTAAAATTTGAACTGTATAAAAATTGGAGGAATTGGACTAGATCTACAACTTTAAACATAGTACAAGACTAATAGTAGAATTTAACTATTACCGTTAGGTTAAGATTAAAATTTTAAAATTTAAAAAATACAAAGACTAAAATTGACTAAATTAAAGTTCATAAACTAAATCCACAAGGACTAATGTCAAACTTTTACGATATTCAAAACTCAAATCCAACCAAAATTATAAATTTCTCAACTAAATCTAACATTTAAAGAAAATAATGAAATACAATAATATTTCTTAAATCGTTTTGGTTAACCAACTCAACATGATTCAGTTATTGGATTCCATTATATACCCTAATGGCAAGAAGGGCTGGCCATTAAAGGGACACTTTTTATGCCTAGTGTGATGAATTGCAAACTCAAAGTAGACTCAATAAATTCAATAAAATTGACTTTGATTAATATGTGTCTGAAATTGTTGACGCCTGATTAACGATTTAAACTACCCATACGAGACTCCCCAAGACTTGAACAAATTTAAACCCTTAAATTGCTATTTGGACCCACCTGCTTAGCTTAATCACGCCTTACCTCTCGGCTTTTACCCTTTATATAAGTCCCCCACATTGTACGATGCCTAGCCACCCCACTACCTCCATTGGCTCCCACTTTATCACTATTCCAAAAATGGGATCGTCAACATTTTCATATATCTTTCACATTCTCTTCATTTCCCTCCTTGTTCCAAATCTAGCTTCTTCCTCGCCAGTTCAAGATCCTGAATTTGTTGTTGATGAAGTTCACAAGTAATTCATTTATATACTCTTACAATGTT
This sequence comes from Gossypium hirsutum, assembly GCF_007990345.1. Taxonomy (NCBI): domain Eukaryota; kingdom Viridiplantae; phylum Streptophyta; class Magnoliopsida; order Malvales; family Malvaceae; genus Gossypium; species Gossypium hirsutum. The sequence goes on along the minus strand of NC_053445.1, from coordinate 10,563,387 downwards.
TATATTGTATAAGATTAATGTGTACATATATGCATTGGTATGTTTTCATTTGCAGGAGTATCAATGCTTCGAGGAGGAACTTGGGTTACTTGTCATGTGGAACAGGAAATCCCATTGATGATTGTTGGAGGTGTGATCCGAACTGGGAGAAGAACCGGCAAAGGTTAGCCGATTGCGCGATTGGGTTCGGGAAGCATGCCATGGGAGGCAAAAATGGTCGAATCTATGTTATTACGGATGCCGGCGATGACGACCCGGTGAACCCTAGGCCGGGTACTTTAAGGCATGCTGTGATTCAAGACGAGCCATTGTGGATTATTTTCAAGAGAGATATGGTGATTACGTTGAAACAAGAATTGTTGATGAACTCTTTCAAGACAATAGACGGTCGAGGTGCGAGCGTTCACATATCGGGTGGACCATGCATCACCATCCATTATGTGTCGAACATCATAATCCATGGCATCCACATACATGATTGTAAACCCGGGGGTAGTACAATTATAAGAGACTCTCCCCATCATGCAGGGCATTGGACTCCATCGGACGGTGATGGTGTCTCAATCTTTGGCAGCAAGAATATATGGGTTGACCATTGTTCATTGTCGAATTGTCATGATGGACTCATCGATGTCATCCATGGATCCACCGCCGTGACTATATCAAACAACTACATGACCCATCATGATAAAGTCATGCTTTTGGGCCACAGTGATTCCTATATGCAAGATAAAAACATGCAAGTCACTGTTGCCTTTAACCATTTCGGGGAAGGTCTAATTCAAAGAATGCCAAGGTGTAGACTTGGATATTTCCATGTGGTGAACAACGATTACACCCATTGGGAAATGTACGCCATTGGTGGCAGTGCAAACCCTACTATCAACAGCCAAGGAAACAGGTTTCTAGCACCCAATGATAGATCAAAGAAAGAGGTAATTAATTTTCAAAGTCCTCATTAGCACGAGTTAACTCATATATATCACCATTTTCACACTACCATATGTAATGATTTTTGTAGGTGACCAAGCATGAGAATGCACCAGAGAGTGAATGGAAACGCTGGAACTGGAGATCCGAAGGAGACTTGATGTTGAATGGAGCCTTTTTCAGGCAAACCGGTGCTTCTGGTGCATCTTCAACCTTTTCTAGGGCTTCGAGCCTTAGTGCTAGACCATCTTCTCTTGTGGGTACAATGACAATGACTGCTGGCGCACTCAAATGTAGAAGGGGTTCCCACTGCTAGTTTTAAACTTATAATTAGCAGTTTAATTATAATTTAGTCTTTTTGTTTCTTTTAAGAATGTAATGAAACGACGACCTCTGCATGTTGCCTGAAATTGGACACAACTTGGATTAATCATTAATCCTATACAGTTAATTTGTAGTAATTTTCTGTATTGATAGATCAAAGCATGCAACTGCAGTTTAGGGTTGCTTTTATGTAATCTGCTATAAGTGGCTAAAGTGTACTTTTTCATGAAAGTGATTGTCTTTATTGATAAGAGAGTTTTGCTTGTTTTATCTACATAACGTATAAAAAGTATATATTTTATATCTCTTAAATGCTTTCATGGATAAAAAGTCAAACCAAAGCATTAATTATAATGGAAAAAGATAAAAAGTATTTATATAAAATGTTGTGAGCGTTTGGATAATTGTCACCGAAAAAGTTATTGCTTTTGAAGTACCAAAATGTCAATGCAAACAAACCCAATTAATCATCAATTAATTTATTCTTTGTCGTTGAAAAAAATTAAAATATAGAATTTTACTAATAAAAACTTAATAATAATAGTAATAGTATTCCTTAAAAAATTAATAATAGTAATAACCAAAAATGGAAAACCTTAATTTAGAAAATTAATAATAGTAATAATCATGCGATCTAGTTTTGATGTGTGAAACAAACAATGGTTTATAGGAAGAAAATTTTCATATAAAAAGGAGCAACTAAAAGCCAAGTTTTGGGCGTAAATCATGGAGAAACTGAATATCTGAGCTAGACCGCAATGTGATTTGAGTAGAGTGGGAATGCAAGACAGAATCTCCCGCATGCACTCATAGCTTCAAGCTTTTTGGTATGTTTATTACATTGTGATTAATTAAAGTCAGTCACTGTCTCAAACATTTGCAAATGCCAATTGCAATTTACTAAACTTCTTTCTATCTCATATCATCTTCTTGCAGACCTTTGCTTTTACCATGAATATCAAGTATCTCTCCCTATCTATCTCTATATATTGACCCAACCAGTTTTGGGCTAAAATATATTGACCCATTAGAAAATGGGTCTAAGATATTTCTTTATTGAAATGGACCCAAGACAAGTTCCACGACGGTTTTTGTTCTTTGGATCATAGCCTTCATTGGTCTCACTTTCATTTTTATTCACTGATAAATTGCCAAAACAACCATGTCATTACAAAATTACTTTGCAAAGTGAGGTCCAAACTTGCAGTAGTTTTGACTTGGAAAGAAAACCCGAAGGAAGAAAGCAAAAGCAACATAGAGTAGATCGCCAACTTCAACAAATGAAAGCATAAAAGATAACTTTGTTTCATTGTTTGTGACGACAACGTGTCTGTCATCTCCGCCCTCATGCGCTTTCATTTCCCCTTATATTCTTCTTCATCTTTCTCCCTCTTTTCTGACTTCACTTTCATTTCTTCATTGCCACTCATCTTTTCTTCCTCCCATTTCTCCCCTTTCATTTCAATGGCTCCTGCTTTTGAACCTCTCTCTCCCCCACACCAAGAAGCTGAACCCCAAACTGCAACACCCCATCACGCTGACACTGTAAACAATTTTGGGAATGATGGTCAAGTTGTCTCTAAATCAAAGGTCACTGTTGTTGGTAGTGGTAATTGGGGTAGTGTTGCTGCTAAGCTCATTGCTTCTAACACTCTCAAGCTCAACTCTTTTCATGGTATTTGTCTACCCTTCACTCATCTTTTTGTTTCTTGCATGATTTTCCGTTTCTTTCAACGATTTAGAAACCGGGGAAAAGCTCCCCAAAGATGTTAGCTTGTGAGATTCATATGGTGGAATGATGAAAAAGATTACTTAACTATGTTTAGAAGTATTGAGATTTGATAATACTAAGTGGAAGTTTTTATGGTTTTAGATTTGGAATTGAATTGCAATTTGTTCTAATGAAAAATCCAGATGAAGTGAGGATGTGGGTATTTGAGGAGACATTGCAAACGGATGAAAAGCTTACAGATGTCATTAACAAAACTAATGTGAGCACTTGAAAACATTCATTTTCTGTCCATTTGTTTATTTTCTTGTAGATTTTCTCAACCTGTAAGTGGGCTTGCTTTTGTTTCACTAGGAAAATGTTAAATACCTTCCTGGTATTAAGCTCGGCAAAAATGTCATTGCGGATCCAGACCTCGACAATGCAGGTAATCAATTTCCCCTTTTTTCTTTACATTTCTTGTACCCTTTTTGCTTCATTTATATTCTTGAATGCTTGTAGCTAGGGTAGTTAGGGATAGATGTTCACTATGTTTACGGTTGAAATCGAAATTCTGCAGTAAAAGATGCAAACATGTTGGTCTTTGTGACCCCTCATCAATTTATGGAGGGCATATGCAAGAGGCTTGTTGGTAAAGTAAGGGGAGATGTTGAGGCTATTTCTCTTATTAAAGGGATGGAGGTCAAAATGGAAGGCCCTTGTATGATCTCCAATCTTATATCCGAGCAGCTCGGCATCAATTGTTCTGTTCTAATGGGGGCAAATATCGCAAATGAGGTAATCAGTTGATATACTTGAGAAGTTCACATACAAATTACAGTGTCATTTTGCCATTGGTTTCTCACAAGTAACTAGTTGAGCCTATAGATCGCTGTGGAGAAATTCAGTGAAGCAACGGTTGGATATCGAGACAATCGAGAGATTGCGGAGCAATGGGTTAAATTATTCAGTACCCCTTATTTCATGGTCACTCCTGTGAGTAATATTGCTACACTTTTTTCATTCGAGCTCTAATTAATATCAGAATCATGAATTGTTGAATTGGTACAGAGCATAAAGTACGAATGTAATGCATTTTAAGAAATATTTTGGCCTTCTGTTTTCACGAACAAACAGGTCCAGGATGTGGAAGGGGTTGAACTATGTGGAACTTTGAAGAATGTTGTGGCCATTGCAGCTGGTATGTAATACAGTAACATGTTTTCATCCTTCTACACAAACTTATGAATTAAAAGCAATCCTAATTCTTAATCTTACAGGTTTTGTGGATGGACTTGAGATGGGAAATAACACAAAGGTTCTTACATATGATTTTTCTTTTTTAAAAATAAGTCTTTCATATTCTTGGCCGTCATTTCTCACTGTTACTATGTAAATTATTAGGCTGCGATAATGCGAATTGGTCTAAGAGAGATGAGAGCTTTCTCCAAACTGTTATTTTCATCTGTTAGGGATAGTACCTTCTTTGAAAGCTGCGGAGTTGCTGATGTCATCACAACATGCTGTAAGAGCACATACATATCCAGACCTTCTATTTGAGAAAACTAATCTACTTTGGTTCTAAAACTATTACATTCGTCGCAGTGGGGGGAAGAAACCGAAAAGTTGCAGAGGCATTTGCTAGGAATGGAGGAAAAAGGTTAGCTTTAACGATTTGGTGAACAAGTTTTTGCCATTATAAAATGCAAATTCTAACCATACTGTTTCTTATATACAGATCTTTTGATGACCTAGAAGCTGAGATGTTGCAGGGCCAGAAATTACAGGTAGATCTTAAAACATGAAAAGTATGGTCTTGAAAATAATAGCCAAATTCGAGTAAATCTCAAACAGCTTCAAAGATGTTTTTGAATGCCTATTTTCTCGGTTCCGAATTAACCTCTTGTATTGGTTTATTATACTTAGGGTGTATCCACGGCAAGAGAGGTCTATGAAGTTTTAAGCCATCGCGGATGGCTAGAGTTGTTTCCTCTATTTGCAACAGTGCATGAAATCTGTGTTGGTCGACTTCCACCATCAGCCATTGTCGAATACAGCGAGAAGAAACCAAGGTTATCCCTCTTAGAGGACCCCGCCTGTTACCAATGACTTGTACTAAAAGATCTTACATTTCAGTTCGTAGAAGTTGCTTTCTTCATTTACTCATCAGTCAGCAAGTATAAAAGAGAAGGCTCGAACAAAGACTGCAAAAATGTCTTGCCAATGGCAACAACATGTTGAGTGTTGAATTTGAAGATGATAGGAAAGTTTCTTACGACTAGAAGGTGGTTTTTTTTTTTTTTGGGGGGGGGGTGGGGGGTACACTTTCTTAAATCAAGGTTCCGAATTATGTTTTTCTTTAGATGTTTGATGTCATGTAGGCTGCATAATGCTGAATGAGTGATTGTTGAAGTACTTGAGCAAAATGTATCGGTCACTATGAAAAATATTGAATAACCTTTACATATCCTTGGCAAGGATGTGCAAATCAAATGAAATGTTTATTTACATTAATTGAGTGAAAAATAAGATAAAGCGATGGTCAGTCCGTTTAAAAATAACTGAAAATAGACTTCACCTATCTTTTCAACATATTAATAGACAATCGACTCAGCTTGATGATTTTGGATCGGTTTGATTAATTTCGATCTTGTTGATATAGAGTACAAGGGAGGAGAATAAGGAGGCGATAAGGAGGAAGCAAGGAAGGGAAAGTTGTGGTTTTGTAGAGGCCGATTCATCTAAAGAGGTAAAGAGTTGGAAATGAACAAGAGGACAAAGTGACTAAGAGAGAGTGGTTGGATTTACTCAGAGTAACTTTAGGGTCAAAAAGCCAATCCTTTCTTCATCGTTGGGAGGGTATTTTTAGGAAAGGTCTTCTTGTCCATTAGCATGACACGGCAGGCTATTTTAAGGAAAGTTGTCATCATAAAAAGCGTGAAAGACGTGCACTGTGGGACCTATTATGTTATGCATTCGATTAGTACGAGGTTGTTATGCCCAAGTGGGCCCCTTATTGTATTGAGAATGTGTTCACACCTAAAAGTAGGTGCCTCAAAAACAAGTGCTCATCTCATTATCGAAGAAGGGAAGGCTTGTTAGGAGTGCTTATCTAGCGGATGGCTTTGATAACAGAAAGGTGTCACTCTTTTGGTCGGGACGAGTGGTCACCAGGACATTGTCTCAGGTGGAGTCAAAAGGGAGGTCAACACCTTTTGTCTTGTTGACACGTGGAAGATATAACAATAGTCCACCCCAAGTTGAACGGGAGGTTATAAAGTGGCTTTCGACGATTTGTTTAAATGCTTAAGGATAGTGAAACATGTTTCTTCCTTCTAGGGAAAATGAAGAGTTGTTATACTTATTCTAGAAATTTTGCCATAAATGTAATGTTTAACTCAGTTACATTTGGAAAAATCGTAGAAAAGATGAAAGCCATCTGGCATGGTGCTTAGGGCCAGATGTCATTGGTCATGGCATTTTAAGTTCAAAATGGTGCATTTGTGAAGGTCACTTTGAAAAAATATATAAATGTAGGTTTCAGTCATCTAGGAAACCATTTTTTCCTCTTGAGTTCTAAGATTTTTCTTTGTTTTCTTCGATCGTGCAAACTTCTTTTCGATCTTCAGAGTTAAGGGCTTTCCTCATAATTGTTGTTGGAATTTTGTTTATTCTTCTGCGATTTTCGTAGCAAGAATCAACGGTGGCTAGAACTCAGAGGTCTACAAGAGAAAGGAGGGCTATAAGGGATCAACCATCACCTTAACCATTAAGGGGCAGGTCCTCCGTCGTCGATAATAGGCCAATTGCGGTGGCTTCGAGTTTAAAGGGGAAACCCCATTTATTGAGTGGGCAACCAATAAAGTAGTTGTCATTGGTGAAGTTGTCATCCCAAGTATGATTTATATATATAAATATCATATAAATTTAGTCAATTAAATCATGGATTCTAACATAATTCATATCATTAGGGGCTTAATTGAATAAATTAAAACACTAAAATAGTTTGAGAATCATTCAGGGACTAGATTGAATAAAACATAAAATTCTAGGCAAATCTGTACAAACTGAAAAATAGGGGACACACGGCCTTGTGACCGAACTGTATGGAATGCCTTAGACCGTGTGGAGGGGTTACACGGCCGTGTAACAGACTATGGGCATGTGGAATTTACAAAATCAAGGTACAGGGAAGACACGACCATGTGCTAGGCCGTGTGGGGGTATTGGGTTGTGTGCGATTCAAACTATCCGAAGGTTTTAGAGGAACATGGTCATGTGAGAGGTCATGTGGTTCGTACATGTGACCTTATTCTAGGCACAGTTTTGTCCTGATTTACTTGTAAAAGAACACACACCTTTCACCGGGAATTCATTCGACGTTCCTTATGCTTGATTCTAGTCCGACGCACCTAAATCAGGTCCTTCAAACGACAGTTACACATGTATTGATGATTTATTTCAAGATTTAATGAGATTATAAAAAAATTTGTCAAGAACCATAAAAGATTGAGTAATTGAATTGAAAGATTAACGTCAGATAGAAATTCTATGAAAATTCGGGACTTACTGTTTCTTGGCAAGGATTAAGGATGTTATTTGACAACAATTACGAAACCGATAGAGAAAACGATTGTATGGAGGATTATTTGATCTGGGAAAGCAAAATAATTATCAATAATTAGGATGAAAATATGGTGTAAAGAAAAGGGAGAGAAAATAAAAAGAGAATAAATAGAAAGATGAAGAGGAAATTCTATTAGGATTTGAAAAGGGGCAATATGAAAATCTAATTAGGAAAAGAAGATAAAAAGATGTGGAATTTTAGTTCTATTGGAATTTTAAGGAAGGAGTAAGTTGTGAATTCTAATTAGGAAAAAATTGATCGACTCACAAGGGGGAAACTAACACTTTAACCATTGGGCTATTGCCTATTTCTTGTTTATTTTTATCCCCAACAATTTATATTTTAACATTTTGCCGAAAGAGAAAGAAGGATTTGAACCTAGGACCTCTAAGAAGGGCTCAAATGTGCTAACCATTAGTCTTAAGCCTATTTCTTATTTAGTTTTTACCCACAATAGTATTTATTTTAGTGTGGTTTTTATCTTAGGTTGTCGAAAATTAAAAGGAAAATAAATGAGAGTAGGGTTTAAACCTAGGCTCTTTAAGGAGGGAAGCTAACATTTAACCATTAGGCCTAAAGCCTATTTTTTACTGTATATATTTATTTCGGGCTCAACTTACATATTCTTTATTAGCTTACACATTTACTCAATCTTTTTATTGACTTATTTAACTTATAGTTCTTAGCACATTCCACCGTAGTTCATATATAACAATTAATACTCATAGTCAAGTCTCAATATTAATATTTTAATTCATTTCACCCTCAGTAAACTCTAATAAAATGACTTAGATACACGAAAACCATCAAGGCTAATATTCATTTCTTATTTAACATACGACATAAGTAACATTCGTAATTCAACAATTAAATCATATGTACAGTATAAGACAATTTAACAAGGGCAATAATTGAAAGAAAATACTAGAACTTGATAAGTAAAATTCATTTAGAGTCTGTTTGTTTGCCAGTAAAATGTTTTCTGAAAAATGATTTACTTTTCTGAAAAATGATTTATTGAAAATATTTTCTGGTGTTTGGATGAATCTGTGTAAAATATTTTCTGTTGTTTGGCAGTTCCTGAAAATATTTTTCGGAAAACTTGTTTTTACATATATTAATAAATTTATATACATATTAATAAATTTTTATATTTTAAATTGTTTATACATATATTGCAATGATTTATTTATAAATAAATAAATCAAATTAAATATATCAATCAAATGGTTTAATTGTTCATGATTGGCAATCATCCTATAAGATTCATTCACATCACATGTAAATGCTAAAAACTAATCAACATATTTGTAGTTAAATAACTAAGTAGCAGCAACTCGTCTAGTAACGTATTGAAGCCAAACAATATATAGATCATGTAGAAAAATATCTAATCTGAAATGAAAATGCACTTTCATCCACAAAAGTGGATCATATCTGATTGTATCTAATGAAAAATCCCAATACAAAATGAAAGATAAGGTTGGTGTTTGCAGTGTTAACCATATCCTTAGGCATTCCAGTGCCATTGTAGATCCAACAAATGCCAAAAAGTTAAAAGTTTAGTACATAAGCCGCCTTTTAGAACAAAGATTTAAGGATCAAGCAATACCTACTAAAGGAATCATACAAAGATGGCTCTACCCGCAAATGACAAACGCTTATCTCTATCCTCATTGCTCATCATTTCACTTTCCCTTTTTCTTGCCCTTTTCAAATAACAAAATTGTTATAATGGCAGAAAGGAACTGGAGAAAAAAATTCATGATGCAACGAGATCAGGTGTTTCAGCCTCAATTGATAACCAAGCATTATGTACTTTTCCCACCCAATTATCCAACCAGTCACGCAAGGATTTGATCTGTGGAATCCCCAGAACTCTTGGCTGCACCCAAGAGACATGAATTGTTCCCTCAACTTGATCAATTATGCCCTTAATCAGACGAACCTGCAGTCATTATTCGCAAAAAGGTTATACAAGTTATCTTTAGAATTTTGAACCCTCTAAAGTATAGCTAGTTGCTACATGCAGGCCACAGATCAAATGTATACAATGGTGCATCGTCCATATGAAAAATTGAGACTTGGACTTCTACAAATGTTCACTATTCATAATACTTTGGATCTATAGGAACAACACTCAACTTTACAACCTCATAAAGCAATTTACGGGCGACAGTTTTTACAGACTTCTTTTTCAGAACAGATTCATTTACCATTGAACCATTTACGTAATCAAAACCATAGGCCACTAAGACACGTATAACATCAATAGTTCGCGCCTCATCCTCTTTGTTCGTCAGAAGGTATCCTCTCTCGCAAGAATTCCTCAAATTGCAGGAACTACAAACTTGATTCACAAAATAATTTATCACAATCGAAAATAGAAAGAAAGAATGGCAATCTTCTGCATAAAAAAGCCGCAAAATTGAAATATGAAGAACACCAAAAAGAAAGCAACATTATATATTAGTAAACAACAAAAGAGTAAAAGAATCAGTACTTACATCTCCTTCATCAAGGTGGACACGTTTCCTTAAGATTTTTGCAGAGAAAACCACATTCTTGTTAGCATTCGGGCATCCAAAACCAACCAAAATTTGAATATCCTGTCTCGACAATGACCTGAAATCAACTTTCTATTTCAGAGCCAAGCAAACTAACACTAATCAAAACAAGTGGTTCAAAATAAGTCCTTCCATAAACAATTTTTTCATAAATTGAACATATTAATTCAACCAAAGAAGCAGAAGACTGCTAAAGAGGGACCAACATTAAATTGTAACAAGTATATATTTATGCCAATAATCTTCCAAACCAAACTCGAATTCAAGTAAACTTATCTCTATGCAACATAGCACTACAATAACTAAACAGAATCATTTCATTATACATACAATGCCAATCATTATAAACCAAATAACATAGATGACATACAAACCTCAATATATCAAATCGATCATTTCCAAAATTGATACAAGCAGTTTGCACAGTCTTGTAGTCCTTAAAATCAATTCCAGCATCATCCTTAACTTCCTCAACAACATTAGTCATATTAAATCCCAAATCCTCCACCATCTTCTCATCCATATCAATATCAGTGAAAACAAGCAACACATTTAATTCCAGGAAGAATATATACTTTTTTCCTTGAGAAATGAAACAAAGCCAGAAAATGAACAAACAAAACGAATCAATATCAGTGAAAGTAAGTGGAACAAAAACATAATTCAACAAAGATCTTATCTTGCTTTTGTTTTCGCTTCAAAGTCTTCGATAAAATAAAATGGATCTGGCCCCATACAGAGAAAATACTAAACAAAAAATGGATCAGAGGCAAAAGCCGCATATCAAACCACAAATGAAGAAATCTGAAACAGATCCGTTACGTTGGGGGAAGAAAATATATGTACATACTGCTTCGATAAATGCTTGCACTGCAGCAGCTGCGATATCCGTTCGTCCAAGTTCCAATACGAGTTTGAACCCACAGAAAACCACGGCGATAATTGATAGAGAGGAATGAAGGAATGGAGGAATAAAAGGAGGAGAGACTGGAAAATCGATAGAGAGGAGAGCTTTGAAAATGTCTTACGGAAATTGAAAGGGTAAGACATTTTCCCTAAAAATGTAAGGCATTTTCCCGTGTTTTGGAGTTCATTTTCCAAATGAAAAATGTTTTCCGGCAAACAAACACTGGAAAAGTTGGAAAACAATTTCCGGAAAATCAATTCCCACAATCAAACAGACCTTTAATTGTTAAAGCAAAGTTTAAAGACTAAATCGTAAATTTAGTAAAACCTTTTTTTTATCGAGAGTAAAATTATGAAATTATCCGTATAAGACTTAATCATGCAACTTTTCAAGTCATTTTATAGCATTTAAGGACTCCAATAGCTTTCTTTAATACCCAAATTTGCCCCTGGCCCAATTAAATAAATAAGCACCAAAATAAAAACCAAAATAATAAAACAGTCCAGTTTCTTTTTACAAATCCAAACTTAAAGCCCAAATTTACTACCCAATTGCAGCAGCCCAAATGCCTAAACCCTAGGCCACTAGTCCAAAACAAAGCAACAACAGCAGCCTTCAGCTCCCAGCGCCGCAGCAGCCAAGCCGTCCCCTGCTCGTGCTGCGCCACCGCGCGGGTGTGTCCCCTCCGAGCTTGTACCTGCACAATAAAAATGGCAACAAGCAAGAAAATCAGAAAATCACAAATCAAAGGCAAATAATGCATTTAAAGTTAGATTTTTTTTTTACATTTTCATTTTTCCATTATCTGCTATAAAAATCAGACTTGATTGTAAATGAAAAAAAAAGAGAAAAGGGGATTGTAAACAAAAAAAAAGGAGCAAAGAAATAAAATAAAAAAAGGTGATTTTTCCCAAATCTGTTTCTTTTATTTTAGCCATTTATACGCATATATATAGAAAAATAAAATGAGAGGAAGTGGACACATCCTTTGATTCGCTGGAGAAAGGGGATTTTCGAAGCTCCGGCTGCCGTGTGCGGTGGTTGTCGGTGGCAGAGCCATGGCGGAAAACCTTGTTCGTGGCGGCGCATTGCTAGGGGAAAAACCCTAGCAGAGAAGAGCCCCCCCTTTTTTTAAAAAAAAAGTATTCCTTTTGAAAATGTTTTTTTAAAAACAGTTTTTTTTTAAATAACAATTGGAAACGGAGACATTTTGGGTTAGTGCCCTCAGTGCCAAAACAACGTCGTATAGGGCGACCCGTGCGCAACCCAACCTGCTCCATGGGGGATCTGCGTGTTTTCGTTAAATGAGTTATTTAGAACGCTGGTCCTTTCGCCTTTTAATGGTTTTGTAATTAAATTCTCTTTTATTCCTAATTTTGCCCTAAATTTTGCTTTGATTTCATATTTGCCCCATGTAAGGTGCTTCATTTTGAAGGGCGAGGATATTTTTCGCTTTAGTCCCTCCTTGTTATTCGTGCACTCGATTTTGCCATTTTCCTTTTTATTTATTTTGGATTTGCCCCAGAATTTCTGTTTTCATTCCAATTTAGTCCTGATTGATATTTTTGCTATTAATTAATTTATTATTATTTTTATTATTACTATTTATTATTGTTATTGATATTATTATATTTGATTATATTTCTATTTACCTATATATATATTACCTTATTATTTACCATTATTTTTAAACTGTTTTTATCATACATATATGTATATACGTAATATATATTATTTAATTTTAAACTATATATATTTTTTATACCTATTTCTATATATAGATACTTTACTTCTTTTAAATATCCTCATATATTTAGTTTATTTCACTTTTTGCATATTATTATATATTATTGTTTGCATGAAGTTTCCTTTACGCCCTATGTATTACTTATTTTAAATTAATATATGTACATTATTTGATATATTTTAATTTCCTTCTTGTATAATACTTGCTTTAAAATTCATATAAATACTATTAGTGTATGTTTTTCTAATTCTATTTTGAATCTATTTCAAACTCATATATCGTTTATTTTAGAATTCTTGTATGTAAAATTTGTTGATTATTTTTTTCCTTGTTTTTTTATATATCTTTTAAAATAGATTGATAATTCATTTAATTTTCTTGATGTTGATATTGTTAGCATTTGCATAATATATGATTCAGATTATTATTGCTATGTGTATTATTTGTTTGTATTCATCTATTGTTTATTTGATTAATGTGCGATATATTTACAAATTATCCTTTTTGCGTCGTATGTTGTCATTCAATCACATTACATTCTTATTCAAAAGTTTATGAAACAAGACTCGGTATCCAAGATTTTCGAGAAGATTGTGCCCTAACTTGCTAGGCTTCAATTTTTCTCATTAAATTCAAATAGCCGAGTATCCCCTTTTCAATAAAATCATACAAATTTCAAATAAAAGCTTATTCTCGGGAATTCAAAATGTTATATCCTAACTCACTGGATACAACGTTTTGTTATCTCGAGATGAGGTTTTTAATAAAAACAACTTTGTGTGTTGTCATCGGAACTTGAAAGAATCGTACCCTAACTTACGGGGTTTCGATTTCTTCATTAAAGTAAGATGGCCAAATTTTATTTAGCTTTCAAAATAATAAATTTCAATAAGGATTTTAAAAGGGGAATTGTTTTGATCTCTTCAAATTTTCAATATTCGACTTTAAGATATTAATTAATCAATTTGGGACCAATTTTGGGCATGACGGGGGTGCTAACCCTTCCTCGCATGTAACTGACTTCCAAACCCGTTGTTTTAAAATTCGTAGACCAAGTTTATTTTTCAAGGTGATCCGACCACACCTTAACAAAATATCGATGGCGACTCCTATTTTATCTTTTTTTAAAAGTCGACGCTTTTATCAAAAAAGGTGGTTTCGACACTTTGCATAAAAATCAAGACTCAATTGCAAAGATAATGACACATTGATGCCTATAAATACTATTTCGTGTTTTCATGCCAATTTTCCTATTCTAACATATCGTATATCATACACAGATCATACAAATCATGCTCAATTACACTAAAACTTACATGAACACATTTCAACACTCTAATCAGTTTGCTAAACTAGCATGTAAACCTAAAGTCACAATTTCAAATTACTCAATATGTCAAATTTGCATCTTATATATTTCTAAGTGCATTATAGGTTCATACCTTACCATTTGGTCATTTTAAGCTTGTCTCAAAGTTTAGCAAGTCATTCAGGTATCTATAACAATAATTCACTAAGCACATGCATATCATCCATAATGTAACCAAAATCTAATAATTATGCGTATTCAAACTTAAATCCAATCAATTAATTAATTACAAATTCAATTCTTCTAACCTCATTTTTGAGATGTGACAAATATAAATAAAAACTTGATGCTATGTCCACCAAGCAAGAATCATAATTAATAGTGGATGATGTACCCTGAAATAACATAAACAAGTTACTTATTAGGAGTCCACAATGAAAACTATACAATGCACAAGTTCATGGCAGAACGTTACTTGAATAACTTAGTATAAAGTGTTGCAACACGAAAATAGAGGATTTTATTTCTAAGATTATTATATTTGACCAGCCAAGGCTTCACTGAAGTACTTTTTATACAGAATATTTAGGTTAAATGTTCAAATTTGAATTCAACCTTTTAGGGATTATTCACATAAGGATTAAATTTTTTAAAATGGTCATATAAAGGTTTAATCTATAGAGAAGTGCTTAAATTCTCGGGAATGAGTGTTGTAGTAATTGTACTATATGTTTGGATTAAATTAGGTACCGAGCAATATCAATAGCTGAGCCTAAATATGAATTGTTAAATCAATTTATGGACTAAATTGGAGAGAGTTTAAAGTGGGAGGTATAAATTGAATTAGAGAATTGTCTGTAAATGATTAGAGGACTTGTAAAGAGATTTTACAAAGTACCTAAGTGGTAATTGTACCATGGCAAAAAAGGGTTAGTGGTTGAGACAAATCTCAACCGTTGATCATCACGATTCAATACTATATAAAACTTCAATCGTTGGACCAAGGTTAGGCATAAAAAAAATACTAGACTAATGGGCTTTTCCAAGATTTAACATGTCTAGATTTTTATTGAATTAAAATTTGATTGATCCCACTAAGGAGGGGAATAAGAAATCTTAGCCCTTGGTTTATATTAAGTTGGAGTAGATAAATTCCAGTAAGGAAGAAAGGGGAGGCTTCTTCTATTTTCATCAAGTAGAGTCGGTTAGGAGAAGCGTAATGCCGAGAGAAGAA
Organism: Gossypium hirsutum; assembly: GCF_007990345.1. Classification (NCBI taxonomy): domain Eukaryota; kingdom Viridiplantae; phylum Streptophyta; class Magnoliopsida; order Malvales; family Malvaceae; genus Gossypium; species Gossypium hirsutum. The sequence goes on along the minus strand of NC_053445.1, from coordinate 10,548,034 downwards.
ACTGTAAGTCTCCCTGCTGGTTTTCTTGAATTTTAAATGAAATTTAATTATCAAATGGTCACGTATATATATTGCCCATCCAATAGGAAATTCGATTATGAGTTGTTGAAGAACCTAAGTAATATTTCTTAAGGAGAAAGAGGAAAGAAAACTGGGTGCATTCATAGCATTCATGAGTTCAAGTATAACGTTTGGGTTTTTATAAATGCCGGTTTTAGAGTAACTTTTTATTATGGAAAATGGTTGTATATGCTTGACGCTAGAGAAGAGAACAGGGGTGAAGCGAAGTTAGTGGATTGAAGCTTGGTGTTGAACCTAGTGTTCTGGGAAGCTTATTAAGGTTAGTGTTCTCTTGAATTTTAGCATGCTTGTGCGAAATAAAATTTAAATATTTACCAGGTATGATTGTAAATGTAAATAATACGGAAAAGAATCAAAAGAATGGCTTGCGATAGCTTGTTGATCATCTAGAAAGATTAGCAAATGAATTTGACTAGGCAACTCATAACCGAATTAGTAACATAGTATGGTTTATTTTAGCTACATGAACATGGCAATATAATATAGAATAATTTGAGAAACATGTTGTATGCTACTTGATAAGTTACGAAAGAGTATGAAGAGTTTTGTAATTATTTAAAGTATTACTGGTAAAAAGATATTTCAATTTATATCTTAGAAAGAAATCCATTAATCCATTAATGCATGGCGGATTTAGGATTTTACTCTAAGGGGATAAAATTTCTAAATCCAAACTATCTTTCTTTTAATGTAAAAAAAGTCTATTCTTATCGGATATGTTTTTTCGTTATCAAACAAATCAATTTAATGTTTTTTAAAAACATGAATGATTTAACTGTAAATTTTTTTAAAAAAAATCACACTATATAAAATTAAATAATTCTTTCTAATATGCAAAAAAAGAATTGAAAATTCTTCAGCTCTCTCTTTTTCAATGTATGCCACCAAGTAAGTTGAAAGAAAATCATCCTCCATTTTGTTGTGAAGCCTTGGCTTCCCAATTTTCATCTGAAAATGCTCATTTGGTTGTTGTAGTAGACATGAGAAGAGTTAACACAAGATGAATAATTCTATCAAGAAGAGGATAAATACTTGACTCATTTGTCTTAGCTAGCACTTAACACAACTCGGCAACTGCAGAAGCTTTCTGCAACTTCGTGCTTTGAAGAGCATCAAGTTGAAAATGCTCCAATTGAATCTTCATGTATGTGCCACTGGACTTGTTAAGTGAAGAATGAGAACCAAAATTTTTTCAATGACTACAGGACATAAGACCAAGAGCATCAAAAGTTTCCAAACATGAAACAACTAATCTATTAAGCAAGTCAGAAAATCAACGAGCTTATTGTTTTAGCTAATAGTGGAACAAGGAGACAATTGAGATCAATTAAGACTAACCTCGGCTGAGATGCAGAAGTTTCACGACAATCAGAAAAGATCACCTTGATATACTTATAATCTTCGCACCATAAATAATCAAAGTAATAATCATCGATATTATTCACCTTGTTACCTAACCACACATAATAATCAAAATAAATTTTAAAACCGCTCAGAAATTTTAAATAGATTACATCAACATATATTGAGCATGGCAACCTTCTAAAGAGAAAATCGAACAAATCAACTAAACGAACATAGAAAAATTGATGCTTCAAACCAAAACACCAGAATTTAATAGACATTAGCATTAGTCTGCAAATCCATCAAGTAAAGACATTAGCACAATTTAATAGAACTTTAATCTAAAAAGCAAGTACATAAAGATTCTCTAGTCTTATTTCATAATATACCCAAATATAATAGCATTCCAAAGCATAATGTTGTTATCTTGAGGTGCACCACTAATTCCTGCACAAAATAAATGATAAAAAGGCCACAGTTCTTTAGCATAAACAGCAAAAAAATTAGATGAAATACAAGAATGCTTAGATGGCAAATTACAGAGACTATAGCACATTTATTTATTTAATCTCACAAATAATTTTATTTAACTGACGGATTTGAAAGGTAATTTTTTCGGGGGAAATAGTTAGTACAATTTTAAACTTGAAATTAGTACAATTTTAAACTGGGGGAAATACAAGAATGCTTAGACGTAACATAAATAATAGTTAGTACAATTTTAAACTTGAAATTAGAAAGATGAATAAAAACTCCTATAAAAAATAAGACCTCTTCAAAATAAGCAAATATTTTTCCTTCTCTTTGCTAAAATAAGTCATGGGAATGGTTAAATATTACCAATTGAATTAGTTTATTGCTAACTTATATACTAAAACATGCATAAAAAATAATACTTATTTGATAAAATAATTCCATTTCCAAATTATTTGAGTTTGATGATTTAAATTCTTACCAGCAGCGCCAAATGCCTCGTGAATCTCCAAGTGCAAGAAATGAACGATATCTACAAGCTTCTCCATGACCTATGAATACAAGGCATAAAACTTCCACTGATATATATCAACTAACTTCAAAATCAAGCAGCAAAAGACACTTGTAACATCACGTACAAAAGCTCGCATACCTTTAGACTTGGAGTTCACTGCAAAAGATAAAAAGAACACCACATTTTTTTTTGGAGTTCATCATAAGTATATGAAAAATGATTTAACAAAAAATAAAATTTCATAGAGCTTTACTCTTCCAAAATTCTAGACCAAAGAGATTTTTTCTTCAAATTTTTCACATGCTTATTTTGACTCTTTAACTCTGCTCTCAATATTGCAAGGCTGTCTCCTACATGACAAAATCAAAACAATCTCAATAGGAAGGGCTTAGATGACATCAACTATATTACATATAAATTCAAAGGAAACAATAATGGGATACACAGAAAACTTCACAGCAACTTTGCAAATAAAATGTCATCAGAATGAGCACTAACATGCTTAAGAAGGGCCATGATAAAGCTTACAAGTTCCTTATAACCAAAATGGAATTGGCCACAGAGGGTTTTGACTAGAAACACATAAAAACTAGTTATTACTTCTACATATCAGCAGGTTTGGAGGAGATAGGAATATATTCCCCAGTCCACCAGAGCCATGAACAAAGTCGGCAACAATCGGCCTCCCACCCTTTTCCATACAAATCAACTACAATTAGGCTATAGTAAATAAAAGATATAGTAACCCCCCCAAAAAAAGAAGAATATCAAGGCACAATAAAGCAAGTTAACAATTGCAACGAGGTCCATTAGTATTCCCATGGGATTACATTGTAATTTAGGAAAGGGAAAACTGAAACATTTACCGTAAGCGGCTCGGGGCTGCCTTGTGCTATAGGAACATCAGGACGCCTTGCGATTTCACACTATCCTTTTGCACCTCGAAAAGAGGATAAAATCATGAACGTATTCCAAATGCATATGAAAACCAGAAATGAGAAGCACGTACCAGAAGTAAGGCATTATGAGTGGCATCTTTGGTTTGGACATTTCAAATATGGTGGTCAAACCTAAGATCTCATATTCTGGATTTTGAAATGCCATAAAGATCGTCATGCTATCATCTGTTAATCAAATGACAAACGCATTCATACATTGCTCAGGGTCAAACTCAAACAAAATCTCTACATATCTAATCCTTCCAATCAATCAATCCACTCCATATTGTTTTCACTTCTTTGTATAATTTAATAAAAATTTTCTGGTTTCATTATATACATATCAAAACCCGAAACTTTCCTATATAGATTTCATTACACGCCCCTAGAATAAAACTTTTCTATATAGACAGAGAGAGTCAACGTAGCTTTTTAAATCAAACTTTATGGCTTATCCCAAAATAAAACTCCCAGGACAAATATAAATTGAAAAGGTAAAATTTGTTTCCTATTTCATTATAATTCTAATTTATGCAACTAAATTGGTAGCCAACCAGAGAAAAAGTAAATAAATAAAAAAAGAACGAAACTGACCAATCCCGGGATCGGTATCGATAATGAGCTTGTTGCTGTTGGCATGTGAGAATAAAAGGCCATCACTTCCGCCATTAACGACAATTCCATCGTGACAATCTTTCTTTAATTCACAATCCATATTCAACGCAATTAGAAAAACACAAAGTGGTAATAATCTAATCTAAGATTTTAATGAATATGGATGTGAATAAAAAAACAAATATACATTTTGAGTAAGATGTAGCCTATTATCTATTCAACTTGCCAAACATTAGTTTGGGCTGCAATGAAATATTGTATTCATCAAAAGGAAAAATTATATACTACCTGCTGTTGAAGATCTGGAACAAAATCCGACTTAGCATCTCTTGTCAGACATTTTCAAAGAGGGTACAGACTACTGACATTTTCAAAGAAGAGGACCCATTGAAAGGCTTGCTTGATGTTATCAAAGACCCAGTGAGCGGGAAGACCAGAGGATTGATACCCAGAAGACAAAACCAGGATATCAACAAACCCTTCTATCAGTTTCATCATTTCTTCTAGCGATATGTCTAGGTGATTCCATCCCATCTTCTGGTTTTCTTCCTTGAATTCTGTTGTTGGAAATGGGAAATTTGGGGGATTTCAGCTGAAGAAAAACAAACTTTTATTTGGGGGATTTAGGGCGCAAGACGGAGATGAGAAGAAGAGGGAGTAAAGAGCGGGTAACCAAATTTTTTTTTTGGGAGTGAGCGGGATTTTGATTTCCTTTTATTTGCTTCCATATTTGCGGCGTTTTAAAGAAAAACGTCACTACTTAAGTTGAAATGACACCATATTGAGAAATTGCAATACATATTTACGGCGTTTTTTATCAAAACGCCAGTAATGTCTACCCTTTGCAGCGTTTTTCCTGAAAACGCTATCAAGAAGTTTAAATTTTTTTATTGAAACGGCACCGTTTTGGGAAATTTTAATACATAGTAGTGGCATTTTTTGCTAAAAACGCTGCTAAACCTCGCATATTTTTTTATATTCAATTATTATATCTTTCATATAAATTTTACATAAAGAATTATTAAAATTTTAAGTAATGTTTAAAAGAATTAGAAAAATTATAAATTTTAGTTTTTTTATTTCATTTTTATTTTTGTATTTTATTTTTTTCTTATAATTTGGTCCTATCCAAATTAAATAATTACCTATATATCCATATCAAATATATCAAATGGTTTAGATTAAATATTTTTAAATATAAAAGCATTAATTAATTGTATAAATTTGTATCATTTAATAAATCTCAAATAAACCTTAAACCCTAAATTAACCATTCAATATACATAAAGTCTATCTATTATATATCTCTTAAATAATATAAACTATACTCATAATTTCAATATATTAAATTTATTATTATATCATTTACAATTATATAAGAACATATTTAATATATAAATTAAAAAAAACTAATTAATCTAAACCCTAAACCTTAACCCCGACCCTTGAAACCTTAAATCCCTAACTCTTAACCCCTAACCCCTAACTCCTAACCCCTAAACCTTAAATCCCAACCCTTAAACCATAATCCGTAATCCATAATCCCTAAATCCATATATAATCCCCAAACCTTAAAATAGTACTCCTAAATTGGCCTTAAATCTTAAATTAACCATATACCGTAAACCATATAAACCTAAACTATAATGATAATTAATTAAATATTTTAAAATTAATACTATCTTATCTTTTTCAATTATATATGAAATTATTTAATATATAAATTAAAAAACATATTTAAAATATAAATTAAAAAAATAATTAATCTAAACCCAAAGCCCTAACCCGACCCATGAATCACTAAACCCTAAATCTCTAACTCTTAACCCCTAACCCCTAACCCCTAAACCTTAAATCCCAACCCTTAAACCATAATCCCTAATTCATAATCCCTAAATCCATACTCCCTAAACATTTAAATAGTAACTCCTAAATCGGTCTTAAATGTTAAATAAATCATATACCTTAAACCAAAAATCATAAACTATAGTGATAATTAATTTAATATTTTAAAATTAATACTATCTCTTTTACGAGTATATAAAAAAATTTAATATATAAATTAAAAAATAATCAGTAATCATGTACCCAAAAAACTTTAAAATTATTTTAAATAATAGTATTTTAATTTTTCCATGTGTTTTATTTCAAATTATTTCCACATGTTATTATTTTTTTCTGAAGATTTTAAATATTCAATTAGAAAGAAATTGAATTTTATTTAATTAATATAAATAAACCAATTAAGATAAAATGTTTTTAGCGGCGCTTTTTCAAAAACGCCGCTAAAGCACCGAGCATTAGCGGCGCTTTTTCAAAAACGCCACTAAAGCACCAAGCATTAGCGGTGCTTTTTCAAAAACGCCGCTAAAGCCCCAAATTTGTTAGAAAACGACGCAGTTGGGCTTTGGTTTTTTGCCGCGTTTTTTTCAAAAAACACTGCTAATGCTCATTTTTTGAAAAACGCCGCTAATGCTAGATCTTTAGTGGTGATTTCCATAAAGTGCCGCTAATGCTCGATTTTTACTGGTATTTTTTGTCCAAACGCCACTAAAAATGCCGCTAAAAGCCTGTTTTGGTATAGTGATAAAAGATGGTAAAAGTAATAAATATACAAGTCTTTAAGTACTAAATATAAGAAAGGTAGCGCATAAATGGAAGCAAATTGATTAAGGTTTGTTCGGTGAATTAAAGATCAATTATGGAATTTTGGATATGGTCTTTGTATTGAGTAAGGGTAATGGATCATGTAATTTTGTCTGCATCATATCACCCCCATATAATTGATGTTAGCTTTTTCATTAAAATTAATAAATAAATAAAAAAACGTTTTCCTTGGCGAGATTTGACGGTAGCTTACTCGCTATTCAAATTTAATGAAAAAGGTAACATCAACTGTATGGATTTGGTCGGTCAGATTTTTCAACTATAGATTTTGTAGAATATATTAAGAATATTTTAATTAAAAACTTACCCACTTTGAGATTATTAAAATTATCTTTAAAAAAAGGTTGTCGGCACTAATGAAAATGGTCACGTTTTTGTAAGTAATTGTAAATAAATAAAAGAATTTTCAACAATTACATGTGTCCAAACTTTAGTCATCTTCATTTACTCACGTTGCAGGTTGATTTTTTTATATTCGTAAATGCTTTTATTTTATAATATCTTATTTCACACTGATCAAAAACTACAAAATAATATTTTAATATTATACAAATACTTAAAGTTAAATTGGATTTTTTAAAAAAAAAAACTGAACACATGTAATTAAAAATTACTAAGAAATAAAATAAATGTTATATAAAATATTCCAACTTCTATCATATTTTTGTTCAATTAAAAAATGATAAAATTACATATTATCTTCATTTTTTATTTAGTACAAAATAGATGTAACTTTTTCTTATTCATTATTAATTTATATTGGTGTTGGTGGACAATTATATTCAATTTTGTACATCAATGCATTTTTTATTATTTATTATTTCATCTTGTTAAATATTTATTATATAAAATATTAATTTAAATTAATTTATTTATTTTTATAAAATTTAATAAGACATTATTAAATAAAAAATACTGTAATATTATTCCACTGTTAATTTCTTATTATGTATAAAAACATAGTTATTTTATTTAATTATTTTTATTATTAAATTTCAGGGTTAAATATGTTTTAAATAAAATAATCTTATTATTCACTTTGTTTTTTTAGTAGACTCTTTCAAATTTTTTACCGCCTTTGTATTAAAGCATTAAGAATAATGGTGTATATAACTTCCAAAAGGTTTTGATTCTTTTGAATATCCTCTTAGAGTTGTGATTGTGACTCTTGCACCTTACAATTTAAACGTCAAACTCTTACTTCTTTTTCAACCTTTCTCACTTTTTGTAATTCTACAAAAAAAAATCTAAAAATTTAAAGACAATAAAAACAATTAGTTCACCATAATTAATTATAAAATAATAAAAGCAACATTGAAAATTTAATTACATAAAAAATATATTGATATTAGTGAACAACTCATCTCTTCATATTACCCTAACAGATTTATTCTTAATTTAATGACTTATATTATGAATATCTTATTAAGTGGAGACCCATCAAGATCAAGATAAGTTTTGATATACTTTAAATTCTAATAGTCATTATAAGTAGATCTTTACTTCATTTATACTTCTTATGTCTATAAATAGAGACTTCGAAGAAACTTTGAAAATATTACAATTGATCAATAAAATACGCTCTCTTTTGCTCTTCCATTTTCTTTCTTCTTTATATTTATTTTATAACACGTTATTAGCACGATTCTCTGTTAATTGTTTTTCTCCATAAGTCACAAAATTTTTTCCCTTTCACCAATCCTTACCCCTTTCAAACAACAACCAATGCAATAGCCGGTCACTCAAATTTCCTACTCAAGCTGTTGTGGATTGCCTTCTAGAGCTACTGTTATTTTAGTCTTCAATTGAGGCCTATGCATTATGGCTAATAATTATGCAAAGAAATTTATATAATCCTTACATGATATATTTTTCTCCTTTGTTGATTGATTTTTTGTAAAATTATTTTATCAAAAATATTATTGCTCTAAGGTTTCTTTTAAACTAAGATTCTTTTTATTAAATTATAGTATGTATGATATTTGGATGATTAAAATTTTTGATGATTAAATTATTGTTATTAAATATGCTTGAAGTTATTGTATTATATCTTTTAAATTGAATTTATAAATATTTGATTAGAGCATCATAAAATTATATAAAATATACGTGGTACTGAAATTTGGTACAATGCGTATCGGATAACTTTCAAGCATCGTACATGAAAATTTTGATTTTGTTTATTAAATGATTTTTTTTACTATTAGATTATAATGCTCGTGATAATGCTCGTGATAATAGTCAGAGTGATAACAATGATGTTAAAGAATCTTAGGTATATCTTTCTATGATTTATTTATTATATAATGTTTATTATAATCGGAGACTAATCATTACAATATAAATAGATAGATTTTGATTTGAAATGCACGCATGTTTTGCGATGGTGATTATGAAATAAAGAATCAATGGAGGGGTTTAGAAGTTTGTCATACTAGATTTGTTGCATTCCCTGAAGTGAATGCAAATATAAAGAAAATAAAAGATATAATCATGAACCACTAAAAATGGGAACATAGTGAAAAATGAGAGTTCTCAAGATAACTCTTCAAAGGTTAATGATAACATATGTTATCAATATGATATGAAAGATTATTGACCACATAAGTGGCGTATGCCCAAATATTTTGTTTCTGTTAATCTTCTTTGAGGAAGGATATGAGAATGTAGTAATGAATTCTATCATTACAAATAGAGAATATTTATCTTATTTGGTATTGAAACAAACAAATATTATTCCAATATTTGATAGTACAAAATTAGTTGAAAGGTCTAAAAGAGCTAATATTTCAATATTTAAAAAGCATAAAATTTGTGATGGTTAATGCATTAATTTTAAAATATATTCATTATAATGGATACCATATTGGGATTGTGAATGAAGAAAAGATCATATTTCATATGAATCAAAAGAGGATTGGATTATTGATTTATATTTATTACTTTTTTTATAAATTGAATTGATCGTGACTATATTTGTGATCTTCTTTTGTCATCATCCCGATTAATGGGTTGAAAGCTAAATATTTGACCATTAAAGATCTACTTATGAGCAATAGAATATGGTAAATTTATCTAAAACTCGTTATGGTATGATGCACCTGAAGTTGCAAGTTTTTTAAAACTGTGAGTATAACTCTACATTATTCAGAATAAGTTTTCAATTAAAATGACGTGAAAAAATATTACTGATAAGAACCTTACAAGAGAGAACTTATTCAACTTTTCATTATTCAAATGTGCTCCTACGATACTAATATCATGAAAAAATTACTTATGATTGAACAAAAGTTTTTAACCCCAAAACCTAACCATTCCCTAAAGAGAATGTAACAATATGTAATAAATTCAAAAGACATAATCTTTAACGTGGATGTAGTAAATTGGACTATAATAATAGTCATGGGGGATTGTCGTAATAAATTTTCTCACCACTAGAAGTGGAACAATGAATAAAGCAAAAAAAGAATAAGAATTTCCAAGAAATTTAAAGAAGAGAGACAATTTATTTATGAAGAGTCATTGGTTATGTACCTATTGTACACTTGGATAATAAGATCTACTCTCAAAGTTTGCTATTAATAAATTTTGGTTGGATTCAAAGTCTACTATTGAAGTTTAATTTGCTTACTTCTTATCGTCCAGACTCAACGTAGAACAAAAATAAAAAAAATAAAAAAGGTACGTCTTTAAATATTAAATCAACTTGATATATGATTTAAATATTTTGAGATGATCTTCATTTTAAGTTTTGATTACATGTGTTACATATTGTTTTAAGCATCTCATTTGTTCATGAAAATGAATATTAACTGATTTATTTATGTTGCTATAATATGTTTTATAATTAAATAATATATTTAAACATATCTAGTATGCAAATGAATGTTAACAAACCAAGGAATTTTATGGTTATTCAAATTTGATTTAGTTCAAAGAATTGTTAAAGGTAGTAGTTAATACGCGTTATATTATTCCATTTGTTAATTATTTAGAGAAATGGCATGAGCAATTGTAAATGAAAAGTTCTATGAGATTGAATGGTTGGATTTTGAATTAAATTTCATGTATGTTTATGATAATGATTATGAGAAAAAATTGCTAGTTTTTCATTATATCATATTTTTATGTTTGAGATGTGACGTTTATTGATATATTTAGTATAGGCTTGTTTCTATACATGACCTAGGCAGTTACTCTTGGTAGTTAACTGATTATGCAAAACTCTTGTTAAAAGGGTTTTAAAAGTATTTTGAATCGAACTTAAGACTTCTCACATCCGAAGCGAGAATCATACCACTAGACTAAATGCCCTGCATTTGAAGATTTTGGCATATTCCCTAAGAGAATATTGAATATAATTATTTGGAAATTATATTTATTGAATTAGTGACATTATAGATTTCACATTGATTTAGACATTTCCAGAAGTAAATGTCACAATAGTACTTATATGTGAATACAAAGTAAAAGGAATGATAGTAAAATTATCAATTTGTTACAATTTAGTACAATTGAAACACATATTAAAGTAAACCAGAAGTTTACTGATACAAATGCATTTACTACTTGGTGTGACCAGTTAGACCATCCTGGATCATATATGATGCGAAAATTAATTGAGAATTCATATGGACATTCTTTAAAGAACTATAAGATTCTTTAATTTAAAGAATTCTCACTTGCTGCTTGTTCTCAATGAAAATTGATTGTTAGAAACTCATTAACTAAAGCTAAGATTTAATGTCTTGCATTTCTGAAATGAATATAGGCTCATTTATCTACCATGTGGATGATTTTAATATTATATAATTTTGGTAGATGTATCTACAAAATAACCACGTATGTGTTATCAACTTGCAACCCTTCATTTGCAAGGTTGCTTGTTTAAATAATTAATTTGAGATCATGCAATTAAGACAATTCATCTTGCTAATACTGATAAGTTTATATCTCAGTCTTTTATTGATTGAGTTTGAATTTTTTTTTGAAAAAGCTTGTCATTTATGCGTATAATGGTTTAGAGAAATAATTGATTGAACGTCTCTGATTAATGTCTAAACCATTACTTATGAGAAATAAACTTCTTATTTCAACATGAGACTATGTTGATTTACGTATTGTACAAATCAAACTGATAAGTTATAAATACTCCCCATTACAATCGGTTTATTATCAAGAGCTAAATATTTCTCATCTTTAAATTTTGTATGTGCGTATATTTTTCAATTGACCCAACAAAAGGCATAAAGATGAGTGAATCCTCAAAGAAAGTTGAGAATATATATTAATTACAAGTTTCTTTGTATTATTAGATGTTTTGAATGTATTGGAGATTTAGTTATGACATGATTTATGATTACAATTTTGATTTGATAGTTTTTCCGACATTAGGGGGAGAAAAATAATAACTTGTAATGAGAATTTGTAGTAGTTTTTATCGACGACATCCTGATCTATTCTAAAACTGAGTCTGAGCATGATACTCACATTCGCATTGTACTTCAGATACTCCGAGAAAAACAATTGTATGCTTAGTTTAGTAAGTGTGAGTTTTGGTTACAGGAAGTTGCTTTTCTGGGTCATGTGGTAATTGTGAAAGGGATCCAAGTCGATCTTAAGAAAATAGAAGCTATAGTTGAGTGGAAGCAACCGAAAAATGTATTTGAGTTTCATAGTTTCCTAGGTTTAGCTGGTTAGTACCGAAGGTTCATCAAGGGATTTTCTTTGATTGCATCACCTCTGACGAAGCTGCTATGTAAGAATGCTCTATTTCTGTGGTCTGAGGTAAAACAGTCTAGTTTCGATAAGCTCAAGTCCATTCTGACAGAAGCTCTTGTTTTAGTTCAGCCGAAATCGGGTTGGAAGTTTGTGGTATACAGTGATGCATCACACGTGGGGCTAGGATGTGTTCTGATGCAAGACGGTAAAGTGGTTGCTTACGCATCAGAACAACTTAAGACATATGAGGGTAACTACCCTACGCATGATCTTGAATTGGATGCGGTTGTGTTCTCTCTAAAGATCTGGAGGCACTATCTATATGGTGAAAGGTGCATCATTTACACCGATCACAAAAGCTTCAAATATCTATTAACTCAAAAGGTGTTAAACCTTCGTCAGTTTAGGTGGGTTGAGTTACTAAAAGATTATGACTGCACGATAGAGTATCATCCAGGTAAGACTAATATGGTAGCTGATGCCCTTAGTCGTAGAACGATTACTGATCTGAGAGAAATGTTAGCTCGTCTAAGTTTGGTTAGTGATAGTGGGCAGGTAGCTGAATTACAAGTTAAATCGAGAGTCCTTAGTTCAGCGACTACAACAGGTTGGTTCAAACGAAACTTCAGATTTCAGCTTGAATAGCGATAATGTTTTGTGTTTCAGAGGTCATATTTGCATACCTAATGATAAAGAGTTAAGTTAGTCTATCCTACAGGTGGCGCATAGTAGTCCCTATGCTATGCATCCTAGTGGGAACAAAATGTATCAGGACCTCCGTGAACTCTATTGATGGCCCAAATTGAAACAGGAAGTAGTCATTTTGGTGTCCCACTGTCTGATGTGCCAAAAGGTTAAGGCTGAACATCAGTTGCCCTCTTGTTTGCTTCAGGCAGCAGTGGAAGTGGGAGCGGGTAACAATGGATTTTGTTAGAGGATTGCCTTTAATCCCCATTAAGATAGATTCAGTTTGGGTCATCATTGATCGGTTGACCAAATCGCTCACTTTATCCCTATCAGAACAGATTATTCCTTGCAAAAGTTAGCTAAACTATATGTTGCTGAAATTGTGAGATTGCACGAGATTCTAGTCTTAATTATCTCTGATAGAGATCCACGATTCACATCTCAATTTTGGAAAAAACTCCATGAGGCTTTAGGCACTCGAATTAATTTCAGTACTGCATATCATCCTCAGACTAACGGACATTCTAAGCGAGTTATTCATATTCTAGAGGATATGCTTTGGGGTTATGTAATAGATTTTCAGGGTAGTTGGGAAGATTACCTACTATTGGCTGAGTTTGCTTACAATAACAGTTTCCAGTTCAGTATTCAGATGGCATCCTACGAGGCCTTGTATGGTCATCAGTGTTGTACTTCTCTATGTTGGACAAAATTAAGTGAACATTGGGTTTTGGGTCTCGAGCTAGATTCTGAAATTGAGAGCACTATGAAATTGATTCGAGATCATCTGAAAGCCGTCTCTGATCGACAGAAGTCGTATGCAGATTTAAAAAGAAAAGATATTGAGTTTTTTGTAGGTGATCAGATGTTTCTGAAGGTATCATCGTGGAAAAAGGTTCTCTAATTTGGACGCAAGGGCAAACTGAGCCCAAGTTCATTGGGCATTATCGCATTTTGAAACGTGTCGGACCAGTTGTGTATCAGTTTGAATTACCACCGGAGCTAGAGTAAATTCATGACGTGTTTCTTGTCTCGGTGTTGAGACGGTGTCGGTTTGATCCAACGCACATTGTTCCTGTCGACGAGATCGAGTTATAACCGAATTTAACATTCGAGGAGGAACCAATTTAGATCATATAAGAAGAAAAATGTCCCTCTAGTTAAGGTTCTGTGGCAGAATCATAACACTGAGGAAGTTACGTAGGAACCTGAAGAATTGATACGACAACAATATCCGTATCTGTTTGCTTTAGGTAAATTTTGAGACCGAAATTTCTTTTAGGGAAGAAAGTTGTAACGCCCCAAAATTTTGAGAATTTAATTGTGAGAATTTGTAGTAATTAATTTTTGTAGATGTGGCTCTGTGTTCTACTATTCTGTTTAAGGCCTGGAGTTCAAGTTGCGTCGTTAAAGGTTTTTATTAGTTCTAAAACAACCCCTACCCATGCGTTACATAGTTAAGTGCAATTTTGTGTAAAACTGTGTCAAAAATGAGCCTGCTTGTAACACCCCGAATTTTGGGCCTAGAAGAAATAGGTTTTAAACAAGGGAACAGTTAGGAGACTGCACATAAATATTTAGTTGTGCAAGGATGTGACATAAATGAATGTCTGTTTTAGTGGTTAAGTGATTTAGGTGTGTTTGGAAGTGTCTGAGAAGTCAGGGGTTCAAGCCTTGCTTATGCAAAATATTTATTTTAAGTGAATAAAATTCTTGGATTTAGATAGTAGGTTATTAAATTATTGTGGTTAAAATATGATACAAAGGAGTTGTTGGTCTAGTGGTAAGGGGCGCGTGGAGTGTATATGGGGTCTAAGGTTCGGGTGGTGGCACATCAAAAAGGAAGTATTTATTTTGCTGCCTAATTCGTGTAGGTGGTAGAGTTGGATTGAAATACTGCTAAATGGAGTTTGAACTGGTCATAGAGAGACTTGATGAGGGATATTTGGAGAGATTTGATGAGAGAATAGTAGGATTTGGGGAGGTTGTTGTTATGGAGAGATAATAGCAGAAAATTAAGGGATAAGAAGTGGATGGAGAGTGTGTAGCCGAATTGGAGGAGGGATTTTTGAGATTTGGGGTTGTTGCTAATTTGGTAAGAGTTAGAATTCGGGTTTCATTCCTTTTCTTTCAACCTTGGTCAAATACATCTTCTCTCATCCCTCATCATTTTTTCTTTTCAGTTTTCTCTCCTAGTCGATTCTCTCTTCTTTTCTTTAAGCTCTGCCGAATAGCTCTTGGCTTTAGCAAGGGTTCGTTGATCAATTGGGAGCGCATGGTTTTTCTCTTCCTCTCCCTCAAATGCTCTCTATTGGTCGAATACTGATAGATTAATCCCGATTCTCGATTTTTTGTACGCTACATCTCTGATATGTAATCTATTTTATGATTGTTGGTAAGTGGTTATGGTATGATAAGGAGTCATCTGTTACTTTTTAAGAAACAATATTGAGTGGTAAGTGGGGTGCAATTGAGATAGTTTGTCAAGTATGAGTCTAATATAAAGATGGTGACTTATGTGTAGGTGGTGGTTGAGGTTGATTGGCACATTGCCTGGGAACTAAGGGTGCGATGATCATTGATTTTCAGAATAAGAGTGTTAGGAACGAAGGGAATCTGCAAATCGCATCAGGTGTGTAAACACCCCACTGTAACTGTAAAATGGCAAAAGCCGAAAAGCTAGGAATACAGCGCTTGAGACCACACAAGCGTACGATTGCTCGTGTGGTAAGACAAACCCACGAATCATGGGCGATAGGCTGTGGAGGCCTCCATGAGCATTTTTATGGGCTTGGGCCGTAATGGGCCACGTTGGGCCAAAATAGACCGTGTGGGCTCAATGGGCTCGTGGGCTCCACACAGATAAAATCTACGATTTGTGGCAAATACTGGACTGAGATATGTAGATCTCATAGTCGTGGAAAAATTTAGGTTAAACGGGCCCCACGAACGTGTGGGCCCACTTGGGCCGAGTAATGGGCCTTGGGCCCATTTACACTGTTATGACCATTTAGGTTACCTGAGTCGCTCGAGGTGATTGTAGACTTTTTGATAGGTCGATATCTATATTGAGACCCTAAAATAGGTAAAATTACCAAAATACCCCTATAAGGTAAATACCCCATAGGGTAAAATGACCGAAATACCCTCATAAGGTAAAATAATAGAAATACCCCTATAGGGTAAAATGGCTGTTTTACCCGTAGGAGATGAAAAGACTGTTATGGCCTTATGTTATGTATGACTGATTTGCTCTATGATATGTATGACTATGACTGAGCATGACATTTTGCATACACGTATGATATTATGTCACGATATATTGCATGGGGATGGGTTGTTATATTTAGAGGAAGTGTACCGTATTGATAAGGTTGCACGAGTCGCCCATGACGACTGTGGACCTACTGATGGCTATATGTCATTTATTTTATTGGTAGCTTTGCTGCAATACTGTTTAGTGTCGCAATCGATGCTAATCTTGGTGTGTCTGGCTAGGTGGGTCGATTTTATCCCCACATGGTGTGTTTGGCGGGACGGAGTTGTGTGTAGAGACTGGATTAGGTAGGATTTCTAACTGCATATATGCACTGATTAATGATTTTGTACTGTTACTGTATCGATTAATGATATTACATACTCTTCACTGCATGACTGATATCTGTTACTGTTATGGGCCAAAGCCTCACTGATGCTATTACTGAAATTGGGCAAATGCCCTACTGAATACTGGCATTGTGATGGGCTCAAGCCAATCATTTACAATTACCGAAAAGGGCTTAGGCCCACACTGAACTGGAGTGTTACTGTAACAGGCTCAGGCCCAAACTGCATTTATCTACTATTTAATTGACTGTTTGCTTGTTAGGGGATTACACACTGAGTTTTTGTAAACTCACCCCTCTGTTTAACTATACAGGTAATCCCCAATTGTAGGCGGTCGGTGTTGCGAGGGACTCGATGATGGCCACACAACTGCATCAGCTTTCGTTTTTAGCCTTTGATTTATAAGTAACTGAATTTGGGTATTTTTATGTAAAAAGGCCTCTTTAAAGTTATAAACTTTAAATTGCGATTTTTATTTATTTAGTTTGATATAAACTGCTAGTTGTAGAAAAAGACGGGTTTTCAAAAGGTAACTGTTTTCAAAGACACCACGTTTTCGCAACATTTCCAAAAAAAATAAAAAAAAACTTCCGCAATAAATGAGATTTTGGAATATTTATAACGTTTTAAAAGTGATTAGCTTTTAATTATGAATGCTTGGAAATGAAAAACCCGTTTTGGAATCACCGTTTAATAACAAAATGATTAATTGATTTTAAAGATTTCAACGACAACAAGTTTTACGCTAAACACCTCAATTTGACACCGCCAGATTCTGCCATAACTCCTAGGCCGGGTATGGGGTGTTACACTGCTAGTTCACTGGTTAAGTATCTGTATTCTATCTGGTCTCGAGTTTGAGTCTCATTGTATGCGTTAGGAAATATTTTGCTTGTTGTTGGAAATATGCTGATTGTGACACCCCTAATTTGACCCTAGTCGGAAAGCGATTTCGGGACCGCTAAACCGAGTCACCAAATTATTTGAACATGATATTTATTGTCTAAAATAATTGTGTGAAAATTTTAAGCTTCGACTTAGTAAATTTCATGTGAATTTAGTCAATAGGACTTATGTGTGACATTTTTGAAATGTGATAGATCAAAACATAAGGACCTATTAGTGCATGTTGAAAAAGGGGGGACTTGCATGTCAATTTTCCCCCCCATCTAGTAGTGGCCGGCCATGACATTAGGATGGACAAAGGGTGATGGGCAAAACATGTCATAGACATGTTGTGTTGGTGCATCATGGGAGGAAACAATAAAATAAAGAGCACGGGCAATAAAATATTAGTGTTAGTAGGATGAGAAACAAAAAAAAAGAAAGGATATGTGTGATTGTCCCACCCCCCCTTGCCGTGAGTTGAAGGAAAGAAAAACAAAAAAAAAGTGTTCATCCTTTGGTTCATCCTTGGCCGAAAATTTTAAGGAGGAAGGAAGAAGAAAGATTGAAGAGGTTCGGCCATGCATGTAACTAGGCTAAGGTATGTTTGATGATGTTCCATGAGATGCATGCATGTTTTAGTTGTTAGCTTGAGTTCTACCTAGCCCATGGTCTAAATCTTGCTATGTGATGGAAATGACACTCGGCCATGGATGCATCATTCTTGCTTGGTGTTGATGTTGTGTTGGTGAGATATCAAGTTATTTTTGTGACCAAGTTGAGATTTGAATTTTTGGAATGAGTAAGGTTTTCGGTTATGTTGTTTTGTATGAGTAATGGATTGTTGAGTTCATGCTATTATGAATAAAATTGATTAAGAGAGGCTTGAGATAATTAAATATGCATGTTGGTGGTAAGATGAGCATTCGGTTTTTATCATGGAAGCATAGGAAGCTTGTTAAAGTTGAATTTTAGAAAAGTTAAATGTGTGTGTGCTTGTGCTAGTGCCGAATGTGCCTAGGGTGATTTAGCATTGAGTTTGGTGTTATATGAATTGAGTTTTATGGTTTTGGATTTTTAAGTGTTGTTAAATACTTTGAATAATATATATATAAGTGGCTTTGAAATGTGAAACTCGGCCAAGTGGTTATAAGCATGATTTTAGAGATTCAATGATATTCGGCCGATTTGAATAATTCATGGCACCCCAAGCCAATTTGTTTTAGATGTTAATAAATATTGAAATTATTTAAAAGCATATTACCGAATGTGATTTTAGTCAATGATTCGGTTATGAGTGCCGATTTGTTTTATAATTAGCCGAATGTGTATATGTATACTATGAGGTGGTTTAGCTTAAAGAAAATTAAGGTGCTCGGAAGGTGATTGTAGTGGATAGTTTAAGTAATGAAATTTAATTTCTGTTATGTAAAGTGATGACATTGCTGTTTGCAAATTTGAAGTTAAAAATTGTTGATTGAGCATCAAGAGCTTATGGAAACAAAGTCGGATCGTGGAAAAAGGGAAATTGGTCGAATAGTCGGAATTGACGTACATTAGCGATCGAGGTAAGTTTTAAGTATTAAAGCCTATAATGTGATTGAGTATGATATGTTAAGCACATATTAAAAGAATCATAACTCTATTGTAAATTTTTATGCATATAGCCTAATGGCTATTATGAAGTATAGGTAAGTTATTGATATGATATGTTGCCAAATGGATATGATATTATGAAGTGCTAAAAGGATATGTCAGAAGAGTAAAATTGTGATAAACCTGCTCAGGACAGCAGCAGTAACATGAATTTAGAAAATCACCATAAATTGTTGGAGTTGAATGGGAGGCTGAATAAATTATGAAATTAAATCTTAATGAGTCTAGTTTCTTATAAAAGAAACCGTGTAAGAAAATTTATTTCCGATAATGAGATATTTAAAGTTGTGTGAGACAGTGCAGAATGACACTGTAATCCTCTGTTCTGTTTTTAGAAAATCATTATAAATTGTACAAAAATGGTTACAAGATAAAATTTATATGCTTAGACTCCTTAATGAGTCTAGTTTCAAATGAAATCAAATACAACACATTTTGAATTCTGTAAAATGAGAAATCTGATTCGTAGTGAAGAGTGGTCAGATTAGTCAAACAGTGAAACAGGGGAAAATTTAAGAAAAATCTGGTATTGATTGGCCAAACCTAAAATTCTGGAAATTTTATGGATGGAAGATATACGAGTCTATATTCAGGAAAAATTAACAGAAAGTGATTTGGAGTTTTGTAGCTCCAGTTATAAATGATTTAGTGACTATTGCTCAGGAAAAACAGCTTGTGCTGAATTTGAGATTGTGTTGTAAACCTTGATAAACTTGTTCTAGTTGCTCATAAGCTATTGATTAAACCCATACGTGAATTCTAAATTGTGATATTGGAAAATGATAGATGTAGATTCAGCCAAGACAGTGTATATATGTGATAAGGCCTAATAGCCGATGTGATGAATGTGAAAGTGTATATATGTGATAAGGCCTAATGGCCGATGTGATGAATGTGAAAGTGTATATATATGTGATAAGGCCTAATGGCCGATGTGATGAATGTGAAAGTGTATATATGTGGTAAGGCCTAATGGCCGATGTGATGAATGTGAAAGTGTATATATATGTGATAAGGCCTAATGGCCGATGTGATGAATGTGAAAGTGTATATATGTGATAAGGCCTAATGGCCGATGTGATGAATGTGAAAGTGTATATATGTGACAGGGCCGAGTGGCCAACGTGATGGATGTGAAAGTGCATAAATGTGATAAGTCCCGAAGGGCATTTGTGTCAGTACTATATCCGGGTTAAAACCCCGCAGGCTTTATGCGAGAATATTATCACTGATTAATGTCCGTAAGCTTCGTGCTCGTACTATATCCGAGCTCTAAAGACCCGATGACTACGTGTGGGAATTTTGTCCGGGTAAGACCCGATAACTTCGTGTGGAGATTATGTCCGGGTAAGACTTCGTAATAAGAATTGCTTATAAATATATTCAATACGAAAGGTTAAACAGGTATGTACTCCAAGTTTATATGTGAGCTTGATTTGCACTAAATCATAAGGTAGTTATGTGATGCATACGAGAGCAATCTATGAGACTATTCCTATGATTATGTGACATCGGATCAGTGTGAGAGGTGATGTGAAATCATACGATATATCTATGTCACATGAGCTCACTTTTATGTGAAAGTTTATCTGCCTATTTTATATGATGAGATGTGCATATTCGGTAAAGGGATGGTATGCCCGAAGGAAGAGTGAAATAAAAATACGAACAACTATGTTATAATTTGATTGTTATCTGTTGACACTGCTTAAAACTTACTAAGCATTGTAATGCTTACTCCGTTTACTCTGTTTCCTCTGTTTTATAGATCTCATTGCGAAGCTACAGGCTCGGGGATCGTCAGCAACTAGTCACACTATCACTATCCACTGTTTGGTACTGCTATGCTTTGGATTATCTTATGGCATGTATAAAATAGACTAGTGGCGGAAGAATATTTTGGTTAATGTATATAGCCATGCGAAAATGGCTTATATATGTTTGAGCATAATGTTATAATCATTTGGTATGGAATGGTTAATCACTATCACAATTTGTGCTATTTATGCTAAAAGGGCTAGTTGAATCATGGAAACTATGAAATAGGTAAAGTCTACCTTAAAGGCAGATGCTGGCAGCAGCAGTGATGTAGATTTGGAAAATCACTAAAAATAGTAGGATTGGAATTAAATAATGAATAAATTATGTAAACGAACCTTGATGAATATATTTTCATAGGAAAGTAACGAAACGATCATATGGACAGTATGTTAAGAGATATTTAGGTTCTCGTGAGACAGGGCCAGAACGGTTTCTGGATTCCCTATTCCGACTTTGGAAATTCATTATAAATTAACCAGAGATAATTAGGAGTCATGCCATATATGTATAGATTTCTCTCTAAGTCTAGTTTCTATAGAAACAAACGGCATCAGTATCGAAGCTCTGTGCAGGGAGATATCCAAGTCGTAATGCGCAAAGGTTAGTGTAGTCAATCCCTGTAACATGGGAGACTTTGACTAATAAACTGTACTAATTGGCCCAACAAAAAATTCTAGAAAAAAATATGTAGATGGGACTATGAGTCTAGTTTTAGGGAAAAATTACGAAACTGATTTTCAAGTTGTGAAATTCAAGATATGATTTTTAAGGTGACAGTGTCGCAGTTATCCAACTGCCTGGAAAATTTTAAAATGGACTGCGATAGTAAGCGAGTTTAGTCTGTAAACCCCTCGTGTCCGACTCCGGCAACGGTCTCGGGTACGGGGTGTTACAATTTTATTGGTATCAGAGCTACAGTTTAGTCGATTCTAGGACTAACGTAGCATGCGTGAGTCTATTTATACATGCCATAAAGTGATAAAATGATAGTGTGATGATTTTTGGCTATTAAAATGTGTTTGCTGTATTGCAATGAATCTTGATCCCGATCGAGCTGTAGCAATCTTCTGACTATGAGAATTTGCGATATAACTTCACTTAGATATGCCTAAATTATTAAGTTGATCAGGTACGTATCATGTACTCGTATTTGAATTTCGATTTGGATTGAATTATAAGGGTATAAGTGATGCAATTTTGAAAGAGTGTTATGACTATAAATGTGATTTTTGTATGTGGCTATGGAACTGGAAGTTGAATGGTCAATAAGCATGTTGTGTTTGCATTCAAGTAATGTAAATGATATACTAATGTGTATTGCTATATGTGTATATGTACATGAGAATTGAGAGTGATATATCCGGGCTAAGTCCCGAGGAGCATTCGTGCTAGTGATATATCCGGGCTAAGTCCCGAGGAGCATTCGTGCTAGTGATGTATCCGGGCTAAGTTCCGAAGAGCATTCGTGCTAGTAATATATCCGTGCTAAACCTCCAAGAGTAATCATGCTGGTGACGTGTATTCGGGCCTTCGTGCCTAGTAGGCTTCGTGCCGGTAATTTGAGCAAAGTTTAAGTGCTCATTACTATACAAATTCAAATTTAAATGAGATGATATGTTTAAAAGTGTACATACATGATGTTTATAGACTTGGTTAAGTCATATCAATGTGTATTAACGAATGAATAAGAGCGCTATGTATGTGAATAATTAGAGGCACTGTGTGTGTGCGAATTCCTTTAACCGAGCACTATGAGTGCGAGATCGGTCAGTGGGCACTAAGTGTGTGAAGTGGAATTCATGTAAGACCTCGTTTTGGACGAAGGCATTGATTTGAGATAGTGTGTAAGACCATGTCTGGGACATGGCATCGGCTCGATATGTGAGAATATGTAAGACCATTTCTAGGATATGGCATTGTAAGAGCTATATGTGCTATTGCTGAACGGACACTATTTTGTTAATTTTGTTCAAGAAATTATTTTGATTAAGTTTCGACATTCGAAAGTTTGAAAGAATTTTTGATGAATGTTGATAATTTTGGATATACGAGTTATGCGCTAGAATAAATCTCATGCCAGTGTATTATATTAGGCTTTATGCCTATTCGACTGTATACGGGTAACGTTAACTATGATTGAATGTGCTAAATGAACTAAATGTTTAGGTACGTGGAAGTTGACTTTTCTTTTGGAAATGAGTTAAGTTGAATATTGAAATGTGATAAAGTTATAAAGGATATTTATTGGGATGTTTGAGTATATGTGTACTTTCGGTTAGGTTACAGCTTATTCATGAATGAAAATGTGGGTTGATGATGTGAATTATACATGTTAATATGTGCTTAATATGTGTTTGAAATGCATTTGTGAATTAAGTTAAGTGATTATTGCTTATGAAATCAAGAAAATGAGATATTTGTGCATACCTGTAGAAATGTTTGTGTATTTGTTTTAAGATAAGAAAATGATTTTACAGATCGATGCGAAATCAATAATGAATTACAATTGCTATCGATGAGCTAATGTTTATATGAATATAATTCAATAAGAGGACGTTATCCTAAACTATGCATCGGTGGAAATTTTCGGGGACGAAAATCCCTAAAGGGGGGAGAGTTGTGACACCCCTAATTTGACCCTAGTCGGAAAGCGGTTTCGGGACCGCTAAACCGAGTCACCAAGTTATTTGAACATGATATTTATTGTCTAAAATAAATGTGTGAAAATTTTAAGCTTCGATTTAGTAAATTTCATGTGAATTTAGTCAATAGGACTTATGTGTGACATTTTTGAAATGTGATAGATCAAAACATAAGGACCTATTAGTGCATGTTGACAAAGGGGGGACTTGCATGTCAATTTCCACCCCCCCCATCTAGTAGTGGCCGGCAATGACATTAGGATGGACAAAGGGTGATGGGCAAAACATGTCATAGACATGTTGTGTTGGTGCATCATGGGAGGAAACAATAAAATAAAGAGCATGGGCAATAAAATATTAGTGTTAGTAGGATGAGAAACAAAAAAAAAGAAAGGATATGTGTGATTGTCCCCCCCTTGCCGTGAGTTGAAGGAAAGAAAAACAAAAAAAAAAGTGTTCATCCTTTGGTTCATCCTTGGCCGAAAATTTTAAGGAGGAAGGAAGAAGAAAGATTGAAGAGGTTCGGCCATGCATGTAACTAGGCTAAGGTATGTTTGATGATGTTCCATGAGATGCATGCATGTTTTAGTTGTTAGCTTGAGTTCTACCTAGCCCATGGTCTAAATCTTGCTATGTGATGGAAATGACACTCGGCCATGGATGCATCATTCTTGCTTGGTGTTGATGTTGTGTTGGTGAGATATCAAGTTATTTTTGTGACCAAGTTGAGATTTGAATTTTTGGAATGAGTAAGGTTTTCGGTTATGTTGTTTTGTATGAGTAATGGATTGTTGAGTTCATGCTATTATGAATAAAATTGATTAAGAGAGGCTTGAGATAATTAAATATGCATGTTGGTGGTAAGATGAGCATTCGGTTTTTATCATGGAAGCATAGGAAGCTTGTTAAAGTTGAATTTTAGAAAAGTTAAATGTGTGTGTGCTTGTGCTAGTGCCGAATGTGCCTAGGGTGATTTAGCATTGAGTTTGGTGTTATATGAATTGAGTTTTATGGTTTTGGATTTTTAAGTGTTGTTAAATACTTTGAATAATATATATATATAAGTGGCTTTGAAATGTGAAACTCGGCCAAGTGGTTATAAGCATGATTTTAGAGATTCAATGATATTCGGCCGATTTGAATAATTCATGGCACCCCAAGCCAATTTGTTTTAGATGTTAATAAATATTGAAATTATTTAAAAGCATATTACCGAATGTGATTTTAGTCAATGATTCGGTTATGAGTGCCGATTTGTTTTATAATTAGCCGAATGTGTATATGTATACTATGAGGTGGTTTAGCTTAAAGAAAATTAAGGTGCTCGGAAGGTGATTGTAGTGGATAGTTTAAGTAATGAAATTTAATTTCTGTTATGTAAAGTGATGACATTGCTGTTTGCAAATTTGAAGTTAAAAATTGTTGATTGAGCATCAAGAGCTTATGGAAACAAAGTCGGATCGTGGAAAAAGGGAAATTGGTCGAATAGTCGGAATTGACGTACATTAGCGATCGAGGTAAGTTTTAAGTATTAAAGCCTATAATGTGATTGAGTATGATATGTTAAGCACATATTAAAAGAATCATAACTCTATTGTAAATTTTTATGCATATAGCCTAATGGCTATTATGAAGTATAGGTAAGTTATTGATATGATATGTTGCCAAATGGATATGATATTATGAAGTGCTAAAAGGATATGTCAGAAGAGTAAAATTGTGATAAACCTGCTCAGGACAGCAGCAGTAACATGAATTTAGAAAATCACCATAAATTGTTGGAGTTGAATGGGAGGCTGAATAAATTATGAAATTAAATCTTAATGAGTCTAGTTTCTTATAAAAGAAACCGTGTAAGAAAATTTATTTCCGATAATGAGATATTTAAAGTTGTGTGAGACAGTGCAGAATGACACTGTAATCCTCTGTTCTGTTTTTAGAAAATCATTATAAATTGTACAAAAATGGTTACAAGATAAAATTTATATGCTTAGACTCCTTAATGAGTCTAGTTTCAAATGAAATCAAATACAACACATTTTGAATTCTGTAAAATGAGAAATCTGATTCGTAGTGAAGAGTGGTCAGATTAGTCAAACAGTGAAACAGGGGAAAATTTAAGAAAAATCTGGTATTGATTGGCCAAACCTAAAATTCTGGAAATTTTATGGATGGAAGATATACGAGTCTATATTCAGGAAAAATTAACAGAAAGTGATTTGGAGTTTTGTAGCTCCAGTTATAAATGATTTAGTGACTATTGCTCAGGAAAAACAGCTTGTGCTGAATTTGAGATTGTGTTGTAAACCTTGATAAACTTGTTCTAGTTGCTCATAAGCTATTGATTAAACCCATACGTGAATTCTAAATTGTGATATTGGAAAATGATAGATGTATATTCAGCCAAGACAGTGTATATATGTGATAAGGCCTAATAGCCGATGTGATGAATGTGAAAGTGTATATATGTGTGATAAGGCCTAATGGCCGATGTGATGAATGTGAAAGTGTATATATGTGATAAGGCCTAATGGCCGATGTGATGAATGTGAAAGTGTATATATATGTGATAAGGCCTAATGGCCGATGTGATGAATGTGAAAGTGTATATATGTGATAAGGCCTAATGGCCGATGTGATGAATGTGAAAGTGTATATATGTGATAAGGCCTAATGGCCGATGTGATGAATGTGAAAGTGTATATATGTGATAAGGCCTAATAGCTGATGTGATGAATGTGAAAGTGTATATATGTGATAAGCCCTAATGGCCGATGTGATGAATGTGAAAGTGTATATATGTGACAGGGCCGAGTGGCCAACGTGATGGATGTGAAAGTGCATAAATGTGATAAGTCCCGAAGGGCATTTGTGTCAGTACTATATCCGGGTTAAAACCCCGCAGGCTTTATGCGAGAATATTATCACTGATTAATGTCCGTAAGCTTCGTGCTCGTACTATATCCGAGCTCTAAAGACCCGATGACTACGTGTGGGAATTTTGTCTGGGTAAGACCCGATAACTTCGTGTGGAGATTATGTCCGGGTAAGACTTCGTAATAAGAATTGCTTATAAATATATTCAATGCGAAATTTTAAATAGGTATGTACTCCAAGTTTATATGTGAGCTTGATTTGCACTAAATCATAAGGTAGTTATGTGATGCATACGAGAGCAATCTATGAGACTATTCCTATGATTATGTGACATCGGATCAGTGTGAGAGGTGATGTGAAATCATACGATATATCTATGTCACATGAGCTCACTTTTATGTGAAAGTTTATCTGCCTATTGTATATGATGAGATGTGCATATTCGGTAAAGGGATGGTATGCCCGAAGGAAGAGTGAAATAAAAATACGAACAACTATGTTATAATTTGATTGTTATATGTTGACACTGCTTAAAACTTACTAAGCATTGTAATGCTTACTCCGTTTACTCTGTTTCCTCTGTTTTATAGATCTCATTGCGAAGCTACAGGCTCGGGGATCGTCAGCAACTAGTCACACTATCACTATCCACTGTTTGGTACTGCTATGTTTTGGATTATCTTATGGCATGTATAAAATAGACTAGTGGCGGAAGAATATTTTGGTTAATGTATATAGCCATGCGAAAATGGCTTATATATGTTTGAGCATAATGTTATAATCATTTGGTATGGAATGGTTAATCACTATCACAATTTGTGCTATTTATGCTAAAAGGGCTAGTTGAATCATGGAAACTATGAAATAGGTAAAGTCTACCTTAAAGGCAGATGCTGGCAGCAGCAGTGATGTAGATTTGGAAAATCACTAAAAATAGTAGGATTGGAATTAAATAATGAATAAATTATGTAAACGAACCTTGGTGAATCTATTTTCATAGGAAAGTAACGAAACGATCATATGGACAGTATGTTAAGAGATATTCAGGTTCTCGTTAGACAGGGCCAGAACGGTTTCTGGATTCCCTGTTCCGACTTTGGAAATTCATTATAAATTAACCAGAGATAATTAGGAGTCATGCCATATATTTATAGATTTCTCTCTGAGTCTAGTTTCTATAGAAACAAACGGCATCAGTATCTAAGCTCTGTGCAGGGAGATATCCAAGTCGTAATGTGCAAAGGTCAGTGTAGTCAATCCCTGTAACATGGGAGACTTTGACTAATAAACTGTACTAATTGGCCGAACAAAAAATTCTAGAAAAAAATATGTAGATGGGAATATGAGTCTAGTTTCAGGAAAAAATTACCAAACTGATTTTCGAGTTGTGAAACTCAAGATATGATTTTTAAGGTGATAGTGTCGCAGTTAGCCAACTCCCTGGAAAATTTTAAAATGGACTGCGATAGTAAGCGAGTTTAGTCTGTGAACCCCTCGTGTCCGACTCCGGCAACGGTCTCGGGTACGGGGTGTTACACTGATGGTTAAGACAAAGGATTTTTAAACGTTCTTTTTGTTTTTCCTTCATTTTCTTCTTTCTCTTTTCTTTCTTTTCATTTTTCCCTTTTCATTTTCATTTTTTTACATCATTTGAGCGTACCGTTGTCGATTGTCGAACTTCTCATTCTGATCTGTTGCACTGGTTGGGTAAGTACGTCCTTTGTGAAGTTTATTGTGTTAATTTGTTAAAGTTTTAAGAAACAACAGTGTGGTTTTGTTGATTGAATTGGTTTGAGCCCACACTCGAAGCAGTTCGTGGTACGAGAATGGCAGAGAAGATTGTTTGGTTGAAAGCCGAAAAACATCAATGATAAGCTTATCCAAACACATAGGTACAAATTTGGTTAAGGTTTGTTGCTAAAAAGATTATAAACTGGGTTGATTTTTGAAATTTTAATTTTCTGCTTTGCAAGAAAACCGTTTTTAAATCGGATTTTTTTCAAACAATATTTGCAGTTATTACCACTTGTTGTGGGTGAACAAAAAATTTGCAGATTAAACAAATAGCCACTTGGTTCGTGATCGAACCATATATTTGCAGTTACTGCCACTTGTTGTGGGTGCATAACATATTTGCAGATTAAACAAACTATCACTTGGTTAGTGAACAAACCATATTTTTTGCAAATTATTAAATTGTCACTCTTCCTCCTTACATATCATCCCACCCCATGCAATGTAGTATGACATGCTTTATAATAGGATAATTCAACACTAGCAATAATCATGCTTGAACATGTATTCAATAGGGCGGTCACAATATTAACACTAACAAATTATCTGTTTCACAATGACTGTAACACCTCTTCACCCCAATCCGTCATTAGAACAGGGTTATGGAGCATTACCGAACCTATCAGATAATTTTACAATTAATATAAAAATAATTGTCTAACATAATATAAAATAATCTTAAGTCCCTTAGATGGACCCTCGTGGCCCGAAATACGTATTAGAAGTGAATCGGGACTTGTTCGAGTACTCCGGGAATTTTTTGTTATTTAAAAAAAATCAATATAACCCCTTTATAATTATCTAACCTTCCCTGCAAATTCAAATCGAGAGCAATCCAAAAAAAATCACAACCAGTCCAATTCACATTTAAATACACTTAAATTATATCAAAAACATTAACTTGATATTTTAATTAAATAAACATTCATAATATCATTCAAAATTTATTGATAATTTCATTTATTTCTATTTAACTTAGTATCAAAAGTACCAAATATCATTCATTACAACCAAACTTATATAACATTTTAAAGTGACCATTACAACACCTATGAACATGCCACTTTCATTTAAGGACGAAAACATCAACAAATTTTTTTGTGCTGGAGTCGGGATCGTTCGGATGCTGGACCGGGACTCTGGACTCCTATTGACCTGCGCACGGAAACAACCGTACGCTGAGTACTTCATACTTAGTGGTATTACCATAATTCAAATTATAATAATAATAATAGAATATAATTATCAATCATATAACTATCCAATTTTTCAAATATCAATTCATTTCTTAAACTTTCTTTAATTAACAATAACAATATAATTTTTTTTTAGCTATTCTTCAATTTCATTGACATATCATATGTCTTAATTTCAATCACTACATGAACATTAAGTTCATGCCTTTCATTTCCAACCTCAATTTCAATACACAATTCAACTTTCTCACATTTTCAATAGTAAAATCAATCAAATTCATTTCATTTTTTTTTCATTTCGGTTATTCACCCTATTAACAAACCCGAATTTTGACGGATACACGGATTCCAACCTAAACACACCAGTATGGCACATTGTGCCTAAAACGGTACATAGTACCTGATCAGTATACGACACATTAGTGCTTGAAACGACACACAAAGTGCCTGAAATACGACACATAAAGTGCCTGATCGGCAAAGCCGATAAATGTCGTACTCTTCCAAATCCTATGGCATACCAACTATAACCGACTTAGCCCGACTAGTTAATAGGGTATTCCAAATCTCAATTAAATTTTCACTTTCATACCAAATTTAAGATCACTATTCAATTTCAATTTCACATTCAAATCAAT
Source organism: Gossypium hirsutum (assembly GCF_007990345.1). Taxonomy (NCBI): domain Eukaryota; kingdom Viridiplantae; phylum Streptophyta; class Magnoliopsida; order Malvales; family Malvaceae; genus Gossypium; species Gossypium hirsutum. The sequence goes on along the minus strand of NC_053445.1, from coordinate 10,517,878 downwards.
ATACAATTCAATTATACATACACATACACATTCACCATCCAATCCAATTCCCATTCAACTCAAATATTAATACTTACCTTATACTCATTTATTAAATATAAAATTTATATACAACAGTTCTTCAAAAGTAATTTGAATTATAGTAATACATACCGTAGATCTCCCGTTTGAGTCATCGATAGCTTTCTCCTTTCTTTTTAAAGCCGATGTCCCGGGTTCTTTGTTAGCTACGAAAATAATAATTTATATTATTAATTACATCACTAATTTAAAATAATTAATTGAATTTCTTTTCAATTTATACCCTAATTTCAATTTAATCCTAATTAACTTATTTACTTTTCTAACTCAATTCATACTTTATTTCTATTCAATTCTCTTCCATATTCTACTTAACCATCTAATGTTCATAAAAAAACCCTAATTTAAAAATTCTTTCAATTTAATCTCTACAACACAAAACTTATAGCCTCCTTTACAATTTAATCCTTTAATCAATTCTAATTTGAAATTTATTCAATTAAACCCCCAATTCATTATTTTGTTCAACATGAACTATGCTCAAAAACCTAAGAATTTTCAAAACTTAAACTTAAATTCAACAAAACCTTATTCTAAAGCTTCTAAAACATCAAAATTAAAAAAAATGACTTAATTGACTTACCTATTAAAGCTTTAAACCTTCAAACTCTAGTTTTTCTTTTTCTTTTTCTCCTTTTCCCTGCTCTGTTTCGAAAGCTTCTGTTTCTTTCCCCCTTTTTTTAATTTCATTTTTTGTTTTAATTATAATAGTATAATAATATATATATTTACATAATTAATAAGCAATACATATTTTATTACTAAATACATATGTTTATTATTATTACATATGTATTTACCAACACCATCCACTTGTCATAATTTCAATTTATCTGATAATAATAATAATAATAGTTACAGCAATAATTTAATATCATAATTTAAAAAATATCTATTTAATAATTAAATATTAGTATTACAAATGTATGTATTTTATTAAGACACTTGTATTTAATCATCACCATACATTTGTCTTTATTTAATTTATTTCTTAATATAATATTTATAATATAATTAATTTAATAATATACTTTATAATTAATTAATTAATTATAAAATTGAATCATATAAAAATCTAAGATTTTTACAATCCTATGCCGCCTCAACCTCCAAATGTGGCTTAATTGCGCATTTGGTCCCTATTATTTTCTTTTAATCTATAATTCACCTTTTACCCCTTATTCAATCTAGTCCTTCTTCTTATTTTCTCTTAATTAAGCTAAATTAACTTAATTAAAACCTAATTAAACACACTACTAGACTCATAAATATTTCTCATAATTATTTACAAACCATTTCATTAAGACGGAGGCCCGATAATGTACTTTTCAGATGCCCATGAATTTTGGGTCATTACAATGACAGTAGCATGTAATATACACTTCACATACGATATAGCCATAACACTTCAACCAGTAAATCACAAATTCCAGAATAACACAATATCAAGAACTTAATTGAGGGAATAAAAACTCTAAAAACAATTCAGGAGTCCCACGACCGTATGACTAAGCCGTGTGGGGTGCTATAGGTCGTATGGAGGGGTTACACGGCCCTGTGTCCAGGACGTAGCCGTGTGGTAACTGCAAAATTATCCTACAGGAGGGATGCAGTCATGTGTCAGGCCATGTGAAAGGTTATTGGCCGTGTGAGATTCGAGCTAGCTTAGGGTTTGCAAGGCACATGAATATGTGAGGGGGTCCACATGCTTGTGCGGTCCTAATCTTAGACACGATTTGTCCCGGTTCACATGTAAAAGAACACATTCATCGGGAGACCAATTGACATTCCTCACACCTGATTCTGATCGGATTCACCAAAATCAAGTCATTCAAATGACATTTAAACTCGAGTTAATGATTGATTTCAAGATTTATCAAGATTATTGAAAGATTTGTTAAGAACCAAAAATTGTCGAGTAATTGAATTGAAAGATTAACATGGATTGGACATATTGCGGAGTTTACGATTTCTATTTATCGAAACGAATGCACTTATCGAACTTTGATGAAAATACGAAGGCTATCGATGATGAATTCAACAATTGGTAGAAAACGGTTTAATTGGAGATTGATTAGAGATGGAAAAGAAAATTATTCAACATAAAAAAGATGAAAAATATGATGTATAGGAAGTGAAAGAAAATAAAAAGAGAATAAATAGAAAGATAGATAGCAAATTCTATTAGGATCTGAAAAGGGTAATATAAAATCTAATTTGGAAAAGAAGAGAAAAAGATGGTGGAATTCTAATTCTATGGGAATTTTGAGGAAGGGAAATATATGAATTCTAATTAGGAAAGAAATTGTTAATTTCCTAGGGTGGGCGTCACTAGCAATTTCTCCAAAACTGGTCAAATTTAAAAAAGAAAATGAAAGGAAAGGGCTTGAACTGAAGACATCAAAGGAGAAATAAAAACACTTTAACCATTAGGCCTATTTCTTATTTATTTTAGGCGCTTAATCATATATATGTATATTTTGGAGTTTTTTTTTTGCCAAAAGTAAGAAATAAAAAGGGAAAAAAGGGTTGAAACCTAAGATCACAAGGGAGGAAAGTTAACTCTTAACCATTAAGCCTGTTGCTCATTCTTAATCTCTATCCCCAACTGTATATATTATAGTTGTGATTTTTATCCTAAGTTGCTGAAAATAAAATTTAAGAAAATGGGAAGAATGGGGTTTGAACTTCAGACTTTTAGAACGGTTACACTAATTACTTAACCATCAAACCTAATTCATTTTATTGTTTATTCATTACGATTAACTCGCTATATTTTGAGGCGTGACACTCTACAGACGTAGGTAAATTGAACAACGTAAACAATTTCGTGTCCCCTATTTTCTATTGTTTATCGTAGTTTTACTAAAAGTGTCCACTTCCATTGTCGCTTATGATCATACTCTATTTCTTGCATTTAACAATTGATTTAGGTCAAAAAAATTAATAAAAAACTACAACTGATTTTTGTTTACTCTCAAACACTGTCCTGCATGATATCAGCCCTATATAATTGATGTTAGCTTTTTCATTAAATTTAATAATAATAAAAAACTTTTTCCTTGGCGAGATTTGACGTTAGCTTACTTGCTAATAAAGTTGGTGGGCTATCAAATCTAATGAAAAATTATCTTTAAAAAAAGGTTGCCGTCACTAATGAAAATGGTAACAGTTTTTTGTTAGTAATTGTATATTATTTAAATAAATAAAAGAATTTTCAACAAATACAATGTCCAAACTTTAGTCATTTCTTCATTGAATATATACATTTACTAGTAATATGACTCCAAACTTTACTCATTGAATTTATTAATTTAAATAATAAAAAAATTCATTTCATGCAATTTGGTCATTTTTGACATTTTTACAAAATTACCCTTAAAATTTTACTTTTATTCAATTTAGTCCCTCAACCTAAAACATGTAAATTAGCTATTTTAAAATAAACTCATATTAGCTGAATATGCACATATATTTTTCCTCCTCCTCCACTCCATTCCACATCCTTGATATATACATAATACCACTATTTACTTGTTTACTCATAACAAGTTATTCACTTGAGTCATAGTCATTAAATTAATTATATCTACAGCTACAGAACTCCGAATTGATATCAGAAAATTGTTTATGAAACTAGACTCACATATATTCTTACCATAAAATTTTTAGAATTTTTAGTTTAGCCAATAAGTACAGTTTATTCTTTAAAATTTCCCCTGTTTCACTATTTGACAATTCCGACCCCTCTTCACTAAAAATTAATTATCTCTTTGTATAGAATGCAGATGATGTTTCTATTTATTTCTATTGAAAATAGACTCATGCAGATGATGTTTCTAATTATTTTTATTAAATTTTTGATGATTTTCCAAATTCAGAATAGGGGAACCCGAATTCATTCTGACCTTGTCTCACAAAATTTATTATATCTCATGATTTACAATTCCATTACTTACAGTTTCTTCTATGAGAAACTAGACTTAATAATATTTAATTCCATAATTTTTTCATCCTCTAATTCGATTTTCGAAATTTATGGTGATTTTTCAAAGTTAGCCTACTGTTACTGTCCAAAACTGTTTTAGTGCAAGATGTTTATTACCATGTTTATAACAACCTTACTTTCTTTCTCTACACTATTTCTCATCACTTTCTCTTATTTTCTCTTCACTAACATATCAAGAACATAGGACCATATATACGAAAAATTTGCATTAACATCATTTCCATAGTTTTTCAATAATATCAAACTTAAAAATATATTAAAATCTTGATGTTCTTACCTTGTCATATTGATTTTGATCTTTAACTTGATTTTCTCTCTCCTCCAACTTCTATTTATTGAATCAAACTTGATATTCTAGCTCCCCATAGTTTCCTTGTTATCTTTCTTCCTTGATGGATATGGAAATTCTTTTGATTTCTAGATGAAAATGGTGAATTTTTTATGAAAGGACCAAATTGTAAAGAAAGCAAAACTTTCTTTCTTTCTTTCTTTTTCTCACGTTGGTGCATGGGAAAAATGGTGGGTTGGATGATTCTTAATCTTCCTTTTCTTATATATATACTAAATAAAATAATAATAAAATATTAAAATAATAAAATATCATGTAAAAATCAAATTAAAATATTAATAAACTGATATTTATTTAATCTAAAATATCTCCAACATCATCATTATCTTCTAGATTTCTCTCTCTTCTAATTGACCATTTTGACCTTCATGATCTTTTAAAATTTCATCCTTGAGTCATCACTTAATTTGGTAAAATTATGATTTAGTCCCTAAAAATTATTCACCTTTTTCAATTTGGTCCTAATCCATCCATTTTCCTTAGTTTCTAGATCATTCCACCCTTAAAATATTTACACCATTAGTCCTTCAACTTTTTCATATTTCACTTTAACCCTTCAAATTTTGAGTATTTACTCGGGCAACTAAACTTTTCTCACTTTTGCGATTTAATCCTTTCTTGAACTAATATGTCATAATATACTTCCCAATATAGACATAAGCCCAAAATTTCCCCTTTTTGTCGCTTTATTTTCTTATTTTATTATATCAAAGATAATATCTTACTGTAAAAATTTTTGGGGTATTACATTTCTCTCCCCCTTAAAATAAATTTCATCCTCGAAATTTCCTTGTTTTCTTTTGATCATGAACTTATTATTTCTTTAATTCTATAGTTCCTTTTTGCATATATTTACTTAGCTTATCATTTGTGTCTATTCTTTATTATTTCATTTCACAATTTATTTTTAATTCAATATTTCAAACATGAATCAGAGATAAACCTTTACCTTGTAACGAAAATTATTTACCTTTTTAGCAGTGGCCCAGTAGACTAAATTGAACACTTAGGATATATGGAATTGATACAAAGGTGCTCTTTTATGCACTATTAAACAGAGAGCACTAAAGTGTTATACGAAAAGCATAAATGTGCTAATAATCGGAGAGCACTAGCGTGCTATTAATCAGAGAGTGCGTTAAGGTTCCTTAATGAGATACTACTAATATCCTAATAGTTCTAATCTCATCTACTTGGGTAAATTATATCATGCATGCATACCACTTTTACACTTTGCGCATAATGTTTTTATATACTTTACAATTTAAACCTTGTACAAATGATCCATATATTTATACCTTCTCTACCTTTAATACATGTAATATAATTCTAAATTCACTAATAATCCATATCATGTACTTCATATATCACTTTTACATGTTTTGCAATTTAGTCATCAGCACAATATTTCTTGTAGCAATATGTTTTTCTTTTAATAACACATATAACATAACATTCATCATCGACATGTATTATAAAACATTTATTTGTACCTTTATGAGTTCCGATTTATCCTAATCAATCTTTTTACTCATATAATTGAGTATCACTTTCAACATTATCGGAATTAGTTCGGTTAGGAAAGCATCTATATCTATAAGTAAAACAAATCTCATCAGAGTCGAGAGATATCACACTATCATAGGTTATATAATGGCATGTATTTCCAGACTTCACATATGCTACGTTCAGTCCGAGAACCAACTAAACTGTAGCTCTGATACCAATAAATGTAACACCCCTAACTCGAATCCATCACAAAAATAGGGTTACGGAGCATTACCGAAATTTAAAAATTAATTTTCAAACATTTCATTTCATCTAGCATTCATATTTGAAACCAACCAAAATCAAAATATTAATGAGCCAACGTTGGCTAAATTAACTTATACATGCCATTATAACTAGAATCAAATCATCCAAAATTACTAATAAAACCAATGGATAGTGTGATATATCTCCGACAAGTTTCCAACCCAATCGAGCTTTCGATAATATGTAGGTTAAATAAAAAAACAAATACGTAAGCAATGAATGCTTAGTAAGCTCGTGTAGTCTTTAATTATATTAGTTCTTTTAAAATATGAAATCTATACATATCAAGGATAACCCAATATTGATACCACAATACCCATGAAGCTATATTCATCAACTTACAAGGTGAATAAATCCACAGCATCACTTAAACATATTATCCCGAGCTTAGTAGGATTTTATATAACTTTAACTCTCGATAATTTCTTTATTTTGATTTGCATTTCTTTACTTTCCACGCTTGTTCCATATGCATGTCATTCAAGTCATAAACATATAATTCAACCATGGTCACAAGCTAGTGCATTTACCCAAAGCCTTTTCCGAACTGATCATATGATAAGTCATTTCATAAGAAAAATGCTTAATTTAAACCTTAATACTTTTTCATGAGCAGTAGCATATTTTCACTTAAATACTTACCAATTCAATGCATCATATAAATAATTATATTACCATTTAAAACAACTCCCGATATTTTACCTTTCAAAGAACAGCTTACGGATATGAGTACATCGTTTTTAGAAGCTCGAAGGCTGAACTTAAGCTCATGAGAGATAAACATATAGTAAACATGAAAGTCTGCAACAAATGCTAAACCTTGGTTTACTTGGGTAATTTGCCGTCAATTCATCCTTTGGCACAGAACGATTGTACTCAATCTCGCGTTCAATCTAAACTGGGTATTAAATTCGATAATATATTTCCAATAATAATTCAATTCCATGTTTTCTATTACCCTTATTATTTTCCATATTTATCCCATTGAATTTCTCGAAAATTTTCATAGATTTTCAGATGTACACTTTTAGTGTACAAATCCGGGTCCATCAATTCATATTCATGGGCGCACACTCCCGCGAACCTCATCCTTACAGCAGGATTACCAGTCTAGGCTAAATCCCCTGTAATATAAACTCATAGAGTATTGTTGGGATTACCAGTCCAGGCTAAATCCCCTGCAATGACAATTACTCTAATGAGCTTGGATCTGAATTACCAGTCCAGGCTAAATTCAAACCCTAATTCAGATTACCCGTCCAGGCTAAATCCATTTTCCACATATTCTTCGAGAGGGCTATATCAGGATTGAATCACCCGTCCGAGATAGATCCTTTTTACCGTCAATACCTTTTCAGAGATCCATCGAATTTTCCTTCCATTCAACCAGGATTTCTTCCTCTTTTTATCAAATATATCAATGTTTCATCAATTTTCATACAATGAACATTCAAATCATATTCACATCAATAACAAACATTTCAAGCATTTAAGAATATAATTCAAGTTACACGAACTTACCGGGCTAAATTGCAGAAATACCAAAATTTAGGGACATTTTGGTAATTTTCCATTTTCCTCGAATTTCCACCCAATCTTGATCTAAATTAATATTTCATTCAATTTATTAATTTAAATAATAAAAAAATTCATTTCATGCAATTTGGTCATTTTGACATTTTTACAAAATTACCCTTAAAATTTTATTCAATTTAGTCCCTGAGCCTAAAACATGTAAATTAGATATTTTAAAATAAACTCATATTAGCTGAATATTCACATATATTTTTCCTCCTCCTCCACTCCATTCCACATCCTTGATATATACATAATACCACTATTTACTTGTTTACTCATAACAAGCTGTTCACTTGAGTCATAGTCACTAAATTAATTATATCTTAAGCTACAGAACTTCGAATTGAGATCCGCAAATTTTCTTTGAAACTAGACTCATATATCTTCTTACCATAAAATTTTTAGAATTTTTGGTTTGGCCAATAAGTACAGTTTATTCTTTAAAGTTTGCCCTGTTTCACTATTTGACAGTTCCGACCCCTCTTCACTAAAAATTAATTATCTCTTTATACAGAATTTGGATGATGTTCCCGTTTGTTTCTATTGAAAATAGACTCATTCAGGATTTTAAACTTAATTATTTTAGATGCTTAATCGTATATATGTATATTTTGGAGGTTTTTTTTTGCAAAAATTATGAAATAAAAAGGGAAAAAAGGGTTGAAACCTAAGATCACAAGGGAGGAAAGTTGACTCTTAACTATTAAGCCGCTTGCTCATTCTTAATCTCTATCCCCAACTGTATATAGTTTAGTTGTGGTTCTTATCCTAAGTTGCTGAAAATAAAATTTAAGAAAATGGGAAGAATGGTGTTTGAACTTTAGACTTTTAGAATGGTTACACTAATTACTTAACCATCAAACCTAATTCATTTTCTTGTTTATTCATTATGATTAACTCGCTATATTATGAGGCATGACACTCTACAGACGTAGGTAAATTGAACAACGTAAACAATTTCTTGTCCCCTATTTTCTATTGTTTATCGTAGTTTTACTAAAAGTGTCCACTTCCATCATCGCTTATGATCATACTCTATTTCTTGCATTTAACAATTGATTTAGGTGAAAATAGGGGTGAGCATTCGATCGAATCGAATTGAATCAAATCGAAAATTTTCGAGTTAATCGAGTTTTCGAATCTCATTTTATCATCGTAACTTTATTTGAAGTTTTCTCGAATCGAGTCGAGTGAGATGGAATTCGAATCGAATCGAATCAAATATATTTGTTCGAGTTAAATTTTAAAAAATAATTTTGGGTCCTTGTAACCATTGTCACCCATCGTAATAAAATTTGTCCACCTTAATCAAATTTTTTATTAACTTTCATCACTTCATAATTTATTTATTAATTTTTTATATATTGGTTAGCTTCTTTGCTTGCTCAGTTGTTTCAATTATCTTCAGATTCTTCTCACTATGTATTTTAGAATTAAAAAATATATTAAATGTAAAAATATGATTTTTTTAATAAAAATTATTTTAAAAATAAAATGTAAAATTGATACCAATATAAAATTTTAACACGAATATTTTATGGCATAATTAATAATTCAATTTTAATATAAATATTCAATATGACTAAACAATTCAATAATATAAATAATATAAAATGTGAAATTTAATTTAATAATACAAATAGTAGATATAAATAAAATTATTACTATTTATGTTTAGTGATTTTTTTTGGATAATTTTGATTTTTTATTTGAGAGTAAAGGGACAGAAGTAAAAGTTTAGGGGAAAAATAAAAAGTTTTGGGGAATAAAAGTTTGAGGAAAAGTAAATAGAGGGGAGTAAAATTTTGGAGGGAAAATATTAAAAAAAAATTGGAGGGGAGAGGGTTTGGGATAGATGGGAGGTGGGATGGGAAGGGAATAAAAGTTTTAGGGGAAAAGTGGAAGAGAGTAAAAATTTTGGGGGGAAATAAAAGGTTTTGAGGGTTTTTGGGAGTAAAATTTTGAGAAAAAATAGATGGGAGAGTAAAATTTTGGTGGAAAATGGATTTTGGGTAGATTGGGGGGTTGCGAGGAGAGGGGAGTAAAACTTTTGGGGGGAAAGTGGGAAGGAGTAAAAGTTTTGAGGGAAAAGTAAAAATGTTTGGGAGTTTGGGGTAAAAATGTAAAATATTATAGTTTGATATTCGAATTATTCGAATTATTCGAATTCGAAAACTCAACTCGATTCGAACTCGAAATTCGAAAAAAATATTCGAGTTGATTCGAATAACTCGATTCGTTTAACTCGAAATTCAAATTTTTTTTCGATTTTTTCGAGTCGAATCGAGTTTTGCTCACACATAAGTAAAAAAATTAATAAAAAACTGCAACTGGTTTTTGTTTACTCTCAAACACTGCCCTGCATCATATCACGCTTATATAATTGATGTTAGCTTTTTCATTAAATTTAATAATAATAAAAATCCTTTTTCCTTGGCGAGATTTGACGTGAGCTTACTCGTTAATAAAGTTGGTGGGCTATCAAATCTAATGAAAAATTATCTTGAAAAAAAGGTTGCCGTTACTAATGAAAATGGTAACAGTTTTTTTTTTGGTAAGTAATTGTATATTATTTAAATAAATAAAAGAATTTTCAACAATTACAATGTCCAAACTTTAGTCATTTCTTCATTGAAAATATACAATGACTCCAAACTTTAGTCATTTCTTCATTGAAAATATACATTTACTAGTAATATGACTCACGTTGCAGGTTGATTTTGCAGGTTGATTTTTTTATATTCGTAAGTGCTTTTATTTATAATATTTTATTTCACACTAATTTACTGATCAAAAATGTAATTAAAAATATTTTAATATTATACAAATACTTAAAGTTAAATTGGATTTTTTTTAACTGAACACATGTAATTAAAAATTACTAAGAAATAAAAGAAATGTTATATAAAATATTCTAACTTCTATCATATTTTTGTTCAATTAAAAAATGATAAAATTACATATTATCTTCATTTTTAGTTTAGTACAAAATAGATGCAACTTTTTCTTATTCATTATTAATTTATATTGGTGTTGCTGGACGATTATATTCAATTTGTACTTAAATGCATTATTATTTATTATTTATTATTTCATCTTTTTAAATATTTATTATGTAAAAATTAATTCACAAAATACTAATTTAAACTAATTTATTTATTTTATAAAATTTAATAAGTCATTTTAAGACATTATTAAATAAAAAATACTGTAATATTATTCCATTGTTAATTTCTTATTATGTATATAAACATAGTTATTTTATTTTATTATTTTTATTATTAAATTTCAGGGTTAATTTTTTGTAGTTCTATGTTTTGATTCAATTGGTTTGAGCCCACACTCGAAGCAGTTCGTGGCATGAGAATGACGGAGAAGATCGTTTGGTTAAAAGCCGGAAAACCTCAAAGATCCACTTATCCAAATACATAGGTACAAATTTGGTTAGGGTTTGTTGCTAAAAATATCATAAACTAGGTTGATTTTTGAAATTTTAATATTCTGCTTTGCAAGAAAATCGTTTTTAAACCGGATTTTTTTCAAACAATATTTGCATTTATTACCACTTGTTGTGGGTGAACAACAAATTTGCAGATTAAAGAAATTGCCACTTGGTTCGTGGTCGAACCATATATTTGCAGTTATTGCCACTTGTTGTGGGTGCATAACATATTTGCAGATTAAACAAACTGTCACTTGGTTTGTGAACAAACCACATTGTTTGCAAATTATTAAATTGTCACTCTTTATAATAGGATAAATCAACACTAGCAATAATCATGCTTGAACATGTATTCAATAGGGCGGTGACAATATTAACACTAACAAATTATCTGTTTCACAATGACTGTAACACCCCTTAACCCCAATCCGTTGCCGAAACAAGGTTATGGAGCATTACTGGACCTATCGACAATTTTACAATTAATATACAAATAATTATCTAACATAATATAAAATAATCTTAAGTCCCTTAGATGGACCCTCGAGGCCCAAAATACGTATTAGAAGTGAATCGGGACTTGTTCAAGTCCTCTGGGAAATTTAAAAAAAAAAACTCAATATAACCCCTTTATAATTATCTAACCTTCCTTGCAAATTCAAATCGAGAGCAATCCAAACAAAAATCACAACCAGTCCAATTCACATTTAAATACACCAAAGTTATATCTAAAACATTAACTTGATATTTTAATTAAATAAGCATCCATAATATGATTCAAAATTTATTGATAATTTCATTCATTTCTATTTAACTTAGTATCAAAAGTTCCAAATATCATTCATTACAACTAAAATTATATAACATTTTAAAGTGGCCATTACAACACCTATGTACATGCGACTTTCATTTAAGGACAAAAACATCAATATTTTTTTTTTGTGTTGGAGTCGTGATCGTTCAGATGTTGGATCGAGACTCTGGACTCCTATTGACTTGCGCACGGAAACAACCGTAAGCTGAGTACTTCATACTCAGTGGTATTACCATAATTCAAATAATAATAATAATAGAATATAATTATCAAGCATATAACTATCCAATTTTTCAAATATCAATTTATCTCTTAAACTTTCTTTAATTAACAATAACAATATAATTTTTTTAGCTATTCTTCAATTTCATTTACATATCATGTCTCAATTTCAATCACTACATGAACATTAAGTTCATGCCTTTCATTTCTAATCTCAATTTCAATACACAATTCAAATTTCTCACATTTTCAATAGTACAAATCAATCAAATTCATTTAATTATTTTATTCATTTCGGTTATTCACCCTATTAACAAACCCAGACTTTGACGGATACACAGATTCCAACCCAAACACACCAGTACTGCACATTGTGCCTAAACCGGTACATAGTTCCTAATCAGTGTACGACACATAAGTGCCTGAAATGACACACGAAGTGCCTGAAATACGATACATAAAGTGCCTGATCGGCAAAGCCGATAAATCCCGTACTCTTCCAAATCCTATGGCATGCCAACTATATCCGACTTAGTCCGACTAGTTAATAGGGTATTCCAAATCTCAATTAAATTTTCACTTTCATACCAAATATAAGATCATTATTCAATTTCAATTTCACATTCAAATCAATATACAATTCAATTATACATACACATACACATTCACCATCCAATCCAATTCCCATTCAACTCAAATATTAATACTTACCTTATACTCATTTATTAAATATAAAATTTATATAAAACATTTAATAAAAAGTAATTTGAATTATAGTAATACAAACCGTAGATCTCCGGTTTTAGTCCTCGATAACTTTCTCCTTTCTTTTCAATGCCGATGCCTCGGGCTCTTTGTTAGCTACGAAAATAATAAAAAATTACATTATTAATTACAACACTAATTTACAATAATTAATTGAATTTCTTTTCAATTTATACCCTAATTCCAATTTGATCCTAATTAACTCATTTACTTTCTAACTAATTTCGTACTTTATTTCTATTCAATTCCCTTCCATATTCTTCTTAACTATCTAATGTTCATAATAAAAACCTAATTTAAAACTTCTTTCAATTTAATCTCTACAACACAAAACTTATAGCCTACTTTACAATTTAATCCTTTAATCAATTCTAACTTGAAATTTATTCAATTAAACCCCCAATTCATTATTTTGTTCAACATGAACTATGTTCAAAAACCTAAGAACTTTCAAAACTTCAACTTAAATTGAACAAAACCTTGTTCTAAAGCTTCTAAAACATCAAAATTAAAAGAAATGACTTAATTGACTTACTTATTAAAGCTTTAAACCTTCAAACTCTAGTTTTTTTTTATTTTTCTTTTTCTCCTTTCCCCTGCTCTATTTCGAAAGCTTCTGTTTCGAAACCTTTTTTTTTGGTAGACTCTTTCAAACTTTTATACCGCAAGCATTAAGAATAATGATGTATATACTTCTATAAAATTTAAATGTCACCATATATAACTTCCAAAAGGTTTTGATTCTTTTGAACATCCTCTTAGAGTTGCGATTGTGACTCTTACACCTTAAAATTTAAACTTCAAACTCTTACTTCTTTTTCAACCTTTCTCTCTTTTTGTAATTCTACTAAAAAATCTAAAAAATTAAACACAATAAAAACAATTAGTTCACCATAATTAATTATAAAATAATAAAAACAACATTGAAAATTTAATTACATCAAAAATATATATTGATATTAGTGAATAGCTCATCTCTTTATATTACCCTAACAGATTTATTCTTAATTTAATGATTTCTATTATGAATATCTTATTAAGTGGATGTCCATCAAGATCAAGATAAGTTTTGATGTACTTTAAATTCTAATAGTCATTAGAAGTAGATCTTTACTTCATTTATGCTTATTATATCTATAAATAGAGGCTTCGAAGAAACTTTGAAAATATTACAATTGATCAATAAAATACGCTCTCTTTTGCTCTTCCATTTTCTTTGTCCTTTACTCTTTGTCTATTTATTTTATAACACGTTATTAGCATGATTCTCTGTTAATTGTTTTTCTCCATAAGTCACAAATTTTTTTTCCCTTCCACCAAACCTTACCCCTTTCAAGCAACAACCAATGCAATAGCCGGTCACTCAAATTTCCTACTTAACCTGTTGTGTATTGCCTTCTAGAACTACTTTTATTTTAGTCTTCAATTCAGGCCTATGCATTATGGGTAATAATTATGCAAAGAAATTTATATAATCCTTACGTGGTATGTTTTTCTCCTTTGTTGATTGATTTTTGGTAAAATTATTTTTAAGAAAAATATTATTACTCTAAGGTTTCTTTTAAACTAAGATTCTTTTTATTAAATTATAGTATGTATGATATTTGGATGTGTAACACCTCGAATTTTGGGCCTAAAAAAATAGGTTTTGAACAAGGGAACAGTTAGGAGACTGCACATAAATATTTAGTTGTGCAAGGAAGTAACATAAATGAATGTTTGCTTCAGTGGTTAAGTGATTTAGGAGTGTTTGGAAGTGTATGAGAAGTCAGGGGTTCAAGCCTTAGCTTATGCAAAATTTTTATTTTAAGTGAATAAAATCCTTGGATCTAGATAATAGGTTCTTAAATTATTGTGGTTAAAATATGATACACAAAAAGCCTATTTGTCTAGTGGCAGGTGATGTGTTAAGTATTCTTGAGGTCTGAGGTTCAAGTCTGGTGTTGCACTATGGAGTATTTGTGCCGAATTTGGTCACTAGGCACTAAGATAACTGATTTTGGGGGTTTTGGGGTTATTTTCTCTCTGTGTGCTTTAGTTATGGTCAACATTCTTTTTGCTTTTGGTACTGAATTTTTGCTAAGACTTCAAGTACCTCTCGGGTTTTTTCGTTTTCTTTTTCTACTTTTCCCTTTAATTCCTTTTTTGTTTTAGCCGAAAAGCTTTTTGGTTTTCTCCTCTGCCGAATCCTCTTTTCTCTTCCCCTATTCTCTTTGTTGTTTCTTTTCTCTCCTCTACTTTCTAAAACCTTAACCAAATAGTGTTGAGTAGTTTCGTTTTGCATCCTTCTTCTGATTTGTTCTTCTTCCTCTACCCCTTTTTGGTCAACAGTTTGGTGAATATTGATTTTATTTCCCTCTTTATCTCTTCAATTTTATTTTTATGTTGACAAGTATTCTCTGATGATTCAAATTCCTTGAAGAGTGAAGGAGTATCAAGTGATATTAAAGTCATTGCAACCTTTCTTTCATCACTCGATCAAAGATATCCGTCAAAGAGTGTAGTCAACCTTCGTCAGTAGTATATGTGGGCTAAGCCACATTTGACAATCGAGGCTTTGGTGCACGTGGATCTTAGTGCATTGTTACAATCAGGTGTGTAAACACCCCACTATAACTGTAGAACGATAAAAGCTGAAAAGCTAGAAATACGGTGTTGGAAACCACACGAGCGATCGCAAGCCAAACCCACGAATCATGGGCGATAGACTATGGAGGCCTTCATAAGCATTTTCATGGGCTTGTGGGCTCAATAGGCTCATGGGCCCCACACGGATGAAATCCATGATTTGTGGCAAATACTGGACTGGGCTATGTAGATCTCATAGCCATGACAAAATCTGGGCTGAACGGGTCGCACGAGCGTGTGGGCCCACTTGGGCCGAGTAATGGGCCTTGGGCCCATTTACACTATTATGACCATTTAGGTTACCTGAGTCACTCGAGGAGACTGCAGACCTTTCGAGAGGTCGATATCTACATCGAGACCCCAAAATAGGTAAAATAACTAGAATACCCCCATAGGGTAAAATGACCGAAATACTCCCATAGGGTAAAATGACTGGAATACCCCCATAGGGTAAAAAGATCGAAATACGCCCATAGGGTAAAATGATCGAAATACCCCCATAGGGTAAAATGACTAGAATACCCCTATAGGGTAAAATAACTGGAATATCCCCATAGGGTAAAATAACCGAAATACCTTCATAGGGTAAAATGATCGGAATACCCTCATAGGTTAAAATGACCAAAATACCCCCATAGGGTAAAATGACCGAAATACCCCCATAGGGTAAAATGACTGTTATACCTCTAGGAGATGAAATGACTATTATGGCCTTATGTTTTGTATGACTGATTTACTTTATGATATGTATGATTATGTTTGCGCATAACATTTTTCATACATGTATGATATTAAGTCACGATATATTGCATGGGGATGGGTTGTTATATTTGGAGGAAGTGTACCGTACTAGTAAGGTTGCACGGATCGCCCAATACGACTATGGACCTACTGATGACTCTATGTCGCTTATTTTATTGACAGCTTTGCTGTAATACTGTTTAGTGCTGCAACCAGTGCTAATCTTGGTGTGTCTGGCTGGGTGGGTCGATTTTATCCGCACATGGTGTGTGTGGCGGGACGGAGTGGTGTGTAGAGGCTCTATTGGGTAGGATTTCTAACTGCATATCTGCACTGATTAATGATTTTATACTGTTACTGCATCGATTAATGATATTGCATACTGTTCACTGCATGACTGATATATTTTATTGTTATGAGCCAAGGCCCCACTGATGCTATTACTAAAATTGAGTAAAGACCCTACTGTTTACTGGCATTGTGTTGGGCTCAAGCCCAACCGTTTACTGTTACGGGAAAGAGCTTAGGCCCACACTGAGTTGGACTGTTGCTGTAACGTGCTTAGGCCCAAACTGCATTTATCTACTATTTAATTGACTGTTTGCTTGTTAGGGGATTACACATTGAGTTTTTGTAAACTCACCCTTTTGTTTAACTGTACAGGTAATCCCTAGTTGTAGGTGGGTCGATGCTGTGATGGACTCGATGATGGCCACACAACTGCATCAGCTTTTGTTTTTAGCGTTTGATTTATAAGTAACTGAATTTGGGTATTTTTATGTAAAAAGGCCTCTTTAAAGTTATAAACTTATTTTTATGTAAAAAGACCTCTTTAAAATTATAAACTTTAAATTGGGGGTTTTTATTTATTTAGTTTGATATAAACTGCTAGTTGTAGAAAAAGACGAGTTTTCAAAAGGTAATTGTTTTCAAAGACACCACGTTTTCGCAACATTTCCAAAAAAAAAAACTTCTGCAGTAAATAAGATTTTGGAAAATATATAACGTTTTAAAAGTGATTAGCTTTTAATGATGCACGATTAGAAATGAACAACCCGTTTTGGAATCACCATTTAATAAGAAAATGATTAATTGATTTTAAAGATTTCAACGACAACAAGTTTTACGCTAAACACCTCAATGTGACACCACCAGATTCGGCCATAACTCTTAGGCCGGGTTTGGGTTGTTACAACTACATTCTCATGACATGTATCAGTTAGAATTACCACTGGAGCTAGAGTGAATTCATGACGTGTTTCTTGTACACATCAAGCCGATATGTTATAAATAATCCCCATTACAATTGGTTTTTGATCAAGATCTAAATATTTCTCATCTTTGAATTTTTGTATGAGCGTATATGTCCCAATTGCTCCATCACAACCCACAAAGATGAGTGAATCCTCAAAGAAAGTTGAGAATATATATTAATTACAAGTTTCTTTGTATTATTTGATGTTTTGAATGTATTGGAGATTCAATTATGACATGATTTGTGATTATAATTTTGATTCGATAATTTTTCTGACATTAGGGGGAGAAAAATAATAACTTGTAATGAGAATTTGTAGTAGTTTTTATTGACGACATCCTGACCTATTCTAAAACTGAGTCTGAGCATGATACTCAC
Source organism: Gossypium hirsutum (assembly GCF_007990345.1). Lineage (NCBI taxonomy): Eukaryota > Viridiplantae > Streptophyta > Magnoliopsida > Malvales > Malvaceae > Gossypium > Gossypium hirsutum. The sequence goes on along the minus strand of NC_053445.1, from coordinate 10,499,801 downwards.
CTTCGCATTGTAATTTAGATACTTCGAGAAAAACAGTTGTATGCTAAGTTTAGTAAGTGTGAGTTTTGGTTACAGGAAGTTGCTTTTTTGGCTCATGTGGTAATTGTGGAAGGGATCCGAGTCGATCCAAAGAAAATATAAGCTATAGTTGAGTGGAAGCAACTGAAAAATATATCTGAGCTTCGTGGAAAAAGCTATAGTTGAGTGTTTCTAAAGGTATCACCGTGGAAAAAGGTTCTCTATTTTAGACGCAAGGCAAAACTGAGCCTGAGGTTCATTGGGCCTTATCATATTTTGAAACGTGTTGGACCGGTTTTGTATCAGTTAGAATTACCACTAGAGCTAGAGTGAATTCATGATGTGTTTATTGTCTCGGTGTTGAGACGGTATCAGTTTGATTCAGCGCACATTGTTCCTACCGACTAGATCGAGTTATGACTGGATTTAACATTCAAGGAGAAACCAATTCAGATTATAGATCGTGATGTTAAGGTATTTAGGAAGAAAAATGTCCCTCTAGTTAAGGATCTGTGGCAGAATCATAGCACTGAGGAAGCTACATAGGAACCCAAAGAATTGATGCGACAACAATATCTGTATCTGTTTGCTTTAGGTAAATTTTGAGGCTGAAATTTCTTTTAGGGGAGAGAGTTGTAACGCCCCAAAATTTTTAGAATTTAATTGTGATAATCTGTAGTAATTAATTTTTGTAGATGTGGCTCTTTGTTCTACTATTTTGTTTAAGGTCTGGAGTTCGAGTTGCATCGTTAAAAGTTTTATTATTTTTAAAACAACCCCTACCCATGCGTTACATAGTTAAGTGCAATTGTGTAAAATTGTGTCAAAAATGAGCCTGCTGGTTCACTTGTTAAGCATCTGTATTCTATCTAGTCTCGAGTTCAAGTATCATTGTCTACATTAGGAAATATTTTGCTTGTTGCTGGAAATAAGCTGATGGTTAAGACAAAGGATTTTTAAACGTTCTTTTTGTTTTTTCTTCATTTTCTTCTTTCTCTTTTCTTTCTTTTCATTTTTCCCTTTCGTTTTCATTTTTTTACATCATTTGAGCGTACCATTGTCGATTGTCAAACTTCTCATTCTATTTTGTTGCACGGGTTGGGTAAGTACGCCCTCTGTAAAGTTGATTGTGTTAATTTGTTAAAGTTTTAAAAACAACAGTGTGGTATTGTTGATAGTTGCAATAATAGATGAATTCTCGTTATTAAGCAATGTTGGTTCCTTATATTAGGAATAAGAGTTTGAAGTAACAAGTCTCGACATGTCAATTCAGGTAATTTTAGTTAAGCTTTCTGTAAGTTCAATTCCGTTGAAGGTTTTCATGTCAAAGTTTTCGAGATAAATTTCTATGTGTGATTGTAATTCGTTGCTGTTGAATTTGGTTGATTGAATTATTGTACGATTGGCTTAGGCTTTGGAGACTTTCCATGCTATTCTCGCTTCAAAATCTCTTGAGGTGCGTACCGAAAACCTCATTTTATACGAATTTTGGTTGTCAAAAAATGTGGTTGTCGACGCCACATGGCCAAGAATATGGGCGTTTGCCTAGGCCGTGCGAGCCACTTGACCGTGTAGGTGGCCATGTTACTCACTGTTTGTCAATTTGGAGCTACACATGTAAGGCATATGCACGTGTGTCCAGGCCGTGTGTAGCCATGTTAGTGCAGGGTTCACAAGGGCAAGGACACAAGCGAGTGTCCAGGCTGTGTAGCTCACTATCTACATTTTAGAACCACTCGAGTAGAGGACAGAGAGGTGTGTCCAAGACGTGTGGCATATATATAGGGTTTGAATCCTTTTTTTGAGGTCATGAGTGTTGCCGAACACTGATATTGACCTCCCCAATATATGAATGATTTGAATTTGATTGTACGAGAACTCTCTGATGCTTTGTGACTAACATATGAATAACATAATTGTATGTGCACTGTGATAGTTATTTTAATATTGAACTATATTACCTAATTGTGAAATGATTTAGAATGACTGAACACATATTGGGGATATTTGTACTACATATTTGCATGGGTTAGGGTATTGTGAAGTATTTTGCTCTGAATTAGTGGCTAGGAAGTATTCTGCTCTGAATTAATGGCTAAGCCTCAATGGGTATAAATCTGAATTTGACACTTTATCACATTTCGATCTAGCAGCTAAGCTGTGTCTCTGTAAACGTGTCAGAAAAACACTCTATGGTGTGTAGGGTTGGTTGGGCATTAAACGTCTTTAACAGTGTGTTGGGATGGTCGAAGATAGTGTGTAGCGAATGGGGGTAGGAATATTTGCATATGAATCTGATATGTTCTGTATATGAAACTGCAATTATTTCTGCATATGTAACTAATCTGTCCTAAATCTGAATTGAAATTGCTTCTGTTACCAAATCAAATCTTAAGATTCTAACTATCTTATAAATGTGTTCTAATTGAACAAACATATTTTACGCACTGAGTTCATAATTTATTTTGTTATTGAATGGATTTCAAATGGTTCTCAGACTTAAATAGGTCGGCCTTGTGGGAGCTCAGTCAAGCTTTTATCTTCTTTTAAATACTACTACTAGGACTTTCAGTATTCTATGATACTATGATGTTTGGGAAGATTATATACTTATTTAACTGCTGTGATGGATATTATATGATGAATGGTTTATTTGGACTACGTTATAGATGTGGTATATTTAGTATTGGTGATGTAACTCTCTGGACTTAGTCTGGATGTCTAGGCCAGGTTTAGGGTGTTACAGGATATTTGCATGGAAACATGAAGAAAATTCTTCATGCTTCCAACATCACTTAGATATATATGTTAAAGGGGATTTTCATTTCTTTACAGTTTGGTCCCTTACCATAAAACCCCACTTTTCTCCCAAATTCTTTGAAAATTTCCATAGCCACCCAAAAGGAGAAGTGTTGTCGAGATATTAGAGAGTTAGGTAACCATATTAGAAGAAAGAAATGAGAAATTAGAAGTGATGAAAGTTGAAAAAAAAGGCATGAGAGTGACGAAAGTGAGAAAGAAATAGAAAAGAAGAAAAAAGAGGTGAAATTTTTGCAAAAAGGGGTAGGTGTGCATTTTAATTTCATTGATACGTAATAATTTGAGTGTTAAATTTGTGAATTTTATTTAAGTAGTAGAGATGAAAAGTATATTAGAAATTGTAATTCATAAATAGTGATGATTAAATTGAATAATAATTTAAGTGTGATGATATATATAATTAAGTGATATTGAATAACAATTTAATAGTTGATAAGTAAAATAAATGTTAAGTATTGGTATGAGTGATATAAATCATAATAAGTGCATCTATTCATGCATCTATTCATTAAAATAGTTTTGGACAACAGTAGTGGTTTAACTTTGAAAATTCACCAAAAATTGTAGAAATCGATTTAGAGGTTGTATTAAATATAGAATCAAATATTATCGAGTCTAGTTTTGTATAAAGGAAATGATGTATGTAATGGAATCGTAGATTATGATATATGAATTTTTGTGAGATAAGATCAGAATGATTTCGGGTTCCCCTGTTTTGAATTTGAAAAATTATTACAAATTTTATAAAAATATTTAGGAGATGAAATTTATATGCTTAAAATATTGATAATTCTATTTTTAATGGAAAAAAATAGAAACATTGTACGAGTCTCGTACTGAAAGATAATTTTTTTTAGTGAAGAAAGTTCAAAGCTGCCAAGCAACAGAACATGGGAAAAATAAAACAATTTAACGTATTAATTGGCCTAAGTTCAATTTTTGAAAATTTTATGGTAAAAGGTCATTGAGCCTAGTTTTAAAAAAACAATCGAATCTTAATTTAGAACATTGTAGACCAAGATATAAATAATTTAGTGACTGCTACTCAAGTGGATATCTTTGCTAAAATTGTGTAATTAGTAAAATTGAAATTAATTTTGCATATAGGCATACAATACTAAAAGCCATAAATTCTCATATAAATACATGTACATAAATGATGTGAAATGGAAATGAGGAGGAGGAAAAATAGTAAAAGAGTGTGATGCTAAGAAATTATTATAAGTGCTAGAATTGCTAATACATAAGAATAATTTAAGTGAATAATTGTAATATGATGTATTAATGGATTTATTGGTAAAACCTTGATAGTTCTGTTAATCTTATAAATTTGATCTTGAAATATATGGTATTAAAATTAGAAATAGTTACATGTGAATAATATGTAGAGTCAAATTGGTATAATTGTGGTATATAAATTTTATTGTAAGTGATAAGAAATGATAGGATGGAAATCAATTGGACTCAAAATCGATGTCACGATGATAAGTTCACCATGTTGTGATGAGCGCAAAATAGTGAGTGACGTTGCATTGAGGAATCCCCAACGTTTTGACGACAACTTGGGTTTTGAAAACTTTGTAATCTGGTCCCTATCAAATTATAAATTGTTACGAGAGCTATCATAAGTTTGGATAAACTTAAATAAGGTTTTAAATTGTATTGTAAATGTTAATTGATCTTATTAGTTGGTTAAAATGATAAGATGAATTGAAATTAATAGTTGTTGCTTCGACAACTACTGTAACACCTTGGTTCTGTGACCCCGCAGTTGGGTCGGGTATGAAGGTGTTACACAAACCTTAGTTAAATATACTAAGGTTGTCACATCTCATACATATTATGAGGGGTTTTAGGCCTTCTTTGTATTGGGTCCAATTATATGTGCTTCTTGGACTTTTAACCCAACACTTTATAATTTAATCCAACCCAATACATGTTTTGAAAACATGTGTTTTGATTAATGACATAACTTCTTTTATCTTGTTAAGTCGAGGTAGCAGATGGTGAAGTTTAAAAACAAAATTAATCATTAGTGACTCGACCTTGGGAAAACGAATTTTGAGGATTGCTAGCATCATCGACGGTGATCCAAGTAGGTACGTGTACTTTAGTTAAATTATATTTTAGTTACTTTAGTCAATTGGTAAACTTTAGAGACTGTAGAAATTAAACATTCTCTACTTCAAATTAGTTAATTCTGCTAAACTTTAGACTTAGGATCTAAAAATAACCTAACTAAACTTTAGAATTTTGAATTGTAGATGAGTTTACACGGTATATGTGGTCGTGGTGCTCGAGGACGTGGTGGACGTTGTCAAGTGGCTCATGCTGTGTCCTCTTCTCGGGGAAGCATGCCAAATCTGAAGACGAGAGATTGTTGAGTCACCTATTTTTTAGGGCAGTAATCAAGGAGTTGAAGATGATGCTATGTCCCAAGAGATGCTTAGAGATTGGCAAAGGGTTATCGGGGCCCAATCTGAAATTGTGGGCCAATGGTTAATGATTAAGTGGCCCCGATTGAATGAGATCGAAGAAGTGGAAGAGAGTAATCGTTTGGAGAGTGAGAAAAAGGAAAGGAATAAAGTACGAAATAAGAGGGGTTCTGGTCCCACTAACTTGAATCTGTGACCTTAGAAGCCAGCCAAAAAGGATAGACCTTAGCTAGTTGAGGCAGCTGCAGATGTGGATCGGGCTCCGATTTGTGCTTTCTATAATAGATGTCATCCGAGTGTGTTTTGGAGGAAACACGGTGTTTTAGATGTGGTTCATGAGCCATGTAGGATTGTCATCATCATCGATATCAGATTGGATTATATAGTAAGCCGTTGAAAGGTTCGAGACACATCTAGCTTCAATGGTTGTACTTTTACGTGTTTCCAATTGTACCCTGTATATATCAAGAATTTGTTGCATCCAAATATTTGTTATCAATAGTGTTTTTTGGAGAATTTGGGGTAGAGGAAATTTTTAGTGATAATCCTGTAGAAGCCCCTTAAGACAATATGTGTCAGTGCAATAGAAAGTCCGTTAGAAATGTTGTCTAGATTGCAATGAAATCAGAGTTGTGCAGCAGTAGCATGGTGGTTAGTTTAGAATGAAGAGTTATAGAAATTGTGCTTAAGTGAGAGGGGTGATAGCTATAATTTCAAGGATGAAATTCTTTGAAGGAGGGGAGAGTTGTCACATCCCAAAAATTGGGTTAGTAGAATTGGGTTAGTGGACCGAGAGTGATCACGCGCTGTTTTTAGATAAGTGTTGTAGGAGTTATGTAAAAGTGAATTGATCTAGTTCAGTGGTTAAGTGCAGTGTTCGTGTGTGAGAGGTCCTATGTTCAAATCCATTCTCTTGAGTTTTTATTGGTTTTATTCCTACACTTGACTGGTCACAAGTAGGTCATATTTTATTCTTGTTAGTTATTGACAAGAAAGAGCCTATTGGTTCAGTGGTAAGGCTATAACTTACCAAGGGGTCCCGTGTTTGAATCCAATTATGTGTAAACAATAGAATTCTTTTTATTTCCTCACTGTTGTGTCGTCCATGACTTAGGGGATGGGTCAATTTTCAAACACTTTGAGATATGATAGGATAATAACTAATATCCCAAAAATATCTCTCCCACTATCCACTTAACCATCCCACTCTTCCACACTTTCTTTTGCCGTCTTCTTTTCCTATTTTTCACTCAATCTTTTGGTTTCCTCTAGTTTCTTTCCGTTTATTTTCTTTTTCTCTTTTTGTTTGTCTATACTCACATTTTCCTTTTCTACTTACCATATTGCACATCTGCAATTCTTCTTGTTACACCTTTCGTTGATAGTACTCGGAAGTATCCAGTATTGTGGTCACATCTGCATATCAGTGTTTCTATTCCTTCTCTTTTAGGAATTAGTGTTCTATTCGGATAGCGTGCTAATGGGAGGTTGTGACTAGTATTGGTCGTTTAGTAAGTTTCATGTCAGGTTTATTATTTTGTGTTTCTATCTAGGTGCGAAACAGAAAGCGCATAATACATTTTCGGTGAATTAAGGTTTTCGTTGGCACTGCATCAAAGGTAAGGGACTATTTTGTTATGCTTAGGCCGATTGCCCTATGTTTTTGGCCAAATAATCTAATCAAGTAAGGGTCAAGTAATTAGTTTGGACTTGGTGTGGTTGTTAATTAGTCATTTTAGGGCCCAAGAATTGCTGCTTTTCTGACAACATAGAAAAAAGACCAACTGTGTGACTCAATCTCGTAAAAATAGTGAACATCGTAATGCAAAAAAACCCATTGTCGACGCCACATGGCTGCGTGCCATACCATATGAGCCACACAGGTTGGGTTAAGTAGGCCGCGTGACCTATTTTCTGTAAATTTTAGTTAGGGTCGCGTTTTGATGTGTGTTTCGAGGTCAGTGATTCGATAGGTTTTATATGTGATATGTATGATGTCTGTTAAAAGAAAATTGTTGTTCTAATATGATTGCATATATTTTGGAGGTATGTTTCCTTATACAATTTGGTTCTTATATGTAAATTAGTGAGCATCATCGGGATGTTTCAGATTAGTTAAGTGTATACAATTATTGATAAATTATGTTTTGCTCAATTCCCATAGCCTGTGACATTGTGACTATTCTGATTAAAGTGATTTGTAATTATTGACATCTGATATATCTGTTCTGCAAAGCATGAAATCACATGCTTACTGGTACCTATTAAAAATAAAAATGCAGGTTAAACATGCTTAATGTTCTAATTCTATATTTGCATACTATGTCACATTATAGGTTTTCTTATAAAAATAACCTAAAAATTTTGAATAATTACAAAAATGACCCAATTTTTTTTATTATGTACCTAAATGACCTAAAATGAATAGTTAAAGTTGGTGAAGCCAAACAGATTGGTGACACCAACATGCCACGTCAACCAATCGGATTAGAGAAATCAACTTTTTGGTGGAGCCATAGAGAATGGTGCCACCTGTATAAATACTAGAGAAATACCAGTATTTCTCAATAATTTGGGGGCTAAAAAATAAATAATGGTGGTGGAGCCATAAAGAATGGTGCCACCACTTTAATGTGTCAACTTTTGTAGAAGTTTTTTTTTTAATTTAAAAATAAAATTGATATTTTATTTGGTGGTGCCATTCTATATGGCGTCACCAGTGTCATGATATTTTTAAAAATTAAAAACTAATATTTTATTTGGTGGAGCTATATATAATGGCGCAACCATGTCAAATTTTTTAGTTTAAAAGTGATTTTTTTAAATTTAAAATTGAAATTGAAATTTTATTTGGTGGAGCCACAGAGAATGGTGCCACCACCTTCCACAATTTTTTTAATTTTTTAATAATAAACTTTTTTTTTTATTTTAGTGGTGCCATTGAGAATGGCATGACCACTATAAAAGTGAAATTTTTATTTAGTTGGGCCTATTCTTTTTGCCATGACCAACTTGGTGGTGGTACACATATAGATCTTGTTGACGTTCTTGTAGTAGTTGAACTTGAAAAGAAGAAAAGAGAGAAATTGTTGTGTTTACTAGGAGAGCTTAGAAATTGTGTTAAAGATGAATAAATCAGTGTTTTTGGTATACGTTCCTTTTTATGGTGAAATTGTAGAAGGTGATGTTGGTTGTGTATTTCAAGGTTGGCAAAGAGTAGGGATACAATTCAATAAAACTGTGAAGCTAGAAGAAATGAAAAGAAAAATCAGTGCGAAAATAGCTATTTGTTGTGGAAGGGTGATGTCCAAATTATTTTACAAGTTTCCAATCTCTATAGGTCCATTGGAATTTATAGAGATGCAACTATTAGATGATGATGACTTGGGCATTATGATGAAAATATGGTGGTCGACTAAGAATGAGAACCCCCAACTAGTTGAGTTATTAACTAAGTTAGCCGATTTAGAGCTCGTTAAGGATGTCAGTCTAAAAAGTCAACATGGTAGGTTTGACTTTGATATTAATGTCGGATATATAGATCAGTCAGACTACGAAGGGACATTGTAGATGCCCGAAAATCCATATTATGGTCGGAGTTCATATAACAACCATGTCCTGGGTCCTCGTCTACATATACATTCGGAGGTGATAGGCACAGATGTAAACGTCGATAAAAGGGTCTAATAATGATGAAGATTATGATCACGATGTTAAAGATTTTAGTGACCTTGATCTTGATGAGCTTTTATATGATATCGATGATGAAGGCCCAAAGGAGGATGAAAATGTTCACGCCCAGATGTAGCGCATGCACCTGAGTTCCTTGAGTACGCCAATATAGTCCCTACTCATAGATTGACGTCAAATTCACAGATGAAAGATTTGTTCGTTGGGCAACCGTTCAAGAACAAGGTGGACTACATGTTTGCTATGAAATAGTACAACATGAAGGTGTCAATTTATTACAAGGTCACAACATCTACATCTACATTATATGTTAGAGAATGTTGTAAAGTTGACGAAGGGTGTGGCTGGTGAGTTCAAGCTGCATTTATACTACCGACTGAACAGTGGAAAATACAAAAATTAGAAATGTGTCATACATGTACTTCCGCACGTATGATGCAAGACCACCTGAAACCTGATGCCAAAATCATCTGCGACTACATCAAACAACTAGTGAAAGATAGCCTAACCATTTTTGTATTGACATTGATTGTAGACATGCAAACCCAGTTCCCGTACAGAGTGTCAGACAGGAAAATATGGTGGGCCAAACAAATGGTCATAGAGCAGTTGTATGGTGACTAGGATGAGTCATATAATGAAGTTCAAGGGTAGATTTCAGCAATGCTGGAGTACATGCCAGGAATGTTGTGGACTTGCAAATGTTATCGTACAGAGGCTCGAATTGGGAACCTGACCTAGAGAGGAGAGTTTTTTATCGATTGTTCGTGACGTTCGATCCATGTATTAGGGCCTTCTCCCATTGCAAACCGCTTGTGTAGGTTGACAGAACGTGGCTTTATGAAAAATACAAGCATATACTATTGATTACGGTTGCACAAAATGATAACTGAAACAAGTATGAATCGCCTTCGCAATTGTCGAGTCAGAGATATCTGAATCATAGGAATTTTTCGTTAGGAACTTGCGAAGGCATGTTGTTAGGCAAGACAACATTTTCATTGTCTCTGATAGATCCAAGGGTTTTGTTGCTACGATTTGGCATTTTGAGGTTCCATGATGGTTCGTCTACTACATTTGCCACATCGCTATCAACTTCCACAAGGAGTATATGAACAAAAACTGGCACAAACAAATCGTGAACATGGGTACAAATATCGTAATTAAAATTGTATTTTTAAATATTTTGAGTCCATTTATTAAAAGGAATGGTAACGTGCTTTATCGGAATACATATGCAGGGTATGAGCAGGAACGACACTGATTCAGGCATAGGCTGGTGAGGTTGGAGACTGGTATGGTAGGGTTCGATCATTCTCTCAAATAGTGGTTAGGTAGCATAAAGCCCTGACAATGGATTCAATATTTTGATGATGGGTACCGATATGGTCATATGACGACCAATCTTGTTGAGGTCATTAATTTCACGTTCATGCATACGCGTCAGTTACCAATTTCATCAATTCTCTCAGCTAAATTTTACAAGTTGGCAACCTTGTTGCCAAAAATGAGGCTGAGACAAGCAAAACAGATGGAGGTCAGACACGTACACGTCAAAGATGTCAGGAATTTTAACACTTTACACCCAACTTGGACATTATGGTCGAATCTTGAGGAGTTACATTAGCTCGTTTGAAAACCTAAAAATTTAATTTGAGATCGTGACGTAAAACGCTGCTAACTTTAATAAATAGTTTTCCAATTTTTGGGAATAAACCTCGTAAAAACCATTTACTTTATTATGAAAAACCATTTAGATAATCATCTCGTTTTGCAGCAAAATTTTCTAAGTTACGAAGTTTTCAAAATTGTGGTCTAAATAGTAAGTAGATAGTTTTTTCGGTATATACCTTATACCATTTTCTCCAGAAAAACAAGTCAAATCTAAAGGTAAATTCAAAAAAAAATTAAAGTCTGAAAAAGTCACAATTAAGACATAAAGTTCACAATTAAGTCACAAATATGAGTAGATCACATGATTTTCAAAGTTAGATTTTAGTTTGGGTTTTTAAACGAAAAACGTGATACCTCCAGATCTAGCCATAACGTCTAAGTCGAGTCTGGTGTGTTACATTTAGTGGTATCAAAGTCAAGTTCAAAACTTGGGCTATGTTTTTTGGTTTTAAAAAAAAGTTTGTATGCATAATTTGTTTTTGAAATTTTTTATTTTTAAGAAAATTTTTGGAAATCTGATGTGGGTAAATTTGCACAAAAATTTACTAAGATTCTAGACATGTGAATCGAAGTCTCTAACGCCGATCTAAGTAGGTACGTGTACTTTAGTTACTTTAGTCAATTGGTAAACTTTAGAGACTGTAGAAATTAAATAGTCTCTATTTCAAATTAGTTACTTTAGACTTAGAATCTAAAAATAACCTAAGCTAAAATTTAGACTTATGAATTGTAGAAAAGTAAAATTAGTTTACATGATATATGTGGTTGTGGTGCGAGAGGACGTGGTGGATGTTGTCAAGTGGCTCACGCTGGGTCCTCTTCTCGAGGAAAAAGTCCCAAGAGATGCTTAGAGATTTGCAAAGGGTTGTCGGGGCCCAATTTGGAATTGTGGGCCAAGGGTTAATGATTGAGCAACTATGGTTGAATGAGAGTGATCGTTTGGAGAGTGAGAAAAAAGAAAGGAATAAACTACAAAATAAGAGGGGTTCTAGTCCCACTGATTCGAATCCACGACCTTAGAAGCAAGCCAGAATGGATAGACCTCAATTGATTGAGGTAGCTGCAGGTGTGGATTTGGCTCCAATTTGTGCTTTTTTTGATAGTCGCCATTCGGGTGTGTGTTGGAGGAAAACAGGGGCGTATTTTAGGTGTGGGTCCGTTGAGCACCATGTTAAGGATTCTGCACGTCATTCTCTTAATCAGATACAAGCTTCGACTCAGAAATGGAACCAAAGATTGGATTATATAGTTAGGTGTCGAGAGGTTCAAGACGCATCTAGCATCAATGCTGGTACTTTTACGTCTTTCCAATTGTACCTTGTATAGATTAAGAATTTGTTGTACCCAAATGTTTGCCATCAATAGTGTTTTTTTGGAGAATTTGGGATAGAAAAAATTGTTAGTGATAATCCTGCAGAAGTCCCTTGAGATAATCTGTGTTAACGCTATAAGAAGTTCATTAGAAATATTGTCTGGATTACAATAAAATTAGAATTGTGCAGCAGTAGTGTAGTGCTAAGTTTGGAATGAAGAGTTATGGAAATTATGCTTAAGTGAGAGGGTGACAGCTAGAATTTCGAGGACGAAATCCTTTTAAGGAGGGGAGAGTTGTCACATCCCAAAAACTAGGTTAGTAGAAATTAGGTTAGTGGGCCGAGAGTGATCACGCCCTGTTTTTAGATAAGTGTTGTAGGATTTGTGTAAAATGAATTGATTTGGTTCAGTGGTTAAGTGTAGTGTTTGTGTAAGAGAGGTCCATTGTTCAAATCCTTTCTTTTGAGTTTTTATTGTTTTTATTCCTACACTTGACTGGTCACAAATAGGTTATATTTTATTCTTGCTAGTTGTTGATAAGAAAGAGCCTACTAGTTCAGTGGTAATGTTTCAGCTTACCCAAGGGTCCCATGTTTGAATCTTGTTGTGTGTAAATAGTGGAATTCTTTTTGTTTCCCCTCTGTTGTGTCGTCCATGACTCAAGAGGTCGGTCAATTTTCAAACACTTTGAGATCTGATAGGATAACAACTAATATACCAAAAAAATCTCTCCCACTTTCCACTCAATCGTCCCACTCTTCCACATTCTCTCTTGTCGTCCTTTTCTTCCCATTTTTCTCTCCACCATTCAATTTTCTCTAATTTCTTTCCTTTCCTTTTCTTTTTCTCTTTTTGTTTGGTTATACTCACATTTCCTTTTTCTGGTTACCATATTGCACATTTACAGTTCTTCTTATAGCTTATTTCGTTGTTTGTGCATTGATCTCAGATTCTTCGTGTGTTAGTTATGAGTACTCGGAAGTGTCCAGTATTGTGGTCAGATTTGCATGTTAGTGTTTCTATTCCTTCTACTTTAGGAATGCGTGTTCCATTCGGATAGCGTGCAAATGGGAGGTTGTGATTAATGTTGGTTGTTTAGTAAGTTTCATGTCTGGTTTATTATTTTGTGTTTATGTCTAGGTGTGAAATAGGAAGCGTATAACACCCCTCCGGTGAATTAATGTTGTCGTCGACACTTCATCAAGGGTAAGGGGTTGTGTACCTTAGCTAGGGACTATTATATTATGTTTAGGCCTATTGGCCTACATTTTTGGTCGAATACTCTAATCGAGTAAGGGTCGAGTAATTATTTTAGACTTGGTATGGTTTTTAATTAATCATTTTGGATGCTATTTTAGGGCTTTGGGATTCTTGTTGTTGTGATGACATCGAAAAACGACCAGGTGTGTGATTTGATCTCATAAAAATAGTAAACGGTGTAAAGCCAAAAAACCTACTGTCGACGCCACATGGTCGTGTGCCAAACCATGTGAGCTATAAGGGTTGGGTTAATTAGGCTGTGTGGACCACACAGACAATGTGTGACCATCTTCTGTAAATTTTAGTTAGGGTAATGTTTTAAAGTGCGTTTCAAGGTTAGTGATTCTATAGGTTTTATTTGTGATATATATGATGTCTGTTAAAAGAAAATTGTTGTTTTGATAGGATTGCATAAATTCTAGAGGTATGTTGCCTTATACATTTTGGTTCTGATATGTAAATTTGTAAGCATCATTGGCATGTTTTTGATTAGTTAAGTGTATACGATTATTGATAAGTTATGTTTTATTCAATTCCCATAATATGTGACATTGTGGCTATTTTGATTAAAGTGATTTGTAATTATTAAAATCTAATATATTTGTTCTATAAAGCATGAAATTGTATGCTTACTGGTTTTTGTTAGAAATACGAATGCATGTTCAACATGCTTAGTGTAGTAGGCCAATTCTACCTGACCCATTTGAAATAAATAATACCCAAATTATTAACAGTCCAAGCAATTAACCCGATTACAAAAATAAACCCAATGGCCGAAAAGGCCTAATAACCTAACCCAGATCATAACCCAAGCCCAAACATCAAATCAGAGAAGCAACAAGTCAAACCCTAGGTGCGCCGCACCTAGGGGTTCCTTGCTCTTACCGTCGCTGTCGCGTCGGCAACCACCCTTTGTTACCGTCGCTCATCAATCACCTGCAAGACAAAATAAACATGCAACTAGCAAAAGAAAAAAAAAGAAAAATTGAAACAAATCGGCTGTAAAAGCCGAATATCACTTCTGTAATTTTTTTACAAGGACCAGTGAATCGAAATAGCAGAAAAAGTTTTAAAAGGTGTTGATTTGGATTTTTTACTATTTTTCTCTTTGTGTTTTTATTTTTCTATCCGTTTATTTTATTATTTGTTTATTTTATTACGAACCTAATTAAAACTGACCGTAGCCCCGCTGTCGGTAGCCCTCTTGCCGTCGTCGGGTTCGGACTCCAAGGTTGGTCGGGGTCCCTTTTTTCTTTCGCCTTCCGTGCTGAGAGAACTCAACTCTCGGATACGCCGTGAAGCAAAGGCTCAAAAGCCCGTTTCGCGCGACTCCGGCCACTGGCCACAGAGGTGACTCGGCAAAGGTTAGGGAACCAAAGGCCTGATGTTTGAGAGAAAAAGGGGAAGGGTTTTGAATTTTTTTTAAAAAAAATGGTGGCTGAAATGAATTTACTTTTTTTTTTGCTTAAATACCCTAAATAAAACGGTGCCGTTTTGCAACTAGGGGTCAGGTGCCAAAACGACGTCGTTTTAGCCCTGACCCGCAACCCGGCTCAGCCTGTCCACCCTCAGGATCCGCGTGTTTCTGCGACGAATGAGATATTTGTGCGTGAGGTCCCTTCTCCTTTGCGCCTTAGTGCAATCTGGTCCTATTTTGACTTTTTTAATTTGGCCGCATAATTTTTCATGTGTTTCATTTTAGTCCGCGTTGAAACGCTGTGCGTTAGGGTTGGGAATATTGCCTAATCAGACCCTCGTCCCTTCAACGCGTTCTATTTCAGTCCCAGACCAGTCTTTTTTATTTATTTATAGGTTAGTCCCTCCTCTTTAATTTATTTACAATTTGACCCCAAATTTTGTTTTTAATTCAATGTAGCCCTTTTTTTGTTATTTTGGTTATTTTCTTATTAAAATTAATAAATTTGATACTATTATTATTATTAATTATTATTTACTCATTTATATCTTTTAATTTCAAACTTTGTTATATATATACATACATATATTTTTATAATTCTTATATATATATACAAACATATATATTTTTTATATTTTATAATTTTTATATACTTCCTTTATTGTTATTATTGTTTTACTTAATATTTATTTATTTATTTATTTATGTGTCCAATATTATTTTAAAAATGTTTTAGTTCTATTTGATTATTTCTTTTTATTTATTTATCTTATTTTTGTTGTTGTTGCTCGTATTATCCATGGTCACATTATCGTATTCATTATCGTTTGTTAAGCATATTAACACCGTGTTTTATTTCTACCATTTGGCGTTAGATTTTTTTGATGCATATATTGCGACTTTAAAATAATTAAAACATCGTATTTTGATTCGAAAAGATCGTACCCTAACTTACGGGGTTTTGATTTTGTCGATATACTCAAATAAACTAATGTTTTTGACAAATTTTTTTAAAAATAAATCTCGGGAATTAAAAAATCGTGTTCTAACTTACGGAGTACGATTTCTTTCTAAAACCTAGAGGATTGAATACCTTTCAATAAATAAACTTTTTTTGGCATTTATTCTCGTATCGAGGATTCGAGACATTGTGTCCTAACTTACGGGATGTAATTCTCTTTCTCGATCAACGTAAAATATGCCTCTTTTCTCAAAATTTTTCAGCATTTTAACAAAGGATCGTATTTTAAGTCTCTTCAAAGTTTCCAATTTTCGACACTAAGACATTAATTAATCAACTAGGTACCAATTTTGGGCGTTACAAGGATGCTAATCCTTCCTCATACGTAACCGACTCCCGAACCCGTTTTTCTGAATTTCGTGGACCAAAATTGTTGTTTTAATAAAATCAAATCGTTTATTAAAAAAACTACTTTTCGAGGTGACCCGATCACACCTCATCAAAAAAGGATTGGTGGAGACTTCCTTATTCATTTTCGTTTTCAAAATCCAAGTCGACTCTTTTATCAAAAAGAAATGGTTTCGACACTTACTATTCTACTTCTGCATTTGCATACCATGTCACATTGCATGGGGTTGGGATAATATGGAAAGGAGGAAGTTTTGACAGTTTAATAATCTGCACTGTCTAATGGTTTAACCACACATCTATTATCGCAGCTTGACTACAATATAGTGGTTTGACCATATATATTTGATTTGACAGTTTATTTGAATAATTTTTGGTGCCAAAATCCACAATTATTTTTTGGTGTGTTTTGGATAGACGAGTTCTGGGAACTCTAATTGGTGTGTAGCGAAGTTGCATAAGAAGTTTTTTTAAAAAAGATGCATTTTATTTTTTTTTTAAAAATTCTGCATTGACATATGCATGCACAATTTTGCTCATTTGAACTTGATGAAATTGTTTATGATATTTTGTTTTGTTTGATATACTATTTGTGCTTCTATTTGAGTTAAGTTACACGTTGAGCTTAATAACTCAGACCCCATTCATTTCACCATTCCAGGTAATCGACTGAATTAGGATTAGGATGTTTGGGAACTAAGATTGGTTTCTCGCATAACATGGGTTGAAATATTAATAATTAAGTTTTCTAGACTTTTGATTTTTTGACTAAATTTTTGGATTTAATTTTGGTTTCAGGTTTTTGTTATTTATTTATGTGAAAAATATAATGTCGGTAATTACAATATATCGCAAAGAAAAAGAAATAGAAAAATAAAGAACACACAAATTTTATGTGGAAACCCTTTCGGGAAAAAACCACGGGCAGAGGAGAAGAAATTTCACTATGTCGAATTCGAATTAATTATAAGAGGAGTAGACTATGCCTATTTATAGGCCTGTAAACCTTATTCTAATAGGAGTGAAACTCCTTATTCTAATAATATCAAATAGATGGAGTTTAATAAGGTTTAAAAAACCTTATTCTAAAATAAAATAAAAGAAGTATAATTCTATAGGGATTTTACTTTTATTTTATTTTACCATAGTATTTAATTTAAATAAGGATTTGGGAAACTTAATTCTAACAATCTCCAGCTTGACACGAATTCTTAATGAACAAGTTCTTCATCGCGAACTCTCAACGAACAAGTTTCTCCACCTCTTCCATAAAACCCCTTAAGGGTTTATTTTCAACAATGAACACCAAACAAGTCTAAGTAGTGCTCAAACTTGGTTATAGGAAGTGACTTAGTCATCATATCTGCAGGATTTTCATGAGTACTAATTTTTCTCACAACAATATCACCACGAGCAATAATATCACGAACAAAATGATACCGAACATCAATGTGTTTTGTTCTCTCATGAAACATTTGAGTTCACTAAAGAGTCCCTTCAACCAAATAGCTTCTTTACAAGCCTTAGTAATCGCCATGTACTTAGCTTCAGTGGTAGACAAAGCGTCTGTAGTTTGCAAAGTGGCTTTCCAACTGATTGCACAACCTTCGATTGTAAACACATAACCTGTGAGAGATCTTCTTCTATCGTGGTCTCTAGCAAAATCAGCATCACCATACCCAATGACTCCATCTCTAGTTCTTCCAAACTGTAAGCAAACATCGGTAGTACCTTGTAATTATCTTAAAACCCACTGAACTGCCTTCCAATATTCTTTAACGGGATTCACTATGTATCTGCTAACTGCACTAACTGCATATGATAAATCTGGAAGGGAACAAACGATGACATACATGAGAGATCCTACTGCACTAGAGTATGAAACATGTGACATGTACTCAATATCATCCTCTAATTATGGAGAAAAAGCCGATGAAAGTATGAAATGGGCTACTAAAGGAGTATTAACAGGCTTAGTATTCTGCAGATTGAATCTGCAAAGAACTTTCTCAATGTACCCCTTCAAACTTAGGTACAATTTACTTTCTTTTCTATCTCTAAGAATCTCCATACCAAGTATCTTCTTTGTTGGTCCCAAGTCTTTCATCTCAAATCCTTCATTTAGTTGGGCTTTGACCTTTCTTATCTCTCCTTTATCTTTCGCTACTATAACATGTCATCAACATAAAGGAGTAGATACACAAAAGAACCATCACTGTTTTTCTTAAAGTAAACACAACTGTCAAAGCTACTTGTTTTAAAATCATGAGAAGTCATAAATGAATCAAACCTCTTAAACCACTGTCTTGGTGATTGTTTCAAACCGTAAAGGGACTTTTTCAACAAGCAAACATAGTCCTCTTTATCTGAAACTGTAAAACCCTCTGGTTGTTGCATGTAAATATCCTCCTCAAGTTCTCCATGCAAAAATGCAGTTTTTACATCTAACTGCTCAAGCTCCAAATTATGCATGGCCACAATACCAAGCAAAGCTCGAATTGAACTATGCTTCAGAACTGGAGAGAACATATCTGTGAAGTCCGCTCTTGGAATTTGACTGTAACCCTTTGCAACAAGCCTTACTTATATCTGGGTTCTTCAACTCTTGGAGTCCCTTCTTTCTTTTTAAACACCTATTTACAACGAACAACCTTTCTACCTTTAGGAAGTTTCACAAGATCCCATGTTTTATTTTTGTGTAGTGATTCCATCTCCTCTTGCATAGCAAACATCCACTTTTCTGAGTATTTACAACTAACCGCCTCAGAATAATTAGATGTCTCTTGGTTTGCATCTATATCTTCAGCCACATTTAAAGCATAAGAAACTAGATCAGCCTCGACATACTTCTTTGGAGGTTTAATTTCTCTTCTAGTTCTATTTTTGGCAACAGAGTATTGTGGTGAAGAAGCACCTCTATTTTGAATTTTTTTACTGGTTTTTGTAGTCGACTCTATTGTATATTCTAGATTAATCTGATGCTCCACCTTCTTTTGATTTTCTTTATTGGAAGAGTCTTTAAGAGATAAGTTAGGTAGCATAGCAATTTCATCAAAAACAACATCTCTGTTAATCACAACTTTTCTATTTTCAGGACACCATAACTTATACCCTTTTACACCAGCTTTATAACCAAGAAAAACACATTTAATAGATCTTGGTTCCAATTTTTCATTAACAACATGAGCATACGCAAGACAACTTAAAATCTTTAAATCAGAATAGTCAGCAGGATTACCAGACCATACCTCTTATAGAGTCTTTTTCTCAATGGCAACGGATGGAGATCGGTTGATAAAAAAACATGCAGTAGAGACTGCTTCAGCCCAAAATGACTTTGGTAAGTTGGCATTTGACAACATACATCGAACCTTCTCCATGATCGTTCTATTAATTCGTTCTGCATCACCGTTTTGCTGTGGAGTATGACGAACTGTCAAGTGTCTCACGATCCCTTCTTACTTGCACAATTTATTAAACTCATTAGAACAGAACTCTAAGCCATTGTCTGTGCAGAGGTATTTTATTTGCTTTCCTGTCTATTTTTCAATCATGGTTTTCCAAGACTTAAATGCGAAAAACACATCACTTTTTTGCTTCAGGAAGAGCGCCCACACTTTTCTGGAAAAATCATCAATAAAAGTTAGCATATAATTAGCTCCACCTCTCGAAAGCACTCTGGATGGCCCCCAGAGATCAGAATGAATATACCCCAATGTTCCCTTCGTGTTATGGATTCCTCTAGTGAATCAAACTCTCTTTTGCTTCCCAAAAATACAGTGCTCACAGAACTTTAGTTTGTAAATTTCTTGCCCATCAAGAAGTCCTCTTTTGCTCAATTCTGCCATACCATTCTCACTCATATGCCTTAGGCGCATATGTCAAAGTTTACTAATATCATCATCTGACAAGGAAGAGGATGAGACAGCTGCATCACCAGTAACAGTAGAACCCTGCAAAACATATAACTTGGCAGTCTTTCTCTACCCTTTCATCACAATGAGGGAACCTTTGGAAATCTTCAAAACCCCACTTTCAGCTGTGTATTTATACCCTTTTAAATCAAGAGTACTGAATGAAATTAAATTTCTCTTTAATTCTAGAACTTGTCGTACGTTACTAAATGTTCTGACGACTCCATCAAACATCTTAACTCTAATTGTTCCAACACATTCAATTCTACATGAAGCATTATTTCTCATCAAAACAATACCTTCAGACATTGTTTCATAAGTTGTAAACCAACCCCGATTGGGACTCATGTGGAAGGTGTAACCCGAATCAAGGATCCACTCCTCGCTCGCTTTAGAATTATTGACAGAAGCGACTAGAAGTTCACCATCGCTGTAGTCTTCTACAACATCAGCTTTACTGGAATTTTCTAATTGTTTTTCATTTTGATTCGTAGCCTCCCTTTTGATCTTATTCTGTAGCTTATAGCACTTAGATTTAATGTGCCCTTTCCTCTTGCAGAAGTTACAAATTTTACCTCTGTTTAAAGACTTCGATCTACCCTTAGATTTACTACGAGGATTCCGTTCATGTGTCCTTCCATGATCATAATCAACATTCCAAACTTGTCTCCTATGAACAATAAGACCCTCTCCCTGAGAGTTGGTTTTAACTACAAGATGCTTCATCTTATCATACGAGGTTAAAGAATCATAAACCTCGTTAACTGTGAGAGACTCGCGGCTATATAAAATTGTATCTCTAAAAGTTGAATAAGACAGGAGCAATGAACAAAGTAGAATCAACCCTAGATCTTCCTTATCATACTGAACCTCCATGGCCTCCAAGTTTGATATAATTTCTTTAAACATTGTTAAGTGTTCATGCACAGATGCACCTTCCTCCAAACGATGAGCATAAAGACGCTGCTTCATATGCAGTTTACTAGTTAGAGTTTTCGACATACATATTTATTCCAACCTCTTCCATAATCCAGCGACAGTCTTCTCCTTCATCACATCCTGCAAAATTTCGTTAGACAAATGTAGATGTAACTGTGTTAACGCCTTTCGATCATTGTACTTTTTCTCTTCCTCCGTCAAGGTTGAAGGCATCTTATCTACCCTTAGCAGGGCTTCCTCTAAGTCCATCTGTGCAAGAACTGCCTGCATATTTATCTGCCACAATGTAAATCTGGTGTTGGGATCCAACAGCGGAATTTCGTAGTTCAAAGACGTCATTACCGTGATTTGAGATGAACATCCCGGAAGCTCGGATACCAATTTGTGAAAAATATAATGTCGGTAATGACAATATATCACAAAAAAAAAGAAATAGAAAAAGAAAGAACACACAAATTTTACGTGGAAACCCTTTCGGGAAAAAACCACGGGCAGAGGAGAAGAAAATTCACTATGTCGAATTCGAATTAATTACAAGAGGAGTAGACTATGCCTATTTATAGGCTTGTAAAGCTTATTCTAATAGGAGTGAAACTCCTTATTCTAATAATATCAAATAGATGGAGTTTAATAAGGTTTAAAAAACCTTATTCTAAAATAAAATAAAAGAAGTATAATTCTATAGGGATTTTACTTTTATTTTATTTTACCATAGTATTTAATTTAAATAAGGATTTGAGTCACTTAATTCTAACAATTTAGTTAAGGATTTTCCACTGCAAATTTGAAATGAGTTTTATGGAAGTTAATAACGAAAGTTTTAGAATATGCTAAGTCGGCAAAGTTATACATTTTCACTTATCGAAATCACGATTTCCAAATTAAGTGTTTTCCGTAAAATAAATATGTACTATGCATGGCTTCCTAAAAAATGTAAGAGTATTCCAAAAATAATATGATCAGATCACACAATTTTTAAATTAAGATTTTACTTTGGGTTTTTAAACAAAAAAACGTAATACCTACAAATCTGGTCATAACGTTTAGGCCGAGTCTAGGGTGTTACACAGGTCGAGCTAGCAAATGGTGAAGTTCAGAAAAAAAATAATCATCAGTGTCTCAACTTTGAGAAGGCGAATTTTGAGGATTGCTAGTATTACCAGACATTATGAATGAAGAAGAAATGAAAAATGAAAAATGAAAAATGAAAAATAAAAATAAAGAGAGAAATAATGTAAATGAATAAAATAATTAAAAATATTTTTTAAGTTTATTGACTGATTTTTTAATGGATATAACATTTTGGTGTAAAATGGGTAAAGAATAGTTTAGGTACCACATATAACCAAAAAACTAGTTAGGTACCCAAATGGGGAAAAAACACAGTTTAGGTTCCAATATGTGGGTTAAGCCTTTTTTGAAATAAACTTAACAGTTTAGGTTCCAAAAAACTAATGTAGGTACTAATTTGTGAAAAAAAGTAGTTTATGTACCACTTGCGATAAAAAACATTTTAAATACTAAAATGAAAAAAATAATTTAAATATGTTAAGCCATATTTTTTGGTACAAAGGTTATAAACTTATTTTTAATTTTATGCATTTTTAATTATTTTCCTTAATTACCAAAGCACATAGTTAAAATTAACTTGTGCAAAGATAGAGTCCAGTTCTTGAGTGGTTGGTTGTCGGATAATAGATTTGGGCAGTTTGTTAATGACAGTTGGAGCAATTATGCAATGGTAGAAGAGTCCATTAAAAAGTTTATAGAAGCAGCAGAGAAGTGGAATAGAGAAGTCTTTGGTAATATTTTGAAGAGGAAACGTACAATTTTACCTCGACTCAGGTGAATCCAAAGGAGTATGGAGAAATATCGATCAAAGAAACTTATTGACCGTGAAAAAGAACTACAGATTAAGCTAGAAACTGTTCTTGATAATGAAGAACTAGTGTGGAAGCAGAAACCTCGTAGTAATTGCTTGACACTTGGTGACCGTAACACCAAGTATTTTCATTCTCAAGCTAATAATAGGAGACGTGTTAATCAGATCAATGCTCTAAAGTTAGAATATGGGATATGGTGCTATGAAGAGGAGAGGTTAAAGTATGAAGTTATGTCTTTTTATCAGACATTGTACAATGAGGAGAAGGGTAACATGGGCAAATTCCCGGTAAGGCGAATGTTTCCTACAGTGGAAGCTGAATTCTAGCAGCACTTGATCAAAATTTGACTACACAAGAAGTTTATGATTCTTTATTTGGTATGACACCTCTTCAGGCCCCAGGAATTGATGGTTTGCATGCTCAATTTTATCAATTGCAGTGGAATGTGGTTGGGGAATCTTTAGTTTCACTAGTCAGGAGGGTGTTTGAGAATGATATGTTAGAGAGATTTTTTAATAAAACATTTCTTGTACTTATTCCAAAAGTTGTGGGTCTAGAATCTATTATACAGTTCAGACCTATAAGTCTTTGCATTGTCCCGTATAAAATCATTACTAAAGTCATTGTGAATCGACTTAAACCTCTGATGCGACTTTTGATTGCTAGTAATCAAACTAGCTTTGTTGGAGGACAGAATATTATGGACAACGTTGTTATCACTTAAGAGGTGATACATTCAATGAGGATTTGTAAAAGGCAGAAGGGATGGATGGCGGTTAAAATATATTTGGAAAAAGCTTACGATCGGTTACGGTGGGATTTTCTTAAGGACACTCTTGAAGATGTTCAGTTGCCTGACAATTTTGTCCGTATTATTATGAAGTGTGTTTCAACTTCCTCTATGCAAATTTTATGGAATGGAGGGCTAACGGATGAGTTTTATCCTACCAAAGTTGTACGACAAGGAGACCCAATTTAACCTTATTTATTTGTTTTGGCAATGGAGAAGCTTGGTCATGTGATTAATTTGGCAGTTTCAGAAGGGAAGTGGAAGCCTATTAAGTTGGGCAGAAATGGGCCGAGTCTCTCTCATTATTTTTTGCTGATGAAGTGGTGTTATTTGGAGAAGCAAACGTGGATAATACTCGGTGTTTTAAGATGATTCTTGAGCAATTTTGTTTTTATTCTAGTCATAAATTCAATCCTAGTAAGTCGAAAGTTTTTTTTTCGGCTAATACGGAGGTACCAGTTTGCAATATGCTTGTGATTGTTTTAGGATTTTAGGTGGAAGTTGATTTGGGCACTTATTTAGGGGTACCACTTTTCCATAAAATAACTAATAAGAGAACTTTTCAATTCATTGTTGATAAAATACAAAAAAGATTGAATGGCTTTGATGGTAATTTGTTGTCATTTGTAGGAAGAGTAACGTTGGTGAAATCGATGTTGCTAGCTATACTGGTGTTTTTTATGCAGTCCGCTATGATGCCAATAGGGTTGTGTAAGAAGATTGAACAGATAGCCAGCCAATTTGTTTAGGGTTCGACAAGTAGTGGAAAGAAAGTGTTTTTGATTAAATGGGATGGTTGTTGTCAAGATCTAATGAAAGGAGGACTTGGTTTAAGGAAATTAGTGCCTACTAATATCTCCTATTTGATGAAGCTTGCGTACCAAATTATGAAAAATTCTAATGAGTTGTGGGTAAGAGTTTTGCGTAGCAAGTACAAAATGGTAGAAGTTTGTCCCCACTCAATTAGTAGAAATGCGTGTTCTTATGTATGGCGTTCGCTGGCAAAAGTATGGGAACAATTTCACCAGAGACTACATTTGAGTCTAGGAAATGGTAAATCTGTCAGCTTTATAAAGGATAGTTGGACTCCTAGGTTGGGGCCACTAGTTGATCATTTGCTTCCTAATACAGAGGTCTTGATACATATGGAATTAGTTGATTTTGTTGATGTTAATGGTTGCTGGAAATGGTTGGAGTTGAATAACATATTCTGTACAGAGGTTAAAGAATACATAGCTACTTGTCACCCACCTAATGATGCCTTTGGGGAAGATGTATGTCTTTGGCAAGCCACTGACAATAGTAAGTTCACTGTTAATTCTGCGTACAATAGTATTGTCAAGAATAAGTCTTTGCATGATCTTAATGGGTGGAAGAAAATATGGGGAAATTTACTACGTCCTAGAATTAAGCATTTTTTATGGCTAGTTAAGCATAGGAAAATTCTCACAAACTGTGAAAGGGTACGGAGACGGATGATTGATGATGCAAGTTGTTTAGTCTGTGAGGATATTCAAGAAACTACTTGCATGCTTTATGAAATTGCCGAGCTACTGCTGAAGTGTGGAAGAAGATATTCTCTATGGAAGATGTTCCTAGTTTCTTTGGGAAGGCGATGAATGAGTGGATGTCTACTAACCTTAGAGGTGAGTATAGAATGAGAGTTGGAAGGATTGAGACATCAATTATGTTTGGGGTAATGTGCTGGATGTTGTGGAAAAATAGGAAAAATTTTGTATTTCAACATGTAAGGAGTAGAGTGGAGGATATTGTAAAAGCTGCTGAATGTTTCACTGTTAATCTGTATGATACAAATAAGAACAAGAATGCAGCTGGAAATTTCAGAGGCAGTTCGACTAAATGGTATCCGTCCAATAGTGGATGGATCAAGATTAATACGGATGGAGCGGCAAATACAAATGGTAGTTGGTCGGCTGTTAGGGGTGTTTTGAAAGACTCTGCTAGGAATTGGATTGAAGGTTTTCAAAAGTTCATCGGAAGGGGGTCAACAGTGAATGCTGAGTTGTGGGCGATCCTTCATGGCCTAGAAATGGCACAGAACAGAGGGTATGATAAGGTTATTCTTGAAATAGATTGTATGACGACAGTGGAGATGATTAAGTAGGGGTTGAGGAGTACGCCTATAATGACTATAATTAGGAAAATAAAGATGACGCAACGACAATTTGCTGATGTCAAATTCCAATTTGTGCGTAGAGAAGGGAACATGGTTGCAGACTTGTTAGCAATTAATTGTTCCTCAAATGTAGAAAGTTTAGTCAAGATAGATTTTCCTTCATTTCATGTTAAGAAATTACTTCTAGAAGATAAACTAGGAGATGACATTGTAAGAACATATTGAAATAAGGCATTATGATGCTTTCTTTTCTTCTATAAAAAAAATTAACTTGTGCATATTTATAAAAATTTTCAAAACTAAATCCACCCAAAATCTGAAACCAACCCTTATTGAATACCGTAGATGATTTTATTTTTTATGACAAAAAGATAAAGTTGAACTAATTACATAGCGACATTCTGAGTAGAAGGACCACCCTTAGACCTATCCATATCAATAAAGGGGTGAACCATCGTAGGGGAGAGATCAAACACTTGCAAGTTGTCTTTCTCAATCAAGGCTTGTTTAGCTAAGCAATCCGCAGCTTGATTCTACTCCCTCGGCATATATCGCAAAAACCATTGGTTTCCTAAGATAAGATATTTTGGATTCGCCTAATCAAGGCAGAATTTGAGATAGTGGAAGTATTACCAAGGATGGCTTTAATGACTTCCAAACTGTCAGATTGAATGATGACTTGATCATGGCCTCTTCGTTGAATAAGTTTGAGACCCATAAAAATGCCTTAAAGTTCAGCATCAAAGATCGAACATTTACCAAGAAACCGGTGATAACCAACAATTCAATTGACATGCTTACCGCAGATGATTTTTTAACCATTATAAAGCAAATAAATGATCTTTTTGATACATTACGAAATTCCAGGAACCATTTTGCAAATAATAACAATGTAGAATAGTTTATATTGCTATTATTCAAATATATATATTGCTTAACAAAATTAAAAAAAGCATTATATAAATCTATGAATTATTTTTTAATATATAGATAATGATATAATTTCTGTATTAGTAGTTATGATATAACTATATGTTCATGATTAAATTGAATTATACATAATTAAGTGATCTTGAATAAAAATTTAATAGTTGATAAATAAAATAGATGTTAAGTATTGGTATGAGTGATATAAATCATAATAAGTTAATCTATTTTTTAAAATAGTTTTCGACAGAAGCAGTGGTTTAACTTTTAAAATTCACTAAAAATTGTATAAATATATTTAGATGTTTAATAAAATATAGAATTAAATCTTATCGAGTCTAATTTTGCATAAAAGAAATGGTGTAAGTAATGAAATTGTAGATTATGAGATATATGAATTTTTGTGAGAAATGTCAGAATGATTTCGGGTTCCTTTGTTTTGACTTTGAAAAATTATTACAAATTTTACAAAAAATTTTAGGAGATAAAATTTATATTCTTAAAATATTGATGAGTTTATTTTTAAGGGAGACAAACAACAACATTATATGAGTTCCCGTACTGAAAGATAATTAATTTTTAGTAGAGAAGGTTCAAAGCTGCCTAGCAGCAAAATAGTGGAAAATTAAAATAATTTATTGTATAAATTGGCTTAAGTTGATTATGGTAAAAAGGTCATCGAGTCTAGTTTCAAAAACAACAAGAGAATCTTCATTTGGAACATTGTAGGCCAAGATATAAATACTTTAGTGAATGCTACTCAAGTGGACAACTTTACTAAAATTATGTAATTAGTAAAATTAAATTTAATGTTGCATATAGGCATACAATACTAAAAGCCATAAATCGTAGTATAAATACATGTAAATAAAAGATGTGAAATGGAGAGGAGGGAGAGGAAAAATAGCTGAAGAGTGTGATGCTCAAAAATTATTATAAGTGATAGAATTGCTAATACATAAAAATAGCTTAAGTGAATAATTTTAATATGATGTATTAATGGATTTATTGGTAAAATCTTGATAGTTGTGTTAATCGTATAAATTTGATCTAGAAACATATGATACTGAAATTGGAAATAGTTACATGTGAATGATATGCAGAGTGAAATTGGTAGAATTGTGGTAAATAAATTTGATTGTAAGTGATAAGAAATGATAGGATGGAAATCAATTGGATATAAAATCAACATCGCGATTACAGGTTCACCATGTCGCTACGAGCGTAAAACAGTGGGTGACATCGCAACGAGGAACCCCCAATGTTGCGACGACGGCTCGAGGTTTTGAAAACTTTGTAATTTGGTCTCTATCCAATTATAAACTGTTACAAGAGTTGTCAGAAGTTTGAATTGAAATTAAATAAGTTTTTAAATTGTATTGTTAACGCTAATTGATCTTAGTAGTTCGGTTAGAATGATAAAATGAATTGAAATTAATAGTTGTTGCTCCGACAACGAATGTAACACCTTGGCGCTGTGACCAGGCGGTTCGGTCAAGTATGTGGGTGTTACACAAACCCTAGTTAAATATACTAGAGTTGCCACCTCTCATACATATTATGAGGGGTTTTGTGTCTCCCTGTATTGGGTCAAATTATATGTGCTTCTTGGACTTTTAACCAAGACTTTATAATTTAATCCAACCCAATATATGTTTTGAAAATATTGGTTTTGATTAATGAAATAACTTTTTTTTATCCTGTTAGGTCGAGCTAGAAAATGGTGAAGTTCAAAAACAAAATTAATCATCAGCATCTCGACCTTGAGAAGGTGAATTTTGAGGATTGGTAGTATTACCTGACATTATAAAGGAAGAAGAAATAAAAAAGAAGAAGCAAAAATAAAAATAAAGAGAGAAATAATGTAAAGGAATAAAATGGAATAAAAGAATTAAAAAGATTTTTTTAAGTTAATTTATTAATTTTTAATGGATATAACATTTTCGTGTAAAATGGATAAAGAATAGTTTAGGTACTACATATGACAAAAAAAACTAGTGAGGTAGCAAAATAGGTTAAGCCTTTTATGAAATACACTTAATAGTTTAGCTAATGAATATACCAATTTGTCAGGAAAACAAAAAAACAATTTAGGTACTACTTACAATAAAAAATGTTTAAATACCAAAATAAGAAAAAAATAATAATTTAAATATTAACCCATTTTTTGGGTACTAACGTTTACACCTATTTTTAATTTTACGCATTTTTAAATATTTTCCTTAATTACCAAAACATAGAGTTAAAATTAACTTGTATACATTTATAAAAGTTGCAAAATTGAATCCACCCAAAAGCCGAAACCAACCCTTATCCAATACCGCAGTTGATTTTTTAATCATTATAAAGCAGATAAATGATCTTTTTGATATATTACTGAATTCCAGGAACCATTTTTGCAAATAATAACAATGTAGAATACTTTATATTGCTCTTATTCAAATATATATATTGCTCAACAAAAGTAAAAATAGCATTATATAAATATATGAATTATTTTTTAATATATTGATGGGTTTTTTTAAAATTTCACAAACAATTTTTAAAAATATCAATTTGTATTTCATATATTTATTATTTTAAATATTAGTAAATTTAAATATGAAATTTACATTAGTTTATTTAAATTTTAAAGTAATATATTTCTCTATTTAAGAATTTCAAAAAATAAAATAATTTAATTAAATTAAAATATAGTCCGCTAACTTCTAAAGTTTTAAATTGTTTTTTTATAAATTTTTTAACATTGAATAATTTATTAAAACTAAAGATAAGTGTGAAGGAATAATTATATAATATTCTATAATTTTACAAAAGTTATTAATATAATGGATAAGATTTTTTTACTTTTAGTAACATAATTAATTTTAAGAAAAAAAATATATATAGAAAAAACTATTAATATATTGGCTTTAAATTTATATATAAATTTGAAATTTTACATAATCTATTAATGTAAATGTTTTGGTTTTTATATAACGTCTCTCAATAGATAAATCTTATGTATCATCGGTAAATAATAAGAGGATAACTTATAATTAAATAAAATGAAAATAGTGAAAAATTTATAAATAAATATGTATAATTTTATTTAAATATAATTAAATAATAATTAATTATAAAATAAATGCTAAAATCCTAATTTTTAAACTAAGATCTTTAAAATTAAGATCTTAAGTCCGAGAGATATTAATATTTATTTAAAATAGTTATGTTTAATATTTAATTATATTTAAACAAAATTATTAACATTTATTTAAATAAAATATTATTCCATTTAACTATGTAAATAACATCAAGATTACAAGATTTTGGTCATGTTTGCGGTCATTTCTCTGGGCCACCATCGTTTTTTCTTTTAAATAAATATATCTCTACAATCATTGAATAAACAGTAACAACCCACTATAAACACCGAGTAAACGAGTCAAAATTAGTAATTAAAATAAAAATAAAAGAGACAAAAGGTAATATCAAAATAAAAGCATCTGAATCATATTGTTACTTACTATTACTAAATAAACATTAACAACACACTATAAAAATATAATTTATTTAAAAAGTAAAGGCACTAACAATAGATGCATCATTAGTGCATGTATCAACAAAAACCACTTCTATATATATAGTTATGCATTGTTGTAATATGTTCTTCACATCAAGTGATAACCATCAATCTGAGTAGATGGCTTCTTGCATGTTTAATTCATTCTCAATTTGCAGTTTTCCTGTACAATCAAAATGGAAACACTTCTCATATCATGGGTCAAGCTTCCGTAGGTTAAATGTTTCTTTTGCCTCACGATGTGAAGCTACAAACAAAATTTCTGTTGAAGACAATATCGTAATTAGACGATCGGCTGATTACCATCCTCCTATTTGGGATTATGATTATGTTCAGTCACTTAGAAACGACTTTGTTCAGGTATATTTCGCATTGTTAGTGCATATCTACATGGCACTTAACACCATTTTTTTTTGTTTTTGCTTTTCCTTTTTTCCCTAATAAAGCTGAATTTGGAGCAAGCTAACAAAATCTTGTTGTTACTTGTGCGTTAGGATGAATCATACAAGGAACGATCAAGCAAACTAAAGGAAGATGTGAGGATGATGTTTGAAAATGTGGTGGATCCTTTGGAGAAACTTGAGCTTATTGATACAATACAAAGACTTGGGTTATCCTATCACTTTGGAGATGAAATAAAGAAAACTTTGAAGAATATAAGTATTGATCGTAGCAGTACTGTTGCATCGAACAAAGACAATTTATATGCTACAGCTCTTGAATTTAGATTGCTAAGACAACACGGGTATAAAGTGAATCAAGGTACAACACAAGAAACAATTCAAAATTGGACATTTTAATTTACATTAAATTTGATAACACATAACATTGAATTATTTTCATGCACTAGATGTTTTCGCTTGTTTCATGGATGAAGCTGGAGACATTAAAGCAAGCCATAATCAAGATTGCAAGGGACTACTCAACTTGTATGAGGCTTCATACCACTTATTAGAAGGTGAAACAATGCTGGAGAATGCAAGAAAGTTAGCAGCTAAACTTCTCAAACAATGTCTGAAGGAGAACAATGATCATCAATATCTTTGGATGCTTGTGGAACATGCCTTGGTGCTTCCTTTACATTGGAGGATGCCAAGGTTGGAAGCCAGATGGTTCATAGATGTGTATGAGAAAAAAAAGGACAAAAATCCCATTATTTTAGAGCTTGCTATATTGGATTACAACATAGTGCAATCTATGCACCAGGATGATCTTAGATATGCTTCAACGTAAGTATTCCTACTGCATACTAGTTCAAAGTTGACTCGCATATGCTTCAACGCAAGTATGATTTTGTTTTTTTTTTTCACTTGTATTATTTAGGTGGTGGAAAGAACTTGGCCTTGGCAAGACCTTGAGCTTTGCTAGAGATAGGCTAATGGAAAACTTCTTATGGAGTGTGGGAATGATAAATACTCCTCAAGATGGAAAAGGTAGAAGAATTCAGACAAAGGTCAATGCGCTAATAACAGTTATAGATGATGTTTATGACGTTTATGGAACCTTAGATGAGTTGGAACTCTTCACAGATGTTGTTGAGAGGTTTGTAGTTCTACTACTATATGATTTTATCTGCTTTTGATATGTCTTACAAATGTTTAATAGTCTTTAATGTGTTGGTGTAATTTCAGATGGGATATAAATGAAATACAAAAGCTTCCAAACTATATGAAAATATGTTACCATGCGCTTTACAATTCCGTAAATGAAATGGCTTTCGACACTCTTAAGGAACAAGGGATAGATGTCCTTCCCTTCCTCAAGAAAGTGGTATTAAACCAATTCCTATGATTCTTTTTGCTTTTCCTTATGAGCTCTGTCTGATTTGTGTTATTCATGGTTTAACATAAATGTTCAGTGGACGAATCTTTGTAAATCATATTTGTTGGAGGCAAAATGGTATTACATTGGATATACGCCAACTCTGCGAGAGTACATTGATAATGCTTGGATTTCAATATCGGGTTCTGTAATGCTTGGTCATTCCTATTTGGCAACTGATCTTATAACAGAAGAGGGATTGCACCACATCCAGCAATATTACCCCGATATGATTTATTGGTCGTCCATAGTTGTACGTTTAGCAGATGATTTAGGGACATCGTCGGTAAGCAATATATATATTAATAAATATATATAGTTATCAACTTAAAATTTCCATTCGTTAATTAGTCTAATAGTGATTTGCTTGCCCGTTTGACTTTTTGTTTTTAAATTTTTGGATTAGTATGAGCTTCAAAGAGGTGATGTTCCTAAATCAATTCAATGTTATATGAACGAAAGTGGAGCATCTGAAGAAGAAGCTCGTGACCACATAAGAAAATTAATTGATGCAACATGGAAGAAGATGAATGAAGACCAAATGGCTAAATCTCCTTTCTCTCGTACGTTTATTGAGGTTGCTATGAACCTTGCAAGAATATCTTTATTGATGTACCAAAATGGCGATGGTCATGCTATTGAAGATAAAGAAACCAAAGAGAGAGTGTTATCATTATTCGTTAACCCAATTACTTTGCCTAAATAATTAAGAACATTGGAATTATTTTTCAAACTGGGCGAATAAAATGTTAGTTTTTGGTATAGTGTGCCAAATCATTTTATGATATTTTAATATGGTGTACAATAAACTTATGGTAGTGTAAGGACTACCCTACTAAATGTTTCCTTTTGCTTTTAATGGTTTCTGCTTCTCCCCTCTATATCCCATTTTGTTTTTCACTCCTTTGAGCTGTTACTCCATTTTTATCAAATGAATGCTACATGTTTCCCCCACCCTTAAAAAATTAAAAATAAAATAAAAGGTCAAACTTGTAACACCCCATATCCAACCCGATAATCGGATCCGAGTATGAGATGTCACATTTGTTAGTTGGAGCAACTCATACTAAACATACATGTCATTTCATAAAATTAAACCACATTAACACATTTGAATTACAATTTAATCATTCGAGTCTAAATGTGGTTTAATATGAGCATAGGAATCAAATTCAAAAA
The DNA here is from genome assembly GCF_007990345.1 of Gossypium hirsutum. Classification (NCBI taxonomy): domain Eukaryota; kingdom Viridiplantae; phylum Streptophyta; class Magnoliopsida; order Malvales; family Malvaceae; genus Gossypium; species Gossypium hirsutum. The sequence continues at coordinate 10,466,649 of NC_053445.1, read as the reverse complement.
CTTGTCAAATTTTGACATTATTTCTTGAGACAGGAACTCTATATCTTGAAACAAGCCTCATCATAAGTTTTTAAAATTTTGCTTTGATGTTTATATGTCTCGAGACAATAAAATTCATGTCTCAAGGAAAAATTCCTCAAGCCTCGAGATTGGGTCTCGAGACAGACCTCCCCTATTTTCCTATCTTAGCTTCGATGTTTTCATTTCTCGATACCTAAAGCGGATCAAAATTTATTTAGTTTCTATGTGCCCTTATCTCAAGACATAGACCACTAGTCTTAAGACCTAGATGAGTTTGTCTCAAGACATTAAGCAAATGAATGCATAATGTAATAACCCAAATTTGTCCAGCCCACAAACATTTAAAATATATATAAAGCCAAATAAAAATTAAAAGTCCAATAATATCAGTCCAGTTACAATAATTAACCCATTACCCAAACCCAAAATACATTTTCCAAACCCGATAGCAGGCCTAATACCCAAACCTGAGTAACCCAACACCAGACCCAAACCCTAGCCCAACTCGAAGTGGCCCATTTGCTTGAAACATCCAGAAACCCTAGGGTTTCTGGAACATTTTGCGCCGCAGGCAGGTCAGGCTCCTCTCGCGCGTGCACCACCACGCCTCCGAGCCACGCACGCATCCGTACGACCACCTCTGTACCACCAGGCTGGCCGAATACCTGCAAAAACACACGAAGGCAGCAACCAATAGAAAAACAATAGGATAGGGGAACCTTGTATATATTTTTATTTTATTTTTTACAAAATCGGGCTATAAGAAAGCCATTCAAACACTGTAAACAGATTACGCATTCAAAAAAATACAAAAGATATCAAAAAGGTGATTTTTGATTTTCTTTTCTTCTTTCCATTCGTATTTCATTTCTTTTTTCGTTTAGGCATATACTGATTTTCATTAAAGATAAAAATAGTAGTAAGAAGGGGAGAAAGGTACCTTGTGCCGAGATTTCGGCCTCCTCCGTTGCCATCGGGGAACAGGTCTGGATCGGAGATCACTTGAGCCCTCTCAGTGCGCAGAACGACACAGAGAACATTAGTTCTCTTTCGGTTCTCTGAAATGAAAACGTTTAGGGTTTTCAGTTTTTTAAACACGGGACTAAAACGTCGCCGTTTGCTGCTAACATAATAGCTTCAAAACGGTGTCGTTTGATGACCAGATCCAGGCGGTGACCCGACCCGGGGTAGGATCCGCGCAGGCTGGACTAATTTTCTATTTGCTAAATAGGTCCCTGTGTGTTTACTATGATTACGATTTGATTTCTTTAATTGTTTGTAATTTGTACGGTGCATTTAACTTGTTTTCTTTCATGTCCAACTTGAAACGGTACCGTTTTATGTGGTTGATTGTAATTATTTTAATGCTTGCGTTTAATTGTTAGTTTAGTCCTTCAATGTTGAAACCGATTTCGATTTAATACAAATTCAGTTTTCTTTTTTTAAATTTCACAATATTTTTAATTAATTAAATCCTACTTTCGTATATTGTAATATTTAATATTATTTGTGATACTTATTTTTAATAGTGTTTAAATTTATTATAATAGTTCAAAATGTAATAAATTATTACTTTTTTTGTTTATTTTTTTATTCATTATACACCAATATTTTGAGTCAATTGCATTTTAATTTTGTTCTAATTTATCATCATTCAGATTTTATTTAAGTCTCGATTTGAAATTTGTTGATTACTGTTCTCAATTTCAAAAAAAAAATGTTTTGCATATTTAATTTTGATTTCAAAAGTTTTAAAAAATCAAGTTTTATACCAATTCATTATTTTTAAAAGTATTGTAATATTGGCTTAATATTTTTCAAAATTATTATTGATATGATTTCTAAAATATAATACTTTACCCTCTTAAATTATTATTAATATGTTCTAAATTCATTGGCATCATTTTTAGATTTTCTTGATATGAAATTATTTTAATATATATGTGTATAAAATGAATTGTAACTTGTAATTTCTAAAATTTTATTCTACGCTTTAAAATTGTTATTCATTTCGATTATGCTGATTGGTTTACTTGTGATTAAATTATTTTTTATTAATTATTCTCATTTTGTTATTTGTAAGATTGTTTACTAGGTTATTTGATTATTAACGTCGATGTATTATAAATGTGGTTGCTCCAAATTGTAGAATTAACTTGCTATTCATCATTCGCTTCGTATATTGTTATTCAATTATATTGTTTGTAAGAATTGCATTCCATTAAAACATTATAATCGTTCTATTTCAAAACTCCAAAAAAAGGCTTGGTGTTTAATAATTCTCAAGAGAATTGTGCCCTAACTTACTGGGCTTCAATTCTCTTCGATGGATTTATATTATCTAGTTTCCATTTTATTAAAACCATACCGTTATTAAAATAAAGCTCTTAAGATTACAAAATGTTGGATCCTAACTTACTGGATGTGGCATTTTGTTTTCTCGATTTTAAAAAATAAAAGGCAATATTTAAGGTTTAAGAATTTCGAGAAATTGAAACCTAACTCACTGGATTCTGATTTCTCGATTGACTTAAATAATCAAATAACCTTCTTTAAACTCATTTAAAAAAAAAGGGAACGTACTTAATTTTGATGATTGAATTGTTGCACTCTAACTTACTGAGTGTGGCAATTTGTTTATTCAAAATAAGTACGTCTTGTTATTCAATTGGTTTATCAAAATTTAAAATTTAAAAGGATCGTATTTTTTAAAAAAAAAATCTTTTCAAAAACTTCCACCCTAAGACATAAAACAATCAATTTGGTACCAATTTTGGGCGTTACAAGGGTGCTAACCCTTCCTCGTGTGTAACCGACTCCCGAACTTGCTTTCTCAAAATTCGCAGACCTAAAATTATTTTCAAAGTGATCCGATCACACCTCAACAAAAGATCGGTGGCGACTCCCATTTTATTTTCAAAATCAATCCCCGATTTTCAAAAAACAATTGGTTTCGACAGCTTGGCAACTCCACTAGGGATACCAGAGAGTCAGGCCGTAAAATTGATTGTTTTGTCTTATTGTCAAAAATTAAAATTGTGTTTTAAAAAAATTTTACGATCTTCTCTTTGCATTTATTGGTATGATCATTGTAATTTGTGATTTTATACCTTGGCATCATATTGCATAAAGACTGTTTAGTCTTACCCTTTTAAGTGGGAGGGAGAAACTACTCCTTCATGAGGTTTTCGCCTCCGTGCAGGATAGTGGATCACTTTCGGAATACATTTGTACCTATGTCTTCGTGAGATTTTCATCTCCATGCAGCCATAGGGAAATGTATTCCCTTGAACCGAACTCGGTCTGTATGAGCCTATAATGGGTGAAGATCGAGGAATCTGCTGGTTCAGGTACCTTAACTTTAGAACCAAACTCCATATAGTGGACTTAGGAGCTCAACCTAGTTAGAATTATTCCAACCTCTAGTGATTGCCCAGATAAGTGTTTGTATCTCTTATACCTACTTTGAATTTTTTTTGTTGTACTGACTTGTATTTTGTTTTTGCATGTCACTGCATATTTTAAAGAGTGTCGATTCAAGTTCAGTTACTAAATTAGAAAATTTTCATGGCAAACGACTTTCTTGATAAAGTGGAAGACAATGCCATTGTTCGTATATGGTCAGAGAAAAGGCAATCGGAGAAAGGAGACAGTTTAGCTAAGGGATATGTGTCAGAGCTGTGGGACTACACTCGTATTAGTGTGACGTAGAATAACCTTCAAGAGTTAAGGGAAATATGGGATCGGTGGAATGATGAGACCAAGCAGTAGTTCTACTCTAATTATGGGGACTTGCCATACCTATTTGACATCAAGGTAGATGAACATTTGTTTCGAGCCTTTACTCAATATTGGAATCCTGCATATAGCTGTTTTACTTTTGGGAACGTAGATTTGGTGCCTACAGTGGAGGAATATACAGCTTTACTGCATTGCCCAAGGCTTCAGGTCGATAAAGCGTATTCCAGAGCCGCATATGTCCCAGCACTTTAGAAGAAATTATTGAATATTACGGGAATGAGTGAGCAATGGATCACGGCTAGGATCAAGCAGAAGCGTGAGTGTAAATGTATCCCATGGAGGAATTTGCGAGATTTGATTCTAGCACATCCAGATATGAAAAAGAAAGTAGATGTGTTTGCTTTGAGTAATTACGGGTTGGTGATCTTCCCTAGAGCACTGAGGCATGTTGATGAGGCGGTTGTAGATCTTTTTGACCGTCTGGATAAAGGGGTTACGCCTGTTCCTGCAATTTTGGCTGAAACATTTAGATCTTTGAACGCATGCAGGCAAGCTGGCGAGGGCAGATTAATAGGTTGTGCGTAGTTGCTACTAGCTTGGTTTCATAGTCATATTTGGAAGGTCGACAGGGTTTCGTACCATGTTTTCTCTGAACATTACTCTCTGTTAAAAAAGTTAGTGGCTACGCCAAGAAGGGACACCATATCGGAAGAGAATTGGACTGCAATTCTCCAAAATCTTTAAGAAGAAGCTGTTGAGTGGAAAGATCATTGGCTGATTCCTGACAGAATTCTATACAGATGTGGGAGCTTTGATTGGGTTCCGTTGCTTGGAATTTGGGGAGCCGTTGGATATGCACATTTGCTTGTACTGAGGCAATATGGTTCAAGACAGTTTGAGCCGGCAGCGCATGGTTTAGCTTAGTGTGAGTTCTTGTATCGAGGGGATAATTACAAGAAGAAGGTAAAAGAAATTTCTCAAGCATGGAATTAGGCTCATAAGATGAAAAGGTTATCTGTGGGCTCAATGACAACTCCTGAGTATAGTGAGTAGCGAAGCAAGAGAGTTAATGATAATATTCTGGAGTTAAACTCAGAGGGTGTTCGACCAATGGAAGAGTACTTAGAAGTGATCCCATCGGAGTTAGAAATTATAAAGCAAGATTTCGAAAAAAATAATTTAGAGCTTGAAAAGAAGATAGAACGGTTGGAAGAGGAAAAGATGCATTTAAGGTTAGATGCTGACTTTCAAAAATTAGAGGCTGAAAAATTAAGAAAGGGGAAGAATAAAGCGGAGGAGGACCTAGATAGTCTAAAGACGGATTACAAGAAGTTACGACTATCGAGGAGAACTGCTGGGCTGGGAAAGACTGCGGAGTAGTGGCTACAGGAGATCTAGGAAGAAAGAAGCAAAGCCGATCAGTGGGAAAAAAAAGTTTCAAGAAACACAAGTACAGAAAGAGACTCTAGCACGACAGATGTTAGAAACTCAAAACCATTAAGCAGAACTAAAAAATAGAATAGCAGAACTCGAGAGGTCGCTTGCGTTGTATAGAAGTCATAATTCTGTGGTAGAATTAAAGGCAAGTCTGTGCAAGATTGAAGAAATGAAAAAGAGGATGGAAGAATTAGAGTACACATTACAAGGCTGTGGATAACAGATAGAATTCTTGGAGGGAAATGAAGAGCGTTGGAAGGAACAACTTTATCACTCGCAGAATCAAATCCAGAACAGAGATTACATTATGGGCAAGACCGTGTCACAGATTCGTGAAGTAGCAAATCATTTACAAAAAATGGCAATTCAAGCTGACGTTTTAAGCACAAAGTATGAGATGGAATCAGATCGGGGTCAGGAGTTAGCTTCATTGTTAAAGGAAGTTAAAACTTTGAGCATTAAGGCAAAGTCATATTTGTAATCCATTTTATGTAAAGAATTTTGTTTATCAATAAAGTTTTTTAAAAGAAATTGGATTAGAATCGACACCTTTTTGCATTCGTTCCATACATTTGCATTACATGACATCATATGCATTCAAGATTATTAAAAAGGGTTTTAATTGGTTAAAATTTTGCCTCAGTTAACATGGACACCAACAAAAACTCATCAACCAAGCACCGCAACGGTACCTGTGCAAAGTAAAAAATTATGGATCAAAGATTAGAAAAGTTGGAGTGACTTCAAAAGGAATTGCAGGATCAGTTATAGATGTAAATGAAGGAGCAATTTGAAAAAATTAAACATGACATGACAAAAAGGATGCTAGAGTCTCAAAAGGACATGATGGTTGAGTTGATGCAATTACTGACTAAAGGAGTAAATAAGGGAAAAGGTCCTATGATTAATGATGAAGAAGAAGACAAGGATGGACCTAGCTATCCTCTAGGCTTTACGCCTCCGCATGTGCAGGTTCAGACTCAGACTCAGGTGCATCTCACCAGGTTCAGACTCATATTTTCTTTCTTGGAATACTTCATTCTTTTTCAAGACACAAGTCAATTCCTCTTTTATTCTCAATATTCTTGATAATTTATTCATTGCATGTTATGCTCTCAAATCAAGTCTATTCTGTCTATTGTTTTGTTCTTTGTGCAAGCATGTTGCATTAGAATAAGGATTAATGGACTAATAAAACTTTCACAGTGGAAGTTCTGCATATTACTCAGAAAAATTTTCTAAATAATATAATAACCATGAAACAGGACTTTTGTTTAGAACAAACCAAGTTTAAAGGTCAGAAATCTAAAAGGGAAAAGTCTGAATCAAGACAATCCTTTTGGATTTTGTTGACAGAACAGTGATTGAACAAAATAAACAAGCAATGATCATTAGGAAATAAACAAACAATGATAAGAAGATCATGTTGATGATAAAGCTTAAATAAACAAGCAAGCAATGATCATTAGGAAATAGGAAGAGGTTTCCTCGAAGAAGAAAACCTTCATTTGAGTATAAATTTTGGTATGACACCCTGGGAATGATGTAAGGGACCAGAAAGATTTAAATTTGGGATCCTTGAATCATGATAGGAGAGGATTAAGGAAAAGCCACATATTTCTACCCTTGGATTATAGGGGAGAATGATGGTACAAATTTTGCGTCCTAATGGATAGAACTTTGAGGTTTACAGTGGGGGCAATCTGACTAAGTGTTTCTTTAGAAAAGTCGGTCAAGCAAAAAGGCGTTGGAGCACGTCGGTGTTAAAGCCTTAATAAATTTCGAGTAATGACAACCTAAGCGGGATCATTCTCGGAAAAATAAAATTCTGCATTCATGCAAACACCATTCACACATGTCTAGTTAGGAGCATTTGATTCATTTTGATCATGCCATCCTAATCATTAGACATATTTAGGTCCATTATACAAGGCATGTTCCCCAAAGAACAGATCAATGAATATAGCAGATATTGCCTTCCTGCATCGACGGTGGAGCAGATCAAAGATGGCAGATTTTACCTCCCTGAGATTACAGCGGAGCAGATTGAAGTCAGTAATCCTATTTTCCTGAGATTATAGTGGAGCGGATTAAAATAAAGGATCTTATCTCTCTGAAATTACAGTAGTGTAGATCGCATCAGGTCTTATCTCCCTGAGATTACAGTAGAATAGACTAAAGAACCTTATCTCCCTGAGGTTACAACAGAGCAGATTGAAGACAGAAATCTTATCTCCCTGAGATTACAGCGGAGCATATTAAAGCCAGTAATCTTATTTCCCTAAGATTATAGTGGAGTGGATTAAAATAAAGGATCTTATCTCTCTGAAATCACAGTAGAGTAGATCGCATTAGGTCTTATCTCCCTGAGATTACAGTGGAATAGACCGAAGAATTTCAAATCTTATCTCCCTGAGGTTACAGTCGAGCAGATTGAAGCCGAAAATCTTATCTCCCTAAGATTACAACGGAGCAGATTGAAGCTAGTAATCCTATTTCCCTGAGATTACAGTGGAGCGGATTAAAATAAAGGATCTTATCTTTCTGGAATTACAGTAGAGTAGATCGCATCAGGTCTTATCACCCTGAGATTATAGTGGAATAGACCGAAAAATCTTAATCACCCTGAGATTAAAGCCAGTAATCTTATTTCCCTAAGATTATAGTGGAGTGGATTAAAATAAAGGATCTTATCTCTCTGAAATCACAGTAGAGTAGATCGCATTAGGTCTTATCTCCCTGAGATTACAGTGGAATAGACCGAAGAATTTCAAATCTTATCTCCCTGAGGTTACAGTCGAGCAGATTGAAGCCGAAAATCTTATCTCCCTAAGATTACAACGGAGCAGATTGAAGCTAGTAATCCTATTTCCCTGAGATTACAGTGGAGCGGATTAAAATAAAGGATCTTATCTTTCTGGAATTACAGTAGAGTAGATCGCATCAGGTCTTATCACCCTGAGATTATAGTGGAATAGACCGAAAAATCTTAATTCCCTGAGATTACAGTGGAATAGACCGAAGAATCTTATCTCTTGAGGTTACAGTGGAGCGGATTGAAGCTAGAAATATTATCTCCCTGAGATTACAGTGGAATAGATCGAAGAATCTTATCTCCTGAGGTTACAGTGGACCAGATTGAAGCCAAAAATCTTATCTCCCTGAGATTACAGCGGAGCAGATTGAAGCCAGTAATCCTATTTCCCTGAGATTACAGTGGAGTGAATTAAAATAAAGAATCTTATCTCTCTAAAATTACAGTAGAGTAGATCGCATCAGGTGTTATCTCCCTGAGATTACAGGGGAATAGATCAAAGAATTTTCAAATCTTACTTCCCAGGCGGTGCAGTGCAACAAATTGAAGCTACAATAGCGAATCCTACTTCCATGACATTGCAGTTAAGCAGATTTAAGTCACCAGCCTTATCTCCCTAAGCAGTAGTGGAGTAGGTTGAAAATTTCAGATCTTATCTCCCTAAGCAGTAGTGGAGCAGATCGAAGACAGCGAAGCCTATCTCCCCGACGTTTTGGCGGAGTGGATCGAAGCAATTCCTATACCTCTGAAGATGCAGTAGGATGGAATGAGGCTACTAGAAGAAGAACACCAAATCCCACATGACCAGGAAAATTTAGCTTTATCAAAATCTTTGCTTCATTCCCGTTACACGACAATGAGCAAAGAGGGGCAACTGTAATAACCCAAATTTGCCCGGCCCACAAACATTTAAAAAATATATAAAGCCAAATAAAAATTAAAAGTCCAATAATATCAGTCCAGTTACAATAATTAACCCATTACCCAAACCCAAAATACATTTCCAAACCCGATAGCAGGCCTAATACCCAAAGCTGAGTAACCCAACACCAGACCCAAACCCTAGCCCAACTCGAACTAGCCCATTTGCTTGAAACATCCAGAAACCCTAGGGTTTCTAGAACATTTTGCTCCGCAGGTAGGTCAGGCTCCTCTCGCGTGTGCACCACCACGCCTCCCAACCACGCACGCATCCGTACGACCACCTCCGTACCACCAGGCTGGCCGAATACCTGCAAAAACACACGGAAGCAGCAACCAATAGAAAAACAACAGAATAGGGGAACCTTGTATTTATTTTTTATTTTATTTTCTATAAAATAAGGCTATAAGAAAGCCATTCAAACACAGTAAACAGATTACGCATTCAAAAAAATACAAAAGATATCAAAAAGGTGATTTACGATTTTCCTTTCTTCTTTCCATTCATATTTTGTTTCTTTTTTCGTTTAGGCATCTACTAATTTTCATTAAAGATAGAAATAGCAGTAAGAAAGGGAGAAAGGTACCTTGTGACAAGATTCGGGCCTCTTCCGTTGCCATCGGGGAACAGGTCTGGATCGGAGATCACTTGAGCCCCCTCAGTGCGTAGAACGGCGCAGAGAACATTAGTTCTCTTTTGGTTCTCTGAAATGAAAATGTGTAGGGTTTTCAGTTTTTTAAACACGGGACTAAAACGTCGCTGCTTGCTGCTAACATAATAGCTTCAAAACAGCGTCGTTTGACGACCAGATCCAGGCGGTAACCCTACCCGGGGTAGGATCCGCGCATGCTGGACTAAATGGCCTATTTGCTAAATAGGTCCCTATGTGTTTACTATGATTATGATTTGATTTCTTTAATTGTTTGTAATTTGTACGGTGCATTTAACTTGTTTTCATTCAGGTCCAACTTGAAACGATACCGTCTTATGTGGTTGATTGTAATTATTTTAATGCTTGCGTTTAATTGCTAGTTTAGTCCGTCAATGTTGAAACTGATTTCGATTTAATACAAATTCAGTTTTCTTTTTTTAAATTCCACAATATTTTTAATTAATTAAATCCTACTTTCGTATATTGTAATATTTAATATTATTTGTGATATTTATTTTTAATAGTGTTTAAATTTATTATAATAGTTCAAAATGTAATAAATTATTACTTTTTGTTTATTTTTTATTCATTATACACCAATATTTTGAGTAAATTGCATTTTAATTTTGTTCTAATTTAACATCATTCAAATTTTATTTAAGTCTCGATTTGAAATTTGGTGATTATTGTTCTCAATTTCAAAAAATTTGCATATTTAATTTTGATTTCAAAAGTTTTAAAAAATCAAGTTTTATACCAATTCATTGTTTTTAAAAGTATTGTAATATTGGCTTAATATTTGTCAAATTATTATTGATATTGTTGACACCATTTTTTTTGATGGAAACGGGGTCGACTTGGATTTTGAAAATAAAACGAAAAATGGGAGTCGCCACCAATCTTTTTTGATGAGGTGTGATCGGGTCACCTCGTAAAACGGTTGTTTTTAATAAACGATTTAGATTTTATTAAAACAACGATTTTTGTCTACGAAATTCAGAAAAATGGGTTCGGGAGTCGGTTACGCACGAGGAAGGATTAGCACCCTCGATACGCCCAAAATTGGTACCTAGTTGATTAATCAGTGTCTTAGTGTCGAAAATTGAAAATTTGAAGAGTTTTAAAAATGCGATCCTTAAAAGAAACTCTGATAACGTGAATTGAAATATAAGATTCTCTTGTTCCGAAGGAATATCACATCCAGCACGTTAGGACACGATACTCAAAACCATCGAAACCAAGATCACCTTATAGTTTAATGAAACCATACTTTGAAGCTTTAAGAGGATATTTGGCTATTTAGTCGAACGAGGAATCGAAACCCAGCACGTTAGGGCACGTTTCTCGATTTTCCAAACGCGAAATATTGCCTCATTTAGAAAAATTTTCCTTTTGATGTTTAGTGTCAATGCTTGACAAAACAACAACGAATACGACGAGGTGAGCAAAGTAAAGTGAGTAACAACAATACAATAGGCAAAATGAAATGACGAGGCGATTACATAAACAAAGCATACAAATAAATAAATAGAAATAACCTTTTAGAAAAAGCACAAGTGTACATGAATAAATAAACAAACGCCAAATAACAATGATGACAATAAATACAATTATGTAAAAAAGTATATGCATGTATAATTTTAAGCCATAAAATAAGAAATGCATATAAATTATAGAATATGAAAACATAGATAAATATATACATATATGTGTAAAAAATAATATTATAAAAAGGGTACGTATACATGTATAAAAAAATAAATGTATTAACAATGAATATAATAAGGGTAAGAAAACAAGTATATACACAATATATATGTAACGTGGTACTAAGGATATATATATATACAATACAGTATTTAAAATAATATTTACGTAATACAAAATATAATATTAAAAGGTATATGTACATACGTAATATATAAATACATATATAATATAATGTTAAAATATTTACATAATACTAAAATATTTAGGTAATATATGCGTATATTGAAAACTAGTAATAATATTACCGAGGTATATACAAATATATCAAGTATATATACGTATTATAAATATATAAATATATAACAAAGCATAAACTAATAAAAATAATAAGAATAATAATAATGATAACATTGGAATATAAAAGAAACAAACATAACATTAATAAAATATTAAAATAAAGTGAAATAAAAATATTAAATATGAGAATATATATAGGTATACACGTACATAATAAAAATATATACTAATACATAATAATAATAATGGTAATATAAAAATAACAAGGATATTTAATAAAGATATAAAAATCAACAAAAAAAGGACTAAAATTGAATTAAAAACAAAGTTGTGGGGCCAATTTGAAATGAAAACAAAGAAAAGGGACTTAATTGTACGCGCGTGAAACGTTGGGGGACCGAAACAACAATTATTCCTTTCCTTTAAAACGCAGCACATTGGCGGGGACTAAATCGAAAAGCGCGAGAAATTATAGGGCCAAATTGAAAACCATAAAAAACTTAATTGTGAAGCATCAGAAAAGCGGAAGGACTGCGCGCATAAATATCCCATTCAAATGAAAACACGCGGATCCTCTAGCGGGTCGGGTCGGATGGGTCGGGCATGGCCAAAACGACGTCGTTTTGGGGCTTAAGTGTAGCCCCCAAAACGACGTCGTTGTGGAGGGCTATATAAGGCCTAAACTAACCAAAAAAAAATCATTTGGGGAGAGGGAAAGAAAAAAAAAGAGAGAGGGAAGAGAGAAGGGAGAGAGAAGGGAGGGGAATCCGGCCAGGGGCCGGTCACCGGACGGCCACCGGAGGCTCGCCGGCGCCGGCGCCGGCCACCGCACGCGGTGGCCAGAAAAGGTAAAAAAATATTTATTTATTTTTTTTTATTTTTATATTTCTTGTGTTTTTTATATATATTAATATTTATGTATGGAAAATAGGTTTAGAGAACGAGACAAAAAAATAAAGAAAAAGATTACCTTATACTTGTGGTTTTTGATTTTTTTTTGACAACTTTGAACTTCTGATTTCAGTGTTAAAATCACGGCTTGTACATGTGTTTCATTCTATCTTGATTATTGATTTTTTTGAACATTTGAACGAATGTTAAAACGAAAACAGAAAAGAAAAAAAACCCCCCAATTACAAATGATAGATTTCGGCTTTTAAAGCCAATATATTTTTTTCGTTCCTTTTGTTTATTACTTCCCCCATCATTCGCATGCTTTCTTTGCTGTTGTGTTTGTTCTTGTTGCAGGTGGTGGGCACGGTGGAGCAGGTGGGAGTGTCAGACGCGTGGGGCGTGGTGGCCAAGGCTGAGGGGCATGGTGGCCGACATGGTGGCATGGAGAGCTGGAGGTGTGGCAGATGAGGAGGCCACGTGAGGCATGCGACGGCCAGCTAGGGTTTGCTGCTGAATTTTGCTGAAAAATGTTTTAGATTTTGGGCCATTTGGGCTTTAGGATTTTGATTTGTTTGGGTTTAAATTTTGGGTCAGAGTTTGGGTTTGTAAATGGGCTGTTACTTTTGGGTTTATTATTTGAGTTATTTTGTTGGTATGGGCCCGGGCAAAATGGGCTCGTACAGATATGATTTCTAAAATATAATACTTTACCCTCTTAAATTATTATTAATATGTTCTAAATTCATTGGCATCATTTTTAGATTTTCATGATATGGAATTATTTTAATATATATGTGTATAAAATGAATTGTAACTTGTAATTTCTAAAATTTTATTCTACGCTTTAAAATTGTTATTCATTTCGATTATGTTGATTGGTTTACTTGTGATTAAATTATTTTTGTATTAATTATTCTCAATTTGTTATTTGTAAGATTGTTTACTAGTTTATTTAATTATTAACGTCGATGTATTATATATGTGGTTGCTCCAAATTGTAGAATTAACTTGCTATTCATCATTCGCTTCGTATATTGTTATTCAATTATATTGTTTGTAAGAATTGCATTCCATTAAAACATTATAATCATTCTATTTCAAAACTCCAAAAAAGGACTAGGTGTTTAATAATTCTCGAGAAAATTGTGCCCGAACTTACTGGGCTTCAATTCTCTTCGATGGATTTATATTATCTAGTTTCCATTTTATTAAAACCATACCGTTATTAAAATAAAGCTCTTAAGATTGCAAAATGTTGGATCCTAACTTACTGGATGTGGCATTTTGTTATCTCGATTTAAAAAAATAAAAGACAATATTTGAGGTTTAAGAATTTCGAGAAATTGAACCCTAACTCACTGGATTCTGATTTCTCGATTGACTTAAATAATCAAATAACCTTATTTAAACTCATTAAAAAAAAAGGGAACGTACTTAATTTTGATGATTGAATTGTTGCACTCTAACTTACTGAGTGCAGCAATTTGTTTATTCAAAATAAGTACGTCTTGTTATTCAATTTGGTTTATCTAAATTTAAAATTTAAAAGGATCGTATTTTTTTTAAATCTTTTCAAAAACTTCCACCCTAAGACATAAAACAATCAATTTGGTACCAATTTTGGGCGTTACGAGGGTGCTAACCCTTCCTCGTGCGTAACCGACTCCGAACTTGTTTTCTCAAAATTCGCAGACCTAAAATTATTTTCAAAGTGATCCGATCACACCTCAACAAAATATCGGTGGCGACTCCCATTTTATTTTCAAAATCAATCCCCGATTTAAAAAAAGAAGAAGTGGTTTCGACACATAATATAGTAAATTTTTATTCTAACGGTCTCAAGACATTCTCTCGTTCTTTCGAGACTTAATGGTGAATGGTTTAAAATGCACATTTTCAAACATTCAAACTTTACCTAATTGTACATAAAACATACCCAAATATTACACCAATGCAAAATCACCAATTTAACACATGTAAACACTATCAAACGTTATTATAGTATCAAAAGGATTAAGGTTTAATCTACTAACTAGCATATTCAGACTTATATAAACAAACATAGATCATCCAACCATCACACCAATATAACTAGCACCAAGTGTATCATTGATACGTTCAGAAATATTGCGCTTCGCACCTCATTAGTATAAATCGAAGAAAAATCTTGTACACTAATCATATGACATGCCAACTATAACTGATTCAATCCGAGACAATATTCACTATTTCAAAGTATAAATATATTTCTCATGTGACCAAAATATAAATAATATTTGATGATTGATTAACTATAAGTGCAACCTTTAACAACCTTAAGTTTTAAAATCACCAAAATATAAATAATATTTGACGGAACGAGTGCCCAAGGTTTGCCCAAGATGCATTTGAACTGTAGGTCCTACCTGCAATTGCAAGTGTTGAGATTATTAAATCTTCTCAACAAAAAGCTAAATTAAATGACGGAATAAAATAGATGGAATAAAAAGTGACCAAAAAAAAGTAAAAAGATCAAAGTGATAATTTACTTATAGTACAGGGACCAACAATGGATTAAGTCCAAAGATGCAACTTGAAAAGCTCCGGGCGGCTTGCTTCAAAATTCAAAGAAATAATAACAAAAGGGAGTATTTTTTAAATTAATCATACTGAAACGATTCATTATTATTTATATTATAAGAATTTCTTCCAAGAAAAAACAAAAAGTTATGGACTAAAAGAGAATTACTCCTTCCAATTTTTTTATTTTGAATTGCAATAACATGACAAAGTTTAATATAAACATTATTCGAGCTTAGACCACACCTGAAACAATGAACACTCTTAACTATCGGATCGTCACACGAAACTCATTACTTCTTACAATTTAAAACACGTTTTTGGTGTGATATCTACAATTTTACTTATTAATTAGGTGGATCATATAGATATTGCTTTAGATATGAGCATTTTAAATTGATTTCTTTTTCATTTCACACATCAATTATTTGAACTTGATTTGGAATTTATTATTTTTTTAAGATTAAATGTATATTAAATCAAAACATATTGTGATTGATTTATCTATATTTTATTAAAGATATATAATATTTAAAAATAAAAAGAAGTGTAATTATGTAGCTAAATTAAATCACATTTAAAAGTTGATGATAAAGAGAGCATTTGGTGAATCTATTATAACAAATAACAAGTGGGAAAACTATTTAAATGACATGACATTAGATTTCCTTGAATTAAAAGATTAATATCTTAGATATTAACAACTAATATATATTAATTTATCCTATATAAGGTATATAAATATTTCAATTCAGGATACATAAAATATAAAATATATTTATTCTTTTACATTTCAAATATCATATAATATAAAATATTTTTAATATAATTTATTATTTTTTTTGTTTAATAAGGCCGGTTATGAGGGATTTTAAATCATGGTGATAGAAGAGGAGAAAAAAATGAGGCTGAATGGCGTATGAAAAATGAGAGGAAAAAAAAAGCAAGAAAAACCCAGCTTTCGAGTTTTAGGTGTGCATTAATGGTTTTAGGGGTCATTGTGAACTTAATTCCTTTGAAATTTCAGTTTCTTTGCATGTGATTTTCAATTTGATTCATTTTAGTCCTTATTTACATATTTAGTATGTTCATGATTCAATCCTAATGTGATATATTAATATGTTCAATCTAGTCTCTAGATTCGTTTTTGTTAGGTTTAATTTTGGATTTATCCTTGATTTAAGTGTTTTTTTACTTATTTATATGATTTCGTATATTTTTTACGTTCATATTATTTTTTTTAATTTTATAATTTTTAAGTCTTTTTTATCTTTTAATTTTATATATTTAAAAAAAATCAACGCTAAATTAGCAAAAAAGTATAAACAAGTCTCTTCATTACTCAATTAATGAGAGTAAACTAAAAAAATTAAGTGCATCGTTGTACCAATAGAGTAGTGAAATAGCAATCTGCCGACAACGATATACTATTCATCCCATCATTAACTTATCTGGAACTTATTGCTCTACTTTTTCTTTTTTAATGCAATTTTCTTACCAGGAAGGAGAATGAAAGTTTTGATCCGATATCATTTGGAACAATTGAGATTATTGTTTAATATTAGATTAAAATAAATATGGGTTGGAGTGGAGGTTGGAATTGTGGTACTTAGGTATGGGTTGTATTGGTTAATATATATCATTTCAATCTTAAATGATTTCAAAGTAGTATCTGTTTTAATTTGATTAAAATTTTGACATGTTTCAACTATCGATGTATTTGAATTGTTTCAGTTAATAACAACGTATATTTGTTCATACTGATCCTTACAAAATTTTTATATTTTAAATTAATTTTTAAATTAAATTTTTATTTAACTTTTAATGTATTTAAATTTTTTATAATTACATTTAAATTTAATAGTTATTGAAATTGATGAAAGATTTTAAAATCTATATTTATATATAAATATATTTATAGTTATTTAATTAAGGTATATTTATAAGTATACAAAAAATATATAATTTCTTAAAAATTAAAACTTAAACTACAAATATATACTAATACTAAAATAAAAACGACAAGTCGATCATATTGGGTACCTTGATTGAAATTCCATCTTTCACATGCAATTGGTCCTCCTTAAACCTTAGTGAGATCAAACCTTATCAAAATCAAAATATGAATAAACCAAATAAACTTTATTTCTGCAGAAAATATGTAACACCCCTAACCCGTATGCGATACCGAAACAGGGTTACGGAGTATTACCGGACTTACAGTTCAATCAATCAACCATTTCATGTACATTTCTCATTCAATTCAAAAACCATTCATAGACAATCATATGGTCTCTAACACGAGCCCTCAAGGCCCTAAATAGACATTAAAAGTGGTTCAAGACTAAACTTAGTGCTCAAGAAATTTTTGGAAAAACATTGAAATTTTTCAAAGTGTAAGGGACACATGCCCGTGTGGCCAGGCTGTGTGTCTCACACGGCCAAAAGACACGCTCGTGTCTCAGGCCATGTGGGCATTCGAAATGGGGACACACAGCTGTATCCTAGCCAATGTCGGACCCCGTGTAACTCACTGACTTGGGTCAGACGGCCAACCACACGCCCGTGTGCCACGTCGTGTACCCTTTAAAATGGCCTCACACGCCTGTGTGCTGGGCCGTGTGTTAGGCTGTGTGAAAACTGGAGGTATACTGACTTGAGCCACACAATGAAGCCACACGCTTGTGTGCTAGGCTGTGTGACGCTACTGACTTGATTTCTAAAAAGTATCAGGGGACACACGACCGTGTCACCTGGCCGTGTATCACACATGGCTGAGACACATGCCTGTGTCTCTGCCCGTGTGGACAAAAATTGACCATTTTGCAAGGCATATTCCTCACCCACCTTGGTCCCAACCTATACACATCAATTTGCACATAACCATGACATAAATACACACTTAAAACTAACAAATATCAAGTTTATAACATGTACTATTCGCACACACAACATGATATCCATGAGCACATTCATTTGAACACTTTTAAACATACCAAATATACTTCTAAAGTCTACCTAAATGGTCAATTACATATATGAGACGTTGTGCCTAAAACTTAGCATGTCTACACATTTAGTGCCAACACTCAATTTCACAAGCAAGGCATTCATATAGCAACTATACACCACATATCATAAGGCCAGTTATACATATATACCTATCAAAATATATGACCACCTTACAAGATAATTCAAATAGCCAAAACACAACAAAACATATAGGCCACATTAGCCAAAATACCATCGGTTTGAGGATGAAATGCAGTGCTAAAATACAACCGTGTACCCAAAGCTTCTTACATCTTCTTCCAAAATCGTGATGTAAATCACGAATCTCTATCCAAGATGATGGAGACTGGTACTCCGTGCAATCTCACAATCTCAAAAATATACAATTTGACTAATCTGTCAAGTGAGAAGTCTATATGTACCAGAATAAAATGTGTAGACTTCGTCAAACGATCAACAATGACCTATATAGCATCTTTCTTTTTCGGAGATAGGGGTAATCCCGATACGAAATCCATCGTAACTCTATCCCACTTCCACTCCGGTATCATCACTGGCTACAATAGTCTTAAAGACACTTGATGTTCGGCTTTAACTTGCTGACAAATCAAGCATCTCGACACAAAATTTGAAATGTCACGTTTCATACCTGACCACCAGTAAATTTGTCTCAAATCACCGTACATCTTAGTACTCCCAGATGAACAAACAAGCTCCCAGTATGAGGTTCATGTAAAATTTTCTATATAAGTTATGTATTTTTCGGTACACAAACTCTACTCGAAATAACAAAAAATCATAAAATCCTATCTGATACTCTAAATTAGTAGCCAACTCACACTGTACTCTTTTAGCTTGCAATTTATTATCACAGTTCTGAGCTTCACAGATTTGCTGAAGAAATATTGGTTTAGCTTTTAATTCGGCTAATATCGAACCATTATCAAACAAAGTCAATTGCGTGTTCATCGCCTACAAGGAAAACAAGGATTTTCTACTGAAAGCATCTGCAACTATATTTGTTTTACCCGGATGATAATTAATAATTAGTTCATAATCTTTCAACAGTTCGAGCCACCTTCGCTGTCTCAAATTTAGATCTTTTTGTGATATCAGATACTTCAAACTCTTGTGATCGGTAAATATGTGGCATTTATCACCGAACAAATGGTGTCACCAAATCTTTAATGCAAACACAATTGTGGCCAACTCCAAGTTGTGTGTCGGATAATTCTTTTCATGCGAATTTAACTGTGTGGAAGCATAAGCTATCACTTTGCCTTATTGCATTAAATCACAAATTTTTTACCCTACTCAAGCAGAGCTAAAACGGGTGCTTCGATTAACATTACTTTCAACTGATTAAAACTCTATTGGCATTTCTCAAACCACTCAAACTTTACATCTTTCTGTAATAACCGAGTCACCGGTGTAGCTATCATCAAGAGCCCTTTTACAAATCACCGATAATAGCCAGCTAACCCTAGAAAAATTCTGACTTCGGATATTTTTCTGGGTGGTTTCCAATCAACAACTACTAAAATCTTGCTCTGATCAACTTTGACGCCTTCCACCGAAACAATGTGTCCCAAGAATCCAACTTCTTGAAGCCAAAACTCACATTTGCTGAATTTAGCAATTAGTTGTTTATCTCTCAAAGCTTGCAACACAATTCTCAAATGCTTGGCATGCTCAGATTCTTCTCGGGAGTATATCAAGATATTATCAATGAACACAACAATAAATCTAGTTAAATACGGTTTAAAGATTCGATTCATAAAATTTATGAACACTACAAGAGCGTTAGTCAACCCAATTGGCATAACAAGAAATTCATAGTGTCCGTACCTAGTCCGAAACATAGTTTTCGGTACATCCGAATCTTTAACCTGCAATTGATAATAACCTGAACATAAATCAATTTTTGAAAATACCGTTGCACCTTTCAACTGATCAAATAAATCATCGATTCGCGGCAATGGGTACTTATTCTTGATCGTAACTTTGTTGAGCTGACAATAATCAATACACAATCTCATTGAACCATTTTTCTTTTTAACGAATAAAACTGGTGCACCCTAAGGTGAGAAAATCAGCCGTGCAAAACATCTATCCTTGACTCTTGTAACTGAGCCTTCAACTCTTTCAACTCTGTCGGAGCTATTCTGTATGAAGCTATCAATATCGGTGATGTTCCCGATACTAACTCAATAGCAAACTCAACCTCTCTCATCGGTGGTAACCTAGGTAATTCTTCCGGAAATACATCTGGATATTCACAAACTACTGGAACTGATTCAATCTTCGATTCAGACACTTTAGTATCCAGTAAATGTGCAAGGTAAGCATTGCAACCCTTTTTCACATACTTTTGTGCTAACATAGCCGATATCACAATAAGTAACCCACTCGAATCATCAAATTCAATATGAAAAGTCTCACTGTTCCGACATTTCAATTCAATAAGCTTTCGTCTACAGTTTACAACTGCATCATGTTAGGTCTACCAATCTATACCCAAGATCACATCGAATTCATCAAACGGTAAAAGCACCAAATCAGCTAAAAACTTGTAAGCCCGAGTCATCAAAGGACAATTCTTGCAAACATTATCAATTAGGACATACTGACCTGAAGGGTTCGATACCTTAACCACAAATTCAGTGAATTCAACAGGTAAACTCTTCCTAGACACTAAATTTGTACATACATAAGAATGAGTTCATCCGGGATCAATCAAAGTAGTTACATCAGTGTTATAAAGAGGAAAACTACCGGTGATAATATCTTATGTCGATGCATCCTCGGGAGCGTGAATAGCGTAAGCTCTAACTGGCGCCTGTGCCTCAGATCTTACTGCTGAATCTCTCGTTGCACCTCTACTACCACTCGTATTTCCAATGTTTTAGGGTGGTCTCCCTCTAGCAATTGTATTGCTTGGTCTCGTGGTTTGAGTTTTTTCTTTCTCAGAATTTTTAGGGAAATCTCTAAGGTAGTGGTCGAATGAACCAAACCTGAAACATGCTCCGCTTTTAACTGAATACTCGTCATAATGTGGCTTGTTGCAGTGTTTGCACTCGGGTCTAACATTTCTAACACTACCCATACTCGCTACAGATGTAGCCTGAGGTTTTAGACTGGAGTGTCTCGCATCTCTATCTCTATTTGAATGCCCCGCAGAAACAGTAGGATGGTAGTGATGTTCTTTAAATTTCTTCGATGTTGACTGAAGAGACTTTCCTGTAAATCTCTTTCTCGAATCTCTAGTTTCAAATCCAACTAAAAGCTTAATTTCTTCATTTCACCCATCTTCAAACCTTTTACACATAACCACCTTAGTTGGAATGCATTCTTGGGCATACTTGCTTAATCTGAAAAAACTCTCTTTCATATTTAGATATGGTTATACGACCTTGTTTCAGCTCTAGAAATTCTTTACATTTTTATCAAGAAATCGTTGATTTCTATACTTCATTCGTAATTCTGTCTGAAAGAATTCCCATGTAACCCGTTCCCTCGACACTACAGAAATTAAAGTGCTCCACCACTGGTATTCAACATCTTTCAAAAGAGATATGACACATTTAACACATTTCATTGGAATACAAGACAGTTCATCAATAACTCTGAATGTATTCTCTAGCCAAAACTCGACTCTCTTTGGATCGTCATCAACAGTGGCCCTAAACGCTTCAGCCCCATATTTTTAGATTTTATCAACAGGCGGTTTACTCATACCTTGAGGAGCTACTGAAACTGGTAGGGGAAAGGTGAGGGTGGAGGTTACTGAGCAGCCGGATTAGTTCAGACAAACTCAGTGAACCATTTGTTCATCATCTGGAAGAGGGTTTCCTTAGTCTCTCCTCCACGACCCTCTGACATAGGTCTAGACCCAAACGATAATGCTCCACGAACAAAGGTTGGTGCGTTACTTTCTACATCATCGGAGTCTGCTTGATTGGAATCTAGTACTATATGAAAAATATGATTTTAAACTATCAAGAGATGTCACACTATCACATGTTATAAAATGACATGTATAGCTAGACTCACATACGCTACGTTAGTCCTAGAATCGACTAAACCGTAGCTCTGATACCAATAAATGTAACACCCCTAACCTATATTTGACGCCAAAATAGGGTTACAGAGTACTACCGGACTAACAGTTCAATCAATCAACCATTTCATGTACAGTTCTCATTCTATTGAAAAACATTTCATAGACAATCATATGATTCCTAATACGAGCCCTCGAGGCCCCAAATAGACATTAAAAATAGTTCGAGACTAAATCGAGTGTTCAAGAAATTTTTAGAAGAATATTGAAATTTTTCAAAGTGTAGAGGACACACGTCTGTGTGGCTAGGCCGTGTGAGACACGCCCGTGTCTCAGGCCATGTGGGTATTCAAAATGGGGACACACGGCTGTGTCTCAACTCGTGTCCGACTCCGTGCAGCTCATTAACTTGGGTCACACGGCCAACCACATGCTCGTGTGCCAGGTTGTGTACCCTTCAAAATGGCCTCACACGCCTGTGTGCTGGGCTGTGTGCTAGGCCATGTGAAAACTAGAGGTATACTTACTTGAGCCACACAGCGAAGCCATACGCTCGTGTTCTAGGCCGTGTGAAGCTACTGACTTGATTTCTGAGAAGTATTAGGGGACGTACGGTTGTGTCACCTGGCTATGTGTCACACATAGCTGAGACACACGCCCGTGTCTCTGCCTTTGTGGACAAAAATAGACCATTTTCCAAGCCATATTCTTCACCCACCTTTGTACCAACCTATACACATCAATTTTCACATAACCATGGCATAAATAGACACTCAAAACTAACCAATATCAAGTTTATAACATGTAATATCCACACATACAACATGATATCCATGAGCACATTCAATTGACCAATTTTAAACATATCAAGTATACTTCTAAAGTCTACCTAAATGGTCAATTACATATATGACTCATTGTGCCTAAAACTTAGCATGCCTACGTATCTAAATTCCAACCATTTAGTGCCAACACTCAATTTCACAAACAAGGCATGCATATAACAACTATACACCACATATCATAAGGGCATTTATACATATATACATATCAAAATATATGACCACCTTACAAGCCAATTCAAATGGCCAAAACACAACAAGACATATAGCCCACATTACCCAAAATACCTATACATGCCATTTAACCAAAATATATAAAGTCCAAAATACCAAAATGAGTGCTTGATAGTGTGACGCAATCTCCGACGACTTCCAAATATAGCGAGCTTCTGAAGTACTATAAAACACAGAAAAATAAATGGAGTAAACAATTGAGCTTAGTAAGTTCGTAAAACATAGAATAAAACTTATCGTATAACCACAAATTTAGGTAAATAACTCAAAGCATAACTCAATTCAATTTGGCCAAAGCCTATCACATAACCATTCATCAAGTTAGCCATGTACACACATAAAAACCAAGAATCATGTATGAATTAAAAAATTATTAAAATTCCATGTACATGTAACATCTCTACCGTATATCCGTATATCATATATATAAAAACCATCTCCATGTAAATATCTGTACTAGTTCGTATCGAACTTATATAATCTCGTAATAATACTATGCCAGTTGAACCACTTAGAATCTCGTTAGATAGTACACATGAGGTATACTAAACTGTAATATATCAGTTCCTGTACATGTAAGCTCATACAAGCGATAAACGGTAAGAATTTCTGAGCTAAATATCGGTAAGCTCCTACGAGCTGCAAATCGATAAGCTCATACGAGCTGTGGTGAGTTCGCAACGGATGCAGGACCTCAACCAAAACAGTAACCCTAATGACATGTCATTTGTGTCCTACGAATTCCTAAGGTTTAAACGGGGCTTGGTATTCTTTGTACATCGTCGATTATGTGCTCGATAATTATGCATAATACTAACTAAACTAATCACACACATATATATTTCAATCAAAACATATAATTAGGGTAATGTATTTACACGAACTTACCTCTCAAACGGAGAATATGATCGTTTAGTCCATGACTTTATCTTTTCCCCGATTTAGTTCCGAATGTTTCTTTTCTTGATCTATATAATCAAATTTAATTCATTTAATCATATTTCTAATCAATTCAATCCAAATTTCTTGTTATGGAAAAATTACCATTTTTCCCCTAAACATTTGACTTCTTTAAAATTTAGTCCCTAGGCTCTTAAAAATGAAATTCATGTAATATCACCACACCCAAGCCTAGCCAAATATATTTTAAGTCTATAGAAGCCCATACATTTCACAATTTCACTTATTTAACACATAATTTACACATTTCTCAATTTAACCCCTAATTGACAATTTCATTAAAAATCACTTAACAAAAGTTGTTTAATTCCAAACAAGGATTCATTTTCTTCCATTAAAATTCAAAACCCTAAAATATTCATCAATGGAAAGTCTCAAAATATTCAATAGTTTCACAAATTAGTCCACTAGTTAGCTAGGTTAAGCTATAATGACCCCGAAAACATAAAAATCAACAAAAACGGGACAAGATATCACTTACATGCAAGGGATTTTCTTAGCCAAAATTTTCAAGCTTCCATGGTTATTATTTTCTATAAAAATCAGTTGGGGAAGAGAACGAAAGATGATAGCTTTAAATTTTTTATTATTTTATCCTTAATTGCCTTTTTACCAAATTACCCTTACCTAACTTTAAAATTTTCATAATTGCCAAGACATGCACATCCACTCTCACCTTTAATGGTCTAATTACCATATAAGGACCTCCATTTTAAAGTTCTATAGCTATTTAACACCTTTATCTTATAGAACACAACTTTCACACTTTACGCGATTTAATCTTTTTTCACAAATTAAGCATACAAACGGTAAAATTTCTTAAAGAAATTTTTATACTATAATAATATCATGCTGTAGATATTACAATAATATTAAAATAAATTTTTTGACTTCATATTTGTGGTCTCAAATCCACTGTTTCGATTTCACTGAAAACGGGCCGTTACAAAATAAACTTAATATCCATAAACTAAAATAACTGAAAATTTGTTTATAACGTAAAAGCATTTAAAAGTACAAACTCCCACTAAAACCAAATATCCTTAAATGTGATTACACCCATTTGAGGAACCATTAAAATATATGATCAATGTTACCATCAAGAAACTATTAACTTAACATTAATCTAATGCAGTTGAAGGTCAAAATATTTCTACTAAAGCCATTATAATCCTTTCTCTAGTGGATCTTCTTAATGACATTTTTTCTTGAGGTTGTTGAGTTTGTTCTTCTAAAATAATTACCTTATCTTGAATAGGAAGCTCTTCAACATTGTCTTGTTGAAGTTCTGGATTCATTTCTTGATCAATGGTAGGTATGAGAACTTGATCATCGTCAACAGTGATAGCAGGAACTAAGTTAGAATCCATTTCCTCACCAAAAGCAATGTTTCTAACCTTATTTCTCCCTTTAAACTCAACATCCTAAAAAAATATTGCAGTTCTCGTCTCAAAAATATTCCTAATTGTGGGATCATAACACTCAGCCTCTAGATCTCTCAGAATAACCAATAAAGTAGTTGTTCATTGCTTTGGAGTCTAATTTATTTTCATGTGGCCTATAAGGCTTTGCCTCAACTAGACATCCCTACATGTGAAAGTGCTTTAGACTAGGCTTTTGACCTATCCAAAGCTCATAAGGTGTTTTTGTAGCTACTTTAGTGGCTATTCTATTCAGAATATAAGTTGCTATCTTTAAAGGTACTGACCAAATGAGCACTTTCAGACTTATCATGTTTCAACCTTTCTTCCTCTTGAACACAATGAGAAATGAGCTCATTTAGAGTCCATTTCCTCTTTTGACAGTTGTAACTAATTTTAAATTGTTTAAACTGTGCTAGAAGCAATACCAAAACCATAAAAATAAACAATTAACTAGAAAACTCAATCTTAAGTTCCTTAAGTCTTGAAGCAACATGAAACATCTCCATAATGTACTCCCTCACATTTCATTGACCCTTATACTTCATACACATCAAAGAAGCCAAAAGTGATGTCATCTCAACCTTATTATTTTTGGAAAAACATTTCTCAATTTCGTTAAGGAAACCTTGGCTTGAGTAATTTCTTTAGATCCTATGCCTCTAAAGGCTTTTGGAATGTTGTGCTTTATGATCATTAGACTCATGCAATTTGAACTATCCCACCTCTCAAAAACTCTTTTAACATAATGGTGTTTTTTGCACTATAAGTAATTGTCTTTCTCATTCATTGAAATTAGTCTCATTAAGCATGGGTATAAAATTTATATTAGCAAATATTGTGGCAGCAGAAGATGAATTAGCTGAATATAGAACAAAATAGATAAAAAAAAGCTCAAATATTAACAGTAAGCGGCACTCTTGTTGTAGCAATCAAATATTGACAATAAATTATGTCAAAAAATGAATCAATCTTTGGACTAACTTATTGCTCATATAAAGTACCTTATAATTGTCACACATTTATCACCATAGATGTTATTGAAATTATGCTAAATATTAGCTTACCTTTGGTGTGATATCTACAATTTTACTTATTAGGTGGATCATATAGATATTGCTTTAGATTTGAGCATTTTAAATTTATTTCTTTTTCATTTCACACATCAATTATTTGAACTTGATTTGGAATTTATTATTTTTTTAAAATTAAATGTATATTAAATCAAAACGATTGATTTATCTATATTTTATTAAAGATATATAATATTTAAAAATAAAAAGAAGTGTAATTATGTAGCTAAATTAAATCACATTTAAAAAGTTGATGATAAAGAGAGCACTTGGTGAATCTATTATAACAAATAACAAGTGGGCAAACTATTTAAATGACATGACATTAGATTTCCTTGATTTAAAAGATTAATATCTTAGATATTAGAAACTAATATATATTAATTTATCCTGTATAAGATATATAAATATTTTAATTCAGGATACATAAAATATAAAATATATTTATTCTTTTACATTTCAAATATCATATAATATAAAATATTTTTAATATAATTTATTATATTTTTTTATTTAATAAAGTCGGTTATGAGGGATTTTAAATCATGGTGATAGAAGAGGAAAAAGAAAATGAGGTTGATTGGCGCATGAAAAATGAGAGAAAAAAAAAAGCAAGAAAGACCCAGTTTTCGGGTTTTAAGTGTGCATTAATGGTTTTAGGGGTCATTGTGAACTTAAGTCTTTTGAAATTTCTGTTTCTTTGCATGAAATTTTCAATTTGATTCATTTTAGTCCTTATTTACATATTTAGTATGTTCATGATTCAATCCTAATGTGATATATTAATATGTTCAATTTAGTCTCTAGATTCGTTTTTGTTAGGTTTAATTTTGGATTAATCCTTGATTTAAGTGTTTTTTTACTTATTTATGTGATTTCGTATATTTTTTAGGTTCATATTATTTTTTTAATTTTATAATTTTTAAGTCTTTTTTATCTTTTAATTTTATATATTTAAAAAAAATCAACGCTAAATTAGCAAAAAAGTATAAACAAGTCGCTTCATTACTCAATTAATGAGAGTAAACTAAAAAATTAAGTGCATCGTTGTACCAATAGAGAAATGAAATTTGGAACATTTGAGATTATTTTTTAATATTAGATTAAAATAAATATGGGTTGGAGTGGAGGTTGGAATTGTGGTACTTAGGTATGGGTTGTATCGGTTAATATATATCATTTCAATCTTAAACGAGTACAAAGTAGTATATGTTTTAGTTTGATTCAAATTTTGGCATGTTTCAACTATTTCGATGTATCTGAATTGTATCGGTTAATATATATCATTTCAATCTTAAATGAGTACACAGTAGTATATGTTTTAGTTTGATTAAAATTTTGGCATGTTTCAACTATTTCGATGTATTTGAATTGTTTCGGTTAATAATCAACTTATATTTGTTCATATCGTTACAAAATTTTGATATTTTAAATTAATTTTTAAATTAAATTTTTATTTAACTCTTAATGTATTTATTTAAATTTAATAATTATTGAAATTGATGAAAGATTTTAAAATTTATGTTTATATATAAATATATTTATAGTTATTTAATTAAGGTATATTTATAAGTATATAAAAAATATATAATTTCTTAAAAATTAAAAGTTAAACTATAAATATATACTAATACTAAAATAAAAACGACAAGTCGGTCATATTGGGTACCTTGATTGAAATTCCATCTTTCACATGCAATTGGTCCTCCTTAAACCTTAGTGAGGTCAAACCTTATCAAAATCAGAATGTGACTAAACCAAATAAATTTTATTTCTACAGAAAATATGTAACACCCCTAACCCGTATCCGACGCCGGAATAGGGTTACGGAGTATTACCAGACTTACAGTTCAATCAATCAACCATTTCATGTATATTTCTCATTCAATTCAAAAACCATTCATAGACAATCATATGGTCCCTAACACGAGCCCTCGAGGCCCCAAATAGACATTAAAAGTGGTTCGGAACTAAAACGAGTGCTCAAGAAATTTTTAGAAAAACATTAAAATTTTTCAAAGTGTAAGGGACATACGCCCGTGTCTCAGGCCGGTGGGCATTCGAAATGGGTCTCAGGCTATGTGGGCATTCGGAATGGGGACTCACGACTGTGTCTCAGCCCGTGTCCAACCCCATGTAACTCATTGACTTGGGTCACATAGCCAACCACATGCCCACATGCTAGGCCGTGTACCTTTTGAAATGGCCTTACACGCCCGTGTGCCAGGCCATGTGCTAGGTTGTGTGAAAATTAGAGGTATACTAACTTGAGCCACATGGCGAAGCCACACGCTCGTGTGCTAGGCCGTGTGAAGCTACTGGCTTGATTTCTAAGAAGTATCAGGGGAGACACGGCCGTGTCACCTGACACACGGCTAAGATAACGCTCGTGTCTCTACCCGTGTAGATAAAAATAGACCATTTTCCAAGTCATATTCCTCACCTACCTTGGTACCAACCTATACACATCAATTTGTACATAACCATGACATAAATAGACACTCAAAACCAACCAATATCAAGTTTATAACATGTACTATCCGCACATACAACATGATATCCATGATCACATTCATTTGACCACTTTTAAACATACCAAATACACTTCTAAAGTCTACCTAAATGGTCAATTACATATATGAGACATTGTGCCTAAAACTTAGCATGCCTACATATTTAGTGCCAACACTCAATTTCACAAGCAATGCATTCATATAGCAACTATACACCACATATCATAAGACCATTTATACATATATACATATCAAAATATATTACCACCTTACAAGCCAATTCAAATGGCCAAAATACAACAAGAAATATAGCACACATTAGCCAAAATACCTATACATGCTTTTTAACCAAAATATATAAAGTCCAAAATACCAAAAAGAGTGTTTGATAGTGTGAAGCAATCTCCGACGACTTCCAAACAGAGTGAACTTCCGAAGCACTATAAAACACAGAAAAATAAACAGAGTAAGAAATTAAGCTTAGTAAGTTCGTAAAACATAGAATAAAACTTACTGTATAACCAGAAATTTAGGTAAATAACTCAAAGCATAACTCAATTCAATTTGGCCAAAGCCTATCAAATAACCATTCACCAAGTTAGCCATGTATACACATAAAAACCGAGAATCATGTATGAATTCAACAATTATTAAAATTTCATGTACATGTAACATCTCTACCGCATATCCGTATATCATATATATAAACCATCTCCATGTAAACACATGTACTAGTTCATATCGAACTTATATAATCTCGTAATAACACTACCTTAGAATCTCGTTAGATACGCAGGTAGTACACACCAGATGTATTGAACTGTAATCTGTCAATTCCTGTACATATAGGCTCATACGAGTGATAAACGGTAAGCTCCTCCGAGCTGAATATCGATAAGCTCCTACGAGCTACAAATCGGTAAGCTCATACGAGCTGTGGTGAGTTCACAACACATGCAGGACCTCAACCAAAACGGAAAGCTCAATCTTAAGTTCCTTAAGTCTTGAAGCAATATGAAACATCTCCATAATGTACTCCCTCACATTTCATTGACCCTTATACTTCATACACATCGAAGAAGTCAAAAGTGATGTCATCTCAACCTTATTATTTTTGGAAAAATGTTTCTCAATTTCGTTAAGGAAACCTTGGCTTGAGTAATTTCTTTAGATTCTGTGTCTCTAAAGGCTTTTGGAATGTTGTGCTTCATGATCATTAGACTCATGCAATTTGAACTATCCCACCTCTCAAAAACCCTTTTAACATAAGGGTGTTTTTTGCAATGAGAAGTGCGAGTTGTTCTTCCCTTAGTATAAGGTCTATGTCCATACAGTCAAGCACTATAAGTAATTGCCTTTCTCATTCATTGAAATTAGTCCCATTAAGCATGGGTATAAAATTTATATTAGCAAATATTGTGGCAGCAGAAGATGAATTAGCTGAATATAGAACAAAATAGATAAAAACAAGCTCAAATGAATATTCATAAGTAACCAATAAATTCAAAATAGTGGCTAATCCCATATCAAGATACTAAACACAACATTAATATCAAGTCTTTGAATAGTAATATTAATAGTAAGCGGCACTCTTGTTGTAGCAATCAAATATTGACAATAAATTATGTCAAAAAATGAATCAATCTTTGGACTAACTTATTGCTCATATAAAGCACCTTATAATTGTCACACATTTATCACCATAGATGTTATTGAAATTATGCTAAATATTAGTTTGCCTTTGGGTCAATTAATAAACACATAAATGAAATAGAATATATAATGATCTTGATATTTTAAATAAATTAATCTACACAAAAGAGGTCACTTTGGTGACATTTTGTTTCAACTAATCTATTTAAAATATTAGACAACATTAATTAAACCCTAAAGCCAAAATCTGAATTTATTTATTTCAAAATATTTAAAATTTAAACAAAAATAATTTCAATAAAGGTAAACATCATTTCAAGATATCGGACACTCCATTAATATTTCATCTTTGGACAAAATATTAACTTGTAAGTGATATCTTAATGTAGTAATCAAACACTAACAATAAAAAAAAACATGTCGAAAAATAAATCTTTCTTTGGGCTGATTTATTACTCACCTGTAAAACCGAATAATCGTCACATTTTTATTACCATAGTTGCACATGTAATATAATTAACCTTCATTTGGGCCGATCAATATTAACATAACTTAAGTTACATGCACACAACCTTTTATATTTTAAAACAAAATAATTTACACAAAAAAGATCGCTTTGGCGACTTACTTCTTCGATGAAATTATTTTAAAATATATAAACATTCCAATATTCAAATTTAAAAATTTCATAACAATTAACAAGTACATACACCAAAGCAATTCACGCATATACATGGATTCAAAATCAAATAGAGAAACTTACCCTACATATAACATGTAAATCTAAAATTGTATTAATGATTAAACAGAGAGTTGCATGAATACTTGAAAAATCCATTCAAGCTAATAAATCTCAAAAACAAAATCATAATAGTTGGCATATCCCACAATTCATACAATAAATCATATCATAATAATTTAACCAAATATTTGGATGCCAAAACTTATATTATAGAGTCAAATATTAAAACCAAATTCTTTAAACAGCTATTATGATTGACATAGATTTTCACCGAGCACCAAAAAAGTTCCTATAAAATTTTCTAATAAACTTAATGTTACTTGTAATCTATTAAAAAAGGAAATGTCACTAGAAACTCGTGCCTTTCGCGTGAGCAGACAAAAGTAAATCAAAGAGACAAACACTATAACCTTTTGAAAAGCAAACAAATAATAATGCCTTCAATACAGTTACACAAGCTTCATCTCAGTCCACAAAATCAACATAAATCAAACATGAAAGCTTTGAGATTCAAAAGTTAAAGACAACGGAATTCAATGAAAATTTAAAATCATAGACAAATAAGTGCAGAATACTAACTTAACTCAGCGGCACATTAGATCCAATCAATTTTGGGTTTCAAACAATTCTATGATACTTAATATACACACTGGAGTATTTGTACGAGAACATCCTCAATTTTTATATAATACAACCATACATTGAGTTCTATTGCAAATATAATTCAAACGTTGAATCCTGAATTATAATTCGATTGTAAATATTCATAATTGAGGTTTAATAATCGAAGACCAAAGTTAAAAATTGAAAAAAAAATGAAAACCTTTATTTTCTTTACATAAATTCAAAATATTTAACATGTATGATTAAAAACATTTAATTCATATATCAAATCCATAAATTATTCATAATGAATTAATCCAAAAATAATAGAAAATCAATTTTTTTTTCTCAATGGTTTAATATGACGAGGCTCCGATGCAACTTATTAAAACCGTAAAATAATATATGATATAAACCTTAACCATAAGTTAGGATTTGTCATGTCAAATCATCAAGAATAAATAAAAGAGCAAAACTAATTGCGGAAATGTACCTGAATTCATCGATTTCTTGAAATATTCAGATATTATGATTTTGATCTTCTAAATTAGTATACAAGTAATCTAGAGAATGTGACTCTCTTTTTTTAAGATAAGATATTAAAAAAGTTATGTTGTGTATAATTTGGGGACTATAATCCTAATATATAATTTTTACACATTAACCCTAATTTCTAATTAACTCATAATAATTTTAAAATTAGTTACTAGAGTATCTACACATATTTGACCCATACTTTATTTAATAATTAAAGCTAATAAACCTTAATTAAATTAGATCATTATTAATTTGGACTAACATTTTATGATAGTAAATAATAACATATAATTACTCTTATTATATATACGATGTCCATATTTTTCAACACATAAATTAAAAAATAGACAAAAAAAAGAAAAGAATGTCAAGTAGAAAATACCATCTGTTTTTCCTACCTCATTTTTGTTTAAATAAATCAACATAAAGAACGTGTTAATCTTTCTTTTTCCTCTTATTTCAGATTATAGGATTCATATAATAAGTAAATAATAATATTAATAAAAATATTTAGTGATGTGATGTGCAGAAAGGTCGATACGAATCTCCGACTGCAAATGTTGTGATTTTGTACCATGGATGTCGGCGAAATTTGGTGGTGTATTTTAAGCACAACCATAATATTTGTTATTTTAAATATAAAATAAATTGTTACTAAATATTTTAATATTAGCAAACTATAAATATTATTATATAATTTAATCGTCTATCTATTAATTCTAAATATATACTTTGTTGTTGTGAATTTTTAATAAAATGTATAACGACGGAATAAATTGTTGCTAAACATTAAAATAATAGTAACAGCTTTAAAACGTTATTATATAATTTAATTTTATTTGTTTATTAAAAGCAATAACACGATTTATTGTTGTGAATTATTAATAAAATTTATAACTAAAAAATAAGTTTTTATTAAATGTTAAAATATTAACACCAACCTTAAAATGTTGTTACGTAATTAAGTTTTCTACTTAGTAATAGCAATGACATGATTAGTCATTTTGAATTATTAATAAAATTTGCAATGACAAAATAAGTTGTTACTAAAGATTAAAATATTAGCAACAACTTTAAAATATTATGTATTTTGATTTTTAACTTATTGATTATAACAATACGATTTATCATTGCGTGGACTCGACCTGGCCCGAACTTAATTGAACCCAAACAATGAACACCTCTAATCCATAATTATACCGTTAAATTTGAATTTTGTGAAATAATTGGTGATATGAAATTTTTATTTCATCGTTGGTTAATTCTAAAAATTTGACATTAATCATGGCTGTGTCAGATGCAAGTGTTTGACATTAGCAGAACTACTGGAAATTTGAGTTATGGGGTGACTTTAACACTGTTTGGGATTTACAAGTGGTTGATAATGTTTTAAGATGATGTTGTTTATAATATTTTTAATAAAATTATAATATTGTTGAGAAAAAAATTGCTTTTTTTTGTCTAAAACGACATAACAACCGAACATCACAAAGAAACACTGACAAAAAAAGAAAATCTTCGTGAAAAATCACCAGTGTAAACAAAGATTCAACAAAAGAAAAATGTACCAGAGGATCAATACAGCCACAAAAGAACCACTTCAAAAGCAACATATTATTAAACTCATTATAGCCATAAAAGCTTTGAAGGGCTCAACTCCCAATTGTAGACCCATGAGAACCAGAGTCGAATAAGATTCAACGATCAAGAGCATCAAATCAAACCATGGAGACTTCAAGAACAACCGTAACAAAAACATTTTAAAAAAGAATTGAACGATTTAAAAAAAAAAACAATAAATATGATTGATCCTTATATTAGAAGGATTGATCCCTTTTATTATAATATACACTAAAAAGGTCCAGTCCTATATTAAAAGGATGGGTGTCTTTTTAAAAATTTTATGTTTCCTTACATTAGTTTCTTACATAAACTCCATTTCTACTTTTATTGTAATTTAATCTCTTCTGTTCAAAGTTCATCAAAACCAAAATATTTATAAATAAACAATAGAATTTTACTTTCAACATCCATGGATAAAATTTTCTATCTTCTCGAGTGTCTTTAATGAAATTTATATTTGGTTAAATTTCTACTAACCTTGTATGTATAGCTTTCTTCTCAAGTATTCGAAGTTTATAAAATTGAAAGGTTATTTTTACCTATATAATCTGAAAGTCATATAGTTCATTAGGATTGCTTTTGGTACTACAATAAGTTTAACATTGGCAAATTTAACTTAACATTTTCCATTTTCTTAAGAAAGATTTAATTATTAGGGTTTTATAATTTATAAGAATTAGTAATTTGTGAAAATAGGAAACATTGTATTCTATTTTATCAACCCTAGTAAATTCCATAAACTTTAAAACAAAATATGCAAGGTTTTAATAATTACCTTATTTTGTTCCTTTCTTTTTTGAGTTAATCCAAAATTTACAAAATTTTTTAAAATTTTGACATGGGAAATTGGAGGCAATTGCCTACCACTTTGGTACTAAAAATTTTCACCACTAAGTTAAAATCCTTTTGCAAAGAAATATTGAAAATTGTTTTACAAGTTCATTCTCCCTTGTCTTTTTTTTTTCTCTTTGTAAAGGAGAAAATTATATTAAAATATAAGTAGTTGTTAAGATTATTCATATTCTATTTTATAACGAATTTATATATAGTATTACTTTTGTATTTGTTTTTAGTATATATGTTATTGTATAGGATGAATAGGCGAGGTAGTAGAAAAGAGAAATTTCAAGGTGTTTGTGATGATTTTTCCTAAAGAAATCACATATCTAGAAAGAATTTTATAGAAAGGGCTCTTATTGATGAAGATGAAACTCAATCACCAAATCATACTTGAGAAATTGAAGAGGATAAATACAACTTATCAAATGACTTATCTAAAATCAATGATCTGAATATAGGTTTCTTTTATTTTAATAAATGATCTTTGTGTTTTTTTTTTCTCTATTGCTTATATATATCGGAGGATCACTATCACATAAGATTTTATCAAAGTGTATATATATTGTAACACCCCTTACTCGACCCGATCGCCGAGTCCGAACTACAAGATACCACATTTGTTTTCGGAGCAACTACGATAAACTATATTTAGTGTAATCCATTAAACATTTAAATACAAGTAATACATGCATATGATACGATATTTAATCATTTTGGGTCTTATATGAGCTTACAAAAGCTCTTTTTCTAACCTGAGCTCGAATTATGACCTAATTGTAAAGTTTGCAAAATATCCAGTTGATATCATGACTTCGGAGGTTCCTCATCTCGACGCAACTCAATGACTTTGTCTCATTGTAACAAAAAGGGCTCAATATTGCGATGTGACCGTCTGTTTGCATATGGTCCAAAATAGTACCAACTAGCTTCACCTAGAAAGCAAATTCGTCTCAATCATTTCCTATTTCTGCCAAATATACCATTCCCAAATCTACATTTCTAACATATCTTACCATATATACATTGAAATACATACACATTCATGTCAAAATATGTACCTAAATTAAATCACATTTAAAAATTTGATGATAAAGAGAGCACTTGGTGAATCTATTATAACAATTAACAAGTGGGCAAACTATTTAAATGACGTGACATTAAATTTCCTTGATTTAAAAGATTAATATATTAGATATAAGTTTAAACTAATATATGTTAATTGATCCCGTATACCTTAATTTAAATATTTTGAATTAGATATATAAATAATTTAATTTTGGATAGATAAAATATGTAATATATTTATTCTTTTAAATTTTAAAAATCATAAAAATCATATAATATAAAATATAAAATATTATATATTTTTAATTAATTTTTTTAATACGGTCTATTATGAGGAATTTTAAACCATGGTGATAGAAGAGGAGAAAGAAAATGAGGCTGAATGGCGCATGAAAAATGAGAGAAAAAGAAAGCAAATAAGACCCAACTTTTTAGGTTTTAAGTGTGCATTAATGATTTTAGGCGCCATTGTGAACTTAATTCCTTTGAAATATCTATTTCTTTGCATGTGATTTTCAATTGGATTCATTTTAGTCCTTATTTTCATATTTAGTATGTTCATGATTCAATCTTGATGTGATTCTGAATATGTTTAATTTAGTCTTGTTGAGTAATTTTTTGCGTGTCTCATTAAAGGAAACATTTGGTTATTTACACATATTATCACTGTTCATGATTTGACTCCACTGCTTATGACTTAACCCCACTATTCATAAGATTGACACTCTGAGCAGGTCTCGAGCATGTTGGACATGTGTATTGTTCCAAGTCGCATGTTGGAGTTCGCAGTCCCTTTCATATGAACTCATTGGGTGTATGTGAGATGGGACCATGAACTCCCTTCCACTCCTATGAATTGATACTGTGAGCTCCTTTCAACTCCTGCAAGCCGATACCACGAGCTCCCTTAACTGACCTCTCACGTACATCTTGTGTGCATCCATCTGGTGGGGTCTAGTCGGGTCGCAAGTAGGCTACCCGAAGCTTATCTTGGTCTCGGGTCGGTGACTATTACTGTATGACAATCTAGTCCCCCTGGTAGTGGGCCTAAAGAGGGTTATAAAGTGGCGCTCCTTAGGGCCATCACTTCACGTTTATTACAGCTTGCAGAATATAGAACGTCTATTGTGATCTTATGTCAAATTCGCCACATTTAGGGACGGATCGTGCTCGCGTGTACCGGACCATTGGTGCCCCTCATTTATTTGAACCGTCAGAATGTGGAGGGAAAAGACTTCTTTAAAAGGGTTTTCTGAAACCTTAAAAATCACGCTCTTAATATTTTTGTAACCGGAATCAGTCAAAACTTTTCTTCAAGGTAATTCTCAGTAACTTCTCATCTTAGGTTTTAAATTTCCTCTATTCTTTTCTTCTTCTTTCTGCGTCGAAAACATGTTGAGAATGAGAGGAGCTCATAGTCAATTAGTTCCGCGTTGCCTTTTGAGAGAGCGTGCTTCCAAAACCCTTGTCAAAGCCAACTTTTTTCCCTACACTACAAAATACAAAGAGATGCATCGGGCCTTACGTGAGCCGGGATTCGAGATTCCCAATTTCGCCTATGAATTTTCTATTCTTGAGGGTTTGCACAGGCTCAGTGATACAAGTGATGGTAGTTTCATGCTCCCCCTCCACGCCTTGGAAGTTGGGTTTTACCTGTCTTTGAACCCGTTCTTTTGCCATCTCCTTGATGATTACCAAATTGACCTTAGTCAACTTTTTGGATTTTTATGGTGGATCATGATAGCCTACTTTATCAACTGTCACCACTGCAATAAAGTACTACAACTTATAGTTTTTCAGAGTCTGTATCTGTTAAAGGCCTAAAACCAAATTGATCTCAATCATTTCCTATTTCAGCCAAATATAGCATTCCTAAATCTACATTTCTAACATATGTTACCATATATACATTGAAATACATACACATACATGTTAAACTATGCACTTATGGAAATTTCCAAATTTCTATTAAATTGTCATATACATACATATATAGATCACAAATATGGCAACATATTAAGCAATCCAACTAAGTGCCAAACTCTAATACAAAAGCCAATCCAATTGACCATTCTCCTATTACCATTTCTAACATTAAATATGAACATGATCACACCTTATGTAAAAACTAACTCAACCTAAGTACATGCCATATAGTTAATAAAACATGACTATAAACACATTACTGAGTTAAGGATCACTGGCTGGATGTTAGATCACACTTAAAAAGTTTAGGATTTACCTATACCCGCGCATAGAGAAAAAAAATCATACGCTGAGCAATGAAGCTCAGTAGTATTTCCATGATTCAAGTCATTATAATAAAAGTTTAAATCAGTTGCATATAGTCAATTCAAGTTCAATTCATAGCCAATTCTCATGCAATTTCATGCTTAAAACTTCTATTACCATAAAAATATGCATATAATCATTTTTACACTCCAATTCACTATGTATGCACCTAAACTTACCATTTCTCAATCATTTCACAACAACTTGTAACCTCCCCAACCCGACTTAGACGTTAGACTCAAATTTGGGAGATTACATTGGCCACCGAGGTGACCTAGTATGATCGGAGTTTATAAAAGAATAATTTTAAAAGATTTGTTTATTTTAAAAGAAAACTTAGCCTATTTTCAAAAAAACAACTAATTTAACAAAAAACCAATTAATATTAACATTTTTCTTGCAACAGTGACTATTTTTGAAAACTTACTTAATTTATTTATAAACTTAGCAATAGACAAGTGATTTTTTAAACTTAGTTTTGATTAAAACTATATTTCATGCATAGATAATTAAATTTCATATCTTAAATTAATTTAAGTGTTGTGCATGCTAAATAAACCCTAAATGTGAGTCTCATGCCACAAAATAAGTTAAACCGTACGATTCCAAAATAACAGAAGCTATTGAATAAGCTTAACAATACCTTCATAAATAAATAAAACGTATTTGAACTCTTCATATGCCCGTCCACGTCCTAACTTGATGAGTTATTTGTAAAGATGGAAATAAAAGGGGAGTAAGCTATGAAGCTCAATGTGAGTTCCATCACAAGGGAACCGATGCAAAAAACAGACAAGTTAAGCAAAATATCAACTCATAGAACAAATAAAAATTAATTAGCAATACAGAATATCGATAGTTCAGAGCAACAAATCAACATAAAATTTCAATGTTCGTAGCCATGTAATTACTTATGAATGTAATGCAAGTTTGGTTTAACAGTAAAAAGGTCTTATCCTACCGTTACACACCACAGTTAGGAGTTCTCCTTTACCTTCACACCACGTTGTGGATAAACCACTGATCATTGCAGATGAGCTGCTAATGATAAATATATTAGCGGATGAACCATCCATCTATGTAGATAAAAGTTGCTAATAAGTTGTGGATAAACCACTTGTCGAGCATATGATTGCCGACTAGAATATTGGTGGATGAACCATTCATTTGTGCAAATAAAAGTTGCTAATATGTTGTGGATAAACCACTGGTCAAGCAGATGAACTTCCAGCTACTTCCTCCGTTCAAATGTCCTACCCCATGTAATGCAGCATGACATGTTATAACAGTTAAGTGCAGTAACATTAACATGCTTATATCAAGTATATACAATAGCGATTATTATGGTTATAACAAGTCATAATAGTAGCAACAAATTTTCTTATCATATGTTTGATTTAATGGGAATAATGGCGTGTATCTCATGCAATCAGTATCATCGTTGTTTTGCATAACAATATCAATACATCAGAAATATAGTGATAGTGGATATGTAACAATCACATATCATGCTTTCAAAATAACAATTCAATTAATTATATCATGGATTCTAACATTATTCATATTATCAAGGGCTTAATTGAATAAAATAAAATGCTAATAACAATTCGGGAACCAATTAGGGACTAATATGTACAAAACATAAAATTTTGGACAAAACTGTAAAATCTAAAAAAATAAGAGTAACACCCTATACTCGGTCCAGTCACCGATCCAAGATATAAGGTATTATAACTATAAATATTTAACATTATTCATAATTTAATAAAACATAACCAAAATAATTCATATGTAATCATTTCCATGCTATTCAATCAAATTGAGACTTAAATCGAGCTTACAAAACATTTAAAACAAACAGGGAACAATTCTGGATTAAAATCAAACTTCTACAAGATTTTGAGTAAAAAATGAAAATAGGGGTCATATGGCCATGTGACAGAGCTCAGCCCATGTGGCTAAACTGTGTAACAGTTTGTGCCTGTGCAACTCAGGGTCACTCTTTGAGATCATGTGGACAAACCTGCATCAAAAATCAAAATGGCCACATGGCCGTGTCATGCAACCGTGTGGGACACACGACCGTGTGGCAGACTGTGTCCTAGGCTGTGTGTGCCCAAAAATACCTTCAAACACAAGTCATTCACATACCAAAACTTAGACTCCAAGCTATGCATTAACAAACTTCCAGACCTATTCAAAATGTGCCAAAACAAGCCAAAATATACCAATTCACAAAAAATTTATTTGCCTAACCAATATGCCCTCATTGGTACCACAATTTCAAACATAAACAATAACCATTCAACTAAAATATATACCCCAAGTTAAACTCATTCAATCATCATCCAAATTCTAGGCATCAAATGTCAAATTATCAAATGCATATATATCTAATCCTAAGTTCATAATTTGCCACAACCAAATTGACCATTTCAACAAAGTACAAAACATTCCAAGATGTCTATTATCATAAACATCCCAAAACAACCATTTTAAAAACATTTAGATACAAATTATTCATTCAACATCACATACCATAATCAACCAAAATACCAAGTAAGATTTACGTCAATACATACATTATTTTTTTCCAAAAGCCACAAAATATACTCATAATGCTTATAGCATACCTAACCAAAAACTCTATTTACACGCCACTTTTAACTGGGTCAAAATAAAAAAAAAACTACTGAATGAGTTGTTGGATAGTGTGGTCTCCAACGACGTTCCAATCGAAAGAAAAAGTTTCACAATCTACAAAGAAGAAAAACCAAATAAAGTAAGCTTGCGAAAAACTTATTAAGTTCATAAACAAAACATAACATACATGTCAACTTAATTACAAATCAGACAAATGTAATACTACTAACTCTTTTTCATATTTCATTATCTCAACTATCAGAAATACTTAAACTTGGATGATTCATATCACTAAAACATAACATATCAATATTTATACACCAAAATATAAATCATCATATTTTTATATTCCATTTCCATTTCGATCATTAACTATTATGCCTGGAGAACAATAGTAAACTTTGGATACACAGGAGGGTAATGCTCACACAAGCTAACAAAAGGACATTAATCGATACATGATGCTGCTCACACAAGCTTGAGAGAATCCGTAACACATGCAGGATCTCAAGCCATTAGTACGATATCCATCACCGGTACATGGTACCTGCTAAAAATATAACATCGACACAGAGTGCCTGCTAATACAACACCAGTACAAAGTACCTGCTACTGAGATCATTAGAAACTAATGCCTGCTAAATATAACACCAGTACAGAGTGCCTGCTACGCTCTAATGACATGTGATTTGTATTTGAGCTATTCACTAAGTTCACACGGGCTTATCTTGTTTTCTCGAGATCTTTCCATGTTTAGAATTTATCTTTCAAACTTTAATCTCTCCATTTCATTACCATTTAATAAAACATAACATCATACAAATTCATATAATCAAATACATACTAAATTAAAACATTAGCAACATAATAAACATAATAAAAACTTACCAAAATATGATAGCTAACGACACGTAACAACGATTACTAAACAACTTTTCCTTTCCCGCATTTATCAACAAATCGATCTGTTTCTTGATCTAAATATAATAATTTTATTCAATTAACCAATTCAAATATCATAAAATACTTAAATTCACTTCTTTGACCTTTTATCAATATTTTACACTTTTACCTTAAAATTTTACCTTTTAATCAATTTATTCCCTAAACTCGAAACTTTCAATTCAATCACAATTTAACCCAATTTCGTGCTAGCCAAATTTTCCCTTATACTAATATAGCCCATAATTATTAAATTTTCACAAATATTTTATGTCCAATTTAATATTTTATTAATTTAGTCTTTTAACTAAAAACTCACCAAAATCACTTTACAAAATAGTCCTATTTAACTATCAAGCTTAATAATCTGTCACTAAAATTCAAAAAACATCACAAATTCATCCATGGAAAAATACTAAATATTTAACATTTTTAAAAATTAGTCCCTGGTCGAGCTATACTAAGTTACAAAGATATCAAAAACATAAAATTACAAAAAATGGGCTAAATAATAGCTTACATACAAAGGTTGAATAACGTTCAAGATTTGAAGCTTTTATTTCTCTTAAAAATGGTGGGAGGTTTGGTGGAAGAAGAAGAACGAATAGGTGATAACATTTTTCTTTCATGTTATTATATTTTACTTAACATTTTAACATTAGAATATTATAAATTAACTTAAAAATCATACCAAACCGTCCACTAAAAATAACTATGGCATATTTTCCATTTAAAACCCTTTAATTAATTAAGTGAATACATTTAGTCCATATAAATCATAGTGATTAACTTTTACAGTTTTTACAATTTAGTCTTTTTTCTTAATTAACTAAAAAATCACTAAAATTTCCCGACCAAACTTCAATACACCTATAAAGTAACCCTAGTTTGCGAAACAAGGACCCGATACCTCATTTTCCAAAACTACTTGACTTTAGGGACAAACCAATTGTACTTAACTATT
Organism: Gossypium hirsutum; assembly: GCF_007990345.1. Taxonomy (NCBI): domain Eukaryota; kingdom Viridiplantae; phylum Streptophyta; class Magnoliopsida; order Malvales; family Malvaceae; genus Gossypium; species Gossypium hirsutum. The sequence continues at coordinate 10,423,582 of NC_053445.1, read as the reverse complement.
CATTTAATTAGCAAAAAATATCAAATAAAAAATTAATATAATATTATATTTGACTCATAAATATTAAATACTAATATTTATCGAGCTGTCACATACTGAGGCCATGTGGTTTATGAACTACACTAGGGTTTCTAGGACATATGGTCGTGTGGCCCATACGCCCGTGTGGTAGACCATATGGAAGGCTTGTGCCTGTATGAGAAGCGAACTATCTTAGGGTTTGCAGGGGGACATGGATGTGCGGTCCACTTATGTGGTCCACATGTCCATGTGGCCCTATCCTAGGCACAATTTTGCCCCGACTCTGTAGTAAAAGAACACACACCTTTTATCAAAACATCGAGCAACGTCTCTCTCTTTCAAATCTAATTCGGGGTACCTAAAATGGTCCTTTAACTAGCAATTATACAAGGATTAATGGTTGACTTCAAGATAAAATAAGATGGTCAAAAGTTTTGATGAAAAATTGAGAAAGATCATTTAATTGATCATAAGATTATCGTTAGATAGGAATTGTTTAAATATTCGAGATCTAAACATCGGGATTGAGGCGTACTTACTGATTTTTGGCTAGGATTTGAAATGTTTCTAATAAAGATTTCGATTCTGGTGGAAAAATAGGTTAAGGAAGATTGACTTTGGTTTGGGAAAGGAAATAATAATTCAACAATGGATTAAAAATATGATGAAAAGAAAAGGGGAGAAAAGAAAAGATTAAGATATAGAGAAAAAAAAGGGAGGAATTCTAATTTGGAATGGAAACTAAAACAAAATCCTAATGTAATTTACCCTTGCCTTCAAAATTAAAAGGAAAAATGGGGGACTTTGGCATGACTTGAAACTAGGATATAATAGAGGAGTAGCTACTTAACCATTTGAGCTACTACCTATTCTTATTATGTTTTTACCCTATTTAATATTTATTTTAGAAGTGTTTTACAACCTAGATTGCTAAAATGAAAAATAAAAGAAATGAGAGTGAAATTGATAGAACCTAGGATCTCTAAGGAGAGCACTAACTACTTATCCATCAAGACCAAGTTATTTTTTAATTATTCATTTCATCTAACCCCTTATATTCTGAGGCATTACACTACTTAATCAATTCATATTGTCATTTATAGGTACATATACTTCTTCATTTACCATCATCAACATATACACATATACTCAATTACATCTCAATATTTTAATCATTTTTGAGCTTATTAGCTCTTTAATACTCAATCGGCCCCAAGAGCTCATTTTCAACTCATTTTGCATAATCTTTCACATGTTGTCATATACCACATTTCAACTACATTTCATTTCTTATACCATAGTCAATTCATGTTTTTATAACCCTGTTAACTAGTCATGAACTTAGAATGGATACATGGATCTGTCACCCTAGTTTGCCCGACAATGATGACTCTAAAATATGTACATATTACCACCCTAAGTTCCTCGACAACGATGGTTTCCAAATCTGATTATTCTGTCATCCCAGGTTATCGAGCAACGATGACTCTATTTGCACATTCTACCACCCCGGTTGCCTGGCAATGATGATTTCTATCAATATCTTGTCCCTATTACATGCCAACTATATTCGACTCGATCCAAACAACTAATAGGGTAACCATTTTTTCAAATTCATTATATGATTGAGTTCACATTTCATTCTAATTTCATCATCATTTTACTAACTATTCATACCATATAAAATATTTTAGTTCCATTTTATATCACATATCAATCATGTCATGATTCTTTCTGTTCTATTCAATTTAGTCCACTATTATGATATTCTACTCGAATCATAGTAAATTCAATTCAAAAAACCATTATGTTCTCACCTTATTAATAAATCATGCAAGTTAACATGAATATGCAATAGTTAGATTGATCTCAAATCATAAAAATACAAATTGGGATCACGTGTCACTCGTCGTCGGCTCTCATTTTTCCTTTCCTTCTTGATGACCTGACGCCGTCTTTAACTATGAATAGTAATTCAAAAATTACACACTATCTAATTTCATCCAATTTGCAATCAAATACAAACCAAGCATATTTTTTTATTTTATCCAATTTAGTCCCTAAATTCAGGACAAGCATAATTTTCAATATATTTCCTCAGATTAAAATTCGATTTCACATTTATTCACTAGAGACCATATACTTTCTATTCCTAACATAATTTCATAACAGGTTTTCATTTTATTCAATTAGATCCTAACTCAACCTTGGATTAGCAAAGGAGCTTTTGTAAGCTCGTATGAGACCCAAAAATGATTAAATATTGTACCATATGCATGTATTACTCGTATTTAAATATTTAATGGTATAAATTAAATATAATTGATCGTAGTTTCTTTGAAAATGAATGTGACCTCTTATAGCTCAGACCTAAAGATTGGGTCGAGTATGGGGTGTTACATATACTTCGTGTTAGGTTGTGGAAATTAGCCTACGTATTCATTATTTTAAGTGAATAATTCAGTTCGATGATGCAATATTAGCATTATTTATACATGTCTCCATAGTTAAGTACAATACTTTTTTTTATCCAATGTTTGCGTTCTTTATGCATTTCATATTTGGTTCGTAAAATTTTGCAATGTTATGTCCTCTTAATAGCCTTCAAATAGATATGCCTCAACTTGTCCCTTAAGGAAAAGGTCACGGCTTAGTTAAAACTTGTGATATTTAACATATTACTTTTTGATGAATTAAATGTATAAAGTCAATGATATGTTGATGGTTTCTTGTGACAATGGTATAATGCTTATGTTAATTTATGTCAAGGTAAAATAAAATTGCTTGGTAAATATAAAATGCATAAAACTAGACTTGAAAACTAATGGTGAAAAATCGAAGTTAAAGGTTAACATGGCATATGATATAGATTGTGTCATTGGGGAAAATGCACATGACTTAGTTAATATTTGTGGATACATCATTGCAACAACTGCTTCTTTGAATGTGAAGAACTAATTCATATTTATCACGTCTCCTTTTCCATGCCCTGTTATGGGCCTAACTTGAATTTTGCAAAATGTCAACAAAGTCTAAACCATGCTCGAACTTGGAAACTAAAAGACTCTTAGTCTTCAAGCCAAAGTTGTATAATGTAACAAGGGCCAATAATATATGAATAGGAGAGAAAACAACAACCATCTCCATTTGATTATAACCCTTTACAAACCATTCGAGTCCTAAAGACCAAAAAAGAGATGTGATTCTTTTCTAAATCAAGCGCATGCCTGATGTCTGACACGACTCCACCTTTAATCGAATTATATGTGGAGAAAAAAATCATCACCCTTATCCTTAGCCACATCAGCTACCTCTGTAATTATCTGAAACTGTCAAAATTGAAATTTGTTATTCCATCAAACTTTTCGATATCCAAATTTATTTTTGTGTCACCAAACAAATCAATCTATTGAAGATGAACTTGGGCTCTGATACCAATTTTTTGGGGATCGACCCTTATAAACAACAGATAAGAAAAGTAGAGAAGAGCCAACACAAATATTTTACATAGAAAACTCCTCCAAAGAAGATAAAAATCGAGAGCAACGGAGGCTTCGTCTTTTCACTAAATGAGTAAAAAAACGAGAGTACAATATGATGTAAATAAACCTAAATGTGCTTAACGTACAATACTAGACCCCGAAAACAAATCCCTAAGTTGGGAACAAAATTCACTCCATAGTTACCACGAAACTCTCACAAAAATTCATATGCAACTACATCTTATCTCCCTCAAGAAAAGCCCTTATTGATTGGCATGTCTGAATTAGGGTTACAAAGACCCTTTAAATAGGTTAAGATTAGAGGTCTAATTATACTAAAATAACCCTGAAGTAATCAGAGTCCAGCTAGGAGAAGAAGTCCTACTTGGAGTCTAAAATGTGGCTACATTTGGAGAGATATCATCGCAACGTCATGACTCTCCTCGTCATGATGTCTCCCCTTCTCCTGCCTCAAGAGATCGACGCCTCATCTTGATGACCCTCGTCGTGGTGTCGCCTCTTGCTCGTTGCGTTGTCGTAATGCCACATATCTCCTCACCGTGACGTTGCACATCTATTTTCGATAAATGTGAGGCACACCCCACAACTTTAGTTATGTTTTTATTATGATACAATATATATGATTTTACAATTTTTCAAACTTTAAATTTTATGAATTATTTCAATTTTACTTATGAAATTATTTTTATTATAATATTTCTTATAAATTTCTTTAATTTTGCTAGTTTTTTTTATTTTAATTTGATTTCAACTAAAAAAATATTGTTTTTGAATAAATAACTAGGATTTTAATATTGTGATGGGCTATTTTTATTACCAACTGGGTTATATTTTATTGCAAAATAAAATTAAATAGCCATAATGATATCTTATTTATAAACGTTTGAAACCAAATATTATAGTTTCTAAAATTTACTTTATACAATGAGTAAATGTTGTTGTGTAACATAGAATGCATCCAATTATTATGTCATTGCAATTTAATATTTCGTAGTTTTATAAATATCGTTATGTAAAAGTATTAACAACCATATTATTATTATTATTATTATTATTACTATTATTATTTTGTAAAGTATTTGAGAACCACATTTTATGGTTGTTAAAATAACTTTTTTGGCAATGACATATAGCCATTATGTATTGTAATACACTACCATTTAAAATATCGTTGCAAAATAATATTTGGCAACCAATAGTATCGTTAGTACATAAACAATTTGACAACCATTTCTTATAGTTATTAAAACATTTTTTTTGGAAATGACTTTTAGTCATTGTGTAATGTAATACATAACTAACTAAAATATCATCACAAAATAATATTTGACAACCATTATATTATAGTTATATAAAAGATTTAGCATCTAAATTTATGTTGTTATGAAATCTATTTTGCAACTAATATAAAAGTAGTCATTTTTTTTTGCATATAATCTAAAGTTATCATGTATACAAAATAACTTTTGTAACTAAAATATTATTGTTGAGTTATAAATTTTGTAATCAATTTTATTGTAACTAAAACATTTTCACACAAATAAATTAAGTATTTGATAAAAAAAACATTACATTTGAAAACGACAAAATTCGTTGCAATATCTATAAATAAAAATGACATTTTTATTTGTAAGTGGTTGCGTATACTTTCATTGTCTATAGTATACAAAATGAGCCTCAAAAAATTTTCGTTGTTACAATAAAAATTTAGCAACAGTAATACTATCTGGGATCGACCCTTGTAAACAATAAGCTAGTAAAAGTAGATAAGAACGAAGACAAATATTTTACGTGGAAAACCCTCAAAGAGGAAAAAACCATTGACAAAGGAGGTATTGGCTTTTCATTAAATGAGTAAACAAATGAGAGTAGAATATAAAGAAAATAACCTAAATGTACAACCTGTAAATTACCCCAAACCTTGAATACAAAGCTCAAACCCTAAAACAAAGCTCAAAATCTCAAAGAGTAAACTGATAAACAAAACCCTAAATCTCATAAGGCACTCACAAATAGGGTATAAAAATACTCCTCATAATTACCACGAAACTCTCATAGAAACTCATATGCGACTACATCTTATTGCCCTCAAAGAAAAAGCCTAAGACTACATCTTGATTGACTTATCAAAACAGGGATACAATGCCCTTTTAAATAGGTTGATATTAGACTTCTAATGATACTAAAATATCCCTAGAATAACTAGAGTCTAACTGGGAGAACAATTCCTGCTTGAAGTCTAAAACACGGTTGCCAAATAGAAGAACACGTTGTGACATTGCAACGTCCCATTCGCTTCGTCACGATGTCGTCCATCGCATCGTTCTGATGAGCCGATGCTCCTCATCCTGACATCGGGCCTGTTTTGGCCCTTCTTCGGATGCTCGTTGATTCTCATCTAAGGTGTCTACAATGCATCCGGTAAATGTAAGGCACACCCCACAAATCTCCAAGTTGACTTGTATTTATCACGCATCCTTTTTCATGCCCCGTCACGATCCAAACTTTAATTTTGTAGAATGTCAACCAAGTCTAAATTGTGTTCAGACTTGAAAACGAAAAGATTTCTAGTCTTAAAATCAAAGTTGCATAAAGCAATAGGGGCCAATAATACCTAATCAGGAGAGAAAGCATTAACTCTCTCAACCGTAACTATAACCCTCTACAACCAACCTTGCCTCAAATACTCTGCGAACCATTCGAGTCCTTAAAACCAAAAGGGGATTAGATTCTTCTCTAAACCAGGAACATATTTGACATCTAACATGAGTCCACCTTCAACCGAATTATGTGGAGAGTAACGAATCATCACCCTTTTTCCTCGACCATATCAACTACCTCCGTAATTATCCAAAACTGCCAAAAATTAAAATTTGTGATCGATCGAACATCTTGATATCCAAAATCATTGTTGTGTCACTGAACGAGTCGATCTGCAGAAGCTGAACCAGACTTTGGTACCAATTTGTTGGGGGATCGACCCTCATAAATAACGAGCTAGTAAAAGTAGAGAAGAAAGAAGAAAAATATTTTATGTGGAAAACCCTCAAACTGGGAAAACTACGAACAAATGATATATCAACTTTTCACTAAATGAGTAAACAAATGAGAGTACAATATGGAGAAAATAACCTAAATGTACAACCTGTACATTACCCAAAACCCCGAATACAAAGCTCAAAATCTCAAAGAGCAAATCAGTAAACAAAGCCCAAAATCTAATAAGACACTCACAAAAGGGGTATAAAAATACTCTCCATAATTACTACAAAACTTTCACTCAAACTCATATGCGACTACATCTTGTCACCCTCAAAGAAAAAGCCTACGACTACATCTTGATTGGCTTATCAAAATAGGGATACAAGGCCCCTTTAAATAGGCTAATCTTAGAGTTCTAATCATATTAAATATCCATAGAATAATCAGAGTCTAACTGGGAGAAGAAGTCTTGCTTGAATTCTAAAATACGGTTGCCAAATAGGAGAACACGTCGTGATGTTGCAACATCCCATTCACTTCGTCACGACATTGTCCATTCACCTCGACCTATAACGTGTCCTATAAATACGAGGCACACCCCACAAATACAATATTTAACGACAACTTTTAGTGTTGATAATAATGATAATACTCATTTTAAAATGCAACTTTCCTAGCTTATGGCTGCTTGCTTAAGTAAATATTGTCTCACATTTACTGAATAGATCCTGAAAGAAGCTATTTGATGCATTAATAAATAACTAACCATACGTTATTGGGACACTTGGTCATTTTCATCAATAAAAGAATTAATGGTTGTATTTCTTTTCCCAATCCAGTAGCAAGAGGATTTTGTGGAGTAGTTTGAATTATTTTGTTCATAAAATTGCAATTTGGTTTTATCATTATGTTTGTTTATCTAATTTTTAACATTCCTTTTACTATCAAATCACATCCACCACGTGGATAAAAAATAAAATCATGTATTAAATATATTTTAAAATATTAATATAAAAATAGATTATGTTTTGGTTGAAATAGTAATAGTGTTTTGAGTGTGTATTTTTTCATTTATATACATGATATGAAAAAATAAAAATAAAAACACCATTAAAATTATATAATTTACTTTGTAAAGTAATGATATTTTAGTCACTATTTAAGTCAATATAAATATATTTACAGAAAAATTGATACACAAAATCAAATGAGGCTTTAATTAAAAGGGTAAAGTAGAGATATTGAAAACAATAGTGTTTCAAGTTCAAATCTCTTATGTGTTTGCATTATTTCTATGTTTTATATATAAAGTTATAAAAAGACAAAAATACTTACAAAATAATATAATTTACTTCGTAAAATAATGATAATCATTATTCAATTCAGTTGAGGTCAATTGACTTGTGACACTAACTTAATTAAAGACTTAAAATTAGTATATATTAAATTATAATTTATCTAAATTTAAAAATTAACCAAAAAAACTCAAAAAATAAAAGTGGATAACTTTTAGGGTAAATCACACCCATAGTCACTTTAAAATAGGTTGTCATATTTTGATGATTCTAAATTTTGATTTCTCAATTTAGTCACACTAATTAAGATAATCATCCAAATTAATCATCATTGTTAAAATTTCATTAATCCACTAATAACTTGCTAACATAGATTAGTCCATTGAATACCCCACACGTGACATTTTTTTTACTTTAAAATATAATTAACCTAAAATACTTTATTTTTATTTGAAAGTTTGGACTTTACCTGTATGTTTAGAATCGAAAGAACTCGATTCTTGAAATTTTCATTGTCGTTTGATGTTTCAAGTTTCAAAGCTAACAAGCAATTAAACAAATAGAAATGCCATGAATTCAAAAATGTTATACTATATGTAATAATGACAGTAGAAATGATCATAAAATAATAAAAAAATAAAAATAAAACACACAGTTTTTACATGAAAAACTTTTATTACGAAAAATTACGACAGAGAAGGAGAAATTCACTAATGTTGAAAAATAATAATACAAGAGGTTTTGAGCTATACGTTGTTTATAAGTTAAAAGAAGTATACTCCTATACGGATTCAACTTGTGCTCTAAGGTCTGTAGGCGAGAGCTTTGGCCCTCGGACTGTAACACCTAAGACTCGGCCTAGACATTATAGCCAAATTTAGAGATGTTACGTAAAACGGTTGTAAATCTAGTTTTTCGTAAATTTTGGAAAAATGTCGTAAAATTTTATTACTGAACCCTGGTTTAATAGAAAAATACATCCATCTTAACTTTATAGTTGAAAACAATGTTTGCTTACATTTTCTAAAACAATAGTTAGTAGTGAAAATTCTCAGATCATTAAGTTTTGGAAAACCAAGTTTATTTTCTCAAAATCAGTTGTTTTGTAGGAAAACAGACATTTTCGATAAAATATTTTTAATAGTATCATGCAAAAATTGAAAATAAAATAAAATAAAACAAAAATAGTCTAAAAAGTCCCAACAGTCCAAAAATTATTAAACACAATAACCCCAAATTTAGGTATATTAGATAATGAAACTAAATCAATTTAATCGAGCTTCGTCGCATCAATCCGCCTAAGTTTGAGGATTACCTAAAAATATCAGACAAACAGAAAGTAATTTTACAAAACTCAGTGTATAACGAATAACTTTAAACAATTAATTTATATCAGATAGATTTAGCAAAACAGATTCATACCATTACAGTATAGATACAGACATATATTGGTACCCCTATCCGCTACACACCATCTCCGACAATCTCACCACACCATATGGGGTATGAAACACCCATCCAACCCTACATACGACTGATTGTCGATATAAACTTTTCAAAGTATTTGCAGCTGAACTACCAGTGTAATAGGTGAATTATCGCCATTAACAAAAATAGTTCATCCACATAATATAACCCATCCCAGGCACAAATACAGAATAGAACAGAACAGAATCAGACATGGTACGGTTATACATGCATGACATAAAAGATACAAAGTATACATAGCATTTTTTAGGTTTCTCATAGCCTATTACAAGGTTTATTTAACATCTCAAATATATGAACAAATATCATAATTTATACTAGCAGTTGAGTGGATTACATACTTAATAGTCTATTTGATAACATATCGACCCTACGGAAGGCCTACAATCGATCAACACGATGTGTACAATCGTAGGAAAAAATTTAGAATTTTGGGCCCATATAGTCATATCATATAGGGTCCAACACACGGCTTGACACATGGCCATGTTTCATCAACAATGTAATTTTTTGGCTTTTGTCATTCACTGTTTTTGTGTTTTTCGTTACACACCTGACACGATTTTGATACGAAAGCAACCATGCTATACCCTGAAAATTAAATTTGAAATAGCAACCGAGATTTAACCACCACCAATATGCAAGAAACAATCGAATCAAAGGAATAGAACCTAATAGTTGAATGAATGAAAAAAATAATGGCAAAGATCAACGAGAGAGAAGAAAATAATGAACCAGATTTTGGGAATTCTTCTTTTTTTTCTTTACTGGAAGTGCCAAAATTCAACCGAATAGAAACAATGAAAAAAAAACATGAACAGTGGGGGAAAAGAAATCATATTCTTATTATTATTAAAAAATAAAGCAAAATAAAATAAGATATAAATAGAATCCACTACTTAACTAACCCATTAACCTTATTCTTATCCAACAAATTCTTTCTTTCTATTTTCTTTTTTTTAAAGGTCAATTTCAAGTCAAACTCTACTAGCTACACACCTCACAATAGTCCATAGCAAGGACAAAATAACCCCACTTACCCATATGAAGACTCAAACAAAAGACCCCTAACACATTAATAAAGCCTTTAACCACTAAAGCAGGTACTTATCACATGACAAAATTTTACAAAACACAAATGAATACTTTGAGGTGTTACAACTCTCCCCCTTAAAAGAAATTTCAGCCTTTAAATTTACTTGATTCAAACAAATGCGGATGTTGCTGTTGAATTAAGTCCTTAGGTTCCCATGTGGCATCCTTTGTGCCATGATTCTGCCACAAAACCTTAACAAAATGAATGGATCTCCTCCTCAAGAGCTTAAAAACTCGATCCAAAATTTGAACCGGCTCCTCTTCGAATGACAAATTTAGCCTAACCTCAATCTCATTAATAGAAACAATATGAGATGGGTCAGATCGATTCTGCCTCAACATGGAGGCGTGAAACACATCTTGAGTACCGTTCAACTCTAAAGGTAGCTCTAACTGATAAGAAATCGATCGCACACATTTTAGAATCCGATAAGATCCTATGAACCCAGGGCTGAACTTGCCCTTACATCCAAACCGATGTACTTTCTTTAAGGGAGATACCTTAAGAAAAGCATAATCACCCACGAAATACTCGATATCTCGCCTCTTCAAATTCAAGTAAGACTTGTTTCTATCAAAAGCCGCCTTAAGACAATATCGAATCAGTCTAACTTTATCCTGAGTCCAACACAATAGAGTACGACACTTACGACGATACAGAGCCTCGTCAGGTGTCATTTGAATACTAGATTGGAAACTGTTATTATAAGCGAACTTGGTTAACGACAGAAACTCGTCCCAACTACCTTAGAAGTTAATGACACAACTTTGAAGCATATCCTCCAATATTTGATCCACCCTCTCATATTGACCATCGTTTTGAGGATGGAACGTAGTACTGAAGTCTAATCTAGAACCCAGAGCCTCAAGAAGCTTCTTCCAAAACCAAGAAGTGAAGCGAGGACCTCTATCAGAAATAATCGAGATTGGAACCCAATGAAGTCTCACGATGTAACACCCCAAACCCGGCCTAAACATTAAGGCCGAATCTGGTGATGTCACATTGTAACACCTCTTACCCGTATCAACGCTGGAATAGGGTACGAGGCATTACGAGAATAAATACACTTATATACATATTAATCCGAGTTATAAAATTTTATCCAAATTAAAACTTTGCAATTGTTATTCTTGGATCGTTAATTAGGGTTTACTTGGCTAAATATACTCACAATCTTTGACTTCCTCGTCGTATGAATTTATAAATTTTCACTTACTTGTTGAATTCGTCCTGAGTACCTGAATTGATCTGTATCATTACATATTCTCATATCGTCAAATTTTCCTTTTTAACTATTGTAGTAAATCAATAGTTCACTATCTGGTAAGCTAATTGTCACATACATACATTAACCATTCATCTCCCGTACAACTAACAAAATTAACCACAAAGATAGTACAAATTTTCTCTATTCGATATAAACCAAAACCTGTTATTTCTTTTCCAACAAACCTTACTAAAAATACACTTTATACTAACCCAAGTGTTTAACCATTCACCCATGACATAAATGTATTTTATCCATTATTGTCGAATATAGATATGCTTCACAAATCATAATTCACTTCACATAGTAACCGAATTAATTTTTTTTATCATTTGTCAAATAGATTACAAAATAAGTTATATAACAAAATATAGATACATTTTAAACCACACAATTAAACAAATTTTCATGGCATCACATGATCATCACATACCAAAGACAAATGATCTTGACATTTCGATCACCTAAATCGAATTAATCAATGCAACTCAATAATATAATCATTCATACATCATTATTATCACACATATATACATCATGACTAAATTTCTTAAACATTTGATCATATGCTTTTCAATACCGCAATAGCTCCTTCAGTACCAATACGTATTTACCATTCAATTTAACATTTACTGATTATAGTCGGGCATATGACCATTTATACACAATTCATTCATACATTTTATTTTCCTCCTCCTCCTCTCCATCCCACATCATTTACGTATATAACATGCTTAAATAGCATTATACATAATTTCACTATCCACTTATATTTAAATTTAAAGTTGTCTAGTCGAGTTACAATCACTAAATTATTTTTATCTAAATCTAAAGAGCTCCAAATTAAGTTTCGTTAATTTTCCCCGAAACTAGACTCACATATCTTCTTACCATAAAATTTTTAGAATTTTTGGTTTATCCAATTAGTATAGTTTATTCTTTAAACTTCCTCTATTTCACTGCTCGACAGCTCTGACCCCTCTTCACTAAAATTTACTTAACTCTTTTTACAGAATTAAAACGATGTTCTTGTTTGTTCCTATTGAAAATATACTCATTGATAAGTTCAAGAATGTATAATACAAGTCATAATTATTTTTGTACAATTTTTGATGATTTTCAAAGTTGGAACAGGGGATTTAGAAATCAATTCAACCTTGTCTCACTAAAATTCAAATATTTCAAAATATATAACTATTTTTCTTGCTTTGTTTCTTTCATGTGAAAATAGACTCACTCAGCTTCAATTTCATATATTATTCAGCCTCTAATTCAATTTACAACATTTATGGTGATTTTTCAAAATTGCACAGCTGCTGTTGTTCAAAACTGTTTTATGTCTAAATTTACTCTTTTATAGTTTTGATATTTCATACCATCTTACACACGGGTCGATTAAGTATCAAACCCAATATTCCTCACATAATCTTGTCCATTTCATATGTACATTCAGTTTTCCAATTTCTCTATTGAACACTCGAAATATTATCCGTTACTCGGTGGATTCAACACTTAGCAACCACCTTAAATTCAGTGATACAGGGAATCACTACATAGCAACCCCTTTCACAATCAAAGATACGGTGGAATCAGCACTTAGCAACCACCTTTATATTCAGTGATACAGGGAATCAGCACATAGCAACCCCTTTCACAATCAAATATACGGTGGAATCAGCACATAGCAACCCCTTTCACAATCAAATATACGGTGTAATCAGCATTTAGCAACCACCTTTATATTCAGTGATATGGAGAATCAGCACATAGCAACCCCTTTCACAATTAAATATACGGTGGAATCAGCACTTAGAAACCACCTTTAGAATCAATAATTTGGGAATCAACACTTAGCAACCCCTCGGGGAATCTGCACTTAGCAACCCCTTTTTATCCAATGTATTCCGGTCTATTCCGAGTGTTCAATCGGAAACCTTATTTTTTTAACATTTTACCACATTTCTCAAACTTAACCACATTTTTTTATAATCTACATCAAATATTTAATCTATATTCACTCAAATCTCAACAATATATTGAATAACATCAAAACAATGCATTAATTCACATACAAACTTACTTTGGTGTAACAATATAGAAATTTAGCAATTTAGTCTTTAATCTTTTCTTTTCTCCGATCAAGGTCGATTCCACTTCTTTCTTGAACTATAATAACACATTTAACTTATTTAACATGCACATTCATCAAAACAGTCCTTAACTCAAACTTTGGAAAAATTACAATTTTTGCCCCTAAATTTTTGCATATTTACACTTTTTCCCCAAAGCTCGGAAATTAAAATTCATCTCTTATTCTTATGTTTTATGACATAATGAACATTTTTCCCTTCTATGGAAACATCAAATTCCCACTCTAACACTTACTTATGAACATTAGGTATTTTTACCGATTATGTTGTTTTACTCGTTTTCACTTAAAATCGCTTAGCAAAAGTTGTTTTACATAATTTCTAGATTTATATTCTACCATAAAACATCAAAATAAACACATTTCACCTATGGGTATTTTTCCAAATATAAACCCTAGGTTAAATTATTGCTAGAAATAGCTAAAACAAGTTACCAAGACTCCAAAAACGTAAAGAACAGTAAAAATAGGGCTTAGAATCACTTACCATGGAGCTTGGAAGCTTGAAAACCCTAACTATGGTTTCTCCCCTTGCTAAATTCGGCCTTAGCTTGAAGATGGACAAATTTTTGGCTATTTTAGCCTTTTTAATTCTTTTAATTACTAAATAACCAAAATGCCCCATACTTAAAAAAAATCCTACTTCACTTACCTCTTGTCCGTTTTTGTCCAACAAGTTAACCAATGGTTTAATTACCATTTTAGGACATCCAATTTAAAATTTCATGCAATTTAACACCTCTAGCTTCTAGAACTCAACTTTTGCACTTTTTACAATTTAGTCCTTTTGGCTAAATTGAGTGCCCAAACGTCAAAATTTTTGAACGAAATTTTTACAAAATCATTTTGTGAAATTGTAGACCATAAAAATATAATAAAAAATAAATTTTTTCTCATCGAATTTGTGGCCTCGAAAACACTGTTCCGACTAGATTTAAAATCGGGCTGTTACACACGATGTTAGAAACATATAACTTGGCCAATTTTGTCCTAACAAGAATAAAATGGGCTAACTTAGTCAACTGATCCACGATAATCCATACAAAATCTTTCTTAGTGGGTGTTAAAGGAAACCCACTAATGAAGTTCATAGTCACCCGTTCTCATTTCCATAAGGGAATCTTAATTGTTTGAAGCAAACCTGAAGGCAGTTGATTCTCAACCTTAACTTGCTGGCACATAAGACAATGAGAGACAAAATCTGTTACCTCCCGTTTCAAACTAGGCCACTAGTACAACTCACACAGGTCACGATACATCTTATTATTGTCGGGATGCATAGCATAAGGGCTACTATACGCTTCCCGTAGAATGGACTTCCTCAAATCAGAGTCGTTAGGCACATAAACCTAACCTCAGAAACATAAAACCCTATCACTGTTCTATCCAAAATCAGTAGTACTTCTTTCCTCAACCTGACGAAAACATATAAGGAGAGAATCACTCCCCAACTATTTAACTCAAATTTGATCAATCCAAGTTGGCTTAACTTGCAACTCGGTAAACATTACCCTCAAATCATACATTGCTCTACGATTAAGAGCATCGACCATTACATTGGGCTTACCAGGATGTTACTCAATCGTACAGTGTGGTTCTTAAGCAACTCAATCCATCTACGTTGCCTAGGGTTTAACTTCTTCTGAGTAAAAAGATACTTGAACCTCTTTTGATCGGTGTAAATGATACGCCTCTCACCATACAGATAGTGCCTCCAAATTTATAAGGTGAAAACAATGCAACTACCTCCAAATCATGTGTGGGATAGTTGCCATCATGTGACTTAAGCTGTCGGGATGCATAAGCCACTACCTTAGCATCTTACGTCAGAACACAACCCAAACCAATATGTGATGCATCATTGTAAACCATAAACTACTTGTCGGATTCAGGCTGTATCAAAACATGAGCTTGAGTCAAAATAGATTTGAGCTTCTCGAAGCTCAATTACTGCTCATCAGTCCAGATAAATGGTGCGTTCTTACATAGTAACTTAGTCAGAGGAGCTGCGATAATTGAAAACCCCTCAACAAACCTCCGATAGTAACCTGCTAACCCAAGAAATCTACGAATCTCAAAAACATTCCTAGGCTATTTTCCACTTAAACGGAACCTCAATTTTCTTAGGATCAACTTGGATCCCCTTAGCAAAAACCACACGACCTAAAAAAGTGACTTCCTTAAGCCAAAACTCACATTTGCTCAACTTAGCGTAGAGCTATTTCTCACAAAGTATCTGAAAAACTACTCTAAGGTGCTCATCATGATCATCCTCAATCTTAGAGTATACCAAAATATCATCGATGAAAACCACAATGAATTGATCCAGATATGGATGAAAACCCCAATTCATAAGGTCCATAAATGCAGTTGGAGCATTCATCAAACCAAATGGCATGACAAGGAACTCGTAGTGCCCGTAATAAGTCCTAAAAGCAGTCTTATGGACATCGACTTCCTTGACCTTAAGTCGATGGTACCTAAAATGAAGATCTATCTTGGAAAACAAAGAACCCCTACAAAACTAATCGAACAAATCATAGATCCTTGGAAGTGGGTACTTATTATTTATCGTTAATTTATTCAACTGACGGTAATCGATGCATATCATCACAGTCCCATCTTTCTTCCTAGCAAAGAGAACCGGTGCCCTCTACGGAGGCACACTAGGCCGAATGAACCCTCATTCGAGGAGTTCCTAAAGTTGAGCCTATAGTTCCATAAAATCCTTCGATGTCATGCTGTAAGAAGCAATGGACACCAGAACTATTCCTGGTAGAATCTCAATACCGAACTCGACCTCCCAATCTAGAGGCAAACCCAGTAACTTCTCAAGAAAAACATCCGAAAGCTCCTTAACAGTTTGAATGTCCCTAATAGACAAATTCACAGAAGTTGAATCACATACATAGGCCAGAAACGTCTCACATCCTTTTCAAACTAAATTTTTGGCCACAAGAGTAGAGATCACATTTGAGTGCTAATCTCGACACTCGCCGATCATAACCACTTCTACATAATCCTAAAATCTCAGAACCACCCTTTTTTTAGAACAATCCAAGTTGACCCGATGCTTCACGAGCCAGTCCATTCCAAGAATTAAATCGAACTCTCTGAATGACAACTCTATTACATTAGCAAAAAACACAACCTATTGCATCTCCAATGAGACATTCCTATAAAACCTATTAACCCGAACTACTGACCCAGTGGACTAATCATAATAATCTCTCCAAAAGTGCTCTTAACAGACATGCCCAAGTTAACAGAGACAGAACTAGCTATATAAGAGTATGTTGATCCTATATTTATCAAAGCAATATAGGGAGCAGTATGAATGAAGAACGTATCGATGATAACATCCGCAGCGTCTTAGTCCTCACGGTGTCTAGTCGCACATACTAGTGCAAGCTGTCTAGCCTCAGTATGATTAGCACTTCTGCCCGGTGCTCTCTGACCTCTACCCATACCTTTACCATCCTTGGTCAGACCACAACCTCTAGGCAGATGCTGAACTGCTCGCTGAAGCTGAACTAAACTTGAAGTTAGAGCTTGCACCTAACCAAAATGTTGTGGACAATCCCTGATTCGGTGCTCTATCGACCTACAATGCAAACAAGCTCCTAACCTCTTCCAACACTCGCCTGAATGGCATCTACCACAATCTCTACACGGCTGAACCACAATAGGCACAACCGGAACCTCAACCCTTAGTGGCCCATCAGATCTGGCCCATTTCTTAGGCCTTGAAACAGAACTAGAAGGCTCTAAATCCATATTATTCCTACCTCTCTCACAGTCCCTATTTTCACACTCAACGCGCTTAACCTCTTTAAAAATTCTCACATTGTCTACGAAGACAGCAAAAACCCGCTCCCTTTACGGAGCTATTAGAATCCTGAGATTATCCTTTAACCCTTCCTCGAAGTGGATACACTTATCACAGCCATTCGATACCAACTCACGAGTATATGTACTCAGTCTCATGAATTCGGACTCATAATTGGCCACAGTCCTATCCCCATGAGCAAGGTTAATAAACTTCGTCTACGAGCATCCACATAACTCACCCCCACATATTTACTCTGAAAGGCGCTATTAAAATGATCCGACTTAATTTGACTTGGCTGAGTACCCTTGATACGCCTCATCGCGAAGTAGAGATATTTCACAGTTTAATTTTTGCTTAGAGGTGTAGTCAATATCATTCATAGTTCTCTCTATGGCCTCCAACCAATATTCGACCATAGTCGGGACGATTCCAGTGGTACCTGTAAATAATTCAGCACTATTAGATGAGAGTTGTTTTGTTACCGACCCACAACTCCTAGAACTAGAATAGGGCCCATCGACCCGTTCCAAAACCTTGAACATGCTTTGGAACAATGCGTCATCCTCAGTCGAACGACTTTGAGACCTAGTCTCAGCAGTAGGTGTACCCGGTGTCTCAGTTGTATTTAAATTGGGCATATTGCCCATCAAGGATGACTCAGATCGAGCCCCTCTTTGGCTCTCGCCATGCCTATGGGTACCGCGTCCACGTGTTACACTAGTACTCATCGTATATATTATCTACATTACGAATTTTATATATCAGTTCTAGTATTTATTAGTAGATATTTTATGCTCAAAAAGTTATCAGAAGAATTTACAGAGATGTTCAGTCTCTACAGTTCTAATCATTTCAGAGTTTTTCTAAACTAATGTTTATCTAAGTCAAAAGTACTTATAGGGTCGGTGCCGGAGACTCGGTATTTTTTGTAGAAGTGAACTTTACCTGAAAAACAGTTTTCAAAAAATTTTGAACCTAAAATTTCATAGCCAGAGTTTTGCAACTTGGTTCTAATACCACTAAATGTAACACCCCACACCCAGCATAGACGTTATAGCCAAATCTAGAGATGTTACGTAAAACAGTTATAAATCCAGTTTTTCGTAACTTTTGGAAAAATGTCGTAAACTTTTATTACATAACCCTGGTTTAATAGAAAAATACATCTGACTTAACTTTATAGTTGAAAACAATGTTTGCTTACATTTCCTAAAACAAATACTTAGCAGCAGAAATTCTTAGATCGTTATGTTTTGGAAAACCAAGTTTATTTTCTCAAATCAATTGTTTTGTAGGAAAATAGACATTTTCGATGAAACGTTCTTAATAGTATCATGCAAAAATTGAAAATAAAATCCCAAAAACCAAAACAGTCGAAAAAGTTCCAACAGTCCAAAAATAATTAAACACAATAACCCTAAATTTAGGTATTTCAGATACTGAAACTAAATCAGTTTAACCGAGCTCTGTCGCACCAATCTGCCTAAGTTTGAGGATTACCTGAAAATATCAGACAAATAGAAAGTGAGTTTTCAAAACTCAGTGTATAACGAATAATTTTAAACAGTTAATTTATATCAGACAGATTTAGCAGAACATATTCATATCAAACCAGTACATATTCAAACATATATTGCTACCCCCATCCACTACACACTATCTCCGACCATCCCAACACACCATATGGGATATGAAACACCCATCCAACCCTACACACCACTTAGCGTCGATATGACACTTTTCAGAATATTTGCAGCTGAGTTGCCATTGTAATAGGAAAATTATTGACATTCACAGAAATATTTCATCCACATAATATAACTCATTCCAGACGCAAATATAGAACAGAATAGAATCAGACATGCTACAGTTATAAATGCATGACATAACAGATACAAAGCATACATAGCATTTTTCAGGTTTCTCATATCCTATTACAATGTTTATTTAACAAATAACATCTCAAATATATGAATAGATATTAGAATTTAAACTAGCATTTGACCGAATTTCATACTTAACAGTCTATTTGATCACATACTGACTCCACAGAAGGCCTACGATTAATCAACATGATGTGTACGACCCTAGGGAAAAATTTAGAATTTTGAGTCCACACGCCCGTGTGGTTCACAGGACCCAAATAGCAGTGTCACACATGGTCCAGTACACGGCCTGTCACACGGCCGTGTGTCGTTGACAGTGTAATTTTTCATCTTTCACCGTTCGCTGTTTTTCGGTACACACCTGATACAATTTCATTATGAAAGCAACCACACGATACCCAAAAAATTAAATTTACAATAAAAACCGAGATTAAACCACCACAAACCGCAAAATATAATTGAATCAAAGTAATAAAACCCAATAGCCGAATGAAAAAAAAATGGCAAAGATCAACGAAAGAGAAAAAAAGAATGAACCAAAATTTGAGAATTCTTGTTTTTTATTTTTTCCCTTTCTAGAAGCGCCGAAATTCAACCGAATAGAAACAGTGAAAGGAAACGTGAAAAGTGGGGGAAAGGAAATCTTATTATTATTATAAAAAAATAAAGCAAAATAAAATAAGATAATGCACTACTTATCTCAACTAACCCACTAATCTTACCATTATCCAACAGATTCTTTTTTTCTTTTTTTAATTTCAATTTCAACTCAAACCGTGCTAGATGCACACCTCCCAAAGTCCATAGCAAAAACAAAATAACCCAACTTACCCACACAATGACTCAAACCAAAGACCCTAACACATTAACAAAGCCCTTAACCACTAAATCAAATACTTATCACCTGACAAAATTTTACAAATCACAAATCAAAACTTTGGCGTGTTACATGGACCTTTGTCCCCATAGATTTTTAATTTCACATCTTTATTTTATTTTTTTTAATAAGTGAGTTGCATCTCAAACTTTTCAAATCAAATCAAACAGAATTTAAATCAAATAACTCTAAAAAACACAAAAATTCCTAAGAGTAAATAAGTTCAAAATTACAATATTTTAAATAAATATATCTCTATAACCATTTATTGCTTAGTGCATGCTTTGTGGTACTCCTAAATTTTATTATAAGTTGGCTTATCTCAAGGTTAATTCTTTTGGTTAATTTGATTTAGAGCTATTCAGATTTGGTTCATTTTTGTATTGAAGTTTGCTTTTAGATTTGGTTTTTTATTGATTAAACCAAATTCAATAAAGTTTAAATAATGTCGTAAAAAGGAGCTAAAATTAATAAATAAAATAAAAAGCAAGAAGACAAAAAGGTAGAAGAAAAATAAAATCACGTGAATCATATTATTACCGACTACAACTAAATAAACATTAACAGCACACTAAATTAACAAAAAATAATAATTTATTTCAAAAATAAAGGGAAATTTTTGTAATTTCAATTACACTTAAACGAAGTAGTAAATGGTTGGAAATAATGAAAGTGGATTTTTTCTCAAACATTTGATTTAGCTATAAATTTTAGAGTCGTCATTATTAGAAGGCTTTATTTAAATATCGCTCTCAATCTTAACGAGATTGATTTTCAAATTTTATGTTAATTATTGCAATTAAAAATTAAATATCAAACAAATAAGATCACAGTAAATGCATGTCACATTAAAAACTAGTGTATGTATATTTTTATTTTATTAATTTATTTGTAAATTAAAAATTCCTATGACATAATCATTTTTTATTTAAGAAAAAAGATAGTGGGTTAAAAATTAATTTTTTTTGCATTGATAATTATTAATTTTAACTTATCACATAAGTTTAAAACTATTAATTAATTTAAAATATGAATAAGTCAGGTGGCAAAAATAAAAAGTTATCCACGTCAATTGGTAACCCGAGACTTTATAATATATAATACACTAATTTTTTTATCTCGGATGATGCATGGATTACTTGTGTGTTATATAAAATTGTTATCATTAAAATAACAATTAAAAATATTTAATAATCACATTCATAAAAAAATTGATTTAAACATTGTAATATATTTAAATTTTAATAAGATATTTTTATTTAGTTCTTTAAAATATTTTATTAGAAAAATATAAACAACTTAAAAAACTTATAAAATTGTTTTAAAAATAGCATTTAACTTCTGAAACTTTTAAAATGCTAAAAATTTCAATTATTTTTTATATTGTATTTAAGAGTTTTTTATTATATTTTGAGCATTATATATAAAACAGTTTTTTTTTAATTTTAACTAAGTTTTAAAATTAAAAAAAAATTTAAGAAATGAATACAAAAAAATTATTTTAATTTTAAAAAAAAATAATTTTCAACATTTTAGATTAAAAATATTATATGTTTGCAAATGCATTTTGAATGTAAGTAAACATCCATATAAAGTTTGGTAATGCTTGGTAATGCATTGTTATATAAAAGATAAGTAAACATCTCATATAAAAATAAATTTGGTAATACATTGGTAATGCATTGGTAATACGTAAAATTATGATTGAATATAATCATAATCCCAAATTTATTTTTTATGTGCTAATGCTTGGTAATGCATGTATCAACAAAAATCTCTTCTATATATAGTATGCATTGTTATAATATGTTCTCCACGTCAAGTGATAACCATATATTTGAGTATACTAGGTTAAAGGCATTGAAAATGGCTTTTAGTTTCTTTCGTTCATTTCCAATTTCCAGTTTTCCCGTACACTCAAAATCGAAACGCTTCTCATATGATGGGTCAAGCTTTCATAGGTTAATTATTTCTTTTGCCTCACAATGTGAAGCTACAAACAAAATTTCTATTGAAGATGATATCGTAATTAGACGATCGGCTAATTACGACCCATCTATTTGGGATTATGATTATATTCAATCACTCAGAAACGATTTTGTACAGGTATATTTCACATTTTTAATACATATATACGGGGCACTTGCATTGATATACCAACTTTTTTTCCTTTTCCCCCTAATATAGCTAAATTTGGAGCAAGCTAACAAAAACTTGTTGTTACCTGTGCATATAGGATGAATCATACAAGGAACGAGCAAGCAAACTAAAGGAAGAAGTGAGGATGATGCTTGAAAATGAGGTGGATCCTTTGGAGAAACTTGAGCTTATTGATACCATACAAAGACTCGGGTTGTCCTATGACTTTGGACATGAAATAAAGAAAACTTTGAAGAATATAAGTATCGATCGTAGCACTACTGTTGCAAGGGACAAAGACAATTTATATGCTACAGCTCTTGAATTTAGACTGCTAAGACAACATGGGTATAAAGTGAATCAAGGTACAACACAAGAAACGATTCAAAATTGGATGTTTTAATTTACATCTAATTTAATGATACATAACATTGAATTATTTTCATGCAATAGATGTTTTCGCTTGCTTCATGGATGACGTTGGAAACATTAAAGCAAGCCTTAATCAAGATTACAAGGGATTGCTCAACTTGTATGAGGCTTCATACCACTTATTAGAAGGTGAAACAATGCTGGAGAATGCAAGAGAGTTAGCAGCTAAACTTCTCAATCAATGTCTGAAGGAGAATAATGACAATCAATATCTTTGGATGCTTGTGGAACATGCCTTGGAGCTTCCTCTACATTGGAGGATTCCAAGGTTTGAAGCTGGATGGTTCATAGATGTGTATGAGAAAAACAAGGAAAAAAATCCCATTCTTTTAGAGCTTGCTATATTGGATTACAACATAGTGCAATCTATACACCAGGATGATCTTAGATATGTTTCTGCGTAAGTATCCCTCTTGCATTCTAGTCCAAAGTTGACTCGCATATGCTCCAATGTAAGTATGATTTCTTTCACTTGTATTATTTAGATGGTGGAAGGAACTTGGTCTTGACAAGAGGATGAGCTTTGCTAGAGATAGGCTAATGGAAAACTTCTTATGGAGTGTGGGAATGATAATTAGTCCTCAGAATGGAAAAGGTAGAAGAATTCAAACAAAGGTCAATTCACTAATAACAATTATTGATGATGTTTATGACGTCTATGGAACCTTAGATGAGTTGGAGCTGTTCACAGATGTTGTTGAAAGGTTTGCTGTTGTACTACTATATGATTTTATCTGCTTTTGATATTTCTTAAAAATGTTTAATAATCTTTAATGTGTTGGTGTAATTCCAGATGGGATATAAATGCAATACAAAAGCTTCCAAACTATATGAAGATATGTTACCATGCGCTATACAATTCTATAAATGAAATGGCTTTTGACACTCTTAAGGAACAAGGGATAGATGTCCTTCCCTTCCTCATTAAACTGGTATCAAACCAATTCCTAAGAATCTATTTTGCTTTTCATTATGAGCTCTGTCTGATTTGTGTTACTCATGGTTTAATATATATATTCAGTGGACAAATCTATGTAAATCATATTTGGTGGAGGCAAAATGGTATTACACTGGATATACGCCAACCCTACAAGAGTATATGAATAATGCTTGGATTTCAGTATCGGGTTGTGTAATTCTTGGTTATTCCTATTTAGCAACTGGTCGTATAACAGAGGAGGGATTGCACCACTTCCAAGAATGTCACCCCAATATAATTTATTGGTCGTGCATAATTGTACGATTAGCAGATGATTTAGGCACATCATCGGTAAGAAATATATATTAATAAATATATATAGTTGTAAACTTAAAATTTCCATTAAATTAGTCTAATAGTGATATGCTTACCCGTTTGACATTTTTTTTATATAAATTTTTGGACTAGTATGAGCTCAAAAGAGGTGATGTTCCGAAATCAATCCAATGTTATATGAATGAAAGCGGCACATCTGAAGAAGAAGCTCGTGGTCACATAAGGAAATTAATTGATGCAACATGGAAAAATATGAATGAAGAACAAACGACCAAATCTCCATTCTCTCAGACGTTTATTGAAATTGTTATGGACTTTACGAGAGTGGCCTTATTGTTGTACCAAAATGGTGATGGTTTTGGTATTGAAGGTAATGAAACCAAGGATAGAGTGTTATCATTATTCATTAACCCAATTTCTTTGCCCAATGATTAAAAACATTGGAATTATTTTCCAAACTACACAAAATGGCAGTTTTTAGTATAGTGCACCAAATCATTTTCTGATATTTTGGTAGTGTAAGGACTATCCTACTACATGTATCCCTTTGCTTCTAATGGTTTTTGCTTCTTCCCTTTGTATCTCGTTTTGTTTTTGAAACCTATGAGCATTTTCTTGTTCCTCTATTTTTATTAAAGGAAAGCTACATGTTTGCTGCACCTTAAAAATAAAAAGTCAAACATGTAACACCCCCACACTCGACCTTGTTGTCAGATTTTAATATGAGATGTCATATTTGTTATCGGAACAACTCAAACTAAACATATATATCATTTTATATAATTAAACCACATAAACACATTTCAATCACAATTTATGTAACACCCTATACTCGACCCAACTCAACCCGATCCGGGTCCTAGCTACAAGATGTCACATTCATTATTGGAGCAATCGCGACAAGAAAAAAAATCATTTTAACATTTAAGAGATATTTTTATGTTCAAAACATGATTGCAACATGTTATACAAACATCTTCGGGTCTTATACGAGCTTATGAAAGCTTTTAAGATGACTTGGAATCAAATAGGGACCAAATTGTAAAATTTTGCAAACTATCAGGTTGACTTCGCGACTTAGAGGGTTATTCATTGTGATGAAACTTACTAGCTTGATCTCGTCATGACGTTAATGGCCTGATGTCAACATGATTGTTTGTTTCCAAATGGTCCTAAAGATACCAATTTGCAATAGTTAAACAAACTATTTCACATTTTCATTCACTTTTCCAACAAAAAATATATCTCCAATAGGTTTAATTATAACCAATAATACTTTATATACATTTGAATCACATCAATTTCATCATTTCCATTCAATCACATCAGTTGATTTCATGATACTAACCATTTCAGCATTCGACATAACTACATATACATATAAGTCACAAGTATTGCAACATCTCATGCAGTTCAACTATATGCCAAACTCAAGTATACAAACTAACCATTTAACTATTTCCAATTCACCATTTCTAACTTCAAATATTAACATGATCAAACATTATGTGAAAACTAACTCAACCTAGGTATATGCCATATAATAAACCAAGAAAAGACTACACAAACATTATTGAGTCGAGGACCACGTATTGAATATTGAAATCACATTTCTAAACTTCGAGATCCACCTATTCCTACACACAAAACAAACAAATTGTACGTTGAGCGATAAAACTCACTTGTTCTTCATGATTCAAGATAATACAAAATTAGCATTAGAAAATGTTCACAATTAATTCATGCTCAATGTCTAACCAATGTACATCCTATCATTTCAAGTAATTTCATTATCAATTCATCAAAAATATATATACCTATGGCAAGTTGTATACCAATTCATCTAAAATTTGCAATTAAATTCACCAAATCATACCATTCATTAAGTGCCAAACTATGTGTCGTTTCAAACATACAATAATATTATTTAAGTTTCAAACATCTGTACCTTTGACAATAGGTTATCCAAATTGCATATTCAACAATGTCATTTGACCAGTCAACTTACCATTTGATTCTCTTTTTGGAGTCTATTGACTCATTCATATTAAATTTGGCCCTTAAGATTCGATTCAAATTGGCTCACTTAATCTTTTATATACTTTATCTATTTTGAATTATAGATGTTGACGCAAATTTTCTTATGTTGTTGATAACTCTTGAAAAGAGTTATAATTTAGGCCTTTAGCCTGGGTCAATTATTTGTACTTAAGTGAACTTAGTTCCATTTTAGGATATTATTTTAGCATTTTTACAACATTGCATAAAAAGCTTGGACGGTGCTTAAATATTATTATTTATTAGTTTTAATTACATGTAGAAGGGTTGCGTTTGGTGGTTTGGTAGGTGCAAATTGAAGAACGAGAAATAAAAGAGTTAAGGTTTGCCAAGGCAAAAGGTTGGATATTTTGTTAGCACGAATGTTGTGGCAATTCCAGGAAGACCAAGTCAACACTCAACGCATACCAGTTTCAGCGCAACTGTACTTGTACCAGAAAAATTTTCCTAAAAAAGAGGAGAAGATAATCCTGAGATGTTGGTTTTTATCCTAGAAAAAAAATTTTAAAAAGAGGAAAAGATAAATATGGGTTGTTGGATTTACCCTAGGGAAAAAAGCTATAAAAGCTAAAGAAGGAAACTCTAAGCAACGAAAAAAAGGAAGAGATCTTTAGGAAAAAATAGAGGGTAGTGACTGAATAGAGATAGAAAGAAGAAGATGAAAACAGTCCCTCTCAGCTAACGCAGGACATTGTGTTGCTAGAGTGTGAACTGGACACGCGAAAGTTGTCTTCCTGAAGTCTTCCATATTTCTTACTTTTTTCTTCCGTGAATTGAATGGTGAAAATGGTGTTGGATGTTATTTTGGTTTTGTATTTTATGTTCTAACCCATGAGCTAAATCTCATCGGGTTGGGATTACATGATGAAACTTTTATTTTTTTAATGGTTGAAGAATAGATTCGAATCAATTTATTGTTTCATTCAATTGTTTTATTTCTATGTTGTATGTGTGCAATCCCTAGACGTAGATGACTATTTAGTATGCCCATAAACTAAGTTTAATTCTAAAAAGGTTGGATTAGTTGGTCCAAAATTGACTGATATGAGCGAGTACTCGGCAGATACTTGTACTAGACTCTATACATAGAGCATCGTTTATATAGAAGGAAACAGTGCAGGGTACCATATTAAAGGCCTATAGACACGGGAAAGGTAACTTGAGGTTTTTGCTCTTAAAAAAAGTAAACCACTTTAGAACTCTTCTGAGCAATAGATTGATTACAATTTTTCTGAGGCATTTCTGATAGTAAGGGGATTCTTTGTGATTGCAACCTTCCATATCAACATCGTATATCCCTTATCCCTTGTCGTGGTATCTTTGTCATTTTATCCTTAGTTGTTTATTTGTTTGGTTACATATTACTTATATAATCATTTTCATAATTGCCATTTCTTTTTTACTCTTGCATTGCCATAACATTTTCAATTATTCATCAGTTACACATTTTGTTCACATTAATGTTTCTTTTTGTTTACCATTGCATTTGTATCATTATTTTGCTATACCATTAATCTAACTTTATTATAATAACTTGACCATTTGTATACCTAATCTGATCCCTGTGGAGATCATCTCACTTACCACTTTATTACTTGATCCAACGTGTATACTTGCACAATTTTCCTATCATATTCACATGCGACAGTTGTGCAAGTGTACACATTTGCTCACAAGTAATATAGTAGTAACGCTAGAGTTATCATATCCATAAGGACTGAATTTAAACCAATAATTAAAAAAAATCAATAACGAAAACTTGGAAAGTAAGTAAAAAATTGATTGGATGCAAAAGAGTATGTGAAACAAATAAAAAAAATAAAAAAAATTATAAAAATAAGATGAAGAGCCAAAACAATTATTTCCCCCTACTATGCAACTATTGGTAGCGCTGTTGCAGCAAGACACAACAATATGTCAATTTATTAATCCAGAAACATCAAGTTATAGGCTTTTCTCGAAGTCACTACCTTTAATCTTTTAATCAATTTAACATAATTCTATTCCAAGTTAATATCAAGGTTACAATTGCAAGCACCTTTCTTACAAGATTATGCACAATAACAATTTATTTCTACACCATTGCAAATTTAACATAAAAGAAATTAAACATGCACCATTCAACTTTATGCCCATTAATCACAACCCTTTCGGTTTAGCAATTAACTGAATTACCCACTAATGTTGATCAGTAGATAAAAAGCATTAACATGAAAATCACTAAAATGAATAAACATCAAATTTCAACAAACATCCTTAGCAAAGTACCAATAATCTCATATTAAGGTTTCATAATCATTCCAACTAATAAAGGTTTAGTCCAAAATTGTTGAACTAAAAACAATTAAGCAATATCTTAGCCATGGTTTCAACCAATAGAAAAAAATAACAAATTAAGAGAAAGGAAAAGAGATGTTGATCCGAAAGTCGAGGGTTCTCCGCAAGTCGTTCGTGTCCAGTTCTTCCTCCCCTTCTTTTCTTTTTTCGGGGATTCTTCTCTAAATTTTTTTTATTCTATTTTCTTTGAACTCTATGGTTGCTACCTTCAAAATGTCCAAAAATATGATCTTTATATCTCTTCTAAAAATAAGATTTCCTAGGTCAACCACTTTCATTTTCTTTTCTTGTCCTTTTGGAAGTGATTTGGACATTCACATTTTTTCCCAGCCTATTTTTTCCTTGTCCTTGATTGTTATTAGCACTCGATTAAGAGATAAATTAAGCCTAAAAGCTGATATGGCACTCTTTAAGTATGACGTTTCCAACTTGTTCTCGTCATGTTCGTTTCTGAGACATTGCGGTATGTAACGTCATTCACAATAGTGGAATTCATAGCCCGAACATAGGTAAATGATATCATCTAATTGGCTTTACATGTTTGATTAAAAGTAAACGTGGTAATGGTCGTTCATCTTTTTTATGGATGATTTGATCATTATTTGATAGTTATTGACTTTTCATTAAGGAAGATGTAATAGTTATCATGAGATAAAATAGGATCATATTGGGAGAATGAATATTATCCTAAAAAGATTTAAGGATACCCTATGAGGGTAACACAATTATGACAAGGTCATTGGACGAGCACTAATTGAGTTACTTTTGTAATGGTATGCCATTGGGGACAACTCATTCAGGATACTATATTGGAATGACTTCGTGACTAAATGAGTTTATAATTAATAGGTGAAAAGCTAGAACTTAATTATAAATTATTTGAGCCCCAATTGCATATGTTCAATCGGTCCCTCCTTTAGCTCGTTAAAACCATAAATGAATTGTGTGTTGAATCAAAATGAATAGAAACGGAGAAATGAAAACATTCAAGAAATGATTATAGTTTTCTTGAAAATAAAAATGAAAATGGAGAAAATAGAATCATTTGGAAATGAAAGTGGTTTTCTCAAAATGAAAATGAAAACTGAAATGGAAATAAAAATGAGAAATGAATTCATTTAGAAATAACAAGTATTTCTCAAAAATGATCATAAGATTGAGTGTATATTTTTGAGCTATTTTGAAGTCTGAGAATGAAAATAAACCATATGATCATAGTGAACAAGTTGAATGGTAAAATATTAAATATATTTTACCAGAAATTTTATTAGGAGTAAAATTTTCATAATTTTAATAGGGTAAAATTGGGATGAGAAAATTATTTAATATTGAAGTTTATTTTGGGAAATATACAAAAGAATCAGGTTGGATTAGATTACAAACTACTGGTCAAAAAGTCAAGGAAGTACTTGTAATTAATCTGATATGAAATGGGCCCAAAATCCCTTGTACTCATATTTTAAGAAGGAGAATTGATAAGTTGTAAAAGTAACATACTTTAAATCCATTCTTAATCCATTTCTGGATGATTAATGATGTAAATCAGTGAATTTAATGCTCCTAATCCGTTAAATTCATGTTTCTATACTTCGGAGAGCATTTGGGAGCGAAAGGAGCAAAAAACGAGCTAAAATCGGATGAATAGAGCTGTTTCCAGGATCCACATTGCCTGGGCATTTCTACACAGGCTAGCCACACGCCCGTGTGAGCCACGCGGGCTAGCCATACGCCCATGTGCCAGCCCGTGTCAATTTCGTAACCTATTTCCCAGTTATGCAGAAAAACCCAATTTTTAAGCTTTCTAAGCATTTTAAAGTCTATAAATACCAATTTGGAGAAGACCTAAGGGGGCACTCAGAGAAGATTGAAGAAATTACTCGAAGAGCACCATCGGAGCCAACTCCTTCATTATTGAAGATCTCCTTTTAACTTCTTTCGAAGTTTTAGTGAATTTCTTTATGTCTTGTAGTTTTTTTGATTTTAAGATGTTTTCACTTCAAATTATGAACTAAATTCCCTAGATACCTAGGGAAGAAGAAACTTATGATGAATATTATTATTTGATTTCTGAATTACATGAAAAATAATTTATTCTTGTTCTTAATTATGTATGCTTATTTCGTGCTTTAATATTTTAGGGATATTAATTCATGTTTAACGTTCTTATTTCGGTGGAGCAAAAGTCATTGTTTAAGAGTAGATCTAGCATAATTGAGTGAAGTTGCATGCAATCCTAGAAATAGGACGATATAAATCTATCGGATTAGAGTCAAATCTAATAGGGTAATCTATATATCAAGTTAATACGACAATAAGGGTTTTAATTAAAAAGAGATTTCGATTAATCAACCTAAAGTCAATTGTTCTTACTCTCGAAAGAGATATTAACATAATTTAGGGATTTCTACGGATCAAGACACAAGTGAATAAATTATTTAATTCAGATTCAGAATAATAAGTGAATTCTAGGTGGATTCTTTCCTGGGTATTGTCTTTCTCTTTGTTTATCTTCAAATAATTTCCTAATTCATTCTCTGTCGCGTTCTTAGTTAATTTAGATTAGTAAATTTAGATTAAAAAATCATCCCAATTTATCGGCTAAATAATAGAAAAAATAGTAATCATTAGTACTTTTAGTCCTCGTGGATACGATATTCCCTACTCACCATAACCATACTATTGTTCGATAGGTGCGTTTGCCTTTGTCATAATTATAGTTAGTTTAGTGCCCATCAAGTTTTTGGCGCCGTTGTCGGGGACTAAAATATTAGGATCACTCGAATTTTATTAATTTAGGCTTTTTTATTTTTATTACATTTTATTTTTGTTTTTAGTTTAATTTTTGTTTTCTAAATTTTCTTTTATCTGTTTTTGGCAGGTTCCTTAGTGTTTGACAGCGAAATTGAAAGTACAGCTCGTAGAAATCATAGAGAAGCAAGGCACAGTTGAAAGAGTATAGTAGACGAGCAAGAGGATGTTATTATTATTACTAAGGAGATGGGTGATAATGAGAATAATCAACTATCTCCTGCGGTTGTTGCAAATCCAACAAATCTGAATCCTGCTCATCGTACTATGTACGATTATGCCAAACCCACTCTAACTGGGGCTGAATTGAGTATTGTGAGACCCACCATTGCTGCGAATAATTTAGAACTGAAGCCAAATGCTATTTAGATGGTACAACAATTTGTTCAGTTCGATGGTTTGCAAGACGAAGATCCAAATACTCATTTGGTTAATTTTCTGGAAGTCTGTGACACTTTCAAGATTAATGGTGTTTCTTACAACACCATTCACCTATGGTTGTTCCTTTTCTACTTGAGGAACAAAGCTAAACAGTGGCTAAATTTCTTACCATGAGGTTCGATCACCACATGGGATCAAATGACCGAGAAATTCCTACTGAAGTATTTCCCACTGGCTAATACAACCAAGTTAAGGAATGCTATCTCTTCCTTCGTTCAAATCAACTTAGAGACCCTATATGATGCATGGGAGAGGTACAAGGACTTATTGAGACAGTGCCCTCACCATGGGTTACCTCTATGGCTATATGTTCAAACCTTCTACAATAGTTTGAATCCCTCAACTAGGCAGTTAATCGATGCAGCAGTCGATGGCACTCTAAACAATAAAACACTTGAAGTGGCTTATGAATTTATGGAGTAGATGGTACAGAATAATTATTAGTGACAAGTCATGAAGATAAAGCTGATGAAAGTAGCCGATGTTTTTAACGTAGATGCGGTCACCATGTTATCGAATCAGGTAGAACTTTTAAATAAGAAAATTGACGGTTTATATGGTTCTACGCAGGTACATCTGATGATGCAGTGCGATACTAATGGAGTAGGAATGGCCAATCCAGAATGTTTACCCTACGGTCCTAGCACAAAAAACGAACAAATCAACTATATGGGTAATAATACTAGACCTCAGAATAATCCTTATAGTAATACCTATAGTGCAGGTTGGATGAACCATCCCAATTTCTATTGGGGTGGTCAAGGAAACCAAATACGACAACCCCCTTCAGGCTTTCAACAACCTTACTAACAAGAGAAAAAGTCGAACCTTGAGAAGATGTTGACGAAGTTTATTTCGGTGTCAGAAACCCGTTTCCAAGACGACGAAGAAAGACCACGCGAACGATCAATTTGGTAAATTTCTTAAACTTCTTAAAAAATTACATATTAACTTATCGTTTATTGAAGCTCTTTCACAGATGCCTAATTTCATTAAATTTTTAAAGAAGCTTTTGGCAAACAAACGAAAGTTAGATGATTCATCGCATGTGGAGCTAAATTCAGTGTGCTCAGCCATTTTGCAAAATAAACTACCCAACAAATTGAAAAATCCAGGGAGTTTTACTATTCCTTATTTAATGGTAGTTTGAATGTTAATAATGCTTTGGCTGATTTAGAGGCTAGTATTAATGTCATGCCCTATAAAATGTTTAAACAATTAGGTCTTAGGAAACCCAAACAAACTAAGATGAGTATTCAATTAGCAGATAGAACCATTAGATTTCCTAGGGGTATTATTGAAGACGTACTTGTCAAAATTGATAAATTCATATTCCTAGTTGATTTTGTTGTTTTAGACATGGATGAGGATAGTGACGTGCCTTTGATTCTAGGTCGGCTCTTTTTAGCAACTACCAGAACTATTATTGATGTTGGTACAGGTGAATTAATACTTCGTGTAGGTGATGACATGATTACACTCCAAGCTCGTGATTTTGTTAAGACATCCAGTGATCGAGATGATTATATGAGTTCTGTTAATATGAGTAACCTTGTGGCTCAAACTTCTTTGCAAGAAACCCCTCGGAAAAATGTGATGGAGCCACGTTCCAGTCCATATGACAAAAATAGAACAACTCATGAAAAACGAATGCTACAGATCGATAAACTAGATGAATGACAGACACATGTCAAGGAGAAACTAAGAATGCACGATATAGAACCAAAGCGACCCCATGATGAGCATGTGGATGGAACAAACCAAATTAAGGTTGGGGACAAGGTACTATTAGATAAAACAGATCCATGTATTGCCACTTCATAGCTTAATGCAAATGGAGCAACTCCTTTTACGGTACTGAATGTGTTTCTATACAGTATAGTCGAGGTAACTCATTCTGAATTAGGTACTTTTAAGGTAAATAGTACTCGACTCAAACCTTATTTTGATAATAGAATTACTAGCAAAAAGGAGGAGTTTCAACTTTGCGAACCACCGTGACCTTGCGAATTTGAGGTAAGTCGAGCTTAAACTTTAAATAAGCGCTTCTGGGGAGGCAACTCCAGTGTTAACACTACTAATTCTTTTAATTTTAATCCATGTTATATTCAAAACTAATTAATTTTCAAAATTAAAAAAAGTGTGTTTTTGACCCACACGGCTTGGACACACAGGCGTGTCGTAGGTTGTTTGTGAAATGGGGTAATCGATAGTGAGTTAAACGACTTGGAGACATGGCCGTGTGATCCACATAGCCTGGCCACACGGGCGTGTGACCCACATGGCCTGGCCACACGGGCTTGTGGGATCTCACATGGCCATGGGAGAAGCAAAGGAAAACACACATGGTCTGGAGACATGGCTATATGATCCACACGGCCAGGACACACGGGTGTGTTCTAGGCCGTGTGAAATCTGGAGCTAATTTTTTCAAAGTCAGAGAGTTACATGTGTAGGAGACACGGCCAAGCCACATGGGCGTGTGAGATCTCACATGGGCGTGGGAGAAGTGAAGGAAAACACACATGGCCTGGCACATAGCTGTGTGTACCATACGGCTTGGGTACACGGGTGTGCCCATAGCCGTGTGAAAATTGGGTTAATTTTTAATTGCACACAGGCTAAAAATACTCCACATGGCTGTGTCACACGGCCATGTGGCCCAAACCCTAGAATTCCTTTCTTAATTTGTCTTTTTCTTTTTCCTCAACCAAGCTACCCCTTTTATTTTATTTATTTATTATTTGTTATATTATTTATTTTTATTTTCCTAATTTTTTATTCTATTTATTTTTTATTCTTATATTTAGATTTTAAATTTATTTTATTTTTCTGTTATTTTTATTATTTTTAATTTTTTACTATTATTATTACAATTACCTTTAAGTTTATTTGTATCATTGAATTTATTTTTTTTGTTTTCTTTTATTTTTATTTATCTTTCTTTTTAATTTTGTTTTAGTTGCTTTATTTTCTTTTATTATTTATTTTCTTAAACTTATTTTAATTATTATTATTTTTGAAATATATTTTTATGGTTGTTTCTAATCGAGTTATAACTGCTTAATCTTCACTATTTGTGTTTATTTTCTTATTAGTTGCTCGGAATCATGCACTACATCTAGATTTGTCTACAATTTTGTTTTCCACTATTCTGGAGATTTCATCCAATATTCAGGGCAGTTTCAATTTTCTCCCGCTCTTATGATATTCTATTTATACTATGATTATCTATGTTTGTACATTGAGGAAAATGTACAACTTAACTGTGGGGAAGTTATTTATATAATTATTAGCAAATCTATGAATTATGTCTTGTGTTTAAGTAATTTTCTCATACTTCTAATAGAATGAATATTTATCGTTTTGTGATTTTTATTGGTGTGTTTTGGATTAAATTCATAGATACTTGTGCATTGATTTTTTTAAACTTTAAGACATGAGAGAATCAAGCGTAATAAGTTTATTTTCAAAATTAAAAAATTGAAGTATTGTCTTGAAGATTAAGATTGTAACGCCCCAGAATTTTTATTTTTGTTCTTGCGAAGGTGTGACACAACTATGTATCTACTTCAGTGGTTAAGTGTTCTGGGTCTGTGAGAGGTCCCAGGTTCGAGCTAGGACTTGGGAAAATTTTGGTATTTTTATGAATAAGCCCTATCTTTGGTCAGTAGACTTTTAAGTAAAAGTTGGCAAATAATTAACAGAATGGGACTGCTGGTCTGGTGGATAAGTGGAGTGTTGGTGTGAAGGAGGTCTTGTGTTCAATTCTCTATGGTGGCGTGGAAACAATATTTTTGCTCCAATTTTGGCTAAGAGTTGTGTTGGGGAAAATTTCTGAGTAGTTGTGTTTTAGTGGGTTAATAGGGAGTGATTTTAGGAGATAATGGGGGAGAGGTTATCAGAAAATAATCTAATTATATTTTTGTTGCAAAAAAAAGTAGAGTTTCGATTTTCTCTCCAATTACCCAAACTTTTTTCTGCCGTTTTCTTCTTTCTTTTCCTCCTCTGTTGATTCTTTCCCCTAGTTGCTGCTGAAATTTCCATTATTTTTTCCCTTCCCTTCCATTTCTTTCTTTATTTCCAATTGATTTGGTTTGTTCATCGTTGGTTGCATGTGTTCGGTAAGCAACAGTTTTATTTATTGTTAATCGTTCTTGGTTAATCTCTGAAAGGGCATTCCTTTTTGGTGTTTAGGAGTTAATCAAGGGGCAGGTGGTTTTG
The DNA here is from genome assembly GCF_007990345.1 of Gossypium hirsutum. Classification (NCBI taxonomy): domain Eukaryota; kingdom Viridiplantae; phylum Streptophyta; class Magnoliopsida; order Malvales; family Malvaceae; genus Gossypium; species Gossypium hirsutum. The sequence continues at coordinate 10,387,492 of NC_053445.1, read as the reverse complement.
AATCGACGCTGTGGTTGTAAGAAGTCATGGTTACTCAAGCAAGGTAAGGGTTTTTTTTCGGGTTTTAGTCGAGTTACTTCAAAAATTTTTGATTAAAAATGAATTAAGTGATTAATCTAGATATTTGTTGGTCGATTTTTAGGTTCTGGAGGCTTAAGAGTGCTTACGCATCAAAAACTGTACCAGGTGTGTACCCAAAACGTAGAAAATGGGATTTGGCGAAAAGCCAAAATTACTTGTTGTCGAGAAATAAGAGAAATAAGAGAACATGATGTTAAAAATTGTAGAGAAAGAAAATAAGGGTGTTATAAACTTGGAAATCAACATTCTGCACTAAAATAGTTTTGGGCAGCAGCGGTAGTCTAACTTTGAAAAATCATCAAAAATAGTGTAAATTGATTTAGAGGTTGATTAAAATATAAAATTAATATTTACTGAGTCTAGTTTTTCATGGAAGAAACATTGTAAGCAATGAAATTGTAAGTTATGAGATATAATTAATTTTGTGAGACAAGGTTAGAATGAGTTTGGGCTCCCCTCTTCTGACTTTGGAAAAATCATCAAAAACTGTAAACAAAATAATTAGGAGCTTAAATATATATGTATAAATCCTTAATGAGTGTATTTTCAAGATAAACAAACGGAAACATCATCGAAATTTTGTACTAAGAGATAAATAGTGTTTAGTAAGGAGATGTTGAAGCTGTCAAATAGTAGAATCGGGATAGATTTGAAGATTTTACTGTACTTATTTGATAAACTATAAAATCTGAAAATTTTATAGTAGAAAGGTATTTGAGTCTAGTTTCAAAAACATCAATTGGATCTTAATTTGGAATTCTGTAGCTTAAGATATAAATAATGTAGGGACAATGACTCAAGTAGACAACTTTGAATGAACATATAAGTAAATAGTCAAAACATATATAAACTTTTAGCTAGCATGGGTTACATTAAAAATGGATCACACGGCCAAGGTCAATTTGGGCCAAGTGGGCCACACGGGCACATACGGGCGTGTAGGCCCATTTTTATCGGAATGTTTCTAAGATTGCACGGGTCACCCAAGTCAACTGTGAATCTATTGTAAGGTCGGTAAGCACTACTTAAATCCCTAAATGTGTGAAATTGACTGAATGATATCTGTACTAAGCATGTTAATATCTGAACCGAATATATGTATTGAAATTGCATAATAGCATATCATCCATTGTATGTTTCATTGCATTAGGTTGCAGGTTTTTATTCGAAGGAAGTGTACTGAAATGCTTTAAGCCTAATTTACTGGAAGCTCAGCTGTAAACTACTGTTTTCTGCCGCAGTCGGTACTACTTGAAGTGTAGGGATGGGTGGGTTGATTATATCCCCACATGGAGTGTAGGGTTGGACAGAGATGGCATGTAGAGGTTGGATCGGTAGGATTTTGCTACTGCATAACTGTTACTGCTACTAATATTGTGATGGGCTAAGGCCCTACTGCATTTTTGACACTGTACTGAGATGGGCTAAGGCCCAAACTGCCACTGATACTGAAAAGGGCTTAGGCCCAATACTATTCAACTGTGCATGTGAATACTAATTGTTTGTTTGTTTCTATGAGATTAGACACTGAGTTTACGTAAACTCACCCTTTTTGTTTAATGTGCATAGGTAATCCCCAAACTTAGACGGATCGATGCGACGGAGGACTCATTGTTGACCACAGAAATTTTTGGATTTCATGTTTTTCAATTTACGTTTTATGATTTAATTATTATTGATTATTTGGGTTGTAATTTAAGGACCCTCTGGGACTTTGGTTTTAAATTTTGGGGTTTTTATTTATTTATTTTACTTTATGGATTTATACCTGTTGATCGTAGGAAATTCAATTTTTAAAAAGTTAAAGTAGTTTCTAAACGCATGATCACTTAGACTGTTTTATTAAAGCTTTCGCAACAAGGTATGTTTCAAAACAAATATTTTAAATGAATAAAGATGACTTCCTAAGTTCTAACAAAAGTTTACTAAAGATAATAACATTGAATGTTTTCAACATAACAACGAGGTTTTAAAAATACTATCATGTGACATTGCCAGATACGGTCAAAATATCTAAGCTGGGTTTGGGGTGTTACATTTAGTGGTATCAGAGCCAGGTTGCAAAACTCAGCTGTGGATTATGGGTTTTAAATTTTGTCTTTGAAAAATTGGTTTTTAAATGATTTGAAATATTTCTACTAGGTATGTGGTGCACCAAGTCTCCGGCGCCAATCTTGTAAGTGTTCTGAAACTAGTACATGCTATGATAATCTAAAACTGATATATGTTATGATATTCTGAAACTACTGTAGGTAGTATACTGTGAAAATACTCTAGATGATGTATATTGAGACTGTAGCAAAATTGATAGAGACTGCGATTTACGAAAATCACTATAAATTACTGAAACTATTAACATAAAACATCTACCAGTAAATACTGAAACTGAAACTAATGTATAAAAATTCATAATACCAGATAAATTTGAATAGACATGAGCGGATGAGGTATTCGTGGACGTGGTACTCAAGGCCGAGGTAGAGGCCGTAGGAGAGTTCGATCTGAGTCCTCTTTGCTGGGTAATATACCAAATTTAGACACGAGTGAGACGCCAATGTCACCTGCTACTGAGACTGAGTCTCATGATCACATGGCTGGGGACGACGCATTGTCCTAGGTTATTTTGAGGATTTTGGAGAGGGTCGCTGGGCCTAATACTAGATCTGGGGATTGTGGGTCAATTACGGAACGACTCCGGTTCAATAGAGCTGAACTCTTCAGAGGTGTCACTAAGGTCACCCCTAATATGGCTTAGTACTGGATTGAGGCCACGGAGAGGATCATGGATGGTTTGGATTGCACCTCTGAGCAGAAATTAAAGGCTGTAGTCTCGCTACTGCGTGATAAGGCTTATCAGTGGTGGCTTACTGTTAAGGATGGCATGCAGCCCGAACGTTTGACCTCAGAGTTCTTTAAGACCACCTTCCATGGGATGTATGTGGGAGCTAGTTATGTGGACGCCCGTAGGAGGGAGTTCTTAAATCTAACATAAGAAGATCGATCAATAGCCGAGTATGAGGTCGAATTCCTGGTACTGAGCCGCTATGTGTGAGGCATGGTGGAGACTGAGTATTAGCGTTGGGTCCGCTTTGAGGATGGGCTCAGAGATAATTTTAGAGTCCTGATAGTTCCGCAGAGGGAGCGTGATTTTTCTTCACTGGTTGAGAAGGCAAAGATCGCCGAGGAGGTTAAGCGCGTTGAGTACCAAAACTGCGATAGGAAGAGAGGTAGGAACAAGAGGGATTCAGAGCCCTCGAGTTCTATGCAGAGGCCTAATAAAAAGGCCAGAGTTGATGGGCTAGTGACAGCTGGGCCCCTTGTTACTGCTACTGGACTGCAGCCATGTGTCGACTATGGTAGATGCTATCAGGGCAAGTGTTGGAGAAGGACTAGGGCGTGTCTGAGGTGTGGATCATTGAATCATCGCATTAGGGAGTGTCCGTCGAGGGTCGATCAGATGCAAGCTCTAGGTACTGGTACTACACAGTCACAGAGGGTAGCACAGCAGCCATCTAGAGGCCGTGATCAGGCTATGGGTGGTAATGGCATGGGTCGTGGACAGAGATCACCAGGTAGAGGTGCTGGATAGACTAAGGAGAGGTAGCCTGTTTTAGTTTATACTGCACGTCGTCGAGAGATTAGAGATGCTCCAGATGTCATCATAGGTACGTTTCTTATTTATGATGTGCCTTACACTGCATTGGTAGAAATAGGATCTACGCAATCTTATATTGCCTGCTCTATTTTCCAAAACCTAGGGATTCCGATTGAGAGTACTTCTAGTGAGGTGACTGTGCTGAGCTCGTTGGGGTAATCTGTTAGAGTTAGCAAACTGTACAGGGATGTTCCTTTAGAGGTTCACGGGACGATATTTTTGGCTGATTTGATGGAGCTTTCGTTTGGGGTGTTCGATATGATATTGGAGATGGACTGGTTGGTCAAGCATCGTGTCAGTTTGTACTGTGCAACTAAGATGGTCGTATTGAAAACTAAGGAGGGTAATGAAGTAGTTGTGATTGGGGAATGTTGAAATTACTTGGCTAGCATGATGTCTGAACTGGTAGCTGAGAAACTGGTTCGTAAGGGATATGAGGCGTATTTGGCCTACGTAAGTGTTTCCGCTTTTGAGGACTCTATTGTAAAGGACATCAAAACTGTGAGGGATTTTCTGGACGTCTTTTTTGAGGAGTTACTGGGGTTACCTCCAGGTCAGAAAGTGGAGTTTGGGATTGAGCTTTTCTCTAGTACAGTTCCAGTGTCTATCGCTTCCTTTCGAATGGCACCAAAGGAGCTTATGCAGCTGAAGGCTCAAATTCAGGAGTTATTGGATTGTGGGTTTATCCACCCTAGTAAGTCCCTATGCGGAGCACCAGTACTGTTTGTTAAGAAAAAGGAGGGATCTATGGGGATGTGTATCCACTACCGGCAACTAAATAAGTTAAGTATTAAGAACAAGTATCCACTTCCAAGGATTGATGGTTTGTTTAACCAGTTCCGAAGGGCATCTGTGTTCTCCAAAATTGACTTGCGTTCTGGGTATCATCAGTTGAGGGTTAAGGAGGCTCATGTGCATAAGGCAAAATTTAAGACTAGTTATGATCACTACGAGTTCCTAGTGATGTCATTTGGACTGGCTAATGCACCGACAACTTTCATGGATCTGATGAACCTAGTGTTTCAGCCCTACCTGGATTGGTGTGTAGTGGTGTTCAACGATGACATATTGGTTTATTCAAGGATTGAGGATGAGCATAATGAGCACCTTAGGATTGTTTTTCAGATTTTAAGGGAAAAGTAGCTCTATGCTAAGTTCAACAAGTGCGAATTCTGGTTTTGTGAAGTAACATTTCTAGGTCATGTTGTGTCTGCTGAGGGGATTCGAGTAGATCCTCAAAAAATTGAGGCTGTATTGGATTGAAAGCAACCTAAGAATGTGTCTGAGACCTGCAAGTTTTTAGGGCTGACATGTTATTACCGACGGTTTGTGGAAGGATTTTCACTGATTGCAGCACCCCTGACTAAGCTGCTATGTAAAGGTGTACCGTTTGACTGGACTAATGCGCAGCAAGAGAGCTTTGAGAAGCTTAAGACTATACTGACTGAGGCTCCTGTTTTGGTACAGCCTGAACTTGGAAAGAAGTTCACGATTTATAGTGATGCATCACATGCCGATTTGGGATGTATGTTGATGTAGGATGATAAGGTGGTTGCATACGCGTCTCGTCAACTTAAGACACACGAGGAAAACTATCCGACGCACGATTTGGAGTTGGCCGCCGTAGTCTTTACATTGAAAATCTGGAAGCATTATCTGTATGGTGAGAAGTGTATCATCTATACTGATCACAAAAGCCTCAAGTATCTCCTTAATTAGAAGGAGCTGAATCTAAGGCAGCTGAGCTGCTTAAGGATTACGACTGCACCATTGAGTACCATCCTGGCAAGGCCAATGTGGTGGCCAATGCCGTGAGCCGTAGGGCTATGACTGATCTAAGAGTGATGTTCGCTCGACTTAGCTTGTTCGATGATGGGAGTTTGTTGTCTGAGCTTCAAGTCAAGCCAACTTGGATCGAGCAGATTAAGGGTAGACAGCTGGAGGATGAGTCTTTGGGTCTTCGGTTCCGACAAATTGAGAGTGGTAGGACTACTGACTTTGGGCTGAACTCTGAGGGTCTGTTGTGTTTCCCAGGTCGGATATGTGTGCCAAATGATTCGGACTTGAGGCAGCCTATTTTGAGAGAGGCGCATAGTAGCCCTTATGCTATGCACCCTGGCGAAAATAAGATGTATCAAGATCTTTGAGAGTTGTAGTGGTGGCCAGGGTTAAAGCGAGAGCTTATAGATTTTGTAGCTAGATGCCTAACTTACCAGTAGGTTAAGGCTGAGCATCCGTTGCCTTTGGGATTGTTGCAGCCGATTAAGATTCCGCTCTGGAAGTGGGAGCGAGTAACGATGAATTTCATCAGTGGATTTCCTTTAACACCCACTAAGAAAGATCCACTAAGAAAGATTCAGTGAATTTCATCAGTGGATCGATTGACTAAGTTTGCACACTTTATCTTAGTTAGGACAAATTATTATTTCCAGAAGCTGGCGAAGCTCTATATTTCTGAGATAGTGAGACTACATGGGGTACCGATTTTGATCATCTCTGATAGGGATCCTTGTTTCACGTCTCGATTTTGGAAAAAGGTGCATGAGACTCTGGGTTCAAGGTTAGACTTCAGTACTGCGTTCCATCCTCAGATCGATGGTTAGTCAAAGAGGGTGATTCAAGTACTAGAGGTTATGTTGAGGAGTTGTGCTATTGATTTTCGAGGGAGTTGGGTGGATTATCTGCTGTTAGCAGAGTATACCTATAATAATATCTTCCATTCTAGCCACATATGGCACCTTACCAGGCACTGTACGGTCGTAAGTGTCGCACTTCTTTATGTGGAGCTAAGTTGGGCGAGCGACGTGTTCTGGGTCCTGAGTTGGTCTCTAAGGCAGAGGATAAGGTTAGATTGATTCGGGATCATTTGAAAGCGGTTTCTGACAGGCAGAAATCTTATGCAGATTAGGTCGTAAGGGCAAGTTGAGCTCTAGGTTTATTGGACCTTACCGTATTCTGAAGCGAGTGGGGCCAGTTGCTTATCAGTTGGAGCTACCTTCGACGTTGGATCGTATCCATGATATGTTTCATGTCTCTATGTTGATGCGTTACCACTCTAATCCTACTCATATTGTCTCTGTTGAGGAGATTGAGGTTAAGCCAGACTTGACCTTTGAGGAGAAGCTTGTCTAGATTCTAGATTGTGACGTAAAGGTTCTGAGGAGGAAGTCTATTCCTTTGGTGAAGCTTCTATGGCATAATAATAGCACTGAAGAGGCCAGGTGGGAGCCTAAAAATGTGATGCATCTGTAGTATCCTTATTTATTCTGATTAGGTCAATTTCGAGGCCAAAATTTTCTTTTACGGGGGTAGAGTTGTAATGCCCTAGAATTTTTATTTTTGTTCTTGCGAAGGTGTGACATAAGTGTGTATCTACTTCAGTGGTTAAGTGTTATGGGTGTGTGAGAGGTCCCAAGTTCGAGCCAAGACTTGGGCAAATTTTGGTATTTTTATGAATAAGCCCTGTCTTTGGTCAGTAGATTTTTAAGTAAAAGTTAGAAAATAATTAACAGAATGAGCCTGCTGGTCTGGTGGATAAGTGGAGTGTTGGTGTGAAGGGGGTCCTGTCTTCAATTCTCTGTGATGGCGTGGAGACAGTATTTTTGCTCCAATTTCGGCTAAGAGTTTTGTTGGGGCAAAATTCTGAGTAGTCGTGTTTTAGTGGGTTAATAGAGAGTGATTTTATGAGATAATGGGGGAGAGGTTATCAAAAGATAATCCGATTATCTTTTTGTTGCAGAAAGAAAAGTAGAGTTTCGATTTTCTCCCCAATTACCCAAACTTTTTTTGACGTTTTCTTCTTGTTTTCCCTTCTCTGCCGATTCTTTCCCCTAGTTGCTGCCAAAATTTCCATTATTTTCTCCCCTTCCGTTTCTTTATTTATTTTCCAATTGATTTGGTTGTTCATCGTTGGTTGCGTGTGTTCGGTAAGTAATAGTTTTGTCTATTGTTAATCGTTCTTTGTTAATCTCTGAAAGGGGAATTCCTTTTTGGTGTTTAAGAGTTAATCAAGGGGCTGGTGGTTTTGAATCAACACTTTGATTGTGCAAAGTCATGGTTACTCTTATGAGGTAAGGGTTTTTTTAGGTTTTTAGTCGAGTTCCTTCCAAAATTGGTTGATTAAAAATGAATTAAGTGATTAATCTGGAGATTTGTTGGTCAATTTTTAGGTTTTGGAGGCTTAGGAGTGCTTACGCATTAGAAACGATACCAAGTGTGTACACGAAATGCAGAAAATGGGATTTGCCGAAAACCTAAAATTTCTTGCTATCAAGAAATAAGTGAAATAAGAGAAAATGATGCCAAAAATTGTAGAGAAAGGAAATAAGGGTGTTACAAACTTGGAAATCAACATCCTACACTAAAATAGTTTTGGACAGCAGCAGTAGTCTAACTTTGAAATATCATAAAAAATAGTGGAAATTGAGTTAGAGGTTGAATAAAATACGAAATTAAGGTTTATTGAGTCTAGTTTTTCATGGAAGAAACAATCTAAGCAATGAAATTGTAAGTTATGAGATATAATGAATTTTGTGAGACAAGGTTAGAATGGGTTCGGGTTCCCCTATTCTGACTTTGGAAAAATCATCTAAAATTGTAAAAAAAATAATTAGGGGATTAAATTTATATGTTTAAATCCTTAATGATTCTATTTTCAATAGAAACAAATAGAAACATTATATGATTTCCGTACTAAAAGATATATGATTTTTAGTAAAGAAAGGTTGACTCTCTCAAAGAGCAGAATCGGGATAGATTTGAAGATTTTACTGTACTTATTTGATAAACTGTAAAATCTAAAAATTTTATGGTAGAAAGGTATTTGAGTCTAGTTTCGAAAACATCAAGCGAATCTTAATTTGGAATTTTGTAGCTTAAGATATGAATAATTTAGGGACAATGAGTCAAGTAGGTAGCTTTGAATCAACAAATAAGTAAATAGTGAAAACATATATAAATATTTAGCTAGCATGGGTTACATTAAAAATGGATCGCAAGGCCAAGGCCAATTTGAACCGAGTGGGCCACACGGGCACACACAGGTGTGTGGGCCCATTTTTACCGGAATGTTGCTAGGGTTGCAAGGGTCGCCCAAGTCGACTGTGAACCTATTGTAAGGTCGGTAAGCGCTACTTAAACCCTTAAATGTGTGAAATTGATTGAATGATATATATATTGAGCATGTTAATATCTAAACCGAATATATGTACTCAAATTGCATAATAACATATCATCCATTGTATGTTGCATTGCATTGGGTTGGGGGTTGTTATTCGGAGGAAGTGTACTGAAAGGCTTTAAGCCTAATTTACTGGCAGCTCAGCTACAAACTGCTGTTTTGCGTCGCATTTGGTACTATTTGGAGTGTAGGGATAGGTGGGTTGATTATATCCCCACATGGAGTGTAGGGTTGGACGGAGATGTTGTGTAAAGGCTGGATGGGTAGGATTTTGCTACTGCATAACTGTTACTACTACTGATACTGTGATGGGCTAAGGCCCTATTGCATTTTTGACACTGTACTGAGATTGGCTAAGGTCCAAACTGTCACTGATATTGAAAAGGGCTTAGGCCCAAGACTGTTCAACTGTGCACTGTGAATACTGATTCTTTGTTTGTTTCAGCGGGATTACACACTGAGTTTATGTAAACTCACCATTTTTGTTTAATGTGCACAGGTAATCCCTAGACTTAGATGGATCGGTGTCGAAGGACTCAACGTTGACCACAGAAATTTTTGGACTTCATGGTTTTCAATTTACGTTTTATGATTTAATTATTATTGATTATTTGGGTTGTAATTTAAGGACCCTCTAGGACTTTGGTTTTAAATTTTGGGGTTTTTATTTATTTATTTTACTTTACGGATTTATACCTGCTAGTCGTAGGAAATTCGGTTTTCAAAAAGTTAAAGTAGTTTTTAAACGCATGATCACTTAGACTGTTTTATTAAAGCTTCCACAACGAGGGATGTTTCAAAACAAATGTTTTAAATGAATAAAGACGACTTCCTAAGTTTTAACAAAGGTTTACTAAAGATAATAACATGGAATATTTTCAACGTAACAACGAGATTTCAAAAACACTATCATGTGACATTGCCAGATACGACCATAACGTCTAGGCTGAGGTGGGGTGTTACAGAGATTTGCAAGATTGACATCCAAAACCATGATTTTTTGTGAGATTTTGAGCCTTTAGAGCATACATTTTTCTTGTTCAATTTTTATTATTGGTTATAAATGTGTCAATTTGATTTGTTATCCTAGAACTTGCTTCGATTATGCATGTCGAGACCACACCTTTGATTTGATATACTCATATGATAAAGGCACTTAGGTTTTAACCCACTTATCCCATAAAAAGTCTACCTACATAATTAACCATTAGTGAACCCCGTTTATCTTAACACACTGTTTCTTGATTTACCCATTAATGTTAACCCAGAAATCATTTTTTTTTCATTGAAACTTTTTTCCTGTCTTATTGACTCCTTTTTTATCGAGATTTGATTTGGTTAATTGCCTAATTAAGCTCTTTTGTTTAATTTGCTGAATTATTTCTTATTGTTCTAATAATAATAATTGAAAAAAACGAAAGAAAAAAAGGAAGAAAAAAGAGAGAAGAAAACTGAAAAAAAATATGTATATATATTGATTATTATTTAGTTCTATGTTAACTGAGCTTAAACAGTTAAATTCATATTTTGAGAAGAAGCTCGTTCTATTCTTGAATAGTTTTCGATTGATGTAATTGTTTTTAATTTAGCATTTGTTTATTTTTCTAGTTTGGTAATTTATCAGTTCGATCTCAATTTTAACCAAATTTTTCAGCCTTTCTCCACACCCTTAACCTAAGCCCCATTACAACGTCTTAAAGACCTTTTGATTTGTGTATCATCTCATTTTATAGTGGTGGAGATTTGATTCTCATGCAAGCTTATGGTAATGACTTTCCATGTTTGACTATTGAGTGCTTATTCTTGAACCTTAAACACTTTAAGTGATTTGAGTGAATCTTTAGTGCAGATGTCTATTCTTGTCGATTTTGAATTAAAGGCAATTACTTAGATAAAGGGAAATACATATGTTTTCATGCTTTAAAAACGTTCGACTTAGATTATTTGAATCTTTAGTGCTCTTTTAGTTGAATTATCAATGTATGATTATTTTTAAATTATGACAAAACATTATTGATGAGAATTATAAGTTGAGAAAGATTAAATTTCATTGTGAGTTGAGGATTTGCTCGAGGACAAGCAAACACTTAAGTCTGGGATATTTGATAAGCTGTAAAAGTAACATATTTTAATCTCATTCTTAATGCATTTTTGGATGATTAATGATGTAAATCAGTGAATTTGATGCTCCTAATCCTTTAAATTTATGTTTCTATACTTAGGACAACATTTGGGAGCTAAAGAAGTGAAAAATGAGCCAAAATCAGATGAGTAGAGCTATTTCTAGGATCCACACGGTCTGGGCATTTCCACATGGGCTGGCCACACACCCATGTGTCAGCCCGTGTCGATTTCGCAACCTACTTCCCAGATACACAAAAAACCCAATTTTAAAGCTTTTTAGGCATTCTAAAGTCTATCAATACCAATTAGAAGAAGACCTAATGAGACACTCAGAGAAGATTGAAGAAATTACTCGAAGAACACCATCGGAGCCAACTCAAAAACGGGTCTCCTTTTAACTTCTTTCGAAGTTTTAGTGAATTTTTTTATGTCTTGTAGTTTTCCTAATTTTGAGATGTTTTCACTTCAGATTATGAACTAAATTCCCTAGATACCTAGGAAAGATGAAACCTATGATGAATCTTATTATTTGGTTTCTGAATTACATGATAAATACTTGATTCTTGTTCTCAATTATGTATGCTAATTTCGTGCTTTAATATTTTAGGTATATTAATTCATGTTTAATATTCTTATTTCAGTGGAGCAAAAGTCCCTATTTAAGAGTAGATCTAGCATAATTGAGTGGAGTTGTATGCAATCCTAGAAATAGGACGATATAAATCTACCGGATTAGAGTCAAATATAATAGGGGAATCCATAGATCAAGTTAATGCGACAAATGGGGTTTTAATTAGAAAGAGATTTTGATTAATCAACCTAGAATCTGTTGTTCTTACTCTCGAAATAGATATTAACATAATTTAGGGATTTCTACGGATCAAGACACAAGTGAATAAATTATTTAATTCAGATTCGGAATAATAAGTGAAATTTTGGTGGATTCTTTCCTGGGTATTGTCTTTCTCTTTGGTATCTTCAAATATTTTCCTAATTCATTCTCTGTCACGTTCTTAGTAAATTTAGGTTAAAACAATCATCTTAATTTATCGGCTAAATAATAGAAAAATAGTAATTACTAGTACTTTTAGTCCTCGTGGATACGATATTCCGTACTCACCATAACTATACTATTATTCGATAGGTGCGCTTGCCTTTGTCGTAATTATAGATAGTTTAGTGACCATCAAGAACAATTTCTAGTTGAAATAAAGTTATCTAATTCAATAAGGAGTCTACCTTCTCTTCTTATAAAGAGATGACACCGATAGAGCTATTTACATAAATTTAAGATATTGTTACTCTACCGAAAAATAGAGAGAATTTATTTTCAACTATTAAATTTATTTTTCTGAAATAAAAATTCTACTAGTTTCTATTTGAGAAGAGAATTTTTGTTTTCACCCCAAAATAAAAGAAAACTATTTCTAGTTTTTGTGTTTGATTTGATTTGATCGAGTTCATACTTAAGGCAATTCGTGGTACGAGGATAGCGGATAAGATCGTTTGCTTGAAAGTTAGGAATTACAAGGATCTGTAAACACAAGTACAATTTCGATCTAAGGTTTATTGCTATAAATATTACAAACCAGGTTGATTTTCAAAATTTTTAGTTTCCATGTGCAAGAACTTTTTTCAAAGCAGATTTTTTCCAATACATTGGGGCTTTAGTTGGTGAAATTCAACATATTCTTTCTTTTACATTTCCAATATTCTCCTAGTGACCTTCAAGGATAAAATTCACATTTTTGGTATATAAATTGACAAAAATTCATTATTAAAATAAAAGCTTCAAGATTTAACTACATTAACAAATACATAAGCTTAAAAGAAATAAAATAACTCTATATCCTAGAGTTATCAAATATAGACACATATAGTTCTATATCATCAAATCATTTCATATACTATTATGAAATCACAAGTTCATACCATTTCAATTCAAATAATACATTATAATAGCTTACCAAAATTCAATTTATTTCATTTTCAAATTTCAATATTTGATTGCAATGTTTTAGCCAATGGAACCAAGTAAAATTGACTCAGATACATGGGTGAACTACATCACACCAAGATGGCTCATATGAGCTTAAACTACACAACACCAAGGCACCGAAGTCCAAAGCTCGTAGGCATAAAATGTTTAAACATTTTCAATTACATCCCTTCAGAACAAGAAAGTCTTTATAGAGACAAATAACACTTGATGATCCACAACAGATGTTGTATCTCGATATAACCTGTCATAATCTCTATATCATCTACTATCCCGTACAAGCGTGCATATGACCCTATTAGCATGCCCGTGATAGCCCGAAATAGGGCGTAATTGGAACAGTGGTTTCGTAACCACAAATCTGAAGTGAAATAGTTTAATTTTATAAATTTTTATTAATTACCGATTGATTGAAATATTGTGTGAAAATATGGATAGGAAATTTTAATGATTTAGTGCCTAATTGAATTTTTAGGACTAAATTGAGAAAAATGCAAAGTGTGTCTAATTAGTGATTAAAGGACTTAATTGAATTATTGCATGAAATTGAAAGTGTTTATGTGGCAAGTAGACCATAAATTAGTGTTATGGACACATAAGGGTAATTCTAGAAAAATATCTAAGTAAGTGGGTCAAGGGCATTTTTGTTAAAATTGAATAAAAGACAAAATAAGATGAAAACAAGTGTTCATCTTCTTTAAATTAGACCCTTGCTACCAAAAATTTCATGTCACCATAGCTAGGGTTCGTGATTTTTCTAAGCTTAATTATAAGTGATTTCCTGCCCCATTTTTAATTATTTTCGTATTTTTATGCTTATTGAAGCTTGAATTTCATGTTTCTACCATTTATTTTAAATGAAATGAAATTTTAAAAAATTTACCCATTCATGATATAGTTGTAATTTGATGAGTGATGATAGATAATGAATGATTGAAGTGCTAATTACGAGTTTTACTAGATGAAATTAGATAAAGTTGTGATTTTGTGAAATTGAGGACTGTTAGCAGCATGAAATATGATCTAGTGAAGTTTAAAATTTAATAAATTTAGTGAATTTTATTTTCACGAGCTTTGGGGAAAAATTCTAATTTTTGAAAAGTTATGGGAAAAAATGTAAGTTTGCCAAAATATTGTGTATGAATTGTATTTGAATGGAATGTTGATAAAATATATTAAATTGTGTTAATATAGATCAAGAAAGAATGAATAGTGAAGGTGATCGGGGAAAAGAGAATGTTATCGACTAATTTACGAAAATAGTCGTTTTGCATCCGAGGTAAGTTACGTGTAAATAATAGCAATATATTTTTATAAATTGGGAATTATATTTGATATGTGAATTAATATTGAATGTGGAAGGAAAATTATTCATGAATTATTTAACTGATAAAGTGTCTAAAATAAACTGTTAAGTGTAGTTCCCGGTTGAACTTAGGAATAGAAGTGGATAAAAGTGACATGTCACTAGACACCAGTGTTACAGTGAATCCCGGGTGCTGGGTGATCTAGCATGTGTTACAGATACCTGGCAACTTGTATGAGTAGGCCTGTGGACATTTCCAGTGTTGTTGATCAGTGGTACTTCGGCTACATTTCAATGGTTGCTACGGCTACATATCAGTGGTAACTTCGCTACATATCAGTGTGACACTTATGTGCTAATTCTCTACGTATCCATGTATATTTTGAGTGTTCAACGGGATTAATAATGAGTTAAGTGAATATGAAATGAGGTGTATATGCAGGTACATTTGAAAGAATGAGCATATGTGATAAAGGTTAAGTGTGTAAATGTATATGCAAGTGAATTTGGTAAGATTGTGCACATATAAGTGACTAAAATTGCTAAGAAAGGTATTGATTAGTTATATGTTATAAAAATGTTAATAATTAAATGAGTGCTTATTGTTTACATGTAACTTACTAAGCTATTAGTAGCTTATTCCTTTCTTTCTTTCCTTTGTTTTATAGTGTTTTGAGCTTACTCGAATTGGGGATCGTCGAATCTTCGTATCACACTATCAACAGACATCTCGGTATTATGTGATTTCAAAACGTTTAAAGCTATAGCATGTATGGAGACTTATTCATTTTGAGTATGTTCATATGATATCGCTAAAGATTAGCTATTGAAATGGTTAGTAAAGAACATGTTTTGGTGTTGTATATGTTTAAATGGTAGCTAATACAAAGAAGCAGTTTTTGGACAGCAATAGTGACGTAATTTTAAAAAATCACAAAAAATAGTAGAAATCGAATTAGAGAGTGAATGACATATATAATTAAATCTTATCAAGTATATTTTTACATAAAAGAAACGGTGAAGGAAAATAAATTTTATATTTTGAGATATTTGAATTTTAGTAAGACAGTGTCAGAATGATTTTTGAAGTCTTCTGTTCTGACTTTAGAAATTTATTAAAAATTGTATAGAAATAATTATGAGTCATAATTTATATTTCTAGATTCCTTAGTGAGTCTATTTTCATAATAATCAAACTATAACATATATGAATTCTGTACAATGAGATAATTGATTTTTAGTGACAAGAGGTCAGAACTATCTAGCAGTGAAACAAGGGGGAATTTAATGAATAAACTGTACTAATTGCCTAAGCCAAAAATTCTGGAAATTTTATGATAAGAAGACATATGAGTCTAGTTTCAGAGAAAATTTATGAATCTAAATTTTAAGTTTCGTAACTCGAGTTATAATTAAATTAGTGGTAGTCACGCAGGTGGACAGTTTTGTTGGGAATAGTGAAATTAATTTTAAAAGCAAATTTTTATGTTCCGAACTAGTAAGTTAAGTCAGATAATGCCTCGTGCTCGACTCCGGCAACGGTCTCAGGTAAGGGGGTGTTACAATGCCAATCATATCGTATCCTTTTACTAAATTCACATGGGCATCGATCATATATATTAACTTATTCATACCCTGTATCATTTAGATTTGCATATCATACCATGTGATCTATCATATTTACATATTTGTACCTTGTAATCTATCAGATTTGCATATTTATACCATGTACTATCACATATGAATCACCAATTACATTTCATTTTAATTCAATCCAATTCATATTCAACTTCACATTCAATTTCATAGTCTCATTTTAATTCATCATCAACGTACAAATATAGCATGTTTTAACTCATTCTCATATTATACATCATGTCCCCACTAAATCATACTATTTTTTATTCTATTCAATTTAGTCTACTATCCCAATATTCAACATCAATCATAGTAAATTAATTCATAGGACCATTATTAACTCATCTCAATACTCAATCATGCAATATGACATGAATATGTAAATAAATAGATTAATCTTGAATAAAAAAAGCACAAACCAAAATTTCACGTCAATCGTCGATGACTCATTTTTTCTTTCCCTTTCGATCACGTATCATCATCTTTAGCTACTTACAATAATATAACAAATAAAATATATCAATTTTCATCCAAATCACATTTAAATAAAGATTTAAGCATATTTTTCATTTTATTCAATTTAGTCCCTAAACTTAAGATTTGTATATCCTTTGATTTATAGCTTCGGATAAAATTCTAATTTCACATTCTTACATTAAGGATCCTATATTTCAATTATAATGCAATATCATGATAGTTTTTCAATTTATCCAATTTGGTCCCTAATGTTACAAAGTTAACTATCAAGCTTATTAAGCTTTACAATTTAGTCCTTATCATTATCTGAGCTTATTTTCTATCAATTTCAAGCTCAATTCATCAATTTCTCAACAATGGCAACTAGCTAAAAATTCAAAAATTGAAAAAAATGATACACTGGCTAGCTAAATCAAGCTCCCATGATCATAAACCTATAAAAATTACATGAAGAAGACATAATTACCTTAAAGAAGTTGATCCTCGAATAAAACCTGTAAAAATGGATTTTTTCTCCTTTTGTTCCAAATGGTGGACAATGGAGAAGATTAAGTTTTATCTTTCATCTACTAACTTGGTTATATATAACATTAATTAAGGTTTCATTAATTACTAACTATGATTATTTAACTTAATTAAAACAATTATATATATTTAATTATAATGCTAACTTAACGGAAATCATCATCATCCACAAAGTCATGTTAAATAATTGTTAAATAACCATTTTAGTCCTTTAGATGATTGCTATCTAGGTCCACAAGCCATTTCTTAATTAAAATTTTATAGCGATTGAACTTTTACAATTTAGTCTCTAAGCCTTAATTAACTACATTTTCGGCTAATTACTTAACCTAATTTCAATATGTTTTTTATTAAATCTATAAATATTTCTAATTTATATTCATGGATTTGATTTCTGGAAATGAGGTTTCAAAATTACATTTCTCGACACCACTAGGATTCGGGTTGTTAAAATTTAATCATTTGGGTATCAATGAGGTTTAATACAAGCATAGGAATCAAATTAAAACACCTATTATTAAATTTTAACATTATGTCTCGAGACAAGAACTCCATGACTCGAGAAAAGCCTTATTATAAGTTTTTGAAATTTTTCTTTGATCTTTATATGTCTCAAGACAATAAAGTTCAGGTCTCGAGGCAAAAGTCCTAAAGTCTTGAGACTGGGTCTCAAGGTAGAACTCCATTATTTTCCTATCTTGGCTTCGATGTTTTCATGTCTCGAGACAAGAATAGGGCAAAAGTTATTTAGCTTTAATGTTCCCTTGTCTCAAGACATAGGCGACTAGTCTCTAGACCTAGATGAGTTTGTCTTGAGACCAAATTAACATGTCTCGAGACAGTAAGTAATTGAATGCATAATATTGTAAGTTTTTGTTCTAAGGGTCTCGAGACATGCACTCACTGTCTCGAGACTTAATGGTCAAATGATCTAAAATGCACATTTCCAAACATTCAAACTTCACCTAATTGTACCTAAAACATACCCAAATATTACACCAATGCAAAATAACCAATCTAACACATCTAAGCATAATCAAGCTTCATTAAACCATAGTGTCCAAAGCATTATGATTTAATCTACTAACTAACATATTCAGACTTATATAAACAAACATAGGTAATCACAACTCAAGTGATAAAATTTAACTTATAAAATTTTTATAGGTCATAATGCCAAAAGTACCAAATATTAACTTAAAAGCATAATAGCTAATCTAGGTCCAAGCTACAAGACTCGAAACACATATATACATACAAAAACACATATATGTGTTCAAATTTCAAACTTCTTTTTTGTTTAGCTAATGTAAACATTATTTTTCTTGCCATTAATTTTTATTCAAGCATTGCTTCGTAATGATTTTAGTAACGGTTTATATAAACTTTAGTTATGTTTTTATTATGATACAGTATATATGAGTTTACAATTTTAAAACTTTAAATTTGATGGATTATTTCAATTTTAGTTGTGAAATTAGTTTTTGTTACAATATTACTTATAAATTATTTAGTTTTGTTAGCTTTTTTGTTTTAATTTAAATACAACTAAAAAATATTGTTTCTAAATAAATGACTAGTATTTTTAATATTGTCGTTTTCTATTTTTATTACCTACTATGTGATTTATATTGTTACGTATAAACTTTTGAAACCAAATATTATGATTGCTAAAATTTATTTTATATGATGACTAAATGTTGTGTAACATAAAAAGTATCCAATTATTATGTCATTGCAAATTAATATTTTGTTGTGTAAATATCATTACATAAAAATATTAACAACCAAATTATTATTATTGCAAAAGGTATTTGACAACCACATTTTATGGTTGTTAAGATAAAATTTTGGCATTGACATATTGATCTGCCGTAATTTAATACGTCAAATTAAGCGTTTTACGAGACTTAAAGAGCTTATTCTCGAGCAATTTAAGTGTCTTTTTAACACTTTTGTCTAGTTTTAGATTTTCTCATTAATAAGAGATTTTGTTCATTTTATGCCCTTTTGAATCCTGGGTTGGCCAAATGCGTGACACCCCAAACCTGACCTACAATTTATGATTGAATCTTGAAGGTCAAATGACTACTTGGAAACTTGGTTGTTGCTTTTTAAAACTTTTACTTGTTTTACGTAATCGTAAATTCTGAAAATCTTGATTCCATTTATTAGTTATAAAACTTAACCATTTATCCAGTAGAGTTTTTCCAAATCCACTGCTCTTTACCACTAAATTAACATAAAAGACATACTATTAACTACATTATTTTTTCAAAAACATAACTGCTCATTTCAAAATTTTGCAATCGAAAAATCCATAACTTATTTAAACAAAAAATTGAAAAATCCATAATCGGTCATCTTTTAAAAAACTAGAAAATCAGACAGATAATTGAAAATATTAATGAAAAATCCAACAAAAAAACCCAAAACCAAAGAGATAGTCCAAACGTTACCAGCTGTCCAAAATTCCATATTTAAACAAAAAGTCTCTTAGAAACGGTTTCATATTGATAATTCAACCCAAGCTCCCATGCGTCGCCCGATCCTAAGTCAGCAGAATTCCTGAGATGATTAAATATTGGGTGAGCTAGAAGCCTAGTGTGATTTTAACTCTAGTATACAAACAATTAGCATATCAAACAGATCAATTTATTATAAAGAACTTACAAATATTAAATTTGCAGATTTCGATATGCATGTTATGATAATGTAGATATTTTAGAAATTTCCTACCTAACTCGCTACAAACGAAATAGAGCTCTCTTAGAACCTGACCATCCAAAACACACCAACAGATAATTGTGATAGTGCCACTAGAATCGCAGTCAAGCGGCCATAATAAATATGTTGTTAAACCACAAGATAGTGCAGATAACTAAAATGTCAAAACTTTCTCACCATATCATCCCAACCCCATGTAATGTGACATGGCATGAAAATACAGAATCAAAATAGTAAGCATGTTGACCATGCAATCGTATATTAAACAAAAATCAGTAGGCATGGTAATTCATGCTTTGCATAACAGATATCCAGTATTTCAATAATAACAAGTCAATTTAATCAGAATAGCCACAATGTCACAGGCCATGAGAATTAGAACAAAACATAACTTATCAATAATTGTATAAGAATCACTTGAGAAATCTAAACAAAATACTTACCTTCTTTCAACACAAAAATACTTCAGCACATTCAACCACTCTATTTCTTACAAAATTTCACATTACAAAATTAATCAAAAATCAAAACATGTTATATACTTATCACACAAGATAAAACACACACATTAAACCAACAATCAAATATCACTAATCTAGATTGTCAGTTCATTGAAGGAGGACTCGACTCCCGATCCTCACCTAAACAGAATCAAAATGAGTAGACCAATACCATTAAGCCAAAACCTCCGCCAAAAACCTCTCTCGTAACACATTGAAAAAAAACAAATAAATAGCAATCCTAAGAAGATAACAGTTACTATACAGAAATTCCCTACCTCGCACGACCAAAACAAATCATAAGAATGACGACACCATAATAATATAGCATATAGAAACGAAAAAATAGAAAGACAAAGAAAGAAAAAGGGTTTGCTAGGCAGGAAAAATGGAAAGGAAAAGAAAAGAGTAGCGAAAGGGGAAAAACAATAGGAAAAGTGTGCAGAAACCAAAAGTGTAAAAAAATCTCTCCATCTTTAAAAGAAGAGATTATATCCCAATTAATTTTGTTAGTTATTATCCTAATCAAATTGCTTAGAATTTGATTTAGTTCCTGATAGCTTTGGGCTACACAATAGGGAGAAACAAAAATAATTCCACTTCTGCACCTAAAAAAATTTAAACTTGGCACCTATGGGTAAGTTAAGGCCTTACCACTAAACCAACATAATTCTTGTCAAAAAACATACAAAAATTAAAGATAAGCTAGGTGTGGCTAGCTAGATATAGGGATAAAAATAATCAAAATTTTAAGGGAAGGGAATCAAACACAAAACTTCAAGGGCAACTCCTCCACCCTTTAACCACTACACTAGATACTTATTTATTATCAAATGCGTTAAAAATAACCTTATGAAAACCAGGACATGACCACTCTTGGTTCACTAATCCAATACCTACTAACCCAGTTTTTGGGATGTAATAAAATGCACCATGGGGAACCTAACAAATTGATTGAGTGTTGTTAGGAGTTGATAATGGCCTAAACTTGAAGAAACCATCATTTAGAAGGGGGTATTATGGAACTGAAGAGTGGAAGTAGTGATACCTGTGACAGTGCTGAAGTTAAGAGAATTGAGCCCAACTCCAATGATATCACTATACCAAGAAGTGGGCATCGCGATACCACTGCCAAATGGATACAAAAGATGATTGCAATGGTAATTCTTGTCCAACCTCAACCCTAATCAAAATTAGACAATTAGGGACATTTTGGTCAACATTTTTGGTTTGCTATCAATTGTAAAAAAGCCACTTTTTGTTGTAGAATAGGGGACTACTTTTAGTTTTTTATCATCTTTTAGCTTAGGATTGAATTGTCTTCTTCTCCATTTTTTAGGGTTTAGTTTACTTTTTTTATTTTTAGTTAGTTTGGTAGCTAGTTAGTTAGTTAAGTATACTATAGTTGGGTATTATTTATTTTTTGAGTACTTAAACTTCCTTTGTATTTTCATTTTAATCCAGCGTTACCAATATAGCTCAGTTCTATTTCTATTCCTTTAGTAAAAAAAATGATCTTTTATGCTTTTCTTCATCACCATTGTTGCTCTTCTCATTTTCTTTCAAGCTTTTCTTTAATCTCTTCTTGTGCCTATTTGGATGTATGCTTGGCTGCTATATAGGGTTATTGCTTGTTTGGAAATGAATATGAGTATCTAAATCTTAGGTGGTTTTTGGTGTAGGGGCTAAATCGTAAAAAAACTAAACTAAATTGAATAGACTTCAAAACTTAGGATTGACACCCTAAGAGAAAATACGTATAAATGAGACCGAGAAGAGATCTTATTTAGCACGAATTTTATAGTTTTAAATTAGTTTGGTGAGGTCGAGAGATAATTGAACTAAGTTGTATAACTTGGTAAAGTAAAGATTGAGAGGTAAAATTGAGCCAATTTGGCAATTAAATGATCTATATCCCTAATCCAAAGATTGATTAACAACATGGAAGTCAATCAACCGCTATTTTTTATCCAATTTCTTAATTGTGTAATTTCAACTACTTTACAATTTAGTCCTTTTTAGCGTTCGGTAGACAACTAAATTAATTAATCTTGATCATGATTGTCATACTATGAATTTGTTGCTTAGGAATCACCTAGTCTCAAAACTCTCTCAGGTTCAACCCGTAGAATACTTGAAATGTTCCATTGTACACTTATAAATATTACAACTGACCTGTCACACTTGCAACATACTGCATTATTATTGATTGTTTTAGTGCTCATTCTTAGCCTCGTTGCACGCATGTCGGGATGTGGTCAACTTGTTACCATTTCATAATTTAATACACAACCAACTAAAATATCGTTGTAAAATAATATTTGACAACCAATAGTATTATTGTTATGTAAAATTTGGCAACAATTTCTTATAGTTTTTAAAACAATTTTTTTTAAATGACATTTAGTCATTGCATAATGTAATACACAACCAACTAAACTGTCATCACAAAATAATATTTGACAACCATTACATTATAGTTACATTAAAAAATTAGCATCTAAATTTATGTTGTTTGGAATTCTATTTTGCGACCAATATATTGTTGTTACGTAATAATTTTTGTAACTGAAATATATTATCATTGAGTTATAGATTTCATAAGCAATTTTATTGTAACTAAAACATTTTTACACAAATAATCAAGTCTTTTCTAAAAAAGCATTAAATTTGAAAATGACAAAAAGTCATTGCAATATATATAATTAAAAATGACTTTTTTATTGGTAAAGTTATTGTGTATACTCTAGACAACAAAACTCTAGACAACGAAAGTATACATAACAACCCACAACAACATCACATATATAATAAGAGTAATTAAATGTTAACATATCCAAACTTTACTATTGTTACATGTCATTACATAACATTATGAGCTCAAAACTTTATTATCATATTCAAAAAGGTATTTCGAACAATCTCGTCCAGTAATTATGTTAACTAACAACCAAGGTGACTTTCATTACATATATATCGTAACTAAATCCATCCCTGATCACATATATTAACATAACCGAATGACATAGACCAAGTATGGACCTATAGCATGGAAATTACATGCAATGCGAACTAGAGATGCCTATTTCCTACTGGTCCTCCTTAAACTTAAGTGAGGTCAGTATCAAACAGAGTGAATAAATTGAATACTTCATTTCTTATATGAAAATAAAAAAATATATAAATGTTTGAAAATAACCATAAAGTAAACAAAATAAAAACTCCCACTAAACCATGATGTCCTTAAATAATGTAACACCCATAAGGGCAGTTTGCTCATGGAAAACCTTGGGTGGTAAACCTTTTGTGAGCAGATTCACTAACATGGAGTTTGTCCCAATGTGCTCTATGGATATTTGTCCATTTTGCATTTATTCTTTCACAACGAAGAACTTTATGTCAATACGTTTTGACTTAAATGAAGTCCTATTTTTGTTGGAATACACCATTGTTGACTTATTATCACAAAATAATTTGAGTGGTCTTTCTACATTCTCCAAAATGCGTAGCCCAATGATAAGGTTCTGCAGCCATATTCCATGGTTTGATGCCTCATAACATGCTACAAACTCTGCTACCACAGTGGAAAAAGCTAAAAGTGTTTGTTTGACACTTTTCTAGGATATATCTCCTCCAACTAACAGGTAAATATAGTCTGATGTAGATTTCCTGCTATCTTGGCACCCAACTAAAAAAAATCAGAATACCCTACGACCTCCAAATGGTCTAATCTCTTGTAAGTGAGCATGTAATCTTTTGTTATTTGAAGATACCTCATAATCCTCTTTGTTGCTATTTAATGGTCCATACCAGGGATGCTTAAATATCTACCTAACATCCCAACAATATAGGCAATATTTGGACGAATTCATACTTTAGCATACATTAGACTCCTAATAGATAATCTATATGAAATCTTTTGCAAATCCTAAATTTCAAGGTAACTTTTAGAGCATTGAGTAAGAATAAATTTATCTCATTTAGTGATAGGGGTGACACCTGGTTTACATGTAACACCCTGTACTCGACCCGATTTACCAGATCGGAATATAGAATGTCACAATACTTACATACTTAACTAAAATTTTTAATCTGCGAAAAATCATACTTAATGTACCTTATATTTATTTAAAGTCCTTTCCAAGACTATTTGTTTGAATAATATCTCTATCATTTGTTACAAACTTTCAAAGGTAGAATAAAACCTTACAATAAAATTTTGGATAAAATCAACATATTCGTAGCGTGCATTACTATTTGTCATTTGAAAAACATAATTTTTATAAGTTTCCCTCGATATGCATAATATCCCTCTGTGATCATCCACATTGGTGTATTCTTGGCTTGGTCCCATCTAGTGGACTAGTTCACATTTAAAAAGCTGCATTTCAAAATAACATTCATAAGTTCAATTGAACTTAGTGAATCTAAATTAGTTTTACCTTTAAATAATGATGTTGGATTCCTCAACTTAAAATTTTTGAACCTCCATTCAGACTTTAGAGAATACATTTTTGATGCTTGGCGGATAAAAATGCGACTGCCTTTACTCTCGAACACCTTATAGATGATCCATCTAACTGGCGGATTGCAACTCTACCCATATTCCAAATCCTCTTTCATCATCCCTTTGAAGATAACAGTTGAATTCATTCCCCAAAATAATATTTCTATGGGTACTACTCTTTATCTTACTCTCCTACTGATTTTGGTGGTCACCAAAACCGTTCACACCAATTCTTCCAGTTAACCCAGGCAAACATACATGGATGAATGTAAGATTTTAATCACCCGATAGAATTCCATATAACTTGATACATAACACGAGGATTCCCAGGTTTGGCAGGCTCTTACACTATCGTACATCCAAATACGACAAGCTCACCTTTCTAGTGGCTTACTAAGGTGGATTCTTTAGTCAGATAAAATCCTGAGAACTTTCTAAGAATCTGATTCTAAGACATGGCCAGATTACATGGTAAGGGAGGTCTAACCACTCGCCATTTAGGCTCTACAGAATTCTTCAATAATCTTTCCATACAATACGCCACAATAGCTTTCCATAAGATTAGCCACAAAGGCTTTCCAGACAATACGCCACAAAAGCTTCTCTTAATAGTAGCCACAAAGGCTTTCTAGATACTATGCCACAAAGTTTTTTCATAAAATTAGCCACAAAGGATTTCCAGATAATACGCCACAAAGTCTTTTCATAAGATTAGCCATAAAGGCTTTCCAAATAATAGCCACAAATGTTTTTCATAAGATTAGCCACAAAGGTTTTCTAGACAATACGCCACAAAATCTTTTCATAAGATTAACCACAAAGGCTTTCCATATATTACGACACAAAGGCTTTCTAATTAATTCGTTTTCATTGTCCCGGTGGGCCATCTTTGTGGATGCCATTGGGCTTTTCCCACATGGTCTTATATCTTCATGCCCTCTTGGTGTGTTATCATATGATGCCATGGCCATGAACTTTCCACAGATTTATTTACTGATTTTCCAGTTTGGTTAGCATTATAGCTATCTCACTGGAGGCTACACAATAAACTCTATTTTCCTAGTGATCTACCTATCTGATCAACAATATATCTTCCCTATTGGAGGCTACACAAGCGTATATCTTTCTCGCATTTTTACATAACCCAGATTTGTTCGGTATTGGAATCATATAATAGGAAAGTATTAGGCAATGACCATATATACACACCAACAATAACATCTTATCTTACACAACATCATATTATGTCGCATATTTTTCACCTCATTTATATTTTTCTAGATACAACTCATAAAACAGACATACACATAATTATATGACATGTAGGAGTCAGGTTTAGAGACTCATCACAGACTCACATTCACCTCGGTTTAAAACGTCTATTTTAATCATCCTTCCTAATCTAGCGGCAACTGCTCAAAAGATCATAAAACTTCTATTAAAACCCTATTTACTGATAGGTTACTAACATTTCATCTATACATGAACCTCTTGTGGGGTCGTTCACTCAAAACATATTATTTTCCAAACTTTACGCATCCGTACTCCCTATTGTCACAACATGTCAAGCGATTGAACTTACTAGAAGGTTGAATCAGCCTTCGATTAAACGAGATCTTAGTTTGATCTTAAATAAGAAGAAGAAAATTTTGAGGTTAAAAGAAAAACCTGATCGTTAAGTAGAAAGAAAAATCATCTGAAATGTTCCCCTCTTATTAATATACTCTCGGTCCCCCTAATTTTCCTACCAAATCCAGGATAGGTAAAAGAAAATTTGGTGAAGGTTTACCTTACTGTTGACCAGTCATGGGGAGGGTCAAACTAATCTAATTGGCTCTTGTTGAAAAATGGCCTGTTGTATTACTTGTGAGGATTTGTTTAGTTGGCTTATTTTAGCGTACAAGCAATCTTTCACGCAACTTGCTACTCTGTTCTCAGTTTTTATTGTTGTAGAATCCTAACAACTCTTAACTAAACCCGATACAAAATCCAATTAGACAGTACTCATACAAATTATGCGTACTATATATTGGTGGTGACTCATGTTTAGTGTGATCTTAAAGACAATTAAGTCTCATACAACTTCCTCATACTCTTAACAGGCTCTTAGTGCTCAACCAAAACTCTGGGGCTTACCCCATTATAGGTGCACACTTTCTTGGGTCATAATCTTTCTTCTATTGGAAACATCTTAAGATCAATTCCTTAGGTACCGCCAACGAGTGGATGCTTTAACGCTAGTATGCTCCAACACTCTAACTCACCATCAGGCTCATAGGATGGTGAATTATGTTACCACAACGCATCTAACAGTTTGCATACCTAACTTACTCATCTTTTCAAATTCACCAATTATTTTTGGGGTGTGATACTACAACTTTGCATGTCAACCTTTTTGAGTAATTTATTGATATAGCTCTTTTTCACAATCCAAGAATACCCCGATTGATCTCAATGTATCTAAATTCCTAAAACAAAATAGACATCCCCACAATCTTTTATCTCAAAACGCTTTGATAAAAACCCTCTTGGTTTAGTGTAATAAGTCTATATCATTAGTTAAAAACAAAATGTCATCAAAATGTAAAACCAGGACAGTATAATTATCGTCTTTCTATTATTTAACTCACAAATTGGAGAGATTAATTAAAACTAAAATTAACCAAATTAATTAACTAAAGATCACGACAATGAACGAATCAGGAAAAAAATATTAACAACTAAGAAGCAAAACGATACCCAAAAAAAATCCACCTAGATTTCATCTGTCATTATCAATCTAAATTAAACAATTTCTTCACTTAATATCTTGATCCGTAGAAATCCCTAAATTATGTTAATATCTCTTTCGAGAGTAAGAGCAATTAACTCTAGGTTGATTAATTGAAATTTATTTCTAATTAAAACCCCTATTATTGCATTACATCGATCTATGGATCCCCATATTATATTTGACTCTAATTCGATAGATTTATGTCGTCGTGTTTCTAAGATTGCATGCAACTCTACTCAATTATGCTAGATCTACTTTTAAACAAGGTCTATTCCTCCTCTGATTCAAGTACATCAAACATGGATTAATAGACTAGAAATATTAAATCAAGAATTAAGCACACATAATTGAGAACAAGATCCAAGTAATTATTGTGTAAAAATAGAAATCAAATAACAAAATCCATCCTAGGGTTCATCTCCCTAGGTATTTGTAAAATTATATCATAATAGCAATTAAAAACATCTTAAAGACAGTATAACCACAAGAAACAAAGAAACTCATAATAAAATTCAAAGAAATCAAAAGTAGATCTTCGATCTTAATGAAAATCTGCTTCAGAGTCCACTTCAAAGGTTTTTTTTGAGTTGTTTTCTTGAGTATTCTATGAGGACTCTCTCCTATCTTCTTATTTGTGTCATATATAGGTCTTACAATGCCCGAAAAATATAAAAATTGTATTTTCTCGCATGTTTGGAGTGCGATTCGTGAAATTCACATGGTATGGCACATGGCTGTAAGGCAGCCCGTGTGGCTCACACGACTGTATGTCTAGCCTGTGTGGAATGGCCCAGCCCGTGTGGCTCGTGAAACTTGCTCCGATTTTTTGATTTTCACTCATTTTTCACTTTTTTTTGCTCCCAAATGCTCTTCTAAGTATAGAAATATAAATTTAAAGTATTAGGAGTATAAAGTTCACCATTTTAAATCGAATAATCATCCAAAAGTTCACCATGATTGTCCTGAAAGAGACTTTCGATAAAACTAGAGAGAAATTCTTTTTAAAACTAATGCCTTCTTTATGAGTATATCATTTAGCTACAAGATGCACCTTATACCTCTCCACATTACCATTTACATCCTTCTTGGTTTTAAATATCCATTTACAAACAATTGGTTTTGCACAAAGTTTCAAACTTCATTGTCTTGCATAGACTTATACTTTTCTTTCATGGCATCAATTCACTTTTAAGAATTAAAAACTTTTCATGGCCTGATGAACATCGATTGGATCATCTTCCACCATTCCATTATCATGCTCATGTTTTTGGCAAAATACAACATAATCGTCTAGAATGTCATTTCTTTTTTCTCTCGCGGACCTCCTTAATGACACTTGTTCTTAAGGTTGTTGAGTTTTTTCTTATGGAACAATTACCTTATCTTGAATAGGGAGTTGTTCAACATTGTCTTGTTGAGGTTCTAGATTCACTCCTTGACCAATGATAGGTATGAGAACCTAAACATTATCAAAAGTGATAGTTGGAACTGAATTAGAATCCAATTCCTCCTAAAAAACAATGTCTCTAACCTTATTTTACCCTCCAAACTCAACATCCTCAAAACATGATGCAGTTTTGGTCTAAAAATATTCCTAATTGTGAGATTGTAAAACTTATGCCCCTAGATCACTCAGAATAACTAATAAAGAAGTTGTTCACTGTTTTGGAGTCCAATCTCTTTTCATGTGGCCTATAAGGTCTTGCCTCAACTAGACATCCCCAAATGTGAAAGTGCTTTAGACTAGGCTTTCGACTTGTCCAAAGCTCATAAATTGTTTCTTCAGCCGCTTTAGTTGGTACTCTATTCAAAATGTAAGTTGTAATCTTTAGAGGCACTAGCCAAATGAGCACTTTCATACTCATCATGCTTCAACCTTTCTTCCTTTTGCACACAATGAGAAATGAGCTCATTTAGAGTCCATTTCTCCTTTGACAGTTTTAACTAATTTTAAATTGGTTAAAATTTGTAGGAAGTGATACAAAAATCATAAGACCAAGCAATCATTAGATAGCTTGATCTTAAGTGACTTAAGTCTTGAAGCAACATGAAACATCTTCTTAATGTACTCCATCGCGTTTCTTTGACCCTTATACTTCACAGACATCAAAGAAGTGAGAAGTAATGTCATTTCAACTTTATCCTTTCTGGAAAAATGTTTCTCAGTTATGTCAAGAAAACCATTGACCTAAGTATTCTCTTCAGATTCTGTGCCTCTAAAGGCTTTTGGAATGTTGTGCTTCATGATCATTAGAGTCCTGTGGTTTGAATTATCCCACCTCTCAAAATCCCTTTTAGCATCATGGGTGTTTGTCGCAGTGAGAGCTACAGGTTGTTCTTCCTTTAGTGCAAGGTTTTTGTCCATATAACCAAGCACTATAAGCAAGTGCCTTTTTCATTCCTTGAAATTGGTCTCATTAAGCATGAGTATAGAATTTATATTAGTAGATATTGTGGTAGCAGAATAAAAAATAATATAGATAAAAACAAGCTCAGATCAATATTCATAAGTAAATAATAAATTCAAAATAATGGCTTATTTCATCTCAGATGCCACACACAACATTAATATCAAGTCTTTTGACGATAATAGTAACAGTAAGTGATATTCTTGTTGTAGCAATCAAACATTGTCAATAAATTAAGTCAAACAATAAATCAATCTTTAGACTAAGATATTGCTAATATAGAGTACCTTATAATTTTCACACATTTATCACCATATATGTATTTGAAATTCTGCCAAATATTAATTTACCTTTGGGTCAATTAATAAACGCATGAATCACAAATACATATAATCATCTTCATATTTTAAATAAATTAATCTACACAAAAGTGGTCACTCTGGTGGCATTTTGTTCTAACTAATCTATTTATAATATTGGACATCATTAATTAAAACTCAGAGCCAAAATTTGAATTTATTTGTTTCAAAATATTTCTCTTAATTTCATCTTTCAATTAAATTAAAAGATAATAGTATATATATGTATATATATTTACCTTAAAACAACATACAATGATGTTGGCAAGTATAATAATGGTTGAATAAAGCAAAACAACCTCACATAAGACTTCAAACTTAAAATAGAATAATTTGAATAAAGGTAAACCTTGTCTCAAGATATCGGACACTCCATTAATATTTCATCCATAGACAAAATTATTAACTTGAAAGTAGGAGTGAGCAAAATCTGATTCGATTCCAAAAACTCGATAAAAATATTCAATTTTGTATTAAATAGTTCGAGTTATTCGAATAAACTCAAATAAAAAAATCAAAATTTTTAATACGAAAAGACAAAATTACATCGTTTTGATAAATGTTTACCTTTTCTAAAGTTAAAATTCAAAACTATTAAGTTAAAACAAAAAACTACATCATTTTAATAAATGTTTACCCATCAACCTTACTTATGTAGTTAAATAATCTTGTTCTTCGTCTACTAGTTAAATAATCAATTGTAAACACAACTTTGAGTATAAATAATAGGATTTGTTAACTCGACTCGACTTGACTTGAAAATTTTTTACTTGATTCAACTCGATTTGAAAAAAAAATTCAAATGGAGTTCAGTTGCTAAAATAGGATTTGTCAACTCGACTAACTAAAATTTTTTACTCGATTCGACTTGACTCAACCGATTGCTCACCCCTACTTGCAAGTGATATCTTGTTGTAGTAATCAAACATTGACAATAAAGACATATCAAATAACAAATCTTTCTTTGGGTCGATTTATTACTCACATGTAAAACCAAATAATCACCACATGTTTATTACCACAATTGCAAATGTAATTTTGTTAAATATTAATCTTCCTTTGGGCCGCCAATATTAACATAACTTAAGTTACACGCACAGAACCTTTTTATATTTTAAAACAAAAGATTTTTTATAACAAATATCACTTTGACAACTTACTATTTCAATTAAGTTATTTAATATATATAAATATATCGATATTAAATTTTAAAATTTTGTAAAATAATCAAATATAAGAATTCGGCAAAATTAAAGAAATCTGCATTTATCATGGTTGACATCTATATATATATGTATATATTCCATATATAACATACAACTGCTATTCATAACATGGCCATTATCATATTGGCATTATTAACATGGCTATTATTAAGCCATTAAACCTTAGTCAGTTTACGAAACCATTAAAGTCCTGTTTAGAAATTAGCTAATAGTTGATTGCAGTGGTTGGTTAAACCAATTGATCATATTAACTGTTTGTTTAAAAGTGTTCGGTAAAATTTAGCTGATAATTGAAAGATGATATGTGTAAAATGACAAATAAGGGCATGATAACATGTTAATTTGCATGACTTTTTGTGTTTAATTGGGTTAATTTTTGAATTGATCCCTGCTGAATTAGTGCTTTTATGTTTTAATCTTGTCAGGGATGCAATTGGGACGCTAAAAGTAAAAAATGAGCAGAAAAGGACCAATTTGAAACACAATAAATAAAGTGAGGCCGAA
Source organism: Gossypium hirsutum (assembly GCF_007990345.1). Taxonomy (NCBI): domain Eukaryota; kingdom Viridiplantae; phylum Streptophyta; class Magnoliopsida; order Malvales; family Malvaceae; genus Gossypium; species Gossypium hirsutum. The sequence goes on along the minus strand of NC_053445.1, from coordinate 10,355,504 downwards.
TAAAATTATGGAAAAAGCCTAGGCCTCATCATATCCTTTTGACTTTGTAAAAGCCAAAAATAGAAAAAATCTAATTTCAATTTTTATTTAATTTTAATTATATGTTAAAGTGGAAAATATAAAATTAGTAAGTATCATGTATATAAATTGGGCTTTAATGTACTTAGGAAAGACACATTTAATTTTACATTTTTATTTCAATTTGGAATTGAATAGAATTATTTTCTTTTCTCAAATTTGGCGTGAGCATTCTGTTACTTCCATTTCCATTTCTTTGTTCTTTCAAAAATCGTATAATTGTCTTCCAAGTCCTTTCATTTCCCAATTCCCTCCATTATCATCAAATCAACTTTCATACTACAAGCATGATTAAATCCATACTTCACTAAATTTCATCTTAGCTTTAGACCGGTGTTCTTTTCAGCTAGGAATCATGAGATACGTATCCATACTAAAAATCCTTCCAATCGGTATTCACATTTTTCGTAAGCATTGGGATTAACAACTCATCCCTTAAAGTTAACTCGATTTCAAGTCAAAAAGTGCACGTTGGGTTGGAGTCCTGTTTGCTGACAGTTTGAGAAAAGAGTCGGCCATGCTGTATTTGGATCTCCGAGAAAAAATAAGGAAGAAGGATCAGGTCTAAACGACCCACATAGTTGAGGCCATTAATTCGAGTTAGGTTCTTTAGAGCGCTAGGCTGCCGGAATCTTGAATCGGGAACACGTGTATCTCAATTAGATAATCGATAAGGGTTGGTGATGTGATCCGGCTCGGTTGATTGAGTCGATTCACTTGATTTCCCGATCGTCGACGAGGAGTAGTTGGAGTTGTCAAAATTGGGTGATTTAGGCTAAGGTTTGCGGAAGCTTTGAAAGGGGTTTAAATGAGTGATTTGTAACACCCTCTAACCCCGAACCATCGCCGGAACAGGGTTATGAGGCATTACCGGACATATCAGACGGTTTACAAAAAAAATTCTTAAATAACTAACAAACATATTGAAATAAAATCATAAAATCATATGTTTATTTACCAATTGACTTCATCTCTCTTTTTTTTATTATAAATTTTATAAAAATTTCGGCAGCATTTCTGCTTATTTTTACATAGAACCCCCTGCAATTAAAACCATATCTTTTCCAAATATAACCAAATCAACCAATTCATTCCACATTCACATTTTCTATTCTAATTACTTCTAATCAAACTCAATCAACATAATATCAATTTAAAATTTAACAAGGTAATAAATAAATCAAAATAGATAAACTTCTTTCATAATAATTCATAAACTTTTAATACTAACATTTTTTTAACCATTTATATTAAAACATAACAACCTTTATACACATCCTATGTACATGCCACATTACCCAAAAGAAAATATACATCACCAAAGTTATGCTAAAGTCGGGATTAATCTGGATGCTAAACCGGGACCTTTGACTTCTATCGACCTGCGCACGGAAACAACCGTACGCTGAGTATTTCATACTCAGTGGTATTACCATAATTCAAATTATAACAATAATAAACATGTAATGCATAATTCGTATATACAATTTAAATTCAATATTTCAACAATAGCAATTCATCAACCAATATCGTATATCCATAATTTGAGTTTGAATAAATCATGAACCTTAGGTTCATTTCTCAATCTCATTTCACATTTCAATTCACAATTCAACTTTTTCATATCATTTCAATAGCTCGTTTGACCAACTCGTTCGATTTATCATTTCATCATTTACCCTATTAACAAAACTTGGACTTTGGCGGATACACGGATCCAACCAAACACACCAGAATGGCACCCAGTGCCTCATCGGATAGTTCGAAGCAATAGTTGACACCCAGTGTCTCATCGGCCAAGCCGAAGTAAGTTGGTACCCAGTACCTCATCGAATCTATCCGAAGAAATATAGTGACACCCAGTGTCTCATCGACTCGAGGTCGAAGTATCCCTGAACTCTTCCAATCCTATGGCGTGCCAACTATATCCGACTCAGCCCGACTAGTTAATAGGGTATTTAAATCACATATATTCTCAATTCAATCACAATTTCTCACATTTTCAATTCAATCATTTTTCCACCTTTCAATCAATAATTATTTCACAAATTCACACATTTTCACAACTCAATACATTTCCATACAATTTAATATCATTCACAATTCGATTCAAATTCATTTCCCGCTTTCAATCAACAAACACTTCAAATATTATTTCATATCAACTATTCAATTTAATTCCCACTCATAATAATAATAATACTAATAATTATATGAATACTAATATTAATACTTACTTCACATTTCATTTACTAAACACATAAATTAAAATTTAACATTTAAAATAAATAATTTGAATTATAGTAATACAAACCGTAAATCTCCCGCTTTAGTCCTCAATAGCTTTCCCTTTTCCTTTTGATGGCGATGCCTCGGGTTCTTTATTAGCTACGAAAATAATAATAATTTGTACTATTAATTACAGCACTAATTATAATAAATAATTGAATTTCTATTCAATTTCTTCCTAATTCTCAATTTAATCCTAACTAAATTCACTTACTTTCCTAATTCAATTCACACTCTATTTCTATTCAAATTTCATCCAAACTAAAATTTAACTATCAAAATTTCAACATATTTTGCTAATTTCGAATTTCTCTGAATTTAGTCCTTAAAACATAAAACTTATAGTTTCTTTTACAATTTAATCCCTTTTTCAATTCTAACTTAAAATTCCTTCAATTTAATCCCTAATTCATCTCTTTTGTTCAACATAAACTATTCTTGAAAACCTATGAACTTACAAAATATCAACTTGATTCCATCAAAACTTTGTTTTAAAGCTTTTAAAACATTAGAACTAAGAGAAAATGACTAATTTGACTTACCAAATTAACTCCAAGCTTTAAAAATCTATTTTCCCCTTTTTCTTTCTTTTTTCTTCTTTCTTCCCCTGTTTCGTTTGCTTCTCTGTTTCTTTGTTCTTTCTATTCTGTTTCTTTTGTTTTGTTTTTATTTCTGTACTTTCTTTTATTTACTTTACTTTATTTCTTTTATTATAACTATTAATATTAATAATAATAAAAATCTTTTACTTATTATTTAAGCATATATATTTATTTTTTATTACAAGTGTACCTATGTAATTATTACTATTACACTTGTCTTAATCTTTACCATACATTTGTCATCTATTTAATTTATATAATATAATATAATACAATATAATATATTATATTATATAATAAAATAATATATATAAAACATAAAAATCTAATATTTTTATCACTTTTACCGTCTCATTTCTTATTAATGGCTTAATTGCCATTTTAATCCTTTTTATTTTCTTTTGATTTATAATTAGACTTTTACCCTTTATTCATTTTAATCATTTTTCCTAATTACTCTTAATTAAGCTAAATTCACATTTCTAAAACCTAATTAAATACACAACTAGTCTAGTAAATATTTCTAATAATTATTTTCAGACTCAGTTTACTAAGACGGAGGCCCGATATTATACTTTTCTGATGCCCGTGAATTTTGGGTCATTACATGATTTGGTGTTGGTAATTGTAACACCCCGAACCCGAGACCGTCACCGGAGTCGAACACAAGGTGTTAACAAACTTTAAAAATTTTCCAGACACTGCCAATCTGCGTAATAGTCGCTTTAAAAATCATATCTTGAGTTCAGAAACTCGGAATCCAGTTCCGTAAATTTTCCCTGAAACTAGACTCATATGCCCATCTACATATTTTTTTCTAGAATTTTTGGTTGGGCCAATTAGTACAGTTTATTAGTCAAAGTCTCCCATGTTACAGGGATCGACTACCTGACCTTTGCGCATTACGACTTGGATATCTCCTTGTACAGGGCTTCAATACTGATGCCGTTTGTTTCTATAGAAACTAGACTCAGAGAGGAATCTATACATATATGGCTTGACTCCTAATTGTCTCTGGTTAATTTATAATGAATTTCCAAAGTCGGAACAGGAAATCCAGAAACCGTTCTGGCCCTGTCTCACAAGAACCTGAATATCTCCTAACATACTGTCCATATGATTGTTTCGTTACTTTCCTATGAAAATAGATTCATCAAGGTTCGTTTACATAATTTATTCATTATTTAATTCCAATCCTAATATTTTTAGTGATTTTCCATTCCCAAATCACGTACCTTCGGAATTTAACCGGATATAGCTCCTCGTTCAAATGCCTTCGGGACATAGCCCGGTTATAGTAACTCGCACAAATGCCTTCGGGACTTAACCCGGATTTAGTAACTCGCACAAATGCCTTCGGGACTTAACCCGGATTTAGTAACTCGCACCAATGCCTTCGGGCTTAGCCCGGAATTAGTATCTCGCACAAATGCCTTCGGATCTTAGTCTGGATATGGTCACTTAGCACAAAGCCTTCGGGACTTAGCCTGGACATCATTCAAATAACCATGCACATTTAACAATAAATCATGGCACATTCGTATTTCATTTTCGTTAGCAAAACTCAAACACAAGACACTTATCATTCTTGCAATTTCGGCTCAATAGCCACACACAAAGAGCATGATTTTGATTTGCTTAAAACATGATCTAATCAAATCTTAATTTAAGCTCTCTTACTCAAGAACTTACCTCGGATGTTGTCGAACGATTCCGATGGCTATTCGACCACTTTTTCCTTCCCTTTATCGGATTTAGTTCCCCTTTGCTCTAGAGCTTAATTAAACAAATAAATTGATTTAATCATTTGAGCATCGAAAAGAGGAACACAAGGCACTTAGCCCATATTTATACATTAGACATTAAAGTCACATATGTACGGAATCATGAATCAAACTCAACATTTTAGCTAATTTTCCCCCTTGGCCGAATTTTCTAAGCCAAGACAAAAGCATCAATATGCTTGCCTCCAACCGAATACATGCAACACCAAATCTTCTTCCTATGGCCGAATATGCATGTCTATGTTGGGGCCGATTATATGCTTAATACTTCCTACAAGTATGGTTACTTGTATTGATTATAAATATCATCTTGTTTCAAGTTCAAAACTTGGCTAATACACACATATATACACTAGTAAAGCATCCTCTCCCTTTCCATCAATTTAACACATGCATTGCTCATTAACATACAAAAGTTATATTCGGCCTTAGCACACAACTTGCTAGCCGATTCTTCCCCATCTAGCAACCAATGCACATATGTGCTCACTCAAAAATGCTAAAAAGGAGATTCAAGAATCATCAATCCACCATCACATGCATCATTAACAAGCTTCATATTTAGCATGCAATGGCATTAACACAAAATCCACCTAGGCCGAATATCATCCCCATGACATAGCAAGGATTTGAACCATGGGCTAATTAGAACTCAAGCTAGCAACTAAAAACATGCATGAATCTCATGGCACAACCTCAAACATACCTTAATCTAGATATAAGTATGGCCAAACCTCCTCCTAATCCTCTTCCAAATCAAACATGAAGCAAGAACTCCTTCCTCCTTCCTTAGAATTTTCGGCCAAATGAAGATGAAAAAGGATGAACAAAATTTTCTCCTTTTTTTTCTTTAACTCACGGCAATGGGGGGGGGAAAGACAACCACACACATTTTTTTTTGTTTCCATCATATTCCCTTTCATTATTTTATGCCCATGCTCCTTATTTTATTTTTCCTAACATACCTCACTAACATAACATGTTTGTGACATGTTTCCACTCATGATGCACTAACACAACATGTCTATGACATGTCTTGCCCATCACACTTGGTCTACCATGCTTGTCATGGCCGGCCACTACTCATTAGGGGGGAATTTGACATGCAAGTCCCCCCTTTTTCCACATGCACTAATAGGTCCTTACGCATTGACCTATCACATTTTAAAATTTTCTCACATAAGTCCTATTTGATGAAATTCACTTACAATTAACAAAATTCAAACACGAAATTTTCACACATGCACATGTATATATAATGAGCATCAATTATGACGGTTAATTATTTTTACGACTCGGTTTAGCGGTCCCGAAACCACTTCCCGACTAGGGTCAATTTTGGGCTGTCACAACTCTCCCCCACTTAAGAAATTTTCGTCCCCGAAAAGCTTACCGGTAAATAGGTTTGGGTATCATTCTTTCATCGAGCTCTCGGTTTCCCAAGTAGCTTCCTCGATCCCGTGTTTGTGCCATAACACCTTCACTAACGGAACCCTTTTGTTTCGCAACTCCTTCACTTCACGAGCTAGGATACGCATCGGTTCTTCTTCATAACTCATATCGGCTTGAATTTCAACCTCTGATGGGCTAATTATGTGCGATGGATCAGATCGATAGCGTCGAAGCATCGAAACATGAAAGACGTCGTGAATCTTTTCAAGCTCAGGGGGCAAAATCAATCTATACGCAACCGGACCAACTCGTTCGGAGATTTCGTACGGCCCAATGAATCTCGGGCTCAACTTGCCCTTACGGCCAAACCTGAGTACCTTTTTCCAAGGCGAAACTTTAAGGAACACTTTATCTCCCACCTGATATTCAATGTCCTTTCGTTTCAAATCCGCATACGATTTTTGACGATCTGTGGCTGTTTTCAGACTTTCACGGATTACCTTTACTTTCTGTTCGGCATCCTTAATCAAATCAACTCCGAAAATTTTACTTTCACCGAGCTCGGTCCAAAACAATGGTGTACGGCATTTACGACCGTACAAAGCCTCGTAAGGTGCCATCTTAATACTTGATTGAAAACGATTGTTGTAAGCGAATTCAATCAAAGGTAAATACCGTTCCCATGAACTACTGAACTCGAGGATGCAACATCTCAACATATCCTCAAGTATCTGAATTATCCGCTCAGATTGACCATCGGTTTGGGGGTTAAAAGCAGTGCTAAAATGCAGCTTGGTACCCAAAACTTCTTGCAATTTCCTCCAAAATCGCGAGGTGAATCTCGGATCTCTATCCGACACGATATAAATAGGTACCCTGTGTAATCTCACAATCTGAGAAACATACAATTCGGCTAGTTTATCCAATGAAAAATCCGTACGCACGGGGATAAAGTGAGCCGACTTAGTTAGTCTATCAACAACAACCCAAATCGCATCCTTCTTACTTGCTGACAATGGCAGTCCGGACACAAAGTCCATTGTGACTCGATCTCATTTCCACTCGGGTATCATGATCGGCTGAAGTAATCCTGAAGGCACTTGATGTTCCGCTTTCACTTGTTGACATATTAAACATCTCGAAACAAAGTCAGAGATGTCTCGTTTCATACCATGCCACCAAAACCAACGTTTCAAATCGTTGTACATTTTCGTACTCCCCGGGTGAATTGACATTCGGCTACAATGGGCTTCGTTCAGAATCATCGAAATGAGTCCCGAATTCCTTGGAACGCACAAACGACTTCTGAACCTCAAACAATCATCATCATCAATTTGAAACTCCGATTCCTTGTTCGGAACACACTCAGCCCGTTTTGCAACCAATTCATCATCAACTTTCTGAGCTTCACGAATTTGATGAATCAATAATGGTCTGGCTTTTAATTCAGCTACTAACACATTGTCGGGTAGAACAGACAAGTGCACATTCATCGCTCGTAAAGCAAACAATGATTTCCGGCTTAAGGCGTCCGCAACCACATTAGCCTTTCCCGGGTGGTAATCAATGACAAGCTTGTAATCTTTCAACAACTCAAGCCAACGTCTTTGTCGCAGATTTAAGTCTCTTTGAGACATCAAATATTTGAGACTTTTGTGATCCGAAAATACATGGTACTTTTCACCAAATAAGTAATGTCGCCATATTTTCAAAGTAAATACGATGGCAGCTAGTTGAGATCATGGGTCGGATAATTTCTCTCGTGTGGCTTCAATTGTCTCGACGCATAGGCCACAACTCGACCTTCTTGCATCAATACGCAACCCAACCCAAGTAGGGATGCGTCACTATAAATGACAAACTCTTTGCCTGATTCGGGTTGCACTAAAATTGGAGCTTCAGTCAAATGAGTTTTCAGTTGATCGAAACTTTTCTGACATTTCTCCGTCCATTCGAACTTAACATCCTTTTGAAGTAGCTTCGTCATTGGTGTGGCTATCATCGAGAAACCTTTGACCTCCGAACCTCAGTAATATTTCTTGGAGGCTTCCAGTTAAGTATGGCTGAAATTTTGCTCGGGTCAACTCGAATACCCGATGCGGATACCACATGACCCAAGAAGCTAACCTCTCTTAACCAGAACTCACACTTACTGAACTTAGCATATAACTGCTTATCCCGCAAAATTTGCAACACTAGTCTCAGGTGCTCAGCATGTTCGGTCTCATCTCTTGAATAGACCAAGATGTCATCAATGAACACAACTACGAACCGATCCAAATATGGTCTGAAGATCCGATTCATCAAATCCATAAATACCGCAGGGGCATTAGTGAGCCCAAACGGCATCACTAAGAATTCGTAGTGACCATATCTCGTTCTGAAGGCAGTTTTGGGTATGTCCGAATCTCGAATTCGCAACTGATAATAGCCCGATCTCAAATCTATTTTTGAGAACACTGAGGCTCCCTTCAGTTGGTCGAACAAATCATCGATACGCGGTAACGGATATTTGTTCTTTATCGTCACTTTATTCAGTTGACGATAGTCAATGCACAACCTCATGGTTCCGTCCTTCTTTTTCACGAACAATACTGGTGCACCCCAAGGTGAGAAACTTGGTCGAGGAAAACCTCTATCCGTCAATTCTTGCAACTGAGCTTTCAACTCTTTTAACTCAGTTGGTGCCATACGATACGGAGCCATCGAAATCGGCGTAGTCCCAGGTACAAGCTCAATACCAAACTCTATCTCCCGAACAGGTGGTAAACCCGGTAATTCTTCAGGAAAAACATCCGGGTATTCACAAACCACCGGCACAGATTCGGGTTTCTTTTCTAATTCTTTGTCATCAAGTACATACGCAAGGTACGCTTCGCACCCTTTTCTTACATATTTCTGGGCCAACATTGAGGATATTACAGCTGGCAACCCATCTAAGTCCGTAGACTCAACTCGGATTACTTCGTTATTTGCGCACCTCAATTCAATAGTCTTGCTTTTGCAATTCACAACCGCATCATGCACGGTCAACCAATCCAACCCGAGAATAACGTCAAATTCATCAAATGGCAAAAGCATCAAGTCCGCCGGAAAACAGGAACCTCGAATTACTAGGGGACATTCCTTACACACTTTGTCGACAAGCACGTAACGACCCAAGGGATTTGACACCCGAATTACGAACTCAGTAGAATAAAGTCTTACTGGATGCTAAGGTTTCACATATGTAAGAATGAGTAGAACCGGGGTCAATCAAAGCAATTACATTAGTATCAAAGAGAGTAAAAGTACCGGTAATAACATCAGGCGAAGAAACATCCTCGCGGGCACGTATAGCATAAGCTCTAGCAGGCGCACGAGCCTCGGATCTGGACGTAGCATCTCTAGATCCTCTCTGACCACCACTAGCATTGCCCGTATTTCCAGATGGTCTACCTCGAGCAGTGGTAGCACCCGGTTTCCCACTCTGATTTACATTCTGTTCAGACAACCTCGGGCAATCTTTAATGAAGTGGTCAACTGATCCGCACTTGTAACAGGAGCGGTCAGGGAATCTACAACTCCCCGAATGCCATTTACCGCAATATCGACATTTCGTTCTGTCTCGACGTTCATTCCCAACACTGGCGACCGAAGTGCCTCGTGTACCCACAGGGGGTCGATCACGATCTCGTCTAAAAAGGCCCGAAGTGCCTCTCGACCAGCCCACATCATCTCGAAATTTCTTCGATGCCTGTTGAACAGGCTTTCCCGAAGATCTTTTACGAAACTCTCCAGTTCCCACATCAACTTTTTGTTTTTCTTTTCTAAGCTCTTCGGCTTTACAAGCTCACTCGACAAGTACTACGAACTCTCGTATTTTAAGAACGCCAATGAACATTTTTATATCTTCATTCAGCCCATCCTCGAAGCGTTTACACATGATAGCCTTGGACGAAACACATTCCCTAGCGTATCTACTAAGTCTAACAAATTTTCGCTCGTAATCAGTAACTGACATAGAACCTTGCTTAAGCTCAAGAAATTCCTTCCGTTTTTTATCAACAAATCTCTGACTGATATACTTTTTCCGAAACTCAGTTTGGAAAAACTCCCAAGTTACTTGCTCTCGGGGCACAACAGAAGTCAGAGTACTCCACCAATAGTAGGCAGAATCGCGTAGCAAGGAGATAGTACACTTTAGGCATTCATCGGGTGTACAAGATAGCTCATCGAGTACCCGGATAGTGTTGTCCAACCAAAATTCAGCTTGCTCGGCATCGTCGCTATCCGTAGCTTTAAATTCAGTAGCCCCATGTTTTCGGATTCTGTCAACTGGGGGCTTATTTGACCTTATTTGGTCAGTTACCGGAGGTATTGTAGGTGCGGGGGTTGTATTAGTCGGGAAGGGAGGTTGTGGAACAGCCGTATTAGTTCGAATGTATTGGTTGAACCAATCATTCACCACGCTATAGAAAGCTTGTCTAGCTTCATCATTCGGGTTACTAGCATTAGGTTGAGAGTCCACCGGCGCTGTCCCTTGTGCGGGAGCAGGCGCTACACTCTCAAGATCATCAGCTACCGCTCGGTCGGGATCGGGATCCATTACTATAAATAAACACAATTGCAAATGTCAGAAATCACCACACTATCAAATAATCACATAAAATGGCATGTATAGCTAGACCCAACGCATTACGGAAGTCCTAGAATCGACTAAACCGTAGCTCTGATACCAATCAAATGTAACACCCCGAACCCGAGACCGTCACCGGAGTCGAACACAAGGTGTTAACAAACTTTAAAAATTTTCCAGACACTGCCAATCTGCGTAATAGTCGCTTTAAAAATCATATCTTGAGTTCAGAAACTCGGAATCCAGTTCCGTAAATTTTCCCGGAAATTAGACTCACATGCCCATCTACATCTTTTTTTCTAGAATTTTTAGTTGGGCCAATTATTACAGTTTATTAGTCAAAGACTCCCATGTTACAGGGATCGACTACCCTGACCTTTGCGCATTACGACTTGGATATCTCCCTGTACAGGGCTTCAATACTGATGTCGTTTGTTTCTATAGAAACTAGACTCAGAGAGGAATCTATACATATATGGCTTGATTCCTAATTGTCTCTGGTTAATTTATAATGAATTTCCAAAGTCGGAACAGGAAATCCAGAAACCGTTCTGGCCCTGTCTCACAAGAACCTGAATATCTCCTAACATACTGTCCGTATGATTGTTTCGTTACTTTCCTATGAAAATAGATTCATCAAGGTTCGTTTACATAATTTATTCATTATTTAATTCCAATCCTACTATTTTTAGTGATTTTCCATTCCCAAATCACGTACCTTCCGAATTTAACCGGATATAGCTCCTCATTCAAATGCCTTCGGGACATAGCCCGGTTATAGTAACTCGCACAAATGCCTTCGGGACTTAACCCGGATTTAGTAACTCGCACAAATGCCTTCGGGACTTAACCCGGATTTAGTAACTCGCACCAATGCCTTCGGGCTTAGCCCGGAATTAGTATCTCGCACAAATGCCTTCGGATCTTAGTCCGGATATGGTCACTTAGCACAAAGCCTTCGGGACTTAGCCCGGACATCATTCAAATAACCATGCACATTTAACAATAAATCATGGCACATTCGTATTTCATTTTCGTTAGCAAAACTCAAACACAAGACACTTATCATTCTTGCAATTTCGGCTCAATAGCCACACACAAAGAGCATGATTTTGATTTGCTTAAAACATGATCTAATCAAATCTTAATTTAAGCTCTCTTACTCAAGAACTTACCTCGGATGTTGTCGAACGATTCCGATGGCTATTCGACCACTTTTTCCTTCCCTTTATCGGATTTAGTTCCCCTTTGCTCTTGAGCTTAATTAAACAAATAAATTGATTTAATCATTTGAGCATCGAAAAGAGGAACACAAGGCACTTAGCCCATATTTATACATTAGACATTAAAGTCACATATGTACGGAATCATGAATCAAACTCAACATTTTAGCTAATTTTCCCCCTTGGCCGAATTTTCTAAGCCAAGACAAAAGCATCAATATGCTTGCCTCCAACCGAATACATGCAACACCAAATCTTCTTCCTATGGCCGAATATGCATGTCTATGTTGGGGCCGATTATATGCTTAATACTTCCTACAAGTATGGTTACTTGTATTGATTATAAATATCATCTTGTTTCAAGTTCAAAACTTGGCTAATACACACATATATACACTAGTAAAGCATCCTCTCCCTTTCCATCAATTTAACACATGCATTGCTCATTAACATACAAAAGTTATATTCGGCCTTAGCACACAACTTGCTAGCCGATTCTTCCCCATCTAGCAACCAATGCACATATGTGCTCACTCAAAAATGCTAAAAAGGAGATTCAAGAATCATCAATTCACCATCACATGCATCATTAACAAGCTTCATATTTAGCATGCAATGGCATTAACACAAAATCCACCTAGGCCGAATATCATCCCCATGACATAGCAAGGATTTGAATCATGGGCTAATTAGAACTCAAGCTAGCAACTAAAAACATGCATGAATCTCATGGCACAACCTCAAACATACCTTAATCTAGATATAAGTATGGCCGAACCTCCTCCTAATCCTCTTCCAAATCAAACATGAAGCAAGAACTCCTTCCTCCTTCCTTAGAATTTTCGGCCAAATGAAGATGAAAAAGGATGAACAAAATTTTCTCCTTTTTTTTCTTTAACTCACGGCAATGGGGGGGGAAAGGCAACCACACACATTTTTTTTTGTTTCCATCATATTCCCTTTCATTATTTTATGCCCATGCTCCTTATTTTATTTTTCCTAACATACCTCACTAACATAACATGTTTGTGACATGTTTCCACTCATGATGCACTAACACAACATGTCTATGACATGTCTTGCCCATCACACTTGGTCTACCATGCTTGTCATGGTCGGCCACTACTCATTAGGGGGGAATTTGACATGCAAGTCCCCCATTTTTCCACATGCACTAATAGGTCTTTACGCATTGACCTATCACATTTTAAAATTTTCTCACATAAGTCCTATTTGATGAAATTCACTTACAATTAACAAAATTCAAACACAAAATTTTCACACATGCACATGTACATATAATGAGCATCAATTATGACGGTTAATTATTTTTACGACTCGGTTTAGTGGTCCTGAAACCACTTCCCGACTAGGGTCAATTTTGGGTTGTCACAGTAATGGATAGGTTCGGTTTTAACAAAGAAAATAACTTATAGGTTGAAAGATAAAAATGGAATGGAATACGAACTCAAGCATCAAGATCAATTCAATACTATGTAGAGTATTGCCTTGAGACTTATATTGCTTAAGATAGGTTAAATGGATTATCGAAGATGGACCTTGACCCGTTACTTATGAAGAAGTAAGAACCAAAGGTATAAAAAGGTGGATGAACACCACACCAGGATGGTAATGGTGATAAGTTCAAAGAGTCGGGTTGACACCATTAGCTAGCTAGATAAGTCAGAACAAGACTCAAACGAAATAGGATAGGAGGAAACCTCACAATCAAGTTTTGATAATAAAAAATGTCTAACCCTTTTTACAAAGACGAGTAAACTATTTATAGACCTAAAATGCCTATTCATATTCAACATCTATGTTGTTCACACTAACTTAAATTTTGTTCACATAGTTATTTAACATGTTCACACAAAAATCATTAAAAATTCGGTTCATGCTTGAAGAGGGTACATGAATTTGGCCGAACCATCATGATTCTTCACTTGATGGATTCATGCATCCTTAACCTTGAAGAATCTCCATAATTCCATGAATGTGCAGCCCTTCAATGCTCATACATCTCCCTTGGCCGAATGAGGCCTTAATGTGCCTGAAATACTTGAATGGTCATCTTGAAAATGCATGAATCAGGCATGAAACGTCCCAATGTATTTTCCTCCATAAATATGATCCATGAATCTTCAAATACATGAACATGCAGTATCTCCCTCTTGCGTGAACGTCCCAAATACAGGTACTCCTTTAAATGCCATCCATTGAACCGAACAATGCATGAATCAACCTTAATTGCTCCCTTTCACATTCGGCTGAACCTGCAAGGGATTCAAACAATTTAAATAATTATAGATTCAGCTGATCTTGGAAAAAAAAACATGTAAACAAAATAAATAATATGCTAGGACAAATTAAAAACACTTAAATAAATGTCTAGCTAGTAATTAAATTCGGCTAGCTCAAAAAAGATGTGAAATAATTAATGAACTAAGTTGAGCTAGGAAATTCGGTCATGAGCTGTATGAAAGTGAATAAATTAAAGCCAATACTTAATTTATTTAAATGATAAAAGAAACGAGCTGAAAGTCAGCTAATTTGAGCTTAAATGAGCTGATTTAAGCTCAAGTGAACTGATTGGAGCTGAAACGAGCTAAAGGAGCTGGAATTGAACTAAAATAAGCTTGCACTAAGATGCATGGATTCCCTAATGGATTAGCCCGAGCTTTCCCTTCGTTAACAAACTGATCCTCCTTCAAAATTCTAAGAAATAATGCTGAAACAACTTCTTAGAATCGCTTGGACCGCGCTCGAATCACGGGTCCTTTTGGGAGCTTATTGGGATCGAAACTAGGACTTAGAGAGCCATGGGGCATGGTCACATAATTGGTTTGCAGGTCGTACCAGGACCAGCTATGAGAGGAAGAATTGGTGTTAAGACGTTGTTAACTACTACAACCAGCTTATTGTTTGGTGGAGAAAGTTAATTTTCAAGGATCGATTCAAAAATCTTGAATCCACCGAGTCTAGGGCTAAACCTTATTATCTTTGATTACAAAATTCAAATTTAAATTCAAATTTATTTAATTATTTATTTATGTTGTTTCAATTATTTAGTTTCTAAACATTTCAAAACTCCCCTGATTTATTTGTTTATTTTTTATCAGGTCCGTTTGGATTCATAGGCACAACTATAGCCACAACTATCGACACGTCAGAAATTCTAATCACAAGTTAAACGCGAAAGTTGATTATAACACCAATCCCTGTGGACTCAACCCTACTACCACTCTTCACTACTATTTAGAGTTATTTTGTAGGAATTATTTTTGGTGGTTTAGATGCCCACCAAATTTTTGCACCGTTGTCGAGGACTAGAGATATTTTTCTAATTTTTGTTTGTTTACCTTTTGATTAGATTAGACCGGGAACTTTAGAGTTTGAACTAGAAATTGAGAAATTTTCCCGGCAACTGCTAAAAGAAGCCATTCGATGTGGTAAACAACCAAATCTAAGATTCGAAACCATATCTTACACCGAGGAAATTTTCTTGTTCAACAAACCAAACGAGATGGTCAAATAGACGATATGCCAACTTGCAACGGCACACGATAAACAAAAACCTTATGTATAACCTATCCGATAGGAGGAATGCCATTCGAGTTAAAGTCGGGTTTGATTCATTTACTACCCAAATTTTTGTGGATTACAGAACAAAAATCCATACACCGACATTAAAGAGTTCCATATGGTGTGCACGAGCATGAAGCCTCAGGGAGTAACCGAAGAACAAGTCAAACTTCGTGTTTTTCCTTTCTCATTAGCCAGCTCTGCTAGAGAGTAGCTATTTTATGTAGCTCCGGGATCTGTCAACTTATGGTCTAACATGTCTTATTTGTTTCTTGACAGGTTCTTCCCTACAGCTCGAGCGGCCAAACTAACAAGAGATATCGTGGGAATCCGTTAGAAAGAGACTGAATCGCTCTACGATTACTAAGAGCGGTACAAAAAGTTGTGTACAAGTTACCCACAACATGGACTGACTAAATAGTCACTCTTGTAGTATTTCTATGAGGGGTTACTCCCGATGGAAATGAAAATGATAGATGCTGCAAGTGGAGGGCCACTAGTCACTATGACTCCTTAGAGAGCACGAGAGTTGATTTCAACAATGGCTGTTAACTCTCAACAATTTTGACCGGCCATAGAACCCACGAGACATGTTCATGGGTTAAGTTCTCTATCTCTAGAAGATAAAATTGATAAGCTAACTAATGTTGTTAAAACTTTGCTTACAGATAAAACGAGCCCAACACGGTTGTGTGAAATTTGTTCTAAACCAGACCATCTAACGAAATCATGTCTGATTATACAAGAGGATCTAACAGAACAAGAAAATGTTGTCGGGAACTTTCCAAGTTCGCTTCAAACTCGTATAATTTGGGGTGGAAAGATCACTCGAATCTAAGTTATAGGTCGACTCCTCAGTTCAATCAACCGTACCAATAAGGGCTGACTCTGAATAAACAGTTACCACGCCCAAAGTCATCTTTGGAAGCCATAGTGGAAAGGCTAGCCAATAGTACTGAGATATTTCAACAAAAAACTAACATGCATTTGCAGGAGTTGGATAAGCAAGTGAGCAAGCTCACTCTCACGGTTAGCCGTTAGGAGTCCCAAAGTAAGCTTTAATCCCAAACTGAGCCAAACCTTCGACACAATGCAAGTGCTATGACATTGAGGAGTGGGAAGGTTTTGGAACCTGTACCTAGCACGAGTCGCGCCCATGACTCTAGTCGAGATAAGGAGAAACTTGACACAGAGGCTCTAGTAGAGTCAACACCACAAAAATCATTTGTAGTACCACCTCCATTTTCTGGAAGACTTGTCTAGTGTAAGAAGGAGCGAGAAGAGAAGGAGATCATTGACACCTTTCGAAAGGGAGAAATTAGCATACCTCTTGTCGATGTGATTAGGCAGATTCCACGATACGCAAAATTCTTAAAAGAATTACGCACGAGTAAAAGGAAGCTCTTGGGCAATGAAAAGGTAAATGTCGGAAAAAATGTCTCTGCCATTCTACAAAGGAAAATACCACCCAAATGTAAGAACCAATGTATGCTTTTCATATATTGTAAAATAGGTAGTGTCGGTATTAAAAAAGCAATGTGTGACTCAGGTGCACCAATTAATGTTATGCCTTTGAAGGAAACAGGTGTAATTATTCAGCTTGCAGATAGATCTGTAATGCATCTAGAGGGAGTGCTGGAGGACGTTCTTGTTAAGGTAAACGAGCTAATATTTCCTATAGACTTCTACATTATCGATGTGGAGGTTGACATTTCGGCTAATTTGTCTGACACACTTCTTCGGAGGTCATTCTTAAGTACTGCACAAATAAAAATTGGCGTACGAAGTAGGATACTCACTATGGAGCTCCATGGGGAAGTGGTGAAATTCAATTTCTATGAGGGCATGAACTGCCCTAGCATGATTTCTAATGTTTCTAATATTGATATAATCGATTCTTTAACTAAATTACATTTAGAATATCATGACAACGATGAATTACAAACTAGTCTTTATAGAAGTCTAGACTTTGATGCCATGGATGGGCTAGAAGAGTGGATAACCTTTGAAGAGTCTGTTCACGAAACAGTGGCTCATATGGAGGCACCACAATTATAGAAAAATCTAGATAAACTTTTTGAATTATCTCCTTCATAGAATAAGCTTGTACCATCTGTTTTACAGGCTCTAGAGTTGGAACTCAAACCACTTCCAGTCATTTGAAGGACGTTTTTCTCGACAAAAGAAATACCTTACCGGTAATAATCTTGAGTAAACTCTTGAAGGTAGAAGAGGAAAACTTGGTACGAGTTCTTAAACACTATAAAGAGGTAATTGGATGGACAATAGCTGACATTAAGGGGTTGAGCCCTTTGACTTGCATGCACAAAATTCAAGTTGTAGAGAATGCAATTCCCAAAAGAGAGGCTCAAAGGCGTCTCAATCCGTCCATGATGTAAATGGTAAGGAAATAAGTTAAAAATTTACTTAATGTTGGGATGATCTATCCCATTTCTAACAGTAATTGGGTCAGCCCAGTCCATGTAGTACCCGAAAAAATAGCATGATCGTAATTGAGAATTCGGCAGGTGAGATGGTTCCTACCCAGGTCCAAAACGGGTGGAGAGTCTACATCGATTACAAGAAGTTGAATTCTTTAACTCAGAAAGATCATTTTCCACTTATTTTTATTGACCAGATGTTAGAACATTTACCTAGAAAATCTCATTATTGTTGTCTCGATAGTTACTCAGGATTTTTCCAGATTCCAATGGCACCAGAGGATCAAGAGAATACCGCATTTACGTGTCCTTTTGGCACATTTTCTTACAGATGGATGTCATTTAGAATTTGCAATTCACTAGCCAAGTTTCAAAGGTATATGCTCTTAAATATCTGATCGAGAAAAAAGAAGCAAAACCGAGGGTTATTAGGTGGATATTACTTTTGCAAGAGTTTGATCTCGAAATAAAGGATAAGAAAGGACGCCAAAATTTGGTAGCTGACCATCTAAGTCAAATACCTCCATCGAAGGATGTCACACCACTTAAAGATGATTTTTTGAATGAAAGTCTACTTGCTACTCAGACAATTTTACCTTACTACAGTTGACTATGTGTCGAAATGGGTGGCAGCAAAAGCCACTCGCCATGCTGATGCCAAAACGGTAGTCAATTTCCAAAAGAGTTATATTTTTTTCCAAATTTGGCATACCGCGAGCATTGGTCAGCGATCAGGGAACGCATTTCTGTAATAAGGTAATTTACACACTTTTGAAATAATACGGGGTAGTGCAATGAGTCGCTACGACTTATCATCCTCAATCAAATGGTCAAGCGGAAGTGTCAAATCGAGAAATCAAGTTGATTTTGAAGAAGACCATTAACCCAGATAGGAAAGATTGGAGTTTGCGACTAAATGATGCACTGTGGCTGTACCGGACAGCTTACAAAGGACCCATAGGTATGTCTCCTTATCGACTAATTTTTGGTAAACCGTGTCATCTTCTTGTTGAACTAAAACATAAAGCGTTTTGGGTGGTCAAGCAATGCAACATGGAGTTGGAAGCTACAGGCAAGTATTGTAAGTTACATATTCAGGAACTCGAGGAAATTTTATGAGAAGCATATGAAAGTGCCCAAATTTATAATGATAAGATCTAGGCATACCATGATCAGAAGATAACCCGTAAAAAATTTTTGGTAGGACAGAAATTATTACTTTATGACCCTACACTAAGAATCTTTGCAGATAAGCTTCGAACTGAGTGGTTAGGCCCTTTTTTTATTACTCACGTATTTCCACATACTGTAGTCAAGGTTAAAAGCAAAGAGTCCGTAAAAGTTTTCAAGGTCAACGGACAGCGATTAAAGCATTTCTACGAAAATTTTCAAGTCCACATGGTTGAGGAATTAGTCAGAAGAACCAGTTAAATAAATTTCTAGGTTGTCGAGCTAACGACGTTAAAACAAAAGCACTATTTGGGAGGTAACCTAAATTTATTTTTAATTTATTGAATTTTTTAAATTTCAGTTTTATTTGGATTAAAATAAAATGAATAATAACTAGATTATTATTTAATCAGGTTAATGTGTTATTTTCAAGTACGTAATGGCAGTTGTCAATTTTCCCAAAATCAGAAACTCATGGTGGCATGGGCACCTGTGCTAAATGTTGACAATTATTTCACAACGCCGACAACATCATTAGAAACACATGGGAAGTATTCTTAACATTTCTCTTTGCTTGTTGTTTTAGTTACTAAACTTTATTGCATATAAAACATGCTTGAGGACAAGCATAGATTAAGTGGGGGAGGTTGAAATGGTAAGTAAAATGGTAAATAAGCATGAGAAAAATGGTAAATATGCATGATTTTTGCTGCATGTCTCTCTTTTGCATATGTTCAATCTTATGCTAGATTTATTTGATAGTTTATTTGACATTAAGTCTCTAATCTCATTACTTAGTCAATTTGGACAATTGGGTAATTTTTTAATTAAAGTGCTAAAACATCTTGATTAGTCGACATTTTGTGTTTTAAGGTTGATATATGTAACTATGTTTTTCATATAAATTGATAGTTTGGAAAAAAAATATTTGCTTGTACATAAATAAATAAATAAAATGAAAAATAAATAAATAAAGACTCAAGTTATGAGTGAAAGTTTCAAAAACGTGACCGAACTTAGTAACCAGAGTGAAGTGCTTGGGTTGTCATTTCATCTTGCGTAAAAAGGTTCGAGTGACAAATTGAGAACTTACAAACATTTCGCTAACCGGGCCTCCAAAAAAAAAAGAAAGAAGACTGTTTGAATTGAGTAACTGGGATAGGGTGCTTTGGTTGTCATCCTAGTTCGCGTAAAAAGGTTTATGAGTGGAAGTTTCGAAAATGTGACTGAATTTAGTAACCGGGGTGAAGTGCTTGGGTTGTCATTTCATCTTGCGTAAAAAGGTTCGAGTGACAAATTGAAAACTTACAAATATTCCGCTAACCGAGCCTCCAAAAAAAAGAAAAAAAGAAAGAAGACTGTTTGAACTGAGTAACCAAGATAGGCTGCTTGGGTTGTCATCCTAGTTCGCGTAAAAAGGTTTGACTGTGTCTAAATTTTTTATTACTACGTGATTAATTAATAATACCTTGCAAATTTTGGATTCAAACTCAATCCAGTGGAATTATTTAGTTCACATATTTCAATTTTATGACACTTGTTGATTAAACTATATATTTTGAGAATTTATTTATTTTTACCGATGTTGTTTGCATTGATTATGGGTGCGGAAAAGAGGCCAAATTTTTAATAAATATTAGAATAATTTCTAATGTTTGAAAGTACAATAAGCTTGAGGACAAGCATGCGTTAAGTAGGGGGATTTGATAACATGTTAATTTGCATGACTTTTTGTGTTTAATTCGGTTAATTTTTGAATTGATCCCTGCTGAATTAGTGCTTTTCTGTTTTCATCTTGTCAGGGATGCACTTGGGACGCTAAGAGTAAAAATTGAGTAGAAAATGACCAATTTGAAACACAATCAATAAAGTGAGGCTGAATAAAAAATGTGGAAAAAGCCAATGACTCAACAGATTCTTTTGACTTTGTAAAAGCGAAAAATAGAAAAAAATCTAATTTTAATTTTTATTTAATTTTAATTATATGTTAAAGTGCTTAAAGCCAAAATTAGTAAATATCATGTATATAAATAGGGTTTTAATGTACTTAGGAAAGACACATTTAATTTTATATTTTGATTTCAATTAAAAATTAACCGAATTAAACACAAAAAGTCATGCAAATTAACATGTTATTAGATACTCACTATGGGTGCTAAATTTTGATGGGCGTCGAAACCACCAAAAATAATTCCTACAAAATAACTATAAATAGTAGTAAAGAGTGGTAGTAGGGTCGAGTCCATAGGGATTGGTGTTATAATCAACTTTCGCATTTAACATGTGATCAAAATTTCTATCATGTTGGTAGTCGTGGATATAGTCGTGCCCACGACTCCAAACGGACCTACTGAAAAATAAACAAATAAATCAAGGGAGTTTTGAAGTGTTTAGAAACTAAATAATTGAAACAACACAAATAAATAATTAAATAAATTGGAAATTAAATTGGAAATTAAATTCGGATTTTGTAATCAAAGATAATAAGCATTAGCCCTAGTCTCGGTGGATTCCAGATTTTTGAATTGATCCTTGAAAATTAACTTTCTCTTCCAAACAATAAGCTAGTTATAGCAGTTAAGAACGTCCTAACCACCAATTTTTCCTCTCATAGCTTGTCCCAGTACGACCGACAAACCAACCCTTACCGATTATCTAAGCGAGATACCCGTGTTCCCGATTCAAGATTCCGACAGCCTTGCGCTCTAAAGAACCCAACTCAATTAGTGCTTTTATGTTTTAATCTTGTCAAGGATGCAATTGGGACGCTAAGAGTCAAAAACGAGTAGAAAAGGACCAAATTGAAACACAATCAATAAAGTGAGGCCGAATAAAAAATGTGAAAAAATGCAAGGATTCGTCAGATTGTTTTGACTTTGTAAAAGCCAAAAATAGAAAAAAGTCTTGCTTTAATTTTTATATAATTTTAATTATATGTTAAAGTGGTTAAAGCCAAAATTAGTAAATATCATGTATATAAATAGGGCTTTAATGTACTTAGGAAAGACACATTTAATTTTACATTTTGATTTCAATTTGGAATTGAATAGAATTATTTTCTTTTCTCAAATTTGGTGTGAGCATTCTGTTACTTCCATTTCCATTTCTTTGTTCTTTCAAAATTCGTTTAATTACCTTCTAAGTCCTTTCATTTCCCAATTCCTTCCATTATCATCAAATCACCTTTCATAACCTACAAGCATGATTAAATTCATGCTTCACTAAATTCCATCTTAGCTTTAGGCCGATGTTCTTTCCAACCGGGAATCGTGAGATATGTATCCATACTAAAAATCCTTCCAATCGGTATTCACATTTTTCCTAAGTATCGAGGTTGACATCTCATCCCTTAAAATTAACACGATTTCAAGTCAAAAAGTGCACGTTGGGTTGGAGTCGTGTTTGCTGACAGTTGGAGAAACGAGTCGGCCGTGCTGTATTTGGATCTCCGAGAATAAATCAAGGGAGTAGTGATCAGGTGTAAACAACCCACGCAGTTGAGGCCGTTAATTCGAGTTGGGTTCTTCAGAGCGCAAGGCTGCCAGAATCTTGAATCGGGAACACCTGTATCTCGGTTAGATAATCGATAAGGGTTGGTTTGCAGGTCGTACCGGAACCAGCTACGAGAGGAAGAATTGGTGGTTAGGACGTTCTTAACTGCTATAACCAGCTTATTGTTTGGAGGAGAAAATTAAGTTTCAAGGATGGATTCAAAAATCCGAAATCCACCAAGTCTAAGGCTAAGGCTTATTATCTTTGATTACAAACTCTGAATTTAATTTGCAATTTAATTTCTAATTTATTTAATTATTTATTTATGTTTTTTCAATTATTTAATTTCTAAACATTTCAAAACTCCCCTGATTTATTTGTTTATTTTTCAGTAGGTCCATGAGGAGTCATGGGCACGATTATAGCCACGACTATCGTCACGATAGAAATTCTAATCACAAGTTAAACGCGAAAGTTGATTATAACACTAATCCTTGTGGACTCAACCCTACTACCACTCTTTACTACCATTTAGAGTTATTTTGTAGGAATTATTTTTGGTGGTTTCGAAGCTCATCTGGGCATTACACATTTTATTATTAAGTATTTATTTGTTTATAATACTTTAGTCTTTATTGGGTGAAATTATTGAAATAAAACACTATTACCAAGGAATTAAAACATCTATTATGAAAATTAATTAGTTAATATTTTTAAAATTTTAAATAAATAAATTTTTTAAGTTATTTATTTGTAAATATTAACCTTGTGAAGATTGATAAATATTAATAGTGTATGAATATAATTGTAAACTATATTATTAGTGATAATTATGTCATGTTCTTAGTATGTAAATTAGTGATAATAATGTCACACTTTGAATATATTTGTCAAGTAACATATTTCAATTAATATAAAGTTGTATAAGAAATCATTTTACACAAGTTAATTAAAAATAAATTAAGAGTACATAAATATTCAAAGATGAATGAGCTCGATTGAAATTTTTTTGCAGCAAGTTAAGTTTTTTTGTAGAATCACAGTGCAGTTTTTTTTATGAGATTTACTTTAGAGATAAAATTGAAAATGAGAGAATGAAGACTACTAATATTTTGGCACCCTTATTAGGTCTGAGAGCATGTGGCAAATAGAGTAATTTTTGAACAAGTATGGTCAGATATGTCATTCCACATATTTCATTCCCAATCAGCTCTTGAAAAAAGATGTTCATCCAACACTTTTTGTTTTTGAGATTTTAGCTCAACAAGTTATTATTAACCTCCATTCACTAAACACTATAATTAAAAAGTTTGACTACCCAATCCTCTATTTGTGCCCAAATCAACTAAAAAATGCCTAAAACTCTATTTACCAAATACCCTCTAAATCTTATCAAATAAAAATTAGACAAAACTTGCTTCAATAATTGATTCAATATACTTAAAGCTTTTAAAATAATGATTGCCATGAAAAAAACTATAAATCCTCGTAGCGAAGGCAATAATTGTCCAAGATTATCCATTAAAGTCGTAACTTTAATCTCATAATATAACTAAAGCTTCACCCCAAACATTGAGAAGCAAAATTTAACAAAAACATTTAATTACAATTCAACCTGATGTATATCAACGTAACTGTAGGGAAAAAAATTAATTGCACAAATCATCTTATATATATACACACACGTATGATAATATTACTATAACCAAAATATTTGTCTTCATGAATATGTATACATAAAGCAAAATTAAAAAATTCAAAGCTTTATTTACAAAATCAGTTAAAAAAGCTCAAAACTTTATTTACCAAACACTCCTAAATTTTATAAATTAAAATGAGACAAAACTTGCTTCAATAATTGATTCAGTATACTTAAAACTCTTTAAAATAATGATTATGGAAAAAAATAAATAAATCGTTATAACAAAGGCAATGATTGTCCAGGATTATCCAAACTTTAGTCTCATAATATAACTAAAACTTAACAACATTGAGAAACAAATTTTAACAAAAACATTTAATTACAATTCAACCTCATGATGTATATCAACGTAATTGTAGGGGGAAAAATTAATTGCACCAATCATCTTTTATATATACACGTATGATAATATTACTATAACCAAAATATTTGTCTCCATGAACATGTATACATAAAGTAAAATTAAAAAACTAAAGCAATTCTTATGAATTGCACCAAAGTAATTCATACCAAACTAATTCTTCGAATCATATATATATGTTGAATCCAATCAACTTCAATTCTAACATACGTGGAATTCAATCGAAAATTACCAAAATCAATGAGAATTGAAATTATCACAATTAAAAATTGAAAAACTAAACCCCGAAAATTTAACATAAATCCAAAAGATTTAATATGTGTATGATTGAAAACACCGAATCCAAATATCAAATTCATAAAATTTGAAAAACGAATTAACCCAAAAATAATAGAGAATCAATTTGTTTTCAATGATTCAACATGACAAGGTTCGGAAGCCACTTGTTAGAACCATAAAATAATATCTGATATAAAACTTAACAAACTATAAACTGGAATCTGTCATGTCAAATCATCAAGAATAAATCAAGAACAAAACTAACTGCAGAAGCGTAGCTCAATCCATTGATTTCTTGGAATCTTCAATTTTGTGATTTTGTTATTCCAAATTAGCACACAAGTAATTCAGAGAATGTGACTCTCTTTTCTAAGGATGAGGTATTAGAAAAATTACATATGTATAATTCGAGGACCATAGCTCTAATATATAACTTCTACACATTGAACCTAATATCTAACCACTCCATCATTAATTAGAAATTAGTTACAAGAGTATCTACACATATTTGACTCATACTTTATTTAATAATTAAAGCCCAATAAACCTTAACCAAATTAGATCATTTTAATTTGAACTAAACTATTATAATAGTAAATAATAACATGTAATTACCCTTATTATATATGTGATATCGAATTAGAGGCAGATCTAGGGGCACTGGCAAGAGCCCCGACCCCCTATAATAGAAAATTACTATTTAGACTCTTTAAAATTTTTAAATTTTAAATTAGTAAAAATAAAATTACATTTTTACAACCCTTAAAATTATAAAAATTTGATTTAATTTTTTAAAAATTATCAAGATATAAAATATTAAAAATTAAAATTTCATTTGTCTCAAAAATATTGTCTGACTACGCCCGGTATCCAACATACTCATTTTAAAATGCAACTTGCCTAAGTTATTGCCGCTTGTTTCGGTAAAATATTGTATCACATTTACTTAATAGATGCTGAAAGAAGCAATTTGATGAATAAACAAATAACTAATTATACGTTATTGGGACACTTGGTCATTTTTGGTCAATAAAAGAATCAAATGTTGTATTTCTTTTCCCAATCCAATAGCATGAGGAATTTGTGGAGTTTTTTGAATTGTTTTCGTCATAACATCGCAATTTAGTTTTATCATTATGGTTGGTTATCTAATATTTAACATTCCTTTTTACTATCATATCATGTATTCAATATCTTTATTTATCAAATTTTATCAAATACTATCTTTAATAATTTCGATAAAGCATATTTGTTACATTAAAATTTGTGAAATATATTTTCACATTATTTTAATCGAACCCTCTACATATGTGCAATAAATATGTACACAGATCATGTTTAATTTTAACATCGTTCAACTCAATTAATTATTAGAACTTTTCTATAATCAAATTAACTTTCTTGACATGTTAAACATAACCCCAACTTTAATTTGCAATTTGATCACCACAACAAAAGGGTGTGACCCTATATGATCATATAATGTAGACACTAACATCAAAACGATTCTAGTGATACAAATTGAGAGTGACATCTAGCAATGCATCACTGTTACACAAGTTGCAGGAAGTCGTGGTTCGACATAGTCTTCTATGATAACATTATTATGTATTATATTCATTTGTCCTTCATATCTAGATTGAACATAAGTCATGGAATAATCATACTTGTATAGTTTAATCTTTTGTTTCTTGATTCCTGAGTAGACTAAGATAACAAATAGTGTGATATCTCATATCAACTAATTTGAGCATGACCATGCATCTCTAGTCTTACTCGATCAGGATCCCTGAGATATTTATCCCATTATGTTGGAGGGACAAATCCTATCTTGATCACTCACATCCCTCTACATAGATTGTGGCACTGATCTGCCACAATTCGTTGTGGCAAATTAGAGTCCTTTCAGCTCTTAATAAGCTTGATTTCAAGTCATTTTATGTCATTTTGTTTCATTTTCCGTTTTAGTATGTTAGACTTAATTATTAGCAAAATAAGAGTTTTTATGCATCTTCTAGTGTTTTGACGACCCGCTAGATCAACTAGAGCCTTAGGAATGACTAACAGGCTACTTGAGTCTGCAGGGTGTCATTTTAGGCCAAAGAACAAAAAAGATGATGTTGATGTCACAACACCAACATGCAACACCGTGAAACCAAACATCGAAGCATTCTAGGGCTAAAATAGGGAAGATGTCGTGGCGATGGCTTCTCCCACGTCACGACAACATGATGAAATTTTAGATATGCACAGTTGTATTTTAACAGTTGTTTAAGGCGTATTTGTCTTGTTAAAACCCTAATTAGTTTAATGATATTTTAGGTACCTAAACCTCTCAATTGTGGCCTATTTAAATGTCATTATAACCTCGTTAGAGGGAGTCGACCTAGGAAATTGCCCTAGGGAGTTGTCAAACCATATTTCATATTTTTAATTTTCGTTATTCTTTAGTTTCTATTTTAGTTTTCTTATGTTTGCTTAACCAGAATCTTTCTATTTCGATATGAAGACGATTGCGAGCAGAGAATATTCCGAGACCGTGCTTCCATTATTTATTAACGAGCATTCTTTTTTCATTTATTCTTTGATTCATTTATTTATCTTTTGTTAACTTGATCAACTAACGTTTGTATAGATATTGGGATAAATTATTGTGCATATTTTATATCTTGCACGATTCAGATATGGAATTGTTTATCGATTTAGTAATTATTTATCTAAAATTGGGTGTTTATTCAAGAAGTACTTAGTATACAAGGAAGTGACGACCCTAGTAAAATATTTAGACAGGTGAGACCGTAAGGGTATCCACATGCCTAAGTGAGACTGAGAGGGTATCGTATGTTGGATCGTCAGTACACCTCGTGGTGCAGTGAAAAAATATTTCGGTGATCATCAGCCATGGATCCATGTACAAGGAACGAGTCGGGTTGAAAAAGTAGAAAATATACCTTTCGAAACTGAAAATTGACGAATAATGTTGTTGATCGGATCCCTTTCGAAGATGTCAATTTCCAGCCACAACAATTATGTCTCAACCTCTACGTAATCCACCCAATCAAAGAACGAAAAGAAAAAAATTTTCCTGAACTTTTCAGACAGAAAAATAAAAAATGGTTGCTAAACCTTTTGATTAGTTTTTCTTTTCTTGGTAACCCTATCACATTAAAGAATTTGATATCCCATATAAAAAAAATGGGATTATTCTCTTATTATTAGAGAAACAAATGGAAAGTTAGAAAAAGAAATTATATTCTTTCCTAAAGAATATCAATTTCCTTGTCTTTTATATTTTGACCGAAATTAATTATTATAACAATTTATATTAATAATTTCGGTAAACTATATACAATTAATATTTTATATGAATCAAATTCATATATTAATTTTATCTATGTTCTCTATTTGCGTACAACAAGTTTCTACATATAATGTGTTCAACATTTAACTATCAAATTAATTATTAATTAATTTAATTCATGTGATAGCTAAATACGATACCAAATGTATTTAAATTTTGTTCGTTTCAATTATAGGGTGTGACCCTGTATACTCTTGTAACGTTAGTAGTAATACTAGAACATGTCTAATATTACAAGTAGCGGGTGACATCTAACAATGCATCATTGCTACCCAAGTTATAAGAAGTCGTGATTCGACATAACCTTTGTGTTATAATTTTTCATGTATTATATCATTTTATCCTTAATAACTAGATTAGACACAAGTCATGAAATAGTCACACTTGTATAGTCCAATATCATATTGCTTGATATTCTGAGTAGACTACAATAAACAAATAACTGTGATATCTCATATCAACTTATTCGAGTATGGCCATGCATTTCTAGTCTCACTCCATCAAGAGGCCTAAGATCATATCCCACTACATAGAGTGCGGCATACCCAACATCAGTCTTTAAAGTATAACATGTTATGGTAGACATTTGATTGTGTAAAAATATACGACTCACGATGTTAGAACAATGATGATCTCAAGTTTGAGGCTCATATACATAGTTATCACTATGAGTAATGTTGTGACTATTACATAATAATCCAAGAAACATAATCATAGTGGTTCAGTCGAGTATGTTGTTCTCTAGGGTTTAGGGTTTTGGGATTTAATTATTTGCAAAATAAATATTTTTACATAATAATTGGTGTTGGTTGATCTATTAGGCCAATATAGGTCATAGGTAGTTCTAATAAGTTTATTTAAGTGTGCAGGGTTAGGGGTGTGCAAATTTTGGGTAAAACCGAATTAATTCGGTGAACTGACCGAATTCGATTAATCGATCGGTTAACTAAATTAATGCGGTCTTTTTTAAAGTTTGGTTAACGGTTAATTCAGTTTGAAATCAGTCGGTTAACTGAATTTAATAAATAATATTATAATATATAAGTATTCGGTCGGTTCGGTTAATTTTTTGGAAATATAAACCAATCGGTCAGTTAAGTCGGTTAATTTTTTATATGTTTTATTCTTTTTTTTAACAAAAAATAAAAAAATATAAATTTCAGTTAATCCAGTTAACCGACCGAATTTACCGAAAAATTTTGGTTCGTTTAATTTTTTTTGAAAAAATTTCTGTTCGGTTAACAGTTAAAGGTTTAAAAGGGTCGGTTAATTCGGTTAATCGTAGTTCAAGTCGTTTAACCAATTGAACACCCCTATGCAAGGTGTGTATTTCTAAGCCCAAAATCCTTAGGAATGATACCCGAGTGTAGCACAAGTTTCTCGAGTCGTAACATGTGGAAACGGACTTTAATGCCCATATTTGAGGTATCGCGTCTCGACACACATGAGCTATGTCACGACACAATCTGAACATGTGGCACAAGATCGACAAGGCTAGTTTCATATGTACAATCCATATTTTACGAGCTTAAGGCCTGTAATAGACCTAATTAAGCCTGCTAAACATCTCTATAAATAGCAAGGTTATTTCTAATTAGTAAGAAAGCCTAAAGGAGCTGTAATTAGTATATTTAGGTTTTTAATTAGTTTTATTTTCAGTTTCCAAACAATTTAGTTTTCTTTGTTCTTTCGACTTGGTTCAACTTGAACGTAAGTTATTTTTATTAAGTATTTTATTAGTTTCTTTTACTTTTCTTTTGCAAGCATTAATATCAGTTTTGCAATCAAGAGATTTCGCAACTCCAAGCGTATTTGAATCATCCAACAAATCAATTTCTAAACATTGCTCTTGTTTGATTTAATTGTGTTCTTTTGCATGTTTAAATTAATTCTAAGAGTTATGACATCTAGATCCATGAGAGTCTAATTCTCAAGGGAGATTAACAAGTGGATGTGGGAGTAGTTAGCGAAAGAATGAGGCTTTGTTATAATAATTAATTGGTTTAAATTATGTATGCTTAATCCATAGGATTTAAGACCCTTGGTAGTAATCTAGGCTAAACAAGGTTGGGAGGTAAGTTTACCGAGTAAATCATAATTTATCCCAATGTAGAAAGTGCGGTCAGGAGATAAGCGAGTATCTATTGATTAGTTAGTTAGTAGAGACTGAAGCGTAATAATAGTTAATTAATAGCTAATTCAATCTAAACCTGAATTCTAAAGTTAATTACAACCACTGAAACGAGTTAATCTTTTGCCTATTATTCTGATTTAGTTGTTTGATAATTTTGTGTTTACTTAATTTAGTTTAATTTATTTATGATTTTTTATAAGATTTGTTAATGTAGAAGTAATTTTTTTTGTTTAATATCCTCCCTTGGATACGATCCTCGAAATATTTCCCCATGTTTCGTTGTACACACCTATATTACAATTTGACTTGTATACTTGCAGAGATTGCTGCTTTATTTTAATATATTTCTTATGTAGTAGTTTTTAGTCAAACGTGCGAGAGTTTGACAGCGTTTAAGCTGTTGGCACTATTGCCAGGGAGGTTTCGACATTAAATCATATTTTATTTTATGCAATTAATACGATAAATAGGAAAGTTAGAAATTATAGATACAATTATTTTATTTTTTGTTTTTGATTTTTTTATTAATATTTGTTTATATATTTTGTCTTGGATTTTAGTGTATGACTAGAAGCGGAAGCATTCCGATCGAGCCATACCCCGATTTGGAGCAACTTCTAAGGCGCAATTGTCAATTGAGACAAAACAATCCACCTACGGTAGTTTTTTTACCTATTAGTACAAATCTCCGGTGAGGAAAATCTCGAACACATGGACAGAACTCGAACAGAAAAAGAAGAAATAGGACAAGACTCCAAGGCATGTATCAAGTCACTCTGTCTTTAAGGTTATATTTGCCACCACTTATCTTCGGTGTGCAAAAGAGTTTCAAGCAAATTAAACTTGAGGATAAAATGAAGTTAATGATTATTTGCATTTTGCACTACGAGAATAGTCCACTAAGCACTGAGCAATGTATAACAAGATACTCAATTTCTACAAAAGATTTCTGCAGTAATGTTTTATAGAATAATATAATAATATTAGAAAATAGATGAACGAAAGAAAGAATTTTAGAATTTGTTGGTGTGTTTTCCAAATCAAATCTCGTTCCTATTTATAGGAATTCTCATGTCTCTTCACATATTTCATTAGGTGTCTTTTCTGAATAATAATGTCTTTAAAAATATACATAATTATTCCTTTAATATTATAACTATTCAAATAATATTGTTTGAATAGTTATAATTCTTTTTCAAAAATCAAATTATATACCTTTTGACCAATGACCGAAAGTCTTATCTTTTGATTAATTACACCTATTCATTTATAGTTATTGAAACATTATAAATATTTGAAAATTTTCCAATAATCTCCCCCCATTTTCAATATATTTTAGATTTTCATATTCTTGGAAATCAATTTTCATAAATGAAGGTGTCTTACGATTGACCATTCACTTAGTGAAAATATGTTAAAGTTAATCAAAATTGCATGGTAGACTAAGCTTTGAACCAACTATTTTATTTGGTTAATCGAACACATCTCACATAATGATTTCAACATCGGTCAATGCATAGTATCTACGGACACTATTATGGTCATGTGTCTGTGTCCTCTTTTCATGAGTATTGTTAGAGCCAACCCCTTGAGCTCCTAGAAGCGGTCACACTTCCACTCACATAAGTAGATGCCATCAAGAATGTTCCCGTAATTATAACAATCTAACATATTTATGTTATGGATCCATTAAGAGTACATTACTCATCCTTCCCTTATCATTACTGGAACCTAGCACTTTAATCTTAGGATGCATTTATTTATAGTGCTAACAGACAGAGACTAATGATATACTTTGTCTCACTGAATTCAAGACTTGACATTATACCAAGCATTGAGTCGAGTTTCCATCATGGGTGACTTTAATTAATGGGCTTGGGGCCCATCCCTTTTGAGGTCTTTTTGACTGCATCTCTAGCAAGACTTTTTGTCAAAGGATCTACCAAATTTTCACTTGACTTCACGTAATTAATAGTGATCACTCCAATAAAGATTAATTGTTGGACATAGCTATATCTTAATCTAATGTGTCTAGACTTTCCATTATATTCTTGGCTATATGTCTTTGCTAGAGTAGCCTTACTATCACAATGGATAAAAATAGGTGAAATTGGCTTAGGCCATAAAGGTACATCATAAAGTAAATTTCTTAACCATTCTATTTCTTTAGATGCAGCAGCTAATGCAATAAATTTTGCTGCCATGGTGGAATCAGTAATATATTTTTGTTTCTTGGAACCTCAAGAAATGGCTCCACTACCAAGAATGAAGATCCATCTGCTAATAGATGCATGATCTTCCAAGCTTGTAATCCAACTAGCATCCGAATACCTTTCTAAAACTGAAAGATATCCATTATAACACAATCCATAGTTAATAGTTTTCTTTAAGTAGCTAAGTACTCTATTCAAAGCTTGTCAATGCAAACTCTTGGATTACTTGTGTACCTACTTAATTTACCAACAACATATGCAATATTTGGTCTTGTTCAGGTCATTATGTACATAAGACAACCAATTAGTCTTGCATATTTCAATTGATCAATTTTGCTACCAACATTAGATACTAACTTTATTTGAGGATCCATGGACATAGATGCTGGTATACAGTTGAAAAGATAAAACTTTTTGAGCACCTTTTCAATGTAATGTGATTGTGATAAAGCCATAGTGCTTTCATCTTGGGTTATTTTAATCCCAAGAATAACATCTGCTACATCTATATTCTTCATAGAAAAGTTGTTTGACAAGAATTTCTTTTTATTTTCTATTTGTTCCAAATCCGTGCCAAAAATGAGCATGTCATTTACATATAAACAATTTATGATCCCTTTTCCATTTTTAAATTTGGTATATGTGCACTTATTGTATTCATTTATTTTATAGCCATTGGTCAAAACAACCTTGCCAAACTTTTGGTTTCATTGCTTTGGTGCTTGTTTAAGTCCATATAGAGATTTAATAAGCTTACATACCTTATGCTGCTGTCCTGGAACAACAAATCCTTCCGGTTGTTCCATGTACACTACTTTACTAATTCACCATTTAAAAATGGAGTTTTAACATCCATTTGGTGAACAACCAAATTATATATTGAGGTAAGTGATATTAAGAGTCTAATTGTAGCAATTCTTACTACTAGAGCATAGGTATCAAAGTAATCAATATCTTGTTTTTGTGTAAAACCTTTGGCTACTAACCATTATTTAAATTTATCAATGGTTCCATCGACCTTCATTTTCCTTTTGAAGATCCATTTACAACCTATTTGTTTAGAATCTGGTGGAAGATGAACTAAGATCCAAGTCTGATTTCTCATTGTTGAATTCATCTCATCATTTATTGCTTCTTTCCAAAAAGTAGAGTATTGAGATTTCATTGCCTCTTCAAATGTAATTGGATCAGATTCCATATTATAACAATAATGTACCTTATTGCATATACTTTCACCTTTTCCTTCTACAAGAAACATAATAAAATTTGGTCCAAAATCTTTGACCTTTTTAGTCCATTTACTTCTTATTAATTATTGACAAGATTCATCATTATTATCATTTTTTTCCAATGGAATCTCATTCTTATTTGAAGAATGAATCAACTGTTGTGGCTGTAATTGTCTTGAAATAGAATTAAATCTATTTTAATGAAAAATAGCATCTCTTGATTCAATAACAGTATTAATTAAAATTGAATAATTTGGTTCAATTGCCATGAACCTATATGCCTTGTTATTATGTGCATATCCTATAAATATGCATCAATTCCTCTTTCACCTAACTTTTTTCGTTTAAGTGTTGGAACTTTGACAATAACTTTATAGTGCTAAACCTTCAAATAATTAAGGTTTGGTTTCCTTTTCTTCCATTGTTCATAAGGGGTTATTTTAGTTTCGTTATTAGGAACTCTATTCAATATATGACAAGCTGTTAGAACAACTTATCCCCTAAAAGCTTGTCCAAGACCTGAATATGATAGCATTGAATTTACCATTTCTATAAAGACTTTATTTTTCCCTGCAGCTATACCGTTCTGTTGTGATGTGTAAGGGGTCGAAAACTTGATGGATAATCCCAGTAGACTCAAAATAATTTAGATTATAGTATTCTCCACCTCTATCCGATCTTAAGCACTTGATAAATGATTTACACTGAAGTTCAAATTTAGATTTATAAACTTTAAATTTATCAAGTGCTTCATCTTTTGAATGCAATAAATATACATAGCAATATCTAGAACAATCATCAATAAAAGTAACAAAATATTTCTTTCCACCTAATGTAGGAGTATTATGTATGTCACATAAATCACTATGTATCAAATTAAGCAACATTGTTTTCCTTTTAACCCTAGGGAAAGGGTTTCTTGTAATTTTAGTCAACATACATGTATTGAATTTTTCAATATTATTATTAAAAACAAGAATTAAATCTAACTTATGCATGTCATTCAATTTTCTATAATTCAAATGACCTAATCTATAATGTCATAAACAAGAAGATTCAACCATATAAGCAGAAATAATATTTTTGTTCTTATTAATAATATTGAGTTTGAACATTCTCTCATAAATATATCCTTTCCCTACAAAAATTTTTTCCTTAGATAAAATAAACTTATCTGCCTTAAAAACAATTTTGAAACCAAACTTATTCAACAAACTCCCAGACACTAAATTCTTCATTGCTTCTGGTACATTAATTATATCATTCAAGGTTAAAACCTTTCCAAAACTAAATTGTAGTTCAACAGACCCTTTGCCTTTGATTATTGTGGTGGAAGAACCCTGCACAAGACATTGTCATTTTCACATTGTGTGAACTTTGTGAACATACTTTTGTCTTTGCACACATGTTTGGTTGCTCCAGTATCAATCCACCATGCATTATCATATTGTGCCATATTAATTTTAGATATCATTGCAATGAACTTTGCATTATTATTGGCCTTAGAAGATGATTTCTTCTTTAAAAATCAACATTCATTCTTGAAATGTCTCAGCTTACCACAATGATAGTATTAGCCCTTTTGTTTCTTTTTTAA
Source organism: Gossypium hirsutum (assembly GCF_007990345.1). NCBI lineage: Eukaryota > Viridiplantae > Streptophyta > Magnoliopsida > Malvales > Malvaceae > Gossypium > Gossypium hirsutum. The sequence continues at coordinate 10,319,954 of NC_053445.1, read as the reverse complement.
TTTAGGTGCTCTATTAGTCTATTTGAACTTTCTCTTGGATGGTTTAGTAGTTTGTACTTCCTCTGGAACATGCACTTTGGCATTTTTAGATTTTAGGTTCTACTGTTGCTTTTGATATTCTTCTTCAATACGAAGATGATTTGCCAAAGCCTCAAAAGATATTTCCTCTTTATTATGTTTTAGACTTTTTTAAAGTCTTTCCAAGATGGAGGAAGTTTGTCTATTATGGAGGATACAACAATCATTTCATCCATTTTCATATCATATTCCTTAAATTGATTCAACATTTTTTCAATATCACAAAATTATTCCACAACAGAATGACCATCAACCATTTGATAACTATTGAAACATCTGACAAGAAATATAATACTTGTAGCATATTCGGCCATGTATCTTGTCTCCAATTTGTCCTATTAATCCTTAGAGCTGACCTCATTTTGGTAGGTGTCAAACAAACCATCGGATAAACCATTCAATATGTGACCTACGCACATGTAATCAACATTGTCCCATTTTTTCCCTTCTCGGGTTGCAGCATCATATTCGTTTTCATTCTCTTCTGGTCTTGGTGTATCCAAATCATAGGCAATCTTAAGAGTTGTTAATAAGAAGTGCATCTTTTTCTGCCATTGTTAGAAATTGCCACCATCAAAACGGTCAAATTTGACAAAGTTGGAAGCAAACTCCCTTACTGTTCCACTTTCATGTGTTGTGGTAGTCATCATGAAATATAACCTTAAAATTGTTAGTGCAAATCTCTAGTGAGGAAAATCTTAAACACACGAATAGAACTCAAACAAAAAAAAGAAGAAATAGGACAAGGCTCCAAGGCGTGTAAAAAGCTACTATCTTTAAGGTTATATTAGCCCCACCTATCTTCGGTGTGTAAAAGAGTTACAAGCAAATTAACCTCAAGGATACAGTGAAGCCAATGACTATTTGTGTTTTGCACTGATGAGAATAGTCCACTAAACAGTGAGCAATGTATAACAAGAAACTGATAAGCTATAAAAGTAACATATTTTAATTTCATTCTTAATGCGTTTTTGGATGATTACTTATGCAAATCAATTAATTTGATGCTTTTAATCCTTTAAATTCATGTTTCTATACTTAAGAGAGCATTTGGGAGTGAAATGAGTGAAAAAAATAAGCTAAAATCAAACAAATAGACCTATTTTCAGTAACCACACGACTTGGGCACAAGCCAATGTGAGCCACATGGTTTGGACACACGCCATGTGCCAGCCCGTGTCAATTTTGCATCCTACTACCCAAATACATGGTAAAACCCAATTTTTAGGTTTTCTAAGCATTCTAAAGTCTATAAATACCCATTAGAAGAAGACATAAGAGGGCAATCAGAGAAGACCGAAGAAAACACTTGAAGAACACCATCAGAATTAACTCTGAAGCGGATCTCCTTCAAGATCAAAGATCTCTTTTTAGTTTCTTTCAAAGTTTTTATGATTTTCTTAATGTCTTCTGGTTATTCTAACTTTGAGATGTTTTCATTCAGGATTATGATTTTCTTTATGTCTTCTGGTTATTCTAACTTTGAGTTGTTACCCATATAATTGAGTTGCTCATTCTCTGTGTTAGGACCAAAGGGTAAACATTCTGAGTTCAGTAGCTCAGCATGTATAAATAACAAGACTTGGTCCTCTTGAATTATTAGAGTCAATAATTAAAATAAGTAGATCATTTTCTGTTATTCCTTGTTTCCTTCTGGTTGTTGGTTAGTCGATCTCAACATCAAGGATCAGTTTGAAACCAGAGCAATATCAAACCTAAAGCTGAAATCTCATCATATCAGTTTATTTAATATAATTTCATTTTTCCCTACTTTCACTATTATTTCTATTGCAATTACTTATATTATTTTTACTTTTATTAGATTTAAATCCCCCATTTTTATTTTTGCACAATTCGTCACGCGTCATGGGAGCAACAACTACCTAAACGCACAACCTAGTTAAATTGAAACGACAGTTTTAAATATCACATTCTTTGTGGGATCAACCCTACTCCAAATACTATTTTTTATTTACCGTTTAGGCAAAAAATGTTAGTTTTGGTGGATTCAACACCCATCAATGGTACATGTTATTGACACTATTAGTAGCTTACGATCTTTATATTTTAGATATAAGTTGAGGCTTACATTATACGCAAGTAGATGTAAAGTGATTTTGAAACAATGCCCAAAGTTAAATCATTTATGTAGATAACTTGCCATAATGCTCTAGCTACCAAAGAGAATTTGGCAAAAAGAACGAAGCATAATGATACGAAGTGTCCTAAGGGGCTGCAATAAAGATGAATCTATGGAACACATTATGTTTTCTTATCCCTTAATTTGCTAAGGCAGTGGGAAGCCTCTAGTTTTAACTACAACCCAAGAAGGGAGGGATTTCAAAAGTTTTGATTATAGTGGGAAGATATTATTTCTTTCTTTCCAAACTTTGGAACGTTTTGTTCAAAAGTGTTGATTGTTGTCCTTTGTTAGTTTATGTGGAAAGCTCGACCTGAGTTGGGTTTTTAATAACGAAGGTAGGGATCCTATTAAGGTTTGGCAATGATTGTTCAATTTCTTTTTTGATTCAATGTTTACTAGTAATGAACAAGCTCAAAGATCTGAATGTTAGAATTACGTCACCCGAATCCTTATTTAAATAAAATACAGTGGTAAAATAAAATTAAAGTAAAATCCCTACAGAATTATACTTCTTTTATTTTATTTTAGAATAAGGTTTTTTAAACCTTATTAAACTCCATCTATTTGATATTGATTAGACATAGTCTACTCCTCTTGTAATTATTCGAATTCGACATAGTGAATTTTCTTCTCCTCTGCCCGTGGTTTTTTTCCAAAAGGGTTTCCACGTAAAAATCTGTGTGTTCTTTATTTTTATTTCTCTTTTCTTTGTGATATATTGTCATTATCGACATTCTCTTTTTTACAAATTGGTATCCGAGCTTCCGTGTTGTTCATCTCAATCACGGTAATGGCATCTTTGAAGTATGAAATTCTGTTGTTGGATCGCAACACCAGATTTCGTTGTGGCAGGTAAAGATGTAGGCAATTCTTGCACAGATAGAGTTAGAGGAAGCCCTACTAGGGGTCGATAAGATGCCTTCAACATTGACGGAGGAAGAGAAGCAGCACAAGGATCGAAAGGCGTTAACACATTTACATCTGTATTTGTCTAACGAAAATTTGCAGGATGTGATGAAGGAGAAGATTGCCGCTGGATTATGGAAGAGTTTGGAACAAATATGTATGTCAAAAACTCTAACTTCCAAGCTGCATATGAAGCAGCGTCTTTATGCTCATAATTTGGAGGAAGGTGCGTCTATGCACGAACACTTAACAATGTTTAAAGAAATTCTCTCAAACTTGGAAGCCATAGAGGTTCAATATGATAAGGAAGATCTAGGGTTGATTCTACTTTGTTCGTTGCCCCCATCTTATTCAACCTTTAGAGATACAATTTTATATAGCCGCGAGTCTCTCACAGTTGATAAGGTTTATGATTCTTTAACCTCGTATGATAAGATGAAGCATCTTGTGGTTAAAACTGACTCTCAAGAAGAGGGTCTCATTATTCATGGGAGACAAGATCGGAATGCTGATAATGATCGTGGAATGACACATGAATAGAATCCTCACAGTAAATCTACGGATAGGTAAAACTTGTAACTTCTTTAAAAAGAAAGGGCACATTAAATATGAGTGCTATAAGCTTTAGAACAAGATCAAAAGGGAGGCTACAAATCAAAATGGAAAACAACCAGAAAATTTCGGTAAAGCTGATGTTGTAGAAGACTACAGCGATGGTGAACTTCTAGCCGCTTCTATCAACAATTCTAAAGTGAGCGAAAAGTGGATCCTTAATTCGAGCTGCACCTTCCACATGAGTCCCAATCGGGATTGGTTTACAACTTACAAAATAGTGTCTGAAGGTGTTGTTTTGATGAGAAATAATGCTTCATGTAGAATTGCAGGTGTTGGAACAATTAAAGTTAAGATGTTTGATGGAGTTGTTAGAACACTTAGTGATGTACAACATGTTTCATAATTGAAGAGAAATTTAATTTCACTGAGTACTCTTAATTCAAAAGGTTATAAAAACAAAGGTGAAAGTGAGGTTTTGAAGATTTCCAAAGGTTCCCTCGTTGTGATAAAAGGGCAGAGAAAGACTGCCAAGTTATATGTTTTGCAGGGTTCTACTATTACTGGTGATATAGGTGTCGCGTCCTCTTCTTTGTCAGATGATGATATTACTAGACTTTGGCATATGCACTTAGGGCATACGAGTGAGAATGGCATGGAAGAATTGAACAAAAGAGGACTTCTTGATGGGTAAGGAATTTGCAAACAGAAGTTCTGTGAGCACTGCATTTTTGGGAAGCAAAAGAGAGTTCAATTCACCAGAGGAATCCACAACATGAAGGGAACGTTGAAGTATATTCATTCTGATCTATGGGGGCCATCCAGAGTGCCTTCGAGAGGTGGAGCTAATTATATGCTAACTTTTATTGATGATTTTTCGAGAAAAGTGTGGACGTTCTTCCTGAAGTAGAAAAGTGATGTGTTTTTCGCATTTAAGTCTTGGGAAACTATGATTGAAAAATAGACAGGAAAACAAATAAAATACCTCTGCACAGACAATGGCTTAGAGTTCTATTCTAATGAGTTTAATAAATTGTACAAGTCAGAAAAGATCATGAGACACTTTATAGTTTGTCATACTCCACAACAAGATAGTGTTGCAGAACGAATGAACAGAACGATCATGGAGAAGGTTCGATGTATGTTGTCAAATGCCAACTTACCAAAGTCATTTTGGGCCGAAGCAACCTCTACTGCATGTTATTTGATCAACTGATGTCCATCCGTTGCCATTGAGAAAAAGACTCCATAAGAGGTATGGTCTGGTAATTCTGCTGATTATTCTGATTTAAAGATCTTTGGATGTCCTACGTATGCTCATGTTGATAATGAAAAATTGGAACCGAGATCCATTAAATATGTTTTTCTTTGTTATAAAGCTGGTGTAAAAGGATATAAGTTATGGTATCCTGAAAATAGAAAAGTTGTGATTAGCAGAGATGTTATTTTTTATAAAACTGCAATGCTACCTAACTTTTCTCTTAAAGACTCTTCCAATAAAGAAAATCAAAAGCAGATGGAGCATCAGATTAATCTAGAATCTACAATAAATTCGACTCCTCAAGCCAGTACAAAAATTTAGAATAGACTTACTTCTTCACCACAATACTCTATCGCCAAAAACAGAACTAAAAGAGAAATTAAACCACCAAATAAGTATGCTGAGGTTGATCTAGTTGCTTATGCTTTAAATGTGGCTGAAGATATAGATGTAAACCAAGAGAAATCTAATTATCCTGATGAGGTTAGCTGTGAAGACTCAGAAAAGTGGATGTTTACTATGCAAGAGAAGATGGAATCACTCCACAAAAATAAAACATGAGATCTTGTGAAACTTCCTAAAGGTAAAAAGATTATTCGTTGTAAATGGGTGTTTAAAAAGAAAGAAGGGACTCCAGGAGTTAAAGAACTCAGATATAAAGCAGGGCTTGTTGCAAAGGGTTACAGTCAAATTCTAAGAGTGGACTTCACAGATGTGTTCTCCCCAGTTTTGAAGAATAGTTTGATTCGAGCTTTGCTTGGTATTATGCCCATGCATGATTTGGAGCTTGAGCAGTTAAATGTAAAAATTGCATTTTTGCATAGAGAACTTGAGGAAGATATTTACATGCAGCAACCAGAGGTTTTTACAGTCTCAGAAAAAGAGGACTATGTTTGCTTGCTAAAAAAGTCTCTTTACGGTTTGAAACAATCACCAAGACAGTGGTACAAGAGGTTTGATTCCTTTATGACTTTTCAAAAGAAGTAGCTTTCACAGTTGTGGTTACTTTAAGAAAAACAATGATGGTTCTTTTGTGTATCTACTCCTTTATGTTGATGACATGTTAATAACAGCGAAAGATAAATGAGAGATAAGAAAGGTCAAAGCCCAACTAAGTGAAGAATTTGAGATGAAAGATTTTGGACCAGCAAAGAAGATACTTGGTATGGAGATTCTCAAAGATAGAAAAGCAAGTAAATTGTACTTAAGTCAGAAGGGGTACATTAAGAAAGTTATTTGCAGATTCAATATACAGAATGCTAAGCATGTTAGTATTCCTTTAGTAGCCCATTTCAAACTTTCATCGGCTTTGTCTCTACAATCAAATGATGAGATTGAGTACATGTCACATGTTCCATACTCTAGTGCAGTGAGATCTCTCATGTATGCTATGGTTTGTTCACGTTCAAATTTATCATATACAGTCAGTACAATTAGCACATACATGGCGAATCTCGGTAAAGAACATTGGAAAGCAGTTTTGTGGATTTTAAGATACTTACGAGGTACTACTGATGTTTACTTACAGTTTGGAAGAACCAGAGATTGAGTCATTAGATATGTTGATGATGATTTTGCTGGAGACCTTGATAGAAAAAGATATCTCACAGGTTATGTCTTTATAATCGGAGGTTGTGAAATCAGTTGGAAAGCCACTTTGCAAACTAAAGTTGCTTTGTCTACCACTGAAGCTGAGTACATGGCGATCACTAAGGCTTGTAAAGAAGCTATTTGGTTGAAGGGACACTTTAGTGAACTCAAGGAAGACCTTCAAATCAGTGCAGTATTTTGTGACAGTCAAAGTGTCATCTTCCTTACAAAAGATCAAATGTTTCATGAGAGAACAAAACACATTGATGTTCGGTATCAGTTTGTTCGTGATATTATTGCTCGTGGTGATATTGTTGTGATCAAAATTAGTACTCTTGAAAATCCTACAGATATGATGACTAAGTCACTTCCTATAACCAAGTTTAAGCATTGCTTAGACTTGGTTGGTGTTCATTGTTGAAGTTAAACCCTTAAGGGGTTCTATGGAAGAGGTGGAGAACTTGTTCGTTGAGAGTTCGCTATGAAGAACTTGTTCATTAAGAATTCATGTCAAGGTGGAGATTGTTAGAATTAAGTGACTCAAATCCTTATTTAAATAAAATACAGTGGTAAAATAAAATAAAAGTAAAATCCCTATAGAATTATCCTTCTTTTATTTTATTTTAGAATAAGGTTTTTTAAACCTTATTAAACTCCATCTATTTGATATTGATTAGAATAAGGTGTTTCAATCTTACTACACTCCTATTAGAATATGATTTTACAAGCCTATAGATAGACATAGTCTACTCCTCTTGTAATTATTCGAATTCGACATAGTGAATTTTCTTCTCCTCTGCCCGTGGTCTTTTTCCCAAAAGGATTTCCACGTAAAAATCGGTGTGTTCTTTATTTTTATTTCTCTTTTCTTTGTGATATATTGTCATTACCGACATTCTATTTTTTACACTGAACATAGTGTGTTCATGATAGAGGTCACCTTCAAATTTTATTAAAGTCAACTGTGATGGCTCATTGGGTATGGATAATGATGTAGCTGGTATTGTGATTGTATGCAAAAATAGTGAAGGACAGGTTGATGAAAAAAAATTAGTTCTCAATGTTGGGTCTGTTAACTTGGCTGAAGCGTCTGCAATACGTGAGGCCTGTAAATTGATTTGAAATAACAGATGGCTTAATGTGATTTTGGAATCTAATGCCAAGGGTGTTATTGAACAAACTAATTCTTCTGCGGCTAACTATGCTTGGAGGACAACGATTGTGATTGATGATATAAAATGGCTTGCTTCTCTTATTCCATCTATCAAGTTTATGTATGTTTCTTAAAAAGCTAATGTTTTAGCTAATCACATTGCTAAGAAGTCAATACAAGGTTGCCACCCATTTGATTGGATTCGTTCCTTACCATTTTAATGGGAAATTATGATTTAGACGTTGATTGAACTTAAATTTACTTATTTTTATCTTATTTTGGTATTACAAAATTTGTTGACATAAGTTTGGTTTAATGACTAATACGTTTGAATGCACTTTGAAGCATGTTACAAAAAATAGAATTTTTGTTTTTTCTTTTTTCAAATTCTGGCATAAGTCTCAATATGGAACGAACATGTTTCGAAACTTGGTTATTATTATTTTTTATTCGTGTATTTTTTACTTAAGTTTTGAGAAATGGGTCTCTTTATCTTGAGACATTCAAAGCTAGTATTCAAATTTGAGTACAAAAGAGATAAGTCTCATGACTTAACCCTTGTGTCTCGAAACAAGAGCCCATGTATTGATACATTACCCCATGTATAGAGACATAACTTGCAGATTTTACAGTTTGGGCCCCTAATAAACAAGTGCCCATGTATTGATATATTGTCTGGAAACCTGTTTTGTTTGTTATGATTTGTTGCTGCTTGAAATATTTTATACTTTGAATAAAACTCAAATTTATATGGGTTTTAACTTTATGTTTGATCGGTTGTTGTTGCGTTGATGACAAATGTGTTGCTCTTTGTTCCACCAGGCCTCCGAACCAAATAATAGGCATTATAATAAATATCAAAAACACTTTTTTATTTATAAAAAAAGTAAATTTTTTTTGTTACAATTACTTGCAATTTCATCTTCTAGTTAGGTTTTTCACGACAAATAAGGAATAGATGAAACAAGTAATAATAATACACGATCTTTGGTCTCTTGATCCTCAACCCCATGACCGTCACCATATTGGTACATGCATTGAGCCATCCTTGCTAGGTTCAATGCAATATGTTTAAACGGAAGAGATAAGGAGGATTGAGACATTAGAGATTCTTCATTCATCCTTTTCCATGTTGCATCAATTAACGTCTTTACTTGCTTACGAGATTCCTCTTCAGAACAACCAGTTTCATGCATGTAACATTGAATTGATTTGGAGACATCACCTCTTTTCAATTCACCCTAATCAACAAACACATACATAGAAAAAGTATCTAGATATGTGAATCAAACAAAAAAAATAAATTAACTAAGTGTACATATATTGCATACCACAGATGTACCAAGATCATCAGCAAGTCGTAAAATCATAGAAGAGCCATAAATTAGATTGGAATCATCCTTCCAGTACTCCAAGCACTCCTTTTTTGTTATATTTGATGAGAAAAAAACATGTGATAGTATAACGGGAGCCGAAATAGAAATCCATGCATTATCAATATACTCTTTAAATGTTGGAATGTATCCACTGTAATACCACTTTGCCTCCACTAAATAAGATTTGCATAACTCTGCCCACTGAACACATAATAACTCTTTTTTAATATGTAAAAATTGAAGGAAAATGGTTACGAATCAAAACTAAGATGAGAACTTAGTACCGCTTTTTTCAAGAAAGGAATGGTATGAAATCCATGTTCCTTGAGATTATCAAATGCTATTTCGTTTATGGAGTTGTAAAGAGCAAGGAAACATATCTTCATATATTCTGGGAGAAGCTCCATCGTACTTGTATCCCATCTAAAATTACAACATTATACCAAAAAAATATTAAACACAACTTAAAAGTTCTTGTCTAATATTCTTAGATTTGGATTTTTTTTTTTTTACTTTATATCCAACTTTATATCCAATTGCTGAAGTGGGGGAAAATAATACTAAACTATAGAAAAGCCATATCCTACCTCTCAACAGCTTGAGTGAAAAGCTCTAACTCGTCCAATGTACCATACACATCATACACATCATCAATACTTGTTATTAATGCGTTAACCTTTGTTAGAGTTCTTCTAAGGTTCCCAAAATGAGGATCAAATGCAAGGCCCACTGTCCATAGAAAGTTCTCCATCAACCTGTCTCTTGCAAACGGTAGCTTTTCTCCCAGACCTATATCCCTCCACCACCTGCACCATCGTTTCATTTCAAAAGATTAGATGACAAATATATATGTGTGTATTTAATTAATAAAATTCCATCCTTTGTTAGACCATGGATGCACTTACGTGGAAGCATATCTTAGATCATCCTGGTGCACGGCTTGCACAATATTAAAGTCCAATTTAGCAAGCTCCAAAAGCATAGGATTTCTTTCCTCTCTTTTCTCGTACACATCTATAAACCACCTGGCTTCCAACCTTGACACTCTCCAATGTAGAGGAAGTTCCAACGCATGCTCCACTAGCAGCCTAACATATTCATCTAACTTCTTTTGCTTCAAATATTGTTGAAGCTGTTTAGCCGCGAAATCCCTTGCAATGTCTAAGATACCTTCACCCTCCATGCAAAGGTGTGAAGCTTCATACAAGTTTAGAAGCCCTTTGCAGTCCTCACGGAGACTCGACTTCAAATTCCCCATCTCGTCCATGAAACCGGAGAAAACCTCTGGACGTATAACAAATTTTATATGTTTATAATTATTACTATTTTTACAGCAGTTTGTTTTATACAAAATCTCTGCACTTCTTACCTTGAGTAACGTTATAACCATGTTGCCTTAGGAGCCTAAATCCAAGTGCTGTAGCAGATAAGCTGCCTTCCTTCCATAAAACCTTGCTCTGATCGGCCCTTACATGAATATCCTCCAAAATCCTCTTGGTTTCATTCTGAAAATGATAAGATAAACCGAGCCTCTGCAAGGTATCGATCAGCTCAAGTTTCTCTACAGGGTCCATAACATTCTCAAGCATCATTCTCACTTCCCCCACTAGTCTTATTGCTTTTTCATTAAATGATTCCGCCTGCATGGGAAGTAAATATATTCTCAGCTTGCATAAAAAATTGCATAATATATCATCTTTGTATCTTTAAAGTAATTTCTATGCTAATGTAAATAATATATATATATATACCAGATAGTCGCTCTTGAGCGACTGAATATAATCGTACTCCCAAATGGGAGGATGGTAATTAGCAGACCGTCTAACAATCTTTTGATCCGAAACATTTGCCGTAGCAACAGCTTTGGAGGCTCCAACAACACTAAGGTTGTTGACATTTGATCTGTTGGAGGTGCCTTTACTATGCGATCTGATGAAACTGCTGCTAGGAACTGCAGTTAGGAGACGAAGGGCCATGACCAAAGCTCCACTTAGCCAACTTCAAAAAGATTGATTCAAATTTAGAGATTAGCTCTACTTTACTTTACAAAACAAGAAGATTGATTAAACTTTGTGTGCAAAAACCAACGCCTGTCACCACGTTTATATAATCAGTTAATGCTAGTTTATTTTTTACTAAATATTTGTTCAAGAAGAACCAACACGTAATTCACGTGGGTAGATTGCAAAAAGCAATAATTAAGGCTTTATCGTTATTGATGTTTTAAATAATTTTAGTTTAATCTTTAGTTTTTTTTAATAAAATACTTACTAAATACACGCAAATATATTAAATCAGAGATATTTGATAATGCTCGTATAGTTGAAGAATTTTTAAAGATTTTGTTCACTATAGTTGCTTTGTTGCACTAGTGTTTTTATATGTTTTTATATATATATAATAAAGAAGGTAATTAAGTGCCTTCATTTATTCTTTACAAAGGAATTATCCAATTTAGTTTCTAACAAAACTTTTCTAATATAAAAAGTAGTAGGAAAATCAATAATTGAAAGGTTAGATTGCTCTTTTGGACAAGTTTTTACTATCCAACCAACAATCACATTCCTCTCTCTTCAAATAAATTAGAACTTTACCATTTAAAAGTACCTTTTAACCGCAAAAATCTTCTGAATCAAACCTTTCCCAGATTTATTGATAAGGCACTCCATTGCCTCTCAACAATCATTTTCCACAATAACTTTCTTAAATTTTCTTTTTTACTGTGTATGATGATTAGGTTTTGAGGCTTGTATCTCCACTGTTTTGCAGTATTATTATTATTATTATTATTATTATTATTATTATTATTATTGGTAAACTATATCAATACTCCTTAAACTTTGCTTAAAATTAAATTTCAATCACCTAATTTTCAAAATTTATATAATTGTCAGTAACATCATTGAATTGTTACATTTGGCCACTCGTTTGTTAACTTCTATTAATGGAATGACATGACACATTAATTTAAAGGGTTAATAACTATTTCACTCTTGAAGTATGGGTAAAATATTATTTTGATAATTTTAAAAATTTTCTTAATAATAAATTCTAAAAATCATAAAATTTAATTTTAATTTTTATATTATTATTTTTTTAACAATAATTTTAAAATTTAAAATAAATTAAATTTTTATGCTTTTAAAATTCTTCTTAACAATAATTCTATAAAAATAAATTTAAAATAATTAAATTTATAAAATAAATTCTAAAAATTATATATATATATATAATCCATGAGTAATGTCGCTTCACTGACTCTAAAAATAAAAAAAATAATTTTAAATTTTGTTACATGGTCTTAAACTGGTATCAAATAGCCTAAGTTCTGTTTCGGTCAAAATCTTGATCTGTTTAAGCCATTTCGGAGTGTTTTGGCCTGTTCGGTCAATACCGACTTGTACTATATATGCGCACCAACCCTGTACAATTTTTTTTATATTTTAAACTAATTTTTTTATTTTAACCATTTTAAATTTTCTTTAATTATATATAAAATTAAAAGCTATTAAATTAAATTATTGGACCTAGTTAATAATTTTAAAACTTATAGTCACATATAAATATATTTATATGAATAAAATTGAGATATAATAGCACGCACATGAAATATATAATTTTTTTATCAAAATAATATATAATTTTTTAAGAAACTAAAAATAATAGATTATAAATATGTATGAAAAATATTTAAATGGATATATAATTTACCAAAAAAACTAAAAATGAGACTATATATATATGAAAAATATTTAAAATATTGATAAACTCGAAATAGTATATCAAAACGTGCTGGTATTAATACACACAAGTACTGAGGCAAAAATGTTACGTCCATCGGTATGGTACTATCTTGGTTAACAATTCATTTGTGATTATTGAACATGTAAAGATAAAGATAAACAAAGTTTAGATTGAAGATTTTTTATACAATCCAAGTTTCTTTATTAAAAAATGATTTTTAAAAAGAGTTTGATACTAAAAAAAATCTTGACTTGAAAATAAATTGAAACTATTATAGTAAAATGAGTGGTTGTAATTTAACAATATGTATATGCATATATATATATATATGCATAGCTTGTTTAAGTTGATGGTATGCGTTTTGAGATTTTGTGTAAAACAAACTATAATATTTCTAATATTTCAAAATGAAATAGTTTTAATTTAGATTCCATGTAAAGTGACCTAAATGCATTTTATATGAAAAATTTGTACTTTTAGCTCATTTTTGTCTCATTGTTTTACTTTACTATTTTCAAAGCAATTAATACCTCAATTTTTTTCATAATTAATTTTTATCATCCATAATCATTAATAGTCCATGCATAAATTTACATTTATACTTTTCTCGATAAAATAAAAAATTTTAATTTAATCCTTAAACTTTCATTTTCATTCAATTCAGTTCCAAAAATCTTCTTTCCTTACACTCATTTACTACTCTGATCGTATATAACTTCATTAATGATTTTCAACTCATTTCTTTATTGTTGGGTAATTTACACTTTAAATCATTCTAATTTTCAAAACTTGCAATATAGTCCCAAAATTGACTTCTATCATAACAACATTTATTCCAAGTCATCCTCGTGTCAGAAAATACTTAAAAACTCCTATTTCCTTAATTTGGTTAAATTGCAGTTCAACCCTCTAATTTCACAAAATTTACAAATTGAACCCTTAATGCTATTCACAATCATTCTCTCAAAATTTCTTTTCGACTAGTCAAAAACAAATTGAGGCGTTAGGCTGGCCTTAACCATCGATGTTATATTAGCTAGGTTTGGGTAATTGAGGGACTCGATTGCTAAAGTCAACTCTTGTATTTTTCCTAGTATTTTGCTAACCAATTGTTACTTAGACTACAATTATTATAAATTAAGTAATTTGTCTAGTTATTAGCCTAAATAATAATTTTCCTAATTTAAATTACTACCCTTTAACCAATTCATGGCAGAAATTCAAGTAACACAATAGATAATCTTGAAAACCAAAATTAATAAGAGATCCTAATAAAATGACTTGTATTAGATTCTCAAATATTTTGTTGAAGATCCACAAGAAAAGAATCCGATGTAATTGAGTACAAGCTAATGGAAATGTAAGCTAGAGAAAATATAAAATTTCTAAATCTTATGAAATAAAAAGTTGTTGTCTCCAAATGGTTACAGGGCTTTTTTTTCTAAGATAAAGTCAGATTACACAGAATTGACCAAAAGAAATTTAAGAAAAACATAACATTTTGTAAATCTCAATATGACCCAGCATCGTGACTCAAGCTTTATCATTACAATGCATAATGCTGCTCACCGCTCAAATTTTCTTCCTTCGCTTTACCTACTTTGCATTCTGCAATCGGCTTTTCCATTTGAAATGCATCCAATCTTACATGTAAAGGCTTGCAACTGCTGAGATACAAGCCATGTTGTTCTTGAAAGGAGTGACTAAGAGAAGAGAGTGGACACTCCTTTTAAGTATTGCTATAAACAAGAACAAAACAAGGGATACAAGGAAAGTTTATGTAGTTCGGTTTCTCTATGTCTATGAAGATTAGCTTAGTGAGAAATATTTGCTATCTTCAACACTTACAACAAGTTATCTTAAATCTATTACAGACTCGTGACAATTTCCTCACCTTTGTACCCTGAAGATTGATACTCTCACCACTAAATTCACCCCTGTGAACAAAGCAATAATAAAATAAAATAAGAACATTGGAACGATAGAAATGTGCAAGTGTACACTATCGTATCAAGTAATAAAGTGACAAGTAAATGTCGAGTTACCATACCCACAGGGACTGTGAAAGAAAAATATTTATGAAATGTAAATCAAACACTTTGGTGATAGGATATGTTTTTTTGAAGAAGTGATTTAAAAAATAAAAATTAACTAAGTAATAAAAATAAAAAGTAAAAATTCCAATGCACGATTTCAAAAAGATGACTTTAATCAATATGGCATAATTCTGTTAGATCAATTACATTCCTTAACTTAGAATTACAAAACCCATGTTCATATTGTTACGAGTATTTTCACGGCAACTTGGTAATTTGTTAACTACAACAAATACATACTTACTAAATTAACCAACCACTTGAACATTTCTCAATGTCAATCCAAACAATTAATCAATCTTCATAAGCACATATAAGATTAAGTGAGGTAACAATATATTTCTATATTGAAATAGTTTAATCACAATAATCTTGCAAGTTATGCAAGGCTAATGTATCGTTTAATATCGTTGGTAATTTAACCTTCAGCTACCTTAGAAGATTAAACATGCACCAATTAAATATTCTGTCAATTAATTACAATTTCAATACACTTAATAATTCATTCATTCGTTACCTTACAGTTTATAATGCAAGTATAACATAAGTATGATTTTATTTAATTGAACAACTTACCAAGGCCTATAACAACACAAACAAGATTTTAATAATTTAAGTGGACAGAATGCAATCAATTCAACACAAATTAAATTTAAGTCATTTTAATTAGAACAAGAAAAAAAAAATTATTCATATTCATAATCACAACATAAACAAGAAAATTAAAGAGAATGGAATTAAGAAGCAAATCCAAGATTTCTTTGAAGCCAAACTAGTGCGCTCATTTTCTTCTCTGCTCGTTTTGTTGAGTTGAGGCCTCCACGAACAATTGAATGCTGCTATTCCAAGGTGGAAGAAAGCTCTTTTTCAAGAGGGAAACCGGTAAGGTAATGAACAAGAAAAAATGGAAAACAAAGAAGGGAAAGGAAGAGAGAAAATAAGTGAAAGAGAGAGAGATGTGTGGGAATGAATGGTGTGTGAAATGAGTAGGTGAATGGAGTATTTATAGGTGAGAATGGATGCTAAAAATAGAAAATAATTTTCATTCATTTAAGCTCCCTTGGCCGGCCATGCATTAGGGAAAGCATGTTTCAAACTTTGCTACTTTAGCTTCAGGCAAAAAGTGAAAGGCACAAAAAGTGGAGAGTTTGAAAAGCATTTAGGGAAAGCTCAATGGCTGAATTTCAAGTATAACAATCAGCAAAAATCAGCTGATTGGATCAGCTATAGGGATAGTTTTGGGCTGCCCAATTGCTTGGTGGATCAGTCTTCTATACTTAGCATACTAAGCCACTTTCTTCTTCAGGCTTTATATTAATTTTTAACCCAATTAATTTTGGATAATAATTAAATATAAAGTAAATAAAATATCATTTGGACCAGTCTTGGCTGTAAAAATATCCAGCCTTGCTCTTGGTGCACTTGATGCAAAAATTACCCCCACGGTTCAAGCCTTTCGAGATGTCTGTCGAGCCAATTTTCACTTTTTTTGCAAAATTGTCAAAAAAATTTGTAAAAATTTATTATAAAAATAATTAAAATTAAATATGTTAATAATTTAAGTGAAAATTAATTATTTTATAATTAAAGTATGAATTTCAACAAAATTTACAACGAAATTGCATGAATTAGAGCTCAAAAGGTGTTGAAAAAGTCTATATATTTTGTGTTTCAAAACACACAGATTTTACATGGAACCCCTTTCAGGAAAAAAATCACGGGAAAAGGAGGAGAAAGTAACTAATGTTGAAAAACAAATCATACAAGAGAAGTTTCAGTTACGTCTATTTAAGGGTTGAAAAACCCTGTTCTAATCAAAGTCAAATAGAAAAAGAACAGTGTTATACGAATTCAACTTGTGTTGTATGGTCCATACCATAGGGGCTTCACCCCCGCACCCCCAATCACAACCCTAGGCCACTTATTTTGTCCCCACAGATAGCATTATTTTTCCATTGTATTTATTTCTTCAACAGATAACGGGATCCAAGTCACACAATCTCTAACAACCACAACACATCAGGTTTTACTATCACAATGCACTCATAAAATAAAGTTCCTCACTTGAAAGATTAAGTGTTATTTCTCTCAGTACCATAACCCTAAACCCTCCTTGATCTAAGAGACTAGATAACTATGATTTAATCCAATCCTCTGTATATGTTTCTTCAACTGATATGATCTTCATTGAAGGGCTGGATACATTCCACAATATCAGCATAGACCAAAAATTTGGTTCAATAAATTTCCAATAACATAAATATGAAAAAATCATTTTTATTGTAGTTAACCAGGGAATGCGCACTCCCTCAGGCACTTATTCATCCTTTCAATATTTTTAATAATCTTCCCTTTTGGAAATTTATTGCATGAAACTTATATAACATAAGAAGCTATATCATCATGTTATATTAGCTCCCCATTAGCTTAATCCCCTTAATTCCAAAAACGTAGCTTAGAAAATAATTTTGTGAATTAATCATCAACACTATGTTTGGAATGTGCATCAATAATCAACCAACATAACTATAATCAAGTAAGTTAATGAAACAAGGAAAATAAAGCAAAAAAGATTATAAACCTTTTATGCATACCTAACAATACCATCAAAAATGATTTGGCCAAGGTGAAATTCAATCATATCTACCACTTTTCTTAACAGTATAGCCATTCTCTTATTAACTGGGTCCATTTGGCTACAAGCCACATAAATTCTAGTAGCTACTGTAGTTTGGTCCAGAGATTCATCAAGGTCCACCACATTCAGAGTGTAGTAGTTCAAGATCGATCTGATTTCAACAACATTGAATTTACACCATTCACTACGAATGAAGACTTTGTGATGAAACTTGTTGTTTTTTTCAGCTATATCCTTGTTTAGGTTAGCATAAAATTCGTATACAACATTTATAAAATAAGGTTGCACAAAACTTACAAACCCTAAAAGTACTGCATTTTAAAGAATCACATCAACACCATGGTCAGCAAAGCTATTCTCATCAATATTTTGTTCATAAATTAAGTGCTTTAGAACCAGAAATATATATATTAGAAGATGTTGCTTCCCAAGACATTCTATTCTTGATTTCCAAGACCCTTGCCTTTTACTTCTTAGCAACAACTATGGCTTGAGTGTTGAGAAATGTGCAATATTGTAGTAAACATGTAATTATTTTCTATGTATTTGAACAATGAATAAATAAAATTCACATTTCAATGTTATGTCTTTTGTATTTCCGTCTTTCATATTTTGCATGCATAGCGAAATTGTGATAAGAAAATATTAGTTCATTGATTATCTAAGTTCAAACTAATGATAAGTGGCATCGTAAGAACATTTACACTGCAAGAAAAACAACTTACTTCTGTAGATAATCTAAATGAGTTTATAATCTCGTAAAAGAATCAAAGTGAGAATTTGATTCAAATACCAAGAAAGATTATTATGTCGTCTACAATTCCAATTGGGGAGATGGCTAGTCTTGGCTGTTGAAGTAGTTGACTTCACGGGTAGAGACATAGATGTATTCATTGGAAGAATGATACATTGGAATGGACCCAAGATGAATTAATTTTTAATCTGTTTGTGAATTAGTTCACTTGTAACATTCATGGTGTGATTTACCTAATTCCTAAGTTAGTCACTAACCATGCGTATGTAACTAATGTGCTTCGATATAAGTGGAGGCTTATGCTCTAAAGATGATTGAACCGATAGTCGGTATGTTGGGTACATAAATTGTGTACCACATGCCTTTACTAGCAACAGTGGAATTCATAGCTCAATTAAAGAGTTAATGGTATCCTCTCATTGACATTGTGTGGATTGGTAAATATAGAATGTGGTCACGGGTTGCTTGTTCTAAAACAAGCAATTTATCGCAGTCATTTGTTCACAGTGGTCATATTAATCATTAAGAAGACACAATGGTGACAATGTGGTAAAATAGGATTGTATTGAGTGAACGAATTTAACTCAAAGGAATCAAGGATATAATATGAGGGTAACACACACTTGACGTGGTCATTGGACAAAGTAGTTGGATTAATTGCTTTTGTAAAAAGTATACAATAAGAAGTTTTCAATCATGACACTTCTTGCGGACTAACTCCATGATTACTTAATTGAAAATTATCGGAACGATACTTCTAGACATAATTGCAATTACAAGAGCCTAATTGTATATGCCTGATTGGTCGGTCCCTAGCTCAACAAAAACAAAATCGGATTGCATTTGAATTTTAAGTAAATTCTACAACTTTGAAAATAATTTAATTGAGTTGATTTATTCGACATGGAATTAAATTGGGCAGTCGTAAGATTTGTTCAACTAGAGAATTTGATTGAAGAATTTCTTGAAAAATTAATTAGAAAAATCTAAGTGATTTTTGGAAAAATTAATCAAATTAATTAAAATTAACATGATATTTTTGGAAATTAATTTTTAAGCCAAAAAATTTGCCCAATGGGTAATTGAACATAAAAATTGGACCTGAGATTGTAAATTGGGCCTAGGAGCCCAAAATTGAGACCAAGACTCAAAAACTAGTCGAATCGGGCTTGGTATGTGAAACCGAACCAATAGTCCAACCGGTGGCTGGACCGAACTGGTCAGACCATCATTAGCCTGGACCGAACTAGCAAAAACTGAACCAACTAGGGGTGACGACAACAGCGATGGTGGTATTCTAGTGGCCGAAAAATGGTCGACAGCGATGGGTCTTCGGTGGTTAAGAAGTGGAAGAATTACACTCCTACTGGGACTTTATCAGATTAATTATTCTAAAAATAATATTATTTTAATAGATTTAATATTAAATTAAATTTAATATTTATCTTAATAGTATTTTATTAATTTAATATTAAAGTGATTATCTTAATATTAAATTTAATTTAATGTTTATCTTGTAGATAAATATTTTATTACTTTAATAAGATTTAATATTAAATTTAATCTAATAGTATTAGATTAAATTTATTATTAAAGTGATTAAGTTTCATAATAGTTAATTCTCTAAACTCTTTCTATATAGAGAGAGCCTTGAGTCATTATTTACACACACCTGAATTCAATAGAAAGTTGTAGAGACAAAATTCTCTGAAAAATTATTTCATAAAATTTCTAGAGATATTTTTCTTATTTAGAATTTGGCCCAAAAGTTTAGAGAAATTGCAAAATTATCCACTGCTAATTGTTGTGAAAAATTTTCTAATTCAAAACGAGACCACACTCGCCAGACATGAGCTTGAAGTTAGCAGAGAAGACTACTTGGTCGAAACATTCATCCTAGATGAATCGAAGAGGTAAAATTTTGATTAAGGGTGAGTTTGGATGGCAGTGCGTTTACCTGTGGTTAGTGTAAAAACAGCGGTGGTGGTGAGATTAGATACTGTAGCGATACTGTAGCGTGAGACAAAAAGTAAGCTAAATGCACCGTACTGCACCCAATCGCTCATCCAAACCCACCCTAAGTGTTTATTACTTTAGATATCACAACCAACTTTTTGTTTTGGAAAAAAATTAGAACTCTAGTTTTTCCCTAAATTTATTTTCCGTCACGTTTTCCAAACTTGCTTTTCCAACATTGAGAGAGAAGTTTATGAGCGTCAAGTTTCTTGATTTTCTTTGATTAATGAGAGGTAGATAGGGGACCATTGGGATTCTTGAATCTCAACTTCATCATTGACTTGAGAGAAGCATCATTAGATAGACTAGAGCTAGAACTTCCTCTTCTTGCTTGGTTCAGGCACAATCAGAGTTTTTCCTTTGGCTTTCTTAGAAAGTGCAAGATCAACAAGTTCCTTAGCCATGATTGATCTTGTTCAAACCATACAAGTTTAGGCAATGCCTAAGAAAGTGTGCACTCTATCAATGATCTCAACCTTCCTTGTAACACCCCAAACCTGATCCCTCAAAAAGGTCCAAGTAAGACATGTCACTACTTAGAAATCATTCTTCTTTAAAAATATTTTTGACATAATTTCTGTAAAACTATAGTGCTTGAAATAAACCTTTAATAAAATACATAAAATAGAGTATAAGCCAAATGGCGTATAAAATTTCAATAAGATATTTTTATCAACTCAAAGTATAACACTTTAAAATCATTCCATAAACTTTAACGAAACTTCATTAAATCATAATTCCTCAATATGAGTCTTCAGTACAAATCCTTCACAAAATATGATAAGACTTCAACCCCGTCATCATGCATAATACAAATAAAAAAAATATCTGACAACAGTAGATGTTTGATCTGTCTTAATTCAATGTAGCAGATTAAACTAGTTTTCATACTTGAGGAGCTTGAATACGAGCAATTTTAGTATGTTTTAGTTATGTTTTCTTAGTTTAGTTAAATTCGATAAAAAGTGTATTTTGAGTCTTTTATTGACCTTAGGGGCCGAATGAGGCCTAAAAGCGAGGTAATGTACTTAGTAAGTGTGCAAGAGACTATTTAAAGGCATAAGAACTCAAAATTGGTCGATGTTTTGCAACACAGAGAGCTCAATGTCACAAAATAGGGAGCAGAGAGCCAGAATTACTATACTACCTTGGATGTGGTGACATAACCAAGGGATGTCGCGACATACCCCTGAAGCTACCCCTGAGCCATGCATACTGACTTTGATGTCGCAACATGGAGACTAGGGTGTCGTAACATCGGCCTTGTATTACGAGCCGGTAGTGTTTTGGTCTGCACAATGGAAATTAAACATGAAAATATCAACTGACCTAAGGTTGAGGACGACAACAACCCTAACTCTATAAATAGGCTCTTAAAAAACTTGTTTAAGGACAACTTTTGATACTTTAAGTTCTCTTTGTAATTCTCGTTTTCAATTTTCCTTTCTTTTAGGCTTTAGTTTTCTTCCAATTCTTCTCTATTTTCTATTTTTCGGAGAACATGGGTTGTAACCGTGATCAAACTACCATTGATTCTGCGCTTCAATAAATACAATATAGGAATCTCTTAAACCTTTCTCTTGACTCATTATTTATGTTTATCTTTATTATCAAGTTCATTGTGTTCATGAGATCCATGAGAAACTAATCCTTTTATGTGGGATTAGTGAGTGGAGATGGGATTAATTAATTACTCTGTAGCGTTTTCTTAGCGGATCAACTATTTAGGAGAGGAAAAACTTAAACCCTAGGCCTGACGACCATAGAAAGTCATTTAGGTGAAAATTAAACCAAAATTGGTATGGCCTATCCATGAACACCTTAGCCCCGAATCGGTCTGAACTGTGAGGTCAAGAGATAAGTAGTTCTTGACGACTCATTACTTTAGTGGAAGATCAAGAGATCCTACTAGGGTAGTGACTAGTTGATTCAGGAGAAACCCGAAATAGGAATTAGTTATGATCCCCAAAGCAAGCTAATTAGTTTATTCAAGAGAAATCCGAAGTTCACTTTACTTTTTCTATTTATATTTTTCCTTATTATAAAAACCCAAAAATCTCTTATTTATATCTATTCATAATATAATTTATTTCAAGTACTAATTAGATTTATTTGCGTTTAGGTTAAAGTTTATTTAGTAATCATACCCCTTGGGTATGATCCTCGGAGTACTAACCAACTTCGTTGTAACAATATTACAACCTGACCTGTATACTTGCAAACATCGGTTTGATTCCATATCTTTTAGTTACAGTATTCACATTCTGGACATTGGTATGTTCAGAGGCAGTCAAGTTGATGGCGCCGCTACTAAGAAGGCAACGCTACTAAATTGATTTTAATTTTTATGTTTTAATAAGAATAACTAGGAAATTAATAAATTAGATATGATTTTTAATTTCATTTTGACTAACACTTTTCTTCTATTTCCTTCAGATTATAAGGTATAAAGGAGTTATTTGTAAAGCTAATCATCTATCCAGGAAGACTAACAGCTAGGCTCTTTTGGTGACACAGGAAAAGACTCACAAAGGAATTTGACGAATTAACATTTGATTTCCATAATTTGATATATAACCTCTAAGAACATGATGCAGGTGTTAGGAACACTTCTTTTTTTATATGAGCTGGTTGTGACCTAGTATCACTTGTCCCATGATCCATAGTCCTCATTTTAAATTGAACCCCTTATTACTAATATGGATTTCTTCTAATATCATGTTCAATGATTATACAAAAAAGGATCTCATAGCTTTTCTCTAGTAGTTCGAATATATATGCAGCACTGTCACTTATGATGGTATCTCGATGGAAGCTATTAAATTACCACTAATTCCATTTGCGTTAGATGGACAGGAAAGAGCCTGGTTAGATGCACTCCCACTAGATAGAATCACTACATGGACTAACTTTGTCCAGATAGTCCTTCACCGAGTATTGTCGATGACTCAACTAATTAGCACTTATAAAAAATTATTTAAATTTAAACAAAAGGTTGCTGGAACATTAGGGTAAGCCTGGGAAATATTTAAAACAATCCTTAGGTTGATACTGGGATGAGGTATACATTTTTCAACCCAAATCTAATATTTTTATGATGGATTGGATAACCAGAACAAGCGACGTTGTGACACTATAACTGGGGGAAGTATTTGGAAGAAAATGGGAAGAGAAGTCATGGAAATATTGGAAAATTCAATGAAAATGAATTTACTTTGGACATACATCGGGAATTAGAATATGTAAAACTGGTAAAATCTAAGCTAAAAGAACAAGCCTACAATAACTTGGGGTTAACCATAGGAGATTCTACTAAACAAAATGGATACAAATTAGACGAGGAGAATTTGGATGATACTGAACAAGAAAATAAAGAGATAGCCTCACAACTTGATTGGTGGCATAAAATAGAGAACAACCGAAACAAATAATTTCCAATATGAGAAAAATGGTTCATTCCATTGTTAAACCACTTGAACTAGAATTCAACCATTACCAAAGCATTTGAAGTATGGGTATTTAGGAGAGAAAAACACATTACCTGTAATTATAGTCGTGGGATTAGATTCTAAGCAAGAAGAAGCATTATTAAGTGTTTTAAAAGTACACAAAAAAAACCATTGGATAGACTATCATCGATATTATGGGAATTAATCCTGCATTTTGCCAGCATAATATCGTATTAAAAGAAGGGAAAAATCCATTGGTAGATAAACAGCATCTGCTAAGTCTGGCTATGAAAGAAGTGGTGAAAAAGGAATTACTCAAATGGCTAGAG
Organism: Gossypium hirsutum; assembly: GCF_007990345.1. Taxonomy (NCBI): domain Eukaryota; kingdom Viridiplantae; phylum Streptophyta; class Magnoliopsida; order Malvales; family Malvaceae; genus Gossypium; species Gossypium hirsutum. The sequence goes on along the minus strand of NC_053445.1, from coordinate 10,295,869 downwards.
GCAAGTATTGTTTATGCGATTTCTGAAAGTGAAAGGGTTAGCGCTACACAATTTGTCCCAAAGAAATGGAGGTTGACAGTGGTTGCGAATGATAAGAATGAATTAACTGGTTGGAGTGTATGCATTGACTACTAAAAATTGAACGATGTGAGAAAAAAAAGATCATTTTACTCTTCCTTTTATTGATCAAATGATGGATGGATTGGCTGGAAAAGAGTACTATTGTTTCCTTGATGGATATTTCTGATATCACCAAATTTCAATACATCTAAACGATCAAGAAAAGGCCACATTTACATGACCTTTTCGCACATATGCTTTTAAACGAATGCCATTCAAATTATGCAATGCCCTCCCGATATTTATAAAGTGCGTGACTATCATTTTTGTTGATATGTTAGAAGAAGGCTAAGATGTATTTGATCTACCAAAATTTTGTGTAGCAGATTAAACTAGTTCTCGCATTTAACGATCTTGAATACAAGATTTTTTGTTATGTCTTAGTTAAGTTTTCTTAGTTTTATTTATATTCAATAAAATATGCAAATTAGGTATTTTATTGACCTTAGGGGCCGAATGACACCTATAGGAGAGCTAACGCACTTTGTGAGTGTGCAGGAGACCTTTAGAAGGTGTACTAAATGAATACTGGTAGCTATGTCACAACACAGATGACTTGATGTCACAACATAGGGAGCAGAATGGAGAAAGCTTAAGACTATCTTTAATGTCGCGACACAGGCTGAGGGTGTCGCGACATACCCTTGAAGATAGCTGAAAAGGAGTATACTAATTGCTAAGTCACAACACAAGTCTTAGTGTGTTGTGACATCGACTCTGTGATAGAAATTAAACACGAAGCATGGGTGATTCTTCTGCACAATTAAACTTAAAGCTCGAAAACGTCAATTAACCTAGGGTTAAGGATGATGGCCGCCTAAAGGTTATAAATAGGCTCATTTGTCACATGTTATGGACACAATTTCTTTTGCTTAGATTCTCTGTGTAAAATTTAGTTTAGTATTTTCTATCATTCTTAGGTTTTAGATTTATTTCATCTGTTCTTATTGTTTCAAGATATTTAAATTGTAGAAGCATTCAAACTATATGGATTCGCGATTAATCTCAATACAATCACACTCTTTCATTTACTTTATCTTGTTGATTTAATTAGCATACTTTCTCTTTTTTTACATCGATTCTATATTATCTATGAAAGCCATGAGAAACTAGTCCTTCTATGTGGGATTAGTGAGTGGAGGTATGATCTGTTAACTGTTTTGTAGGGTTACTCAATGGATCAAATTCTTGAGAAATGAAGAACATGAAACAAACCCTGGGCCTAACAACCTCAGGAAGTCGTCAAGGTGGGAATTAACGCAAAATTCGTATAGCCCATCCATGAACACCTTCACCCCAAGCCAATCTGGACTGTGAGTCAGAAGATAAGTAGTTCTTACTGACTCGTTATGTTAGTGGAAGATTGGAAGATCCTACTAGGGTAGCGACTAGTTGATTGATTAGTAACCCGAAACGACAGTTGAAGATTACCAAAGTGATCTAATCACCCATAATCAAGAGTTGATTTATTCTCCATTTCTATCTCTTTAAGTTTATTTCTTTTATGTTATTTTGTCTTTATTATTATAAAAAACCTAAAAATTAATTATTTTATATTTTCGTATTATAACTAATTTAAAAGTACCAATTAGATATTTTAATGTTTAGGTTAGAATTGATCTGGCACTCTCCCCTTGGGTACGATCCTTGGAATACTCACCTACTTTGTTGTAAAATATACTATAACTCAACCCGTATACTTGCAGAAACTGCCTTGTCTTTCTATATTTCATTACAGTATTCATACTTTGGACATTAGTACATCTGGAGGCGGTCAATATTCATGGATGACTTCTTAGTATATGGAGATTGTTTTTGGGAATGCTTAGATAGCCGTGAGAAAGTCTTACAAAGATGTGAAGAAACCAATTTGGTGCTTAACTAGGAAAAAATTCATTTTATGGTGAAGGAAGGATTGGTTTTAGGCCATCAAATATCAAGAAAAGGTTTGGAAGTGGACAAAGCAAAGATCGAAGTCATCAAAAATCTTCATAATCCCACAACAGTTCGAGGGGTAGTAAATTTCTTGGGACATGCTGGGTTTTACAGGCAGTTTATAAAAGTTTTTGGTCATATATCTAAACCATTGAATCAACTTCTTCAAAAAGAGTCACCTTTTATATTCGATCGAGACTGCATTAAAGCTTTCAAGGTAATAAAAGAAAAACTTATCTCTGCACCTATAATCATTACTCCTGATTCGTTAGAACATTTTATTATAATGTACAATGCTAGTGATTATGTTGTAGGAGAAGTGATGGGACAAAAGAGAAATAACATATTTTGCGCTATCCACTACACAAGTAAGACACTCAACCCAACATAGTGCAATTATACTATTACTGAAAAAGAAATGCTTACTATTGTTTTTGCTTGTGAAAAATTTTCTCCTTATTTAATGGAAAATAAATTTTATGTCTACACTGATCACTCTGCATTGAAATATGTCATGAAAAATAAATAAACAAAAGCCACACTAATGAGGTGAGTGCTATTGTTTAAAAATAAATAAACAAAAGCCACACTAATAAGGTGAGTGCTATTGCTTCAAGAATTTGATTTATAGATAATGGATAGAAAAGACACAAATAATCAAAATGCAGACCACTCGTCTAAAATAGAAAATGAACTGGAGGAGAAAAATTATGAACATGTTAAAGAAACCTTTATTGATGAATAATTATTCAGGGTAGATAAATTAGACTGGGTACATGAATAATAAAACACCATGGTATGTGGACAATGTGAATTCCATTGTCAAGGGATTTTTTCCAACAAAAGCATCATGGAAAAAAAAAGAAACAAATCATGGATGAAGCACAAAATTATAGTTGGGAAGACCCGTATGTATTCCGAAAATGTGCAGATCATTTAGGTCAAAGATGTATGGTAGAAGAAGAAATAAAAGATATTTTGCAGGGGTGTCATACATCACCATGTGGTGGGAATTTTGGAGGAAAAGAATGGCCCAGAAAATTTTGTAATCAGGATTTTACTAGCTAACTATGAATAAAGAGGCTTATGACTTTGTGCAGGGATGCGATAGATTCCAAAGAACTAAAAGTATATCAAAAAGAGATGGAATGTGTGACAGCCCAAAATTGACCCTAGTCGGGAAGTGGTTTCGGGACCACAAAACCGAGTCTTATAAATAATTAAAGATTATATTCTGTGTTTATGATGTGCGTAAATGCTTGTGTGATAGTTCCATACTTTAATTTGGTCAGTGTATGTGGAATTTATTAGTAGGGACTTATGTGAGACAATTTAGAAATATGCTAGGCAAGTGTTCAAGTGGCCCATTAATATATGTGGGAAAGTGTTTGTCCTTGCATGTCAAATTAGCCAAATTAAAGCATAGTGGCTGGCCATGCTATGGGTGGAAACATGTCACCAACATGTTATGCTAGTGATGTATGCTAAGAAAAATAAAATAAAGAGCATGGTAATTAAACAATGAAAAGGAAGGGTGATGAAAAAAAAATGGTCTCATCCATACCCCCCCTTGTTGCCGTGAGTTGAGGAAAGAAAACAAAAAAAAAATGTGTTTATTCTTGAACACCTTTGGCCGAATAGAGGAAAGAAAGGAAGGGGAAGAGCTTGAGAAAATCGGCTATGGTGGTTTGCTAGACTAAGGTATGTTTGATGTTGTTCTTGAGATGCATGCATGTTTTAGTAGTTGACTTGAGTTCTAAAAACCCATGGTTCAATTTTGTGGATTGATGATGATTTTGTGTTTTGCCATTGATGAGTGCTTGAGCTTTTTGATAGTTGTTGATGAAAAGTGAAAGATATGTTAAAGATTAATATGTTAAATTAAGGCTTGGTAAGCTAGCTATTAAGGTGAAATGCTAATGTTAGTATTTGATTTGGTAATAATCTGTTTGGGGACAGCAGCAGTAAGGTGATTTTGGAAAATCGGCATAATTTGTAGGAGTTGAATTAGAAGCTGAGTGAATTATGCCATTAAAGCTTGAAGAGTCTATTTTCTTACAAAAGAAACTATAAAAACAAAAGAGTTACCGATCTTGAGATATTTGAAGTATTGTGGGGCTGAGTCAAAATGACTACTAGATTCCCTGTTCTGTTTTTAGGAAATCATTATAAATTGTACAAAAATGATTATAAGATAAAATTTATATGCTTAGACTCCTTAATGAGTCTAGTTTCAAATGAGATCAAATACAACACATTTTGAATTCTGTAAAATGAGAAATTTGATTCGTAGTGAAGAGTGGTCAGAATAGTCAAACAGTGAAACAGGGGAAACTTTAAGAAAAATCTGGTATTGATTGGCCAAGCCAAAAATTCTGAAAATTTTATGGATGGAAGATATATGAGTCTATATTCAGGGAAAATTAACGGCTAGTGATTTGGAGTTTTGTAGCTCCAGTTATAAACAATTTAGCGACTACTGCTCAGGAAAACAGCTTGTAGTGAATATGTGATTTTGTTGTAAACATTAATGAAAATTTGCCAATGAGTTATTTATTGACTATTATAAAGCTTACTATAATCTATGTGTGTGAAGGTCAAATAAATATATATATTATTCTGAAAGTAATACTTGAATAGTCGATTAATGACTATTTTAAATTTTGTTGAACTTAAGCTCAAGAGCAAAAGGGAACTAGATCCGATAAAGGCAAAGAAAAGATCACTGAGTAGTCGAGTTGGAACCGTCTTACCCAACACAAGGTAAGTCATTAAGCATGTAGTTGGTATTATTTCAAATGGTCATAATGTTTATGTATTGATGCTGAATGGAATGAATAAATATACATATATATATATGCATGTACGTATGTGATGATGAAATTGTTGAATGAAAAGAAAAGAGGTAAGATGTACTGAGTTGTTGATCTCGGCACTAAACGTGCGGGTATAACCATTTATGACCATGAGATTAGCGCTAAGTGCGCGGGATTAAATTGTACAGCACTAAGTGTGCGATTTGACTATGTTGCACTAAGTGTGCGAAATGAATATGATGCACTAAGTGTGCGAATTGACCATGCGGCACTAAGTGTGCGAGTTTGACTATGTAGCACTAAGTGTGCGATTTGATTACGTAGCACTAAGTGTGCGAGTTGATTATATAGCACTGAGTGTGCGGACTCAATATGCATTCGTGAATCATTATGGACACTATGTGTGCGACACTATTGAGTCGATCGCGGACAGCGGATCGGGTAAGTGTCTTGAGTACATGGCTAATAGGTGCTATGCTTATACTTGGTGTTGAGCTCGGTAAGTTTGAACCTATGTGACAACTATACTTGAAGTCACGTACATAAAATTTATCGTAGGATGGGTGAAAGGCCGTTTAGTCGTTTAATTGTAACGAAAATAAATTGATTTATGAAAATGCTTCAATGTCCTATTGATGAGTATATGGAATGTGAATGCATGAATTGATATGAAATTGAATCGATAGGTTGGAGGAACAATGGTATGGTTCGGAATGGATGGAGTAATTAGCCTCGTTCCATTTTGTTTTCTCTTGTGATAATGTTATTGATGGATGGTAGTGCATAGCTTATGACTTACTGAGTTATAAACTCACTCGGTGTTTCCTTGTCACCTATTCTAGGTTTCTTGGACACATCTCTTTTTGCGTGATCGGGCCGTCATCGAAGTCATCACACCGGATAGCAAGTTTTGGTACTTTCTTCTTAGTTGGCTTACAAGAACATTTTGGCATGTATAAGCTATTACGTTGTGTTTGAACTTTGGCATGTAAACTTTAAGCCATGCGAAAATGGCACGAATGTTCGATTGAGTTGGATCAAGGGTAGGCATGAAATGGACCTAGTTACTTTCGTAACAGATGCTGGCAGCAGCAGTGTCATGAGATTGAAAAATCACTAAAAATAGTAGGAGTGGAATTAATTGATGAATAAATTATGTAATCGAAGCTCGATGAGTCTGTTTTCATGAGGAAGTAACGAAAAGATCATATGGGCAGTATATTAAGAGATAATCAGATTTTTGTGGGACAGGGCCAGAACGGTTTCTGGATTCCCTGCTCCGACTTTGGAAATTCATTATAAATTAACCAGAGATAATTAGGGGTCGTACCATATATGTATAGATTCCTCTCTGAGTCTAGTTTTCATAGAAACAAACGGCATCAGTATTGAAGCCCCGTGCAGGTAGATATCCAAGTCGTAATGGGCAAAGGTCAGTGTAGTCGACCCCTGCAACATGGGAGACTTTGACTAATAAACTGTACTAATTGGCCCAACCAAAAATTCTAGAAAAAAATACATAGATGGGCACATGAGTCTAGTTTCTGGGAAAAATTACGAAACTGATTTTAGAGTTACGAAACTCAAGATATGATTTTTAAAACGACTAGTACACAGATTGGGCAGTGTCTGGAAAATAAATTTTATAAGGGGTTAAAGTCAGTTAACACCTCGTGTTCGACTCCGGTGTCGGTTTCGGGTTCGGGGTGTTACAGAATGCCACAAATAGGGATACTTGAAGTGGAGGTATTTGATGTTTGGGGAATTGATTTCATGGGACCCTTTCCAAGTTCTTTTGGGAACCAGTACATTTTGTTTGCCATTGATTATGTCTTTAAATGGGTTGAAGCAGTCGCTTTACCTACAACCGACACGGAAACGATAGTTAGGTTCCTGAGAAGAAACATCTTCAATAGATTTGGAACACCCCGTGCTTTGGTAAATGATGAAGGATATCACTTCTGTAGTAAATATTTTGAAGCAACTCTAGCCAAATACAACATAAGATACCGAATGACAACAACATACCACTCACAAGCCATTCGAGCAAATAGAGGTGTCTAACCGGGAGATTGAGCAAATTTTGGAAAAGATGGTAAATCTAAATAGGAAAGAATAGGAAACAAGATTAGATGACATACTTTGGGCTTATAAAACAACATATAAAACCCCATTAGGCATGTCCCTTTATAAACTAGTTCATAGAAGGCAAAAGGAATAGAGAAAAAACTGTGGACTCTAGGAAGGAGATGAATAAGGGAGTATTCTCTTAAAAAAATCTGCACAAAAATATGTTAGGCTAATACATAGATACATTAGGATAATTTATAGTTGAATTTTTTGGATATAGTAATTAATTTTGGATAATATTTTAAGAGTATGATTAACAATAGATTTTTTTTCTTTGCTTCAAGTTTTCTATGTAGGAATCCCACATGATAGAAGCACAACATTCTTTGTGCTAACTATGTAAAAGGAAGGAAAAACCCAACAGTAGATTTGAGCAATGTCACAATCAATTGGGTAACTTTTTTCCTTATCTTTTCTAGGCTCCACATTGAAGACAATGTGTTATCTAAAGTGTGGGGGGTAACATAGCAAATTAGTTGTTAATTTTTGCACTTGTCTTTTAATTTTTATTGTCAAATGTATGCTTGAGCTTGTAGAATTACAAGTCCTATATATTACACCGTAAATAGACATTGAGTAATTGAATATATCAAATAATATAGAGAATACAGGGAAACGAGCATGCTAATATGTATGATAAATAGTTGAATCTGTAAATGTTTGATTGATTAAATTTGTGAATACTGTGATACCTAGGGATGACCTAAGACATTGTTTGGTATACACCAAAAGATAAAAAGCTAAACCTGTTTCTTCATCTTTAGTACCTATTTTGCGCCAGAAAGCACTTCTTGATGAACCTTCATATGAAACTCGAGCCCAAAACATTAATTTGTATTTACCCTTTTTCCTTAATCCTGAACTGCATGACTATATACATATGGTCATATGTATTGAGGGTTAAATAGCTACACCATGGCAGATTTTGTAAAAACATAGTGAAATAGGAAGGATCAGTTTGATATAGTGATTATAGATTAGCCAATACGTGCAACAACAAAAGTACAAAAAGAAAATCATAACAAGTAGAAAAGTACTTGGAAAGCAAAAGCATTGTGAGTGAGATGTAGTGGAAAAAGATTAAAAAAAAGTCACAAAGTCACAATAGTAGTAAAACTCAGTCATATATACACAAAAACTCATGATTTGACCGTAACTGTTATAGTATGTTGTGATTTCCTATGTGGAGAAATAAGGAAGGTGAGAGAAGGGGAAATAAGGCAGTGAACGAGCAAGGGTTACTGAAGGGGAGAATATAGAACAATACTATGTGCCAAACTATTTTCATGGTCAAAACTATTTTGATGTTTCATGTTCTTGAATTTCATACCTATTTTAATCCTCATAACGTTACAAGCTGAAAATCCCTATGTGACCTACTTAGAGTTATTCATGAATTAACTTCATATATTGCATTTATGAATACTTGTATTCTCCTAGGATAATCAAATTACATGTATGATTTATTGATGGATGCATATATTTGAAAACGTTAATGTCTTTGTACTTTGTAATATACTAAACTTAGGTGTTTGACATTGAAAGTGGTAAGTCATGTATATATCATCCTAGGATTATGTGTAAACATAAAAATGCCTAGTTATGTACTCCAAAACCAATCTTTGCACTATACTTGTTCAAGGCTCATCCTTTATGTTTTTGCTTTTATTTTGCTTTCCTTGAGGATAAGCAATTACTTAAGTGTAGAGGAGTTTGATCTGTCATAATTTGGTGTAGTAGATTAAACTAGTTTTCGTACTTAAAGATCTTAAAAACGAGATATTTTAGTATGCTTTAGTTATGTTTTCTTAGTTTTGTTAAATTCAATAAAAAGTGTATTTTGAGTCTTTTATTGACCTTAGGGGCCGAATGAGGCCTAAAAGTTAGCTAACATACTTAGTAAGTGTGCTTGAGATCATTCAAAGGCATAAGAACTCAAAATTGGTCACTGTCTTGCAACATAGAGAGTTCGATATCACAACATAGGGAGCAAAATGCCAGAATTGTTATACTACCTTGGATGTCGTAACATAACTAAGGGATGTCACGGCATACCCTTGAATCATGCATACTACCTTCAATGTCACGATACGAATATAAGGGTGTTGCGACATTAGCCTTGTATGGGAAGCACTTATGAGCCAGACGCGTTTCGGTCCGCACAATGGAAACTACACACGAGGATGTAAGCAGACCTTGAGTTGAGGACGATGGCAACCCTAACTCTATAAATAGGCTCTTAAACACTTGTTTAAGGAAAACTTTTGATACTTTAAATTTTCTTTGTAATTGTTTTTTTAGTTTTCCTTTATGTTAGTATTTAGGTTTATTGCAATTATTCTCAGTTTTGTGTTCTTTAGAGACCGTAGGTTGTAACCGTGATCAAACTACTATGTATTCTACGCTTCAATCAATACAATTTAAGATTCTCTTAAACCTTTCTTTTGTTTCATTATTTATGTTTATCTTTATTGTCAAGTTCATTATGTTCATGAGATCCCTGAAGAACTAATCCTTCTATGAGGGATTAATGAGTGGAGGTGTGATTAATTAATTATTATGCAGGGTTTTCTTAGCAGATCAGCTGCTTGGGAGAGGAAGAACTTAAACCTTAGGCTTGACGACCCTAGGAAGTCAATTAGTTTGGAATTAACCGAAAATTCGTATGGCCTCTTAACCCCGAACCGGTCTGAACTGTGAGGTCAAGAGATAAGTAGTTCTTGTTGATTCATTACTTTAGTGGAAGATTGAGAGATCCTACTAGGGTAGTGACTAGTTGATTGAGTAGAAACCCGAAATAGGAATTAGTTATGATCATCAAAGCAAGCTAAACACCCATGCTTTGATTTGATTAAGTTAGAATTCATACACCCGAAGTTCACTTTACTTTTGCTATTTTTATTTTTCCGTACTATAAAAACCCAAAAATCTCTTATTTTTATATATTCATAATATGATTTATTTAAAGTACTAATTTTATTTATTTTCATTTAGGTTAAAGTTAATTTAGTACTCGTCTCCATTGGTTACGATCCTCGGAGTACTTATCTACTTCGTTGTAACTATATTAGAATCTAACTCGTATACTTGCAAACACCACTTTAATTCCATATCTTTTAGTTGCAATATTCACATTCTGGACATTGGTACATTCGAAGGCGATCAACGTCCTCTTGCATAGTCCTTCAAAAAGTCTTCCTTAAGTAGTAAACGTGGGAAGGAAAGGGGTAACAAGGTAAGTTCAAAAGAACTGAATGAGTTCCATACAGATCTTAAGCAAAATACTAATAGCACAAACCAATCTTTCTAAGAAATCATTCCACTTTACAGAGTAAGCCCAATGGCGTATACAGAACTCAGACAGACTCAGTATGCTAATGGCGTGCTACATGGGCGAATACTGTACGCCAACATAACAAAACTCAAACATTCCATTTTCATTAAAGCCATATACCCAGATTTTAGAGTCAGATTCATATTAAATGGTTCTGTGTCATTCATATATATTCTCTCCTTATAGCTCCCATTTCAGAATCATTAAGTAGCATGATTAATTGTGTTATGCCAATCTGTTTTGTAATATATATGTGCCCTATCGGAGGCTACACAACATGTTTCCTTTAACTCCATTCTGGTTGATCAATTCATACCAAATCATTCATTTATGAAGTAGATGGTAGTGGCTTAACATGCAAATGACCCATACTTCTTATCTCAAACATATAGAACTCAAACTAATAACTCTGGACATCCAGCCGTTATTAACACACACACATACACTGATCATCCTTTACAAAGTAAGATTACTTACCTTGTAATGTTATAAATTAGAGATATTCACAACACATGAAAGTAAGATACAACTCACCAGAAAAACAACAAAGCCTAAATAGCAGGTCATTTGCCTTTGTCACTTGAACCTTCTATAGCGTCTTGAGCAAATAGCTATGGAAAAATGTGTAACAACTCATTTTCACTGGTGTCGAAAATAGTGGTTTCGGAACCACAAATCCAACAATAGCAAACCAACTTCAGACAAGTTTTTGGACTTTAGTTTTAAAAAAATGCAAAGAAGATCAAGTAGGAAGATGAACACAAATAAAACCTAAAGGTTTTCAGTGAAGACAATGATATACTTATATACTTGTTAACCTAAAGATTATCAGGTTAGTGTAAGAATGTGTAACACCCCAAAATTCATGTTTTTGAATTGTTTAAACATGTCAAGTGAGTTGGTTTGGTTTAGTGGTTAAAGTGTTGTGTTTGTGTGTGAGAAGTCTTGTGTTCAAATCCTTTCCATTGAATTTTTGTTATTTTTATTCCAACCCCAATCTTTGAACATCTAGCTTGTATATTTTTTCTCTCAATTGTTGAAAAGAATGAGTCTACTAATTCAGTGGTAAGGCTTCAGCTTACCCAAAGGTCCCGTGTTCAAATCATTTACGTGCAAAGTGAAAATATTTTTGCTATTCTCTGTTTGTGTCACCTATGTGGTCAGAATTTGAGTTAAATTCAAATTCTGGAAATATGATACGATTTGGATAAATAAGATTTCATTTTTATTTTAAAGAAAAATATTTTGCAATATTCCTCAAAATTCTCTCCCTCAACCATCCATTCGTTATCTCTCTTTGCCCTCACTTTCACATTTTGTTTACTTTTCTTGTAAGTTTTCATTCTTTTTTTTTAATTTTTGCCACCAGATATCCTCCTATCGTTTCCCTTCCTTTTTTTTCCTTCTTCTCTACTTTTGAGTTTTTTCGTATCAACATTTTCTTCTATATCGCTGTAGGTCGTGTGTTGTAAGGTTGTCGATTTAAGTTTCGTATCTTGTTATAGGGATTTTCACATTTTGGGGTTGTGATCTCTGGTTCTGTGACAATAGTTTTAACCTTGTGAAATCATTGATTTAGGTGAAAATTTGGTAATGAGTAATCCTCCAGGGTTCTAGGTGCTATTAAGATTGGTTGTTTCTTTCAAGGGTAAGTGATTAATGCTTCCGATTAGAGGCTAAATCGGTTTGTTAAGGCTGATTATTAATAGTTGTGGTTGAATTAGTGTCTTATATTTATTGTATTATTGCTAAATTGTTCATTCTAAATGTCTTTTTAGGTCTTGGAATCCTCACTGTTGTGTTTGCATCGAAAAATGACTAGGTGTGTGACTCGAACTCGTAAAAACAGTGAACGGTGTGAAGCCAAAAAAACCCACTGTCAACACTACATGGCCAATTTCTACACCATGTGGGCCACAGAGGCGTGTGCTAGGCCATGTGCTAGACCATGTGGGCCACACGGGCTGGGCCAGGTTGGCCGTGTGCGCCACATGGGCATATGCGTCCAATTTTTGTAAAAACTAGTTAGAGTTGTGTTTGATGTTTGCTTCTAGGTTATCTACTTTGTATGGTCTATAATGTGACTTGTACGACTTATGTATGTGAAATATGTGATATTGATATTGAATGTGTAATATATATAGTATCTCAAAAGTATTAATTCCGCATCTGAAATGTGAATACTGAGAAATCTATTTAAGAATGATACATCTGTGTACATCTGAGTATGCTCTATATTTTAGCATATGCATTGGGGTGGAATTATGATGTAACGGAGGAAGTGATGAAAATTTAATGATCAACCTTATCTAGTGATTTTAACTACATATATATTCTAATGGCTTGGCCGTACTTATCTGATTCTACCAGATTGCCGCATAATTTTCTGGCAGCTTTGACTACACTATTCGGTAGCGGATGGGGGGTAGGATCTGTATCTATTCTGTAATAAGTGTTGCATCGTATGATATGCCATGCCATCTATATCTAATATGATAATTATGTTGCATTGTATCATATGCAATGTTATGTATTTTGTCCAGTATCTGACTTATGTCTGAATTGTGCTATATGCTCTACTTTTATGGGCTAAGTTACACACTAAGCTTTACAAGCGCATCCAATTTTTTTGACTCCTCATGAAATCAACAAACTTAGAACCGAGTGGCTCATGGGAGCTTGAATTGATTCTCTAGTTAATATAACAAGATGATTTATGTTTTAACTTAATTCTGGACTTTTAGGACTATAAATTTGTTTTTGGACTTTGTTTTATGGTTTGTTCATTTTACCATATTTTGGTATTTTAAAGTAAAACTGCAAAATCGTATGATTTATCAAATTAGAATTCTGTTTTCAAATTTAAGACTTCAAAATTTCCCCTGTGAAGATTAAGTAATTAAATAAGTGATTTTTGTAAAACTAAACGATTTAAACTAGAGTTTTCTTAAATTTTAGTAAGTGATTTACCAAAATTAACATAAAATTAACATTATCAAGAAAAATGCATTCGAATTCAAAATCTGGGTTTAAAACAAGTTTATGTAATTCCTCAAGATTTGACCATTACATCTAGGTCGGGTTTGGGGGTTTAAAGAATGAGCCTAGAGATTTTGAAATATTTCGTCAGGAATAGAATAAGCGTTAGTTTAGTGGTACTTGTTTCTGAGCATCTGCCAAACTAGAGAACCGAAGAAAAGATTATATATCAAAGTAGCGTAGCAGAAGGATTAAAAGCCAACAACAAGTTAGCGATCGAGATTCACCATTATTAATGATCCACAAGATAGATGAAGTTAGAGCATAAGCAAATCTAGAGTTTCCGAGAGCATCCGCCAATGATAAGGTCTAAGAGTTTATAGATAGGCAGTGTTCGCCATAGAATTCCCACCAAATTAAGGTAGTGAGAAGATGCTATAGGGTGAAGAACCCAGTAGTGAATTGACCAGGTATTCACCAAGGTGCAAATACCTATATGTCATTAAGTGTAGAAGGATTCGCTGGACTAGAGAAGCAGAATAACGTACAAAAAGGAGAAAGCTAGTGAAAGGAATTGGTGGAAATGATGCGTGAATATGTACGTGAACCTTATGAGGGTAAGAATAATGAAGGGTTTCCTAACTCCGCCTCCAAGTTTGGCATGATGGGAAATTTCGAGGACGAAATTTCTTTTTAGGGGGAGAAGTTGTAACACTCAGTTTCCAAAGAACCTAGAAACTTGAAATAATGGGAGGACTAAATTGAAAGAGATCGCAAGCTGGCAGCCTCTATTGGAAGAAACGGGAAAGCTGGAAAGAAAATTGGACATGGTTGAGAACAAAACCTAGTTCGGTTAGAATAGAACCAATCGGTTCCTTAGTGAAAGACATAATGGTTAGTGACGGATTGTTCTCCTAAGTTTGGTAATAGCATAGGAAGGGCTATAAATAGCTGGGAAACGAATTCCTAGGGATGATTTTCTTCCCAACCTTTTTCAGAAGTTTTTAATACAATGAGGCCATCAAAGGTTCTGGATAGAGCAGACATCATGAAGATGGAGCTGGAAAAGTCCAAAAAGCTGGTAAGATTCTTAACCCTTTTGTGTATGTAAAAGTTAATAAATGAAGATATAGACTTTACAACCATTTTAAGGGTTCTACATGTTTTTATAAAATTGGGTTTCAGCTGAGAATATTGATTGTAACCCATGATTTTTGTTGGAATGCTTAGATGTTGGAAAAATGGAAACTCTGGTGTTCGAGAGGGCTAAGCTATGGAGACGATAAAGCTTCGAGTGAGTTCCAGACTCCAAACCTACTATTACGATCTATATTATCTGAGTATCTCATGTTTTGCATAAGTATGAAATGGTCATAGTATAACATACATCACGTAGCCATGAAATATGATGATATGAGAATGCAGTGCATGACTGTGGGAAATACCTCAATGGGATAGATGAAATTAAGATGGGAAAAAGGGGAGTGACCCTATTAGTTACCTCCATGGGCGAAGCTCTAGGCCTTACAGAGGGAACATTGCAATGTTTTATTATCAAGGTTAGTTGGTGTAAAAGAGGTATTGGGAGAATGATTCGGGAAATGAAAATCATGTAAAGGTATTTACCGCGATGGTGGTATCGACTGGCCCTTCGGAGCGACATCGTGATGACGATATATGGCATAAAACCATAGATAAAAGATTCTATCGCAGTCTAGTATGAGGCACGTAGTGTAAGACCATGGATGAAAGACTGCATGACATCTACAGAAATAGTCCATTGGGATAGTTAACATGGGATAAATCTATCATGACAAGAGATATGAGATAAGAAGGTATAAGACCATATCTCGGCTATAGAAATCCATTGAGTTTGCTATGAAACAATTTCTAAAAGTACACTAGGACCTCAAGTGTGGGGTATACGACTAGTGCACCAAGAATAAGAAAGCACACAAGTGGAAGAAGAGTAAAAAGAAAGTGGTAAGGATAGATGTGTAAGCCGACAAGGCATGGGTGAAGACCCAACAAGATTTAGAGGAAGACAGTTCATATGAGAGGTGGACTATTAGAAGGTAAATTACATAAGGGTCACAATAAAATATTCACAATGAAGAGCCACCAAGGAGAGCTCAATGAAGTCGTACACGAGAAAATAACATCATGAGAGGATTAAGAATGCCATTTCCAGGATAAGGATTAGTCCAGGTGACAAAAGGTTTGTCAAGACTATTCATCAATGAGGAAAGTCTGTTGTCGGTACGTTGTCACAATGGTAGTCGTAGAGAGAAAACAAGCAAGTAAGGTAGTAGGCTCGTATAGTCACATGGACGATAATTAGTTGATCCAACGAGTCATACTAACCTTGGTGTATGAGATAAGTGAATCCCTAATTACGAGTTGGAATGAAAGGTGGATTACTGGAAGTAATCCCACACCATAAACACTAAAGTGAAATGAAACCGGGTTTGCCAGGGTGGCGAGTCATGATAAAGTTAGTACAATATGAAAATGTTAATAAGTCCTTCGAGACCATGGTATAGAAATAATGGAGTCTTCCAAGGAAGGTATTACCTATGGATCCTTGGGCAAGAAGTTTGTAATAGCCCGAATCTGGAGCTAGTCGAAATAGTGGTTTCGGGACCACAAATTTGACGAGGAAAAAATTTATTTTTATTATATTTTTATAATCTACGATTTCACAAAATGATTTTTTGGAAATTTCGTTCGAAAATTTTGACATTTGGGCACTCAATTTAGTCAAAAAGACTAAATTGTAAAAAGTACAAAAGTTGAATTCTATATGTTAGAGGTGTCTAATTGTTATGAAATTTTAAATTGGAGGTCTTTATATGGTAATTAGACCATTAGTTAATTTGGTGGACAAAAATGCACATGGTTAGGCATGTTTCCAAAGTTTTTCATTAAGGGCATTTTGGTCATTTAGTTATTAAAATGAATTAAAAACAAAATTAAAAGCCAATTTTTGTCCATCTTCTCCATAAGGCCGAATTTAGCAAGGGGAGTCATGGTTAGGGTTTTCAAGCTTCCAAGCTCAATAGTAAGTCCATCCTTGCCCCGTTTTAAATGATTTTTACATTTTTGAGATTACCGTAATATGATTTGCCTATTTCTACCATATATTTGAACTAGGGTTTATGTTTAAAAATTTAACCATGGATGATATGCATGTATTTTGATGTTTTATGCAAGAATATGAATGTTTGGAGTGTGATAAACGACTTGAACTAAGTGATTTTCGATAAAAACACCTAAAAGGACTAATTTGAAAAAGTTATAAAATATGTCATAAGTGTGTGAATAAGTGAAAATTGTGGATTGAAACTATCATAAAATGGTTCAGCTAGTCGTGAAATGCAAGGAAATTGAATAAAAATTATTTTATGATCCTAGGGGCAAAATCGTAATTTTGTGAAACTTTAGGGGTAAAAATGTAATTTTTCCAAAGTATGATTTTTGGACTGGAATGAGTAGTTTGAATGTTATTTAAGTTAAATGTATTGTTATAAATCAAGAAAGACGATAAATTGAAATTGATCGATAAAAAGAAAGTGAGAAAAAGTAAAAAATTCCCAAATGAATCTTCGGAATAAAAAGGAATATGAATGAAGTGACAGAAATGATCACATGTGTGGCACGGACTGTGTGTAGGCCACTATGTAAAAGTGAAAGTGATGGTCACGTGTGTAGTACTATGTGCAGGCTACTACATGTACCGGAATGATGGGTCGCATGTGTAGTACCATGTGCAGGTTATTATGCATACCGGATAGTTTTGATCACGTGTGTAGTATTATGTGCAGGCTACTACGTGTATCGGGTGGTAATGGTCACATGTGTAGTACTATGTGCAAGCTACTATATGAACCGAATATCATTGTTTAGTAAGGTGGTTGCTATGTGCTGATTCCACCGGACATCATTGATTAATAAGGCGGTTGCTATGTGCTGATTCCACCGAGTATGTGTTATTATTCCGAAGTGTTCATCTGGAAATTGACTAAGTGTAATTGAATAATGAATATAGGTATGGAATTGAATTGAATATCAACTTAGAAATGGAAAAGTGAATTTTGAATTGAATTGTGATTGAAAGTGAAAAAGTGAAATTATGAAAGAGTATATTTAGCAACAAAACAGTTTAGATAGCAATAGTTGTGTGACTTTGAAAAATCACCAAAAATGGTGGAAATTGAATTAGAGTATGAATAATATATGAAACTGAATCTGAATGAATCTATTTTCACATAAAAGAAACAGAGCAAGCAAAAGAGTTATATATTTTGAGATATTTGAAGTTTAGTTAGATAGAGTCAGAAAGAGTTCGGAATCCCCTATTCTAACTTTGGAAAATTCTAAAAAATTGTAAAAAAATAATTATGGGATAAATTTTATATTTTTAGAATCCTTGATGAATCTATTTTCAAGATAAGAAACAAAAACAATATCTGAATTTTGTACAATGAGATAATTAATTTTTAGTGAAGAGAGGTCAAAACTATCGAGCAATGAAATAGGGGAAACTTTAAGGAATAAACTATACTATTTGGCTAAACCAAAAATTTTGAAAATTTTATTATAAGAAGATATGTGAATCTAGTTTTGGTGAAAATTAACGTTTCTTAATTTGGAGCTCTGTAGCTCCAGGTAAAAATAATTTAGTGACTCTGACTCGTAGAGACAGTTTTAAGTATACATGTAAGTGAATAGTGAAACTATAGAAAATGTTATTTCTAAGAGTGTTATGTACATTAAGGATGTGGAATGGAGAGGAGGAGGAGGAAAATTGGAAGAACATATGAATGATTTGTGTATAATTGGCCGTATGCTCGATTATAATTTATAAACGATTGAATATAAATGATGTTTATAATTGTGCATTATTAGTTATGGTTAAAGTTCATGTGAGAAAATAAAGTTTCATAGTATGTATATGTGGTATACTTGGTATATGATTTTGTATGTAGCAATGTCAGAAATGGTTTATGAATTAACTCATGTTGGTAAGTTTGATACATGAATAAATGTGGTGCTTATCCATGCTTATAATGCTTATACTATATTTTTAATTGGCTAGCCTTTGTGGTACTCCAACATGATAATTATAAAATTATATTAGATTTTTATCTAATTAAGTTATTTTAAATTATATTCGATTTAAGTTGGCTTATCTCAAGGTTAACTGTTTTGGTTAATCTGATTAGATCCATTTAGATTAGGTTGATTTTGGATTGGTGTTTACTTTAAAGTTTGATCTTTTCCTCTTTTATTGATTAAATAAAGATTAGATTTGGATCAATTATATAAACAAAGAGCATTACAAGATTATCGGCATCGATGATAATTATAATTTATTTTAAATCTTATTTAATATTATATAGTGTTTCACACTTTATTAAGATATTATTTATTAGATTAATATTTCATACATTCCGGTGTATAATTTATTAGATGCTGACACACCATTCGAAATAAAATTAATTTAATTTAATTTTAAAATTTTATGATGATCTCCTTAATTAATTGTGCATAAAATTATACATCATTAATTTATCAAATATATATTTTTATAGTAGTATGCAAATATTAACCCTTATTTATTCAGAATATGTGATTTGATCTTTATTGAGTTAATAATAGAAAATTATTGTTTATCTAATTAAACAATTTGATTTAAAATTAAAATGAATAATTTGATTTAAAATAAAGGTAGCAAGATTTATTTAATTGATTAAAATTCCAACTGGTGATTAGGGGTGATAAAAAAATTTTAATTTGATGGGTTTCAACTCGACCCGATCTGCTAGGGTCAGATTCTTTTTTAGAAAGTAGTGTTTGGGCGGGTCGAGTGGAGTAGAATTAGAAAAAAAAACTGTCGAATCAAGTCGGGTTTGAGGTAAATTCGTCTTGTCCAACCTTGTCTCGAGATATTTACAAAACAATTCTCCTAATATATATTAAATTATTACTTTCAATAAATAACTAAAAATATTGAGTTTTAAGTCTAAAATAAAAAAAAATGTATTTGCTTTAATATAAAAAAAACATTTAAAATGTAATCTTATTTACTTCAAAACAAAACAAATAAAATAATTAAATTAAAATCAGATGGGGTCGGGTTAGAGTCTGTCTCCTATTAATTTTTGGGTTTAGGTTCGAACAGATTTTTTTTCTTAAGAGTTTGAGTCGAGTTAGATCGAAATAGATTGGTCAAGTTTTGAGTCAAGTTCAAGGTGAGCAAAAATCGACTCACCTTGCCTTATTGCCATCCCTACTAATGATTCCCTAAAAAATATACATTTTAGGATTGGGTAGTATATTTAAGTACAAAAATTTACACCACATTTCAAATGATTTGGATAAAGTACGAGATGTAAGATATGAGCTAGAGCAATAAGAGAAAAAAAAGTCTATTTCAGAAACTACTAGTAGGGTTGTGAAATTGGTTGGGTCGGTGCAGAAAACTGACTTAAATGACTAATCTTTTCTCTAGAAACTGAAATCAACTGAGTTGAAGGAGAAACCAGGGAAACCAATTGACTTTTCTGGTTGGATAACCGACCAAACCAATTGAACCAAACCGAAATTATAATTGTTTTGGTACATAAGCCGACTTTCAACAAGTTCTTTTTTTACAATCTGTACCTAAAAACAAAATGTTGATATTTAGTTAATATTTTAGGAATTTAGGGATTAGTTTAATTTGATAATTTTTCGTTTTACTGTTTAATTTTTATTAAGTTTTTCTTTTAAATAAAGTTTAATTTTAGATTGAGTTTAGATTTGGTTGATAATAATATTTTAGGTTTGGGTTTAAATATATTATATTTAATACGTATTTAAAATCGATTAAAACAGTTTGCAAATTCAAAATTAAAATTAAATCGATTAGACCGACTTAACCTATTTTCAAAACCAATCTTAAATCAAAACCATTCAAATTCAGCTGAAAAAAACTGAATTGATTCGATTCAGTTCCGTCGATTTGATGGAATTCCACCGATTTGTGCCCAACCCAAACAGATAGGCCTTGGATAAACATTTCCAAGCTTGACCTAATGCGACCCAAATACAAATAATTATTTAATACTTTATTTTTATATAATAATTAAAAATATTATATATTTAATATTTATCTCAAAGTTGTTGACACCATTTTTTCGATAAAAACGGGGTCGACTTGGATTTTGAAAATGAAAATGAAAATGGGAGTCGCCACCGATCCTTTTTGATGAGGTGTGATTGGGTCACCTCAAAAAGTGGTTGTTTTTAATAAACAATTTAATTTTATTAAAATAATTATTTTGGTCCACAAAATTTAGAAAAACGGGTTCGAGAGTCGGTTACGTACGAGAAATGATTAGCACCCTCGTAATGCCCAAAAATTGGTACCTAATTGATTAATTAGTGTCTTAATGTCGAAAGTTTAAAACTCGAAAAGAATTTAAAATACGATCCTTAAAAAAACTCGAATAACATGGATTGAAATTTAAGATTTTCTTGTTCTGAAGGAATATCACATCCAGCACGTTAGGACACGATACTTTAAACCGTCAAAACCAAGATCACTTTATGATTTCAAAAAACCATACTTTGAAGTTTTAAGAGGATATTTGGCTATTTGGTCAAACGGGAAATCGAAACCCAGCACGTTAGGGCACGCTTTCTCGAATTTCCAAATGCAAAATATTGCCTTTATTATTTTTTAGAGAAATCCTCATATCAAGAAAACAACATGTCATATCCAATGCGTTAGGACACAACGTATCGAATTCCCGATACGAGAATACATGTCGAAAATTTTCTTATTTAAAATATATTTATCTATCTAGGGTTTAAAAAAAGGGTTCATGCCCAGTAAGTTAGGACACGATATTTTCTTAATTCCCAAGGTCGTTTAAAACTTGAGTTTGGAAAGATTCCTGTATTTAGATTTATTGTGAAAATCGAAACCCAGTAAATTAGGGTACGATCTTCTTGAATCTAAACAAGAGGTTTTGCTTATTCAAAAATCATAATTTATGCATTGAATAAAATTAATCTAACACGAAATAGTAGAAGTAAAACACAACGTTAATGCTCGTAACAAAACAATAATGAATTCGATAATGTAAGTATGAATAAGTATGAACAATCAAAAAAAATGAAATAAATAAATATAAGAGACAAATCAATTATATAATTGCAAGTAAATAAATGAATAGAATTAAAACGATCTTTTAAAATAATAATGAACATGTAAATAAATAAATAATGATAATAACAATAAAGAAAATGAATAAAATAAAAAATGTAAAGAGATATATATATGTATATTTTAAAATTGTGAAATATATATGTATATATATAAATTATAAAATATGTGTGCATCTATGTATTATAAAATGTATATAGGTATACGTATATTTTAAGATTATAAAGTATATATATAAAAAAAGAGAATACATGTATATATATATAGGAGTTATAAAATGTGAAACAAATATATATTATAGAATGCATGTATATATATATTTTAAAGTTATAGAATATAAAACACATATGTGTTTATAAATATATAAAACATAAAATATATGTGCGTATGTATATTATAAAAATGTGTATATGTATGTGTATAACAAAGTTTTAAACAAAGATATAAATAAGCAACAAATAAATAAATGAATAAATAAACGATTAAGATGAAAGGGTTTAATTGTAGCTCAAATTAAATTGGCAGGATAGATTAAAATAAAAATAAATAAATAACTAAAGGGACCAATTTTAAATGCGCAAAGAAAAGCGGGGATTAATTTGGAAAATATCCCATTTCGGCAAAACGGCGTCGCCCCAAGGAGGTACCAACGCATGGTCCATGGACAAAATCAAAAAAGAAACAAAATCATGTGGCCAAAATCAGGAAATGCAACAAAGACCGCGTCGAAAACGCCGCAAAAGCGGAGGGGCCTATTGCACAAATGGCCCCTTTGATGGAAACACGCGGATCCCCTTTCTAGAGCTGGTCGGGTCACGGGTCAGAGACCAAATCGACGTTGTTTGGTCTCTGAAGCTAAACCCCAAAACGGCGCCGTTTAAATACTTTATTTAAACCAATTTTTTTTAAAACTTTTCATTTTTTCAGTGTTCAGAAAAGAAAAAAAAAGTAGAACCACCCCCCTTTCTCTCAAAACTCCGACCAAGATCCGGCCAAGTGCTCCAGCGCGCCTTCGCCGTAGCTCCGCCGCAAGCGGTGGCCAAAGGTGCAAAATCGAGCCTTTCTAGTCCCTTTTGAACCCGATGGCCTCTAGAGCATGGATTCAACTTTGAATCTCGAGAAAGGTGAGCCCAAACCCGAAAAAAAAGGAGAAACCGTTCAGTCTCTCCTCCTCCGGCGCGGCGCTGGTGAGATTTTCTTTTTTTTCTTTTAGTTTATTTTTTAGTAAAAAGAAATATGAAAATAAAATAAAAATAAAAAAAGAATTGAATAAGAAAGTTAAAAAAACTCTCAAATGCTCTGTTTTCGTTTTTTATTTAATATTCGTAAAAAAGGGAAGAGGAAGCAATTACAGTGCTCATATTCAGCTTATATAACCGATTTTTAAATCCGTAAACTTCTATTTTTTGTCGTTTGCGATTGTTTCTTGATGTTGTCCTCTTGCTCTTTATTTTTCTTACAGGCAACAGTACGCGTGGAGGAGGCTACGGTGACAGTAGCGGTAGGCTAGCATGACAGAGGCCAAGGTGCTAAGGTTGGCAACAGCAAGGCATGCGGCGCTAGAGGCTTGGGGGCTAGGGTTTGCTACTGCTGAATGTTTGTTGTGGGCTGGTTATTTTGGGCTTAGGGTTAATGTGATTTGGGCTAGACATTGGGTTATTAGGTTTTGGGTTTTATTTGGGCTTTGGGGCCATATTGGGCCTGCTGTAAATGGACTTTTTATTTTTGAGTTTACTTTTGTTTTGATATTTGGGCCCCGGGCAGAAATTGAGCCTTACAAAAGTGATTAAACATTAAACCCCAGTGTCAACCTCTAAACACAAATATTTTATACTACATATAATAATTATAAATGATAATATAAATTTTATTCCATATATAGTAAATATTCATTTAAGCATAAATTGAAAATAGTGTTAGTTAGATTAAATGAATCTTAGTTTAGTTGATATTATTATTGTCATAATAATTAGAAAAACGTTAATTTGAGCCCATTTAAGAGTGTAACCAGATTTTGGTATAGTTGTTTGTAGCTACAAAAGGATGGTATGCTTGGGTAATCATTGTAATTGGTGACTCCCATCAAGTTAGGTGTATTTGAAACACCCTAATTACACTTTTCAATTCTTAGGAGGAAGGTGAGAATTGGAACAATTACACAAGTAATTACACCCAAATTTAATTTTTAAAAAAATTATTTTTATGCAAGTAATAAAATTATATTATTATAAGCATGAAGTGTTTGAGTATTTGGATTGGTTATGACCGAAAATTTCTTATATTATTATAAATTCTAAAAAATATATATTATAAAAATAATTTGTATATTTTATAAAGTTATAACAAAATATATATTATTTAAATTCTAAAAAATTTCTAAAGTTATGGCCAAAAATTTTATTATAAGAAAATAATTTACATCTCATAGAAGTTATATAAAAATATTTATGACAAACTATGAACATAACTTATTTATATGTCCATGCTATATATTATAAAAGTAGTATACTTATCTGTAAAAAAATATTATAGTTTTTTTATAACTTCTTTATATAATGGCAAAAAATTATATCATTTATAAGAAGTGTTATGAAAGTTTTGAACAATTTATAAAATTATTTTTTATAAAGGTTTAATTATTATAAACATTATATTATTTTGACTTAATTTACATAATATAAAAAGGGATATAACCTAGTGTAAGTGTCATGGGGCTAGACCTTTCGTGTCGCAATTCTTATGGCATTAAGTGGTTTATTTGCTTCAAATGCGCTTAAATCAACTTAACTCTCGCAAAGTGAGAATTCTCGCAGATTTTTTCTAAGGTACCGGAAACATAGAAGAAGCAACTTAAAGACAAAAAAAAAAACTCGAAAGAACATAATAGCTACAAAAAAGCAAAACACGCATATTCTTTAACTAAATAATTCTTTTTTACTAACATATTCTCCTTGTCTTTTTTTACTAAATAATTATTGTTAGTCCTCCTCTTTCTGCGCTTGGTCAACTTTCACTTTATTCCTCATATTTCTTAAAAATTTTCAATATGGTCCTTTCAAAATTTCAAATTCACATTTGTTCTTACTAATCTCCTTTCCCAATAACAATTAATTTTTATAAAAGAAATTATTTAGTAAACTCATTCTAATTTCTCAAAAGTTCCACTATTTACATTATGGAAACAATACTATTTACTATACTGAAATTATGTTGTGTTACAACATTCCCTCCTTAAAAAGTTTGGTCCTTAAAAAGTTTGGACCTTAAAATTTATCTATGATAAGTGTGAATACTATTGTCCATAAGCTCTCTTAAGTTTCCAAGTTCCTTCCCAAAGTTATGGCTCCTCCAAAGATCCTTGATTAACGACCTGCTTTTGTTTCTCATTTCTTTTGTTTAACAAGCGAATGTTTTGTTCAATCAAATATATTCCTTCAAAGCATTTTTACATGGCACACATCATGGCTTAACTATGGTGGCAATTCTAACCAATGCGTTGTAAGATTAGTAATTTCACATAATACTATAAATCCAAGATTCAAGTTTTACTCAAATGCCAAAATAGAGAATCGTTTCCCCTTATAACACTTTCAATAACCTTTTAAATCACTTTTTATTTGACATCTTTTCATTTGAAACTCTATTAGGAATATTATATTTTTGGCAAGAGCAGTTCACTTTCCTTTAGCACTTTGAATTTTTTTCCTTCGATTTCTTAAATAAAACCAAGTCTATTTAACTCTTTTAACTAAACTCAACTTATTGTAACAGTGCCCTACATTTTCATCACATAACGTTTCACATTGAATCATCTATAAGATAATCTTGCAGCCACAATTATGATCCAATCATTTTCATGGAAGGTTTTGCTTCCCACTTCTTTCAAATACAGTAACAACAATTTAGAGTATGTCTTGTAGAGACAATGACCATCAAGTACATTGTAGTGACGATGGCACTTTACAAGCTCATTACATTTTATCCCTTCTCGGACACGAAATACATTTTTAATCTTCTGAAAAATTTTAGTACTTAATTTGTAATCATACAACATATACAACTCATGACAAAGACAAAAGCACTTATTAATCAACTTGAATTGTTATGACTCATTTTCATCTCAGTACTTCCTTTTTGTCGACGCAATACTATTATTGTCTATATTACTTATATACAATACCAAAGTTGATTTTATTTTCAAAAAGTTGTCAACCTACTCTTAACTAATGTTTTCTTATCACACACTTTTACGGCTTTTAAATCTACAAATATAACACCCCTAAACTTGTTATACCATAAAATCAGTAATAAATTAAAATTGTGTACGATTAATTTCTCGATAAAGTGAAATAAGAAAAATAAAAGTGATAAAAGAGAAGGTTGAATGATGTCAAAGAAAGTTGAATTCAGAATGGTATACTAAATTAAAGTAAGGACTAAATCAAAAAGATGTAAAAAGTTTTGAGGTTCAATTATAATTATTCAAAATTTGAAGGGTTGAAGCATAAATATGAGAACATTGAAGGACAAAAACTAAAAATAACCCAATTTCTTATAACATGAGATTGGTGTGCAGGGACCAAATTGAATATGTGGAGAAATACGATGAACTAAATCACAAATTTACCAAAAATGAGAAGTGATTCAATTATGGAATTTTGAAGAAACATGAAGGGTAAAATGATCATTACCCAAAATAAATAATTATATGGTGTAATAATTAAAGAAGAAAAGTTTTGAAATACGATTGGTTGAATATTTTATTATAAGATATTTTAATTAATTAATTGAGATATTTGTATGAATGTACGAAGAAATTTCTTCATATTTTTCATGTACCAACGTGACCACCATTTTAAAAGGGGAGAAGTTCTCATTTTCTTACAATTTGGTCTTTTACCATAAAATCTCATTAATTCTCCCAAATTCATTGAAAATTTTCATAGTCACCCTAAAGGAGAAGTGAAGTGGAGATACTAGAGAGTTAGAATATCAAATTAGAAGTAAGAAATTGATAGATGGGAGTGAAGAAAAATAGAAGAAAAGAAAATGATAGTGATGAAGTTAAGAAAGAAATAGAAGAGAAGCAAAAGAGGTAAGTTTTCATTTTAATTTCATTGATATTTCAAAGTATTAAATTAAGGTATGTAATAAATTGAGTGTTAAATATGTGAATTTTATTTAAGTAGTAGTGATGAAAAGTATATTATAAACTGTAATCCATAGATAGTGATATGATTTGTGTTATGAGAAGTTATGAAAAAACTATATATTAATGATATGTGAGCTTAAAGGATTAAATTGAATAATAATTTAAGTGTGATGATATACATAATCAAGTGATCTTGTATAAAAATTTGTGCTGGTATGAATGATATAAATCATAATAAGTAAATAAATTCATTAGAATAGTTTTGGACAGTAGTAGTAGTTTAACTTTGAAATTTTACAAAAAAAAAATTGTGAAAATCAATTTAGAGGTTTAATTAAATATGTAATTAAAACTTATTAAGTCTAATTTTGCATAAAAGAAATGGTGTATGTAATAGAATTGTAGATTATGATATATATGAATTTTTATGAGACAATGTCAATGATTTGAACTGCAGCTCGTGATATTCTCCCCAACCCATTCTCGCAACGCCCTCGTTGCGACTTTTGAATGACACTGACTTGATTTGCCTTGGTCTCGTCTCAACGCCTTAACTTTTCCCTTCCTTTGGGACTTTTGCCTCGACTTACGTTGCTTCTTAACTCGAACCGTCCTACTCGTTTGTACATCTCGACGACAAGAAGTTATGTCACTCTCTTGCCCCCATTCTAACTTGACTCAAATAGAATCTTCTTAATTCACAACACTTGGCTTCGCTTTGCCCACAGTCTTTCAACTCCTTTGCTCAAGAACTTCGAAAGAGCCCCTACGTTCTTGCCAAGTCAACAAGTTAGAATGTAACACACTATCAAAGTGTTCGGAATGTACCTTTGCATTTACTCGGGTCAACTGTCCCACTTGCATCACTTCTTTTCCCTTGAAGTCTAATGTACCACCTACCTCTCTCATAGGTGGAAGCCTTGTCAATGACTCGGTCAACTTTGACGCTTCACTCAAATTGAGTCTCATTGGTCCCAAATTCAGTATTTTCATCACAACTTTTTCCTCTAATTCTGATGACAAACTCACCTCTTCCTTAGATGGAAGCCCCTCTGATGACTCACCAAGCTCAGACGTTGCCTTTCCTTTGACTACAGCTTGCTTTGGACAATTCTGCAACTCATACGGACCACGACACAAGAAGCACTTCACTCGCTTCTTTTTGCTCCTTTTTGCCCTCTTGGCTTCTATTTTTCCCTTACTCAAACCAAGCTTCTTGGGCTCCTTGTCTGCTCCATCGTTCCCTTCAATGACAGAATTTTTCGTACACTTTCGCAACCTATGCGGACCATGACACAAAAAGCACTCAACTGGCTTCTTCTCAC
Source organism: Gossypium hirsutum (assembly GCF_007990345.1). Lineage (NCBI taxonomy): Eukaryota > Viridiplantae > Streptophyta > Magnoliopsida > Malvales > Malvaceae > Gossypium > Gossypium hirsutum. The sequence goes on along the minus strand of NC_053445.1, from coordinate 10,267,863 downwards.
TTTCAGCCTCCTTGACTTCAACACCCCTTGCGCTCAAACCAATCACCAAGGCCTTACCTATCGACTTCTCCTTAAGCGCGAATTTCTTCAGACATTTCTTCAACATGTGTGGACCATCGTAGAAAAAGCATTTCAACTTGTCCCTTTTCCTCTTGGATTTCTTCTTCCCAACTCGTGGTTTCCCATTACCACCATTGTCGTCGTTGCCATTTCCATCAAAAACATCTTTCATTTGATCCTTTTCACAAACACCCTTTTCTTCAGAATTGGAAGACCTAAGCTTGTCTTTCCCTAAACCAAGCTTCACCACGGGCTCCTTTACTGTCATGGCTTTTTACAGCTTTTGGACACCTCTTTGTTCCACCTCCTGTCTGACCCACGACTTCAATCCATTTTGAAAAGTAAGCAATGCTTCTTTCTCGGTCACATCTTAAACTTAGAGAATGAGTTCCTTGAACTCTCGAACATACTCTCTCACTGTGCCCCGTTGCATTATCCCTTTCAACTTTGCTCGAGCTTCTTCCTCGGTAAATTCTGGGTAAAACTGTCCCTTCAACTCACATTGGAACTCTTGCTACGTCCCAATCTCACATTGTCTTTTATCCATGGTCCTGCCTCGCCACCATAAAAGCGTAATATCAGTAAGAAACATTGAAGCAGTGTTTACCTTAACCACCTCATCCACAATGCCTTTGGCACGGAAGTAGTTTTCCATCCTCCATAAGAAATTATCCATATTGCATACAGACCTTGTTCCCACAAACTCTTTCAGCTTCGGGACATCCTCGTTACTGGGTGCTGCACTTGACACTCCTTTCCCCACGGCTGCTCGGCACAAGGTCAGCTTTCCCTCGAGCTCCTCTATTATTATACTCAAAGTCATCATCGTGGCCATTGTTTCCTCCTTCAAAGCCTTCACCATGGCTTCGAGAGCATTGGTCCTCTCTGTTAGCTTCTTCCTTTGAGAATCTAGCAACTCTTACACGCTATCCTTCTAGGAAGTGAGACACATGGTCACAAAGTCCCTAGACTGCTTCCTAAAGTCATCTATGCTTTCCCCAAGTGCATTGTCTGACTCTTTCGCATCTTCCATGGACTCCTCAAATTTACTCACGCTTTCTTCAATAGCCAACAGCATTTCCCTCAAAGACTTTCTGGCCCACTTTTGTTCAAACTCTTATTTCGACATCCGAAAAGTGCCTTCGAGCCAATAGCTCGAATACCACTTGCCACGGGGCTATATCTTTCATCTCACAATCCGTGCGGCCTTAGGCGATTCGTTCATCCAAACTCGCCTAAGTCCTCCAAGGCACCAATTTGTAAAGCGGAAGCAAACTTATGCCAGAAGAAGCCACAGAAAAGAACGCACACAAGGTGTTTGAGTAAAAACTCACAAAATTATTTTATTCACAAAGAGTAATGAAACAATGAATGGTGTGAGTACAAATGAGGGGGAGGATCTCTATTTATAGTTTAACTCCCCCGAAACTGACGATCAAGATACATTTACATCGACGGACAAGATTAACCATATCCCTTAATTTCAGGGATTTACAAGATATGCCATATCAAATCTAATCTAACCTTTACAAGATATGATTCCCTCAATCTTCTAAGATTAGTTACCAAATTAGCCTAAGTTGTCATATCTTCATTATCAGGCCAAACAGGCTTCAATCTGACAGGCTTCTCCAACAGCTTCCTGAATTGGGTCAGTTCTTAATGGCCAAATGATCCCCATTTAAACAATAGGCCTCCATTGGATGCATTTGGTATGTTGGTCACGGGTTTTTAACTGCGGCCCGTGACACTATCACCCACTATAATCAACAGTACAAGAAATTAGGACTTTAGCGGCATTTTTAGTGGCGTTTGGACCAAAAATACCGCAAAGGTTATACATTAGTGGCGCTAGCAGAAAAACGTCGCAATAAGTAAAGCAATAGCAACATTTACGAGAAAAACGCTGCAAAAGGTGAGCAATAGTGGCGTTTTTGGTCCAAACGCCGCAAAAAGTTGAGCAATAGTGGCATTTTTTGTCCAAACGCCGCGAATATGTATTATCTTTTGTGAAATGGTGTTGTTTTGTTAGCCCCAAAATGCCTTGGTCTTCTTCCCAAAATCAGTTCCCCCTCCTCAAAATCCCCAAGTAATTTTCTCAGAACCCTTCCCATTTTTCCCTTATTCATTTCCCCCAAATCAATTCCCCCTCCCCGAAATCCCTAATTTTAACCCAAAATCCCTTTCTCTTTTTCCCCATTTTATTTTCCCCAAATCAATTATCCCCTTCCCTGAAATCCCTAACATTTTTCCCAATTCCTTTTATTTTTTCCCTAACTTTTTTTCCCCAAATCAGTTCCCCCTCCTCGAAATCCTTAACTCTTTTTCCCAACACCTGCTGCATTTTCGTCCGTAGCCCTCTACTACATCTTCATCGGTAGCCCTCTGCTGCTTCGCCTTGTAAGTTTCTTTTTTTTTTTCATTTTGTTTGATTGTTATTTTTTTTTCTCATCTTTCAAATCCTAATATTTAGCAACGCAGAAACATCTCTTTCGGATAAACACTTCACCAGAAACAGCAACCCAGAAAAGAAGAGAAAGCAATAATCTGGTAATTTTTCATTTAATTCAATTATTTTTTTATATCTATTTTTTTAAAATTTTGGGTAATGTTCTTAATTTGGTTGAAAAGTATACTATTTTATGTATATGGATTAGTTTGTAGCAAATTGTCTTAGGAAAAGTTTAGTTTCTGCTTTTTTGTGAGTGAGGAAAATACACATTCAAGCTTGACGAAATTTATCTTGATTTGGTCTAAAATGATAAGGGTAAAATTGAAAAAAAATGTTGTTGAGTGAAATAGCTATTTTTTGATGAAAATAAAGAATGTTATGGTATAAGGCATGAATTTCAATTCGATACATTAAAAAAGTCGTTGAGCCAAATTACGGAATAATCATTCCTCTTTGAAATAGATCCGGACTGAGTTGGCTATTCATGCCAACCAAATGTACTGTAATTTTTGTTGACATTAATCACTAAAACTTAAGTGACTAAAACAAATGCTAATATTTGAATTACTATTTATATAGTTACCCTTTTAAGTTATTTTAGAAAAAAAATCATTAATTTTTATTATTTATTTTTTTGCCAAAATTAGAAAATGGTCAATAGAAGGTTTAGAATTGATAAGCAGTAAGCAGGAACTGTGAGAGTTACAAGTATTTTAACCTCAGATCAATGTATCTATATATTCAGTGTAACCTACCCAAATTCGGCTTTTTTCTTTTGAAACAAATATGAAAAGCCAAGTGTAACCAAAATGGCATGCAAATGAGTGCAAACTTTCTATATCAGTATGAGCTTCTTATAAAAAGCTTCTTCTTGTCAAAAAGCTGTTAAGCCTAGTTGAACATGCATGTCACAGATTCAAAGCATTCTATGCAACATTGGCCAAAGACAAAATTTCAAGCATCCTAAATATGCATTGCCAGTCCATTCTTTACCCACAATAATGCAAAATAGGTAACCAGAATTGGTCAACTTGTGGGCTGACTTTTTCTTTCAAGGTTTCATTCATTCATAGATTCCTATTCAAACATCTCTCAGTTTGTGTTTACAAAAAAGAAAAAAAAAACCAGACAATTTTATGTTAATTAATTACATTTGTGTGTTAGAAATCCATATATATACGGGGTACTTGAAATGTTTGGGGAAGACCAAAATGTTGTAACCAATGCTAATTGTTTTACTGCTGTATTCATTTAAGAATTGTTGATATTTTAGAGCCCTGAATTGAGCTGAAATCATTGTTTATAAGTTAAAATTTTGTTATTAATTTTGTGTAAGTTGTGAATTTAATTCTTATATTTTAATTTTATCAATTTTGTTTACTACCATTTTTGAATTGGTTAATTTTAGTTCTATGTAGCAGATACATTTTGAAACTTTCGAATTGGTTTAACGTGTTTATGGTCAATTAGTCAGTAAACAAGTGACGTCGCTTACCCCTTAATCAAACCTGACATGCTCTATTATAAAAATCAATGAAAAAGATCAGTTGGAAGAATTGAGGAACAAAAGTCTGAAAGAAATGGTTAAGACTTAAGATCCTTAAAGATTATTTATTATTTCAAAACAGGTTTCTTGCATTTAATATATTATTAATAAAATTTTATCGATTTTAAATATAGATAATATTTTATTAATTTTAAAAAATAGTTATATTTATATAAGAAAAAATTAATATTGATTAATTGATTAAATTAAAAATTAGTGGTCTGTCTAATTTTGTGCATACCGAAGATAGGAAATACACATATTTATTAGTTGAGGCTAACCGTCCGAGGGAAGGACTAAAATGATATATTCCTAATTTAAATCTTGATCTTGTTAAATATTTCAACTATTTTATATGTACTATTATTGTTGTAATTAGGTACTAATATTTCAACTATTTTATGTGTATTGCAGATAAAATGCTTAGAAGAAGATTGCGAAATCTAAGTATTATTCAAAATCCTCCAAATTCGGAAGAAACAAATGGTGAACAACAGACTGCTATTGGATCTTCGAATGTTTCGAATACAGCTGACAAACCTACAGAAATTCAAAGTAATGTTAACTTTAATTTACATGCATGTTGACTTTTATTATTGATTTTTGTTTCAAATTCTTATATTATAATATATCATTTTTTTAGCTGAAAGTGGTGGGAGCCGCAAAACTCGAGGACGTACACTATTAAAAGATTTATACGAGTTAAATTCTGTCGAGCGTGTCAAAGTAGCTAGAAACAGTCATGGTCAACCTATTGGATCAGAAGCTCGACTTTTAGAAGGATACTTGGGCATTATAGCACTAAATGCCAATTTGTTGCCTATCAACTACGAGTCATGGCATCATATGCCTGATAGTAACAAAAATCAAGCTCTCCATAATATTAAGGTAATAACGAAAATGTAATTTATAATACTTTGGTTTAAGTTTCATTTATATTTAATTTCTAATCTTGTGTTATTTTCAGGAGAGATTTGCTTTAGAGGTCTCGAATAATTATGTGAAGAAGGTATTAGGAAAAAAATGACGAGACCATAAAAGTGCTTTAAAGAATGAATATTTTAAGAAAAATATAAGCCTCGAAGGGAAATTGTGAAAATCTCGCTGAAAATGCTAAGGTACCAATGGAAAGATGCAGTTAGATTTTGGAATTCAAAGAAATGAGAGGTATTACGTACTTCCAAACTCTTATAATTATTTTGGTTTATAGTATTTACTATATACGTAATAATAATTTCATAATGTAGGATCATGAGCGAGTTGGAACTACAAGTAGGCAAAAACAAAAATTCACACACACAGCTGAGTCGAAAAGTTTTGCTTGTGTAGCTGATGACGAGGTATTTTGAATTTATTAATTGTGTCAAATAATAATTACTTTCTACTAACTTATATCTTTCCTACTATATTGTAGGAACTGTCATCTGGTTAAAAAGTTGGACGCCTTCAACTTTTTGACATTAGACATAGAAAGAAAGATAGATCTCCTATGACTACTGAAGTTGCAAAAATTATGATATATTTATTTAATAAAATTTGAATTATTTTAAATATTTATCATGTTTAATTATAATGGTTTAATTCATCGTTTGTAATGCAAATAATGTTAAGTTATGTTGCATTTGTTTTGATTATATATTTCGTTTCTAACTCTTTAATTGATTTATTAGGAGAAACTAAAGGATAAAAGGGTGGAGTATGAAGCGATCGCTTCAAGTGATAGTTCTGTTAATCTTAACGACATTGATAACCGAATTATTACTGAAGTTTTGGGTCCTGAAAGGTATGGTCGGGTTCGATTTCAAGGATTTTCTGTTAACCCAACCCAATATTTTGGATCCAACTTGTAACAATACATGCCTTCGGGGAATCAGGCTCAAGCTGAAGTTCAAAGGTTAAGAGACCAGATGGCTCAAATGCAAGCGAGCACAGTTGAGCAAATTGCTCAACTTAAAGCAAAAGCAGCATCGAAAGAAGCAAAGGCTCAAAGAAAATATGATGAACTCCAGCTACAACTTAAATCGAAGGCAGCAGCGAGGGAAGCAGAAGCAAGCAAAACTCCAGCTATAGCTTCAGAATATGATGAAGATGTTTCAGTAGTCGCAGAATCCGCCATCTTAGACGTTTGTTTTCTTATTGTGAAAATATTTTAACAATATAACTTTTAAATATAATATATTTTGTTATTTCATTTATTAATTTAGATCATATACATATTTATTTCGTTGGATTTGAAGTATCATTTAAATTTGAAGTTTTTGGTTGGATTTGATGTTACAAGAAATTATGTTGAAAATTCGGGTTTTATATGAATAAAAATGGGTTGGTAAAAATCTACAAAGTTAGTGGTGTTTTTCCACAAAGCCAAAGAACATGACTTTTAGCGGCGCTTTTACTAAAAACGCTGCTAAAGAACATGACCTTTAGTGGCATTTTTAGGAAAAGCGCCGCTAAAGGTCATGTTCTTTAGCGGCGTTTGTGGGAAAGCACCGCTAAAGTCATGTTCTTTGGCAGCGTTTGTGGGAAAAGCGCCACTAAAGGTCATGCTCTATAATAGCGCTTGTGGAAAAGCGTTCCTAAAGGTCATGCTCTATGGTGGGGTTTGTGGAAAAGCGCCGTTAAATGACATGTTCTTTAGCGACGTTTGTGGGAAAAGCGCGGCTAAAGGTCATGTTCTATAGCGGCGTTTTTCCACATAAACGCCGTAAAATTTAGCGGCGTTATCTATAGCGATATTTTTTGCGACACTTATCAAAACGCCACAAATTTTTTTAGCGGCGCTTATAAGCGGAACTATAGGGCCAAACAAACACCGCTAAAAACCTGTTTTGCTATAGTGCAAATTTGTTATAAACTTTCATCTCCTCATAATTTATTTATTAATATTTTATATATGAGTTAGCTTCTTTTCTTACTTAGTTGCTTCAATTATCTTCTGATTCTAGGTACCATGTATTTTAAAATTATGAAATATAGTAAATGTAAAAAATGTGATTTTTTTAATAAAAGTTATTTTAAAGATAAATGTGAAATTGATACCAATAGAAAATATTAACACAAATATTTTATGACATCATCAATAATTCAATTTTAACATGAATTGGTAAAGATTCAAAATGATTAAACAATTCAATAATATAAATAATACAAAATATAAAATTTAATTCAATAATATAAATACTTGACATAAATTCGAAAAAAAAATTTGAAATTTCGGAGGAAGTAAAAGTTTTGAGGGAAAAATAAAAAGATTTTTTTTGAGGGTTTAGAGGGAAGTACAATTTTTTGAGGAAAGTAAAAAGGGTTTGACATTTGGTTTATTCGAATTATTCAAGCTATTCAAGTTCAACAATTTAACTCAATTTGAACTTGAAATTCGATAAAAAAATTCGAGTTGATTCGATTAACTCAATTAATTCAATTAAAATAATTGAAAATTAGAATATTTTTTCAATTTTTTGAGTCAAATCGAATTTTACTCACCCCAGTTATATGCCATTAACATCTTATAAAGATCTCGCTATGTATTAGGGAAAAAAATTTAAAACATTGGGATAAAGCATTTAAAAAAATAAACATTTTTCTTAAGAAAAGTTAAGAGTAGTTTTCGATTCAGTATTTTGTAATTTTATTTTCATAAAATCATATCCAAAATAACCAGAATTAAATTAAGTAAATTTTAAAAAATAAAAATAAATGTTTTTCTTTTAACTATTGTTAATAATAATTTATTATATTTACTTTATAATATTATTTATAATAATTAATAATTTTATAATAAACTTAAATTGATTACATAATTTATTTGACATTCGTTGTCGGAGCAACTACAAACATTTAACATTCAATTTACAACTTAATGTATACAAACAAAACAAGGATCAATTTGTAAAATTTTCAAAATTTCAGAACAACATCGCGACGTGAAGGAGATCCTTATCGTGACATGACATACTGACTTGGCCTCATTCTGATGACGGGTTCCTTGTCATGCCATGGCCTAAAGTCTAGAGCTTGTCGCAACAACCATTTCCCGATGTCACGATGTGGACTCTGTTTTGGTGCAAATTAGGCCATTTGGTACCTATTTCAAGTCCACTTATCAAACTTACCATTTGGTGCATATTTTCACAATCTTTCCTACACCAAAAACATTTCAAGCACATACTAATATGTGTATAAACATATGCTATCAATTCAACCAATTAAACATAACATTCCAATATTATGACATTCAACTTAACCGTTTAACAATTGTCAATCATTTACCTACTCAAGCTTCTTTAAACATGCCAAAACACATTCATTTATACCATTTCATTTTCCATAAAAACATTTAAATTCAACATTGCATATAACCATTTCCAAATCAACCAATCCAATATACCTCGATTTGGCATCAAAATATACAAATTCAACCTATCCAAACTCAACTTATATTAATATGCTTTTAAACCATTCCATATCATCATTTTTCCATACCATTTCATTTGGAATTATGAAATTATAAATATCATTCACACCATACAACATATTACCAAAATTACATAAACAAATTGGCATTCACTTTCACAAGATCAAGTATTAACCAAAGTTCATCCAATTACAATTTTAAGTCAACATGACAACACCTATGTGCATGCCACATAATCGAACTCAAAAATGATCAAAAGACTATCGAGTCTATAATAGGATAGTGTGAGCTTATCGACAATACGCTTGACATGTTATGCAAGTTGGTAATCTATAGGGAAAGAGAAAAACAACAGGGTAAGCATATTAAATGCTTAGTATGTTCATAGGCATTAAACAACAACTTACCTCAATTTACCATTTAATATTGTAAGTTGCTAGCTTGACAAGCTTGCCTAAACATGGAAACCACATATCAACAAGGTGAGATCAACATGTAACCATATCATATAGTAATTCAAACATAGAACAATCTCATTTATTGGAAATTAGTCTATTTCCACATCCATTCATGAATAATGTCATAAATTCACTATTTATTATCATAATAAGTTCACAAGTGTCATTTTTTCTAACATGTCAGTCATTTCTGAGCCTGATAGCTCTTTCATACATATTTGACCCCTAGGGATCATTTTCAACTCAAATTAAATGGTATCACATTCCATATTTCTATCACATTTAATTTTATTACTATTAACTCATTCTAGTATTTTTAACCCTATTAACCTGACACAGGCTCGATATGAATACACGGATCCATCGCCCCGGGTTGCCCAACAACAATAACGCTATAACAATGCATAATACCATTCCAGATTACCCGACAATAATGGTTGTCTCATCTCAATTAATCTATCACCCCAAATTGCTCGACAACAATGAATCAATATATAAAAACTACCATCCCAGGTTGCCCGACAATGATGGCTATCAGCAATACTCTTTGACCCTATGACATGTCAACTACATCCAACATAGTCCAAACAATTAATAGGGTAACCAATTTTCAATTTCATTTCAATTCAATTTATACTTTAGCAAGCCAAATTCGTCATCAATTTATCAATCAAAATATCATTTAATACATAATATATCATGATTCATCTCAATTCCAAGCCAATTTCACAATTTCACCAAATTATACTCTTTTCAATTTTATTCAATTTAGTCCTCTATCTCGATAATCAATTAAATCTATACCAATATGATTTGATCATTCATAATCAACTATAAATTCATTAGATATCTCAAATTTCAATCATCATAATCAATTTATTAATTAATTTATTAATTCTTTACGATTTAGTCCATATCTAACTCGTTGTACCAAATTGCAAACAATTCAAATTACTATTAAATATACAAAAATTCGTAATTCAAATATATAAAAATTTAAATACAAATATAAAATATGAACTTACCTGGTTAAATCAACAAACAAGTTTAAACTTCAAGGATTATTCAATCAATTTGTCTTCTACCCGGTTATTTTTGATTTGGTCCACTTTTTGATCTATACAATTATTCAATTAAATTTACCAATTTCAAACCTCTTATTTCATCCTATTATAAGTATGTATAAGTTCAATTTCATTTTTTGAATGTTCCCTGAAGTTTTACATTTTATTCAATTTTGTCCCTAAAACAGAAATTGCAATATCTTTCAAATTTGAGTTTCGGTTTTGAAATCGATCAGAATTACATCCTTCTAAGACCCTCTACTATCCATAATTATAGAAATTTCATAACAATTTTGAAATATTTTTACTTTAGTCCCTATGTTCAAAACTAACAATTTTTACTTTACATCTTAATCCCTTTTCATATCTAAGCTTAAAATCTTACCAATTAATACCAATTTCTTCAAGCATTCATCAATAAAAAAATTTAGAAACTTTAACAATTTTACAAATTAGTTACATAGACTAACTAAATTAAACTCTTATGACCTCAAAAATATAAAAATTATGAGAAAAATTAATTCAACTTACCAATTTTGTGCCGAAAGTTTAAGCTCCCCAAACTCTATTTCTTTTCTTTGTTTCGGTTGAAGAAGATGAGAGAATAAAATGTTTTGTTTTTCTTTTACTTTCGTCTGATATACTTCAGTTATTAATTAGTTAATCAAAATTAATTTAATTAATCATTAATTAATAAAGCTTAAGCATGATTAGCCAAAGTTTAGTGGATTCAAGATCATTCACGATTGACTATTTACAATTGGGCTAATTGCTCAATAGGTCTTTAAGCCAATTAAAAATCAATAGTAATTAACTTTTATTATTTTTATAATTTAATCTTTAACCTTAATTAACTACCCATTTGACAAAATCAAGGGACTAAACTTTAATTAATTTTTATACTAATCTCGTAAATATTATATTTAATATTTACAAATTAAAAAATAAATAATGGGATTTCAAAATCGCTATTTCTAATACCATTGACTTTTGAGTCATTACAGAATGACTAAAAATGAACCCAACTTGAAAAATTCAACTCTCAAATCAAAACTTAAAATGACCTCAATTCAAAGTAACTTAGATTTAAGAAAAACTCACTCGGTACATGCAATTAAAAAAATTGTAATTAACTTAAATTTAACAATTAAAATTTGAAATATAAAAAATAGAAAAACTAAATTCTATAAAATAAAAGTATAAAAATTAAATTTATAATTTCTAAATAATATAGGGATTTGTGGCCCATTTTAACTAAAATTTGCGGCTAGCTTGACAAGTTGCATTTTGCCGACATCCATGTTGTTTATCCACTAAAATCCATATTTCCGTGCAATTTTGAGGTTTATTTTTTTTTATCATCATTCTAGTGTATTAAACAAATATATAATTGGATAGATGATGTGACTGCTCTTTAGCAGTGGAGTTAGAAAATTTTTTAGGTTGAAATTAAATTATATATTTTTATGATAGTAAAAATATAATTTTATTATTTTAATAGTTAATATTTTTATAATTTTTAAAAGATTAAATTAAATTTTTATCATTTTTGCGGGTTAAAATATAATTTTTCTATTACTAATTTAAAATTTTATAACTTATAAAGAGTCTAAATTAAAAATTTACCATTTTAGTTAACATAAATTAGTGGATGATGACGATTAATTCCATTAGTTTAAATTATGATTAAAATATGTATGTTTAATCAAACTTACCTTTTTTATCAACTAACTTATGGTTGTCGATTCCACCAATATAATCCTACACCTAATTTGAAAAACTTGAGCAGTATAGGGAGTAGGGTCGATCCCTCAGAGACTGGATTTACTAAAAATTGTTTCTCTTTCTCGACCAGATTTATGTTTGGGCAGTTGTCGTGCCCAAGAAATTTGAGGGGATAAAATTTGAAACCTGAAATAAACAGGGAAAAATATACGTAAAAAGTAAATGCTAAAAATAATTAAATAATAAAAACAGTAAGGTAAATCTGAAGAAAAATCAATTAAACTTAGCTCAGCTTTAGGCACGGGTTTTTTCTCGTCTTTGAACCGATCCTCGAAATTAGATGAACTCCTCTTTTCCAATAAGCTAGTTATAGCTACCAAGGACGCCTCGAACACCAACTCTTCCTTGTGTAAATTAGTTACGGAACGTCCAATAACTAACCCTTACCGATCGAACAACCTATGAAACGTTCGTGGTTTAAAACTCCGACAGCTTTGCGTTCTAGAAGAGCCTAACTCGAACCAATGCCCTCAACCGCGTGGGACATTTAAATCCAGTTACTACTTCCCTTGACGGAACCAAACAGCAATCCCCACTTGGCACGCCAATGTGTTCACGGAAAACTGATTAGACAATCGATCATTTCAGAATTCCAACTGTACGTCTAACCACACTAACTCAAACGACGTTTTTTTTTACTTAGCGTTGATTTGACTTTGTGAGTTGATGAAGTCATACTCTTAATCCGGAGAAGTAATAAATATTGAAAATTAAGAATTGAATTGCTCGGGTTCGTAACTCACGAGTCTTGACGAGGCTAACACCAACCTAAAGCTGAAATGAATTCAGTTGACTAAGGTTTGGGGCATGTTGGAGTTGGACATATTTGGAGAGGGTTGGATAAATGAAAAAGAAATGTAGGTGGGTGGGTGTGGGTGGGTGACGCAAGGTTTGGCTGCTAGTGTTATATTTCCCAGGCTGGAAATTAATAAATGGGAAAATATTAATAACTAATGACAGGAAATAAATTTTGCAAGAAGGAAAGAAAGATTGTGTTCAAAAGATGAAAGCTTGATAAAAAACTTGATGATTAAATGAACATAGTAGCCCCATATTTTTACTAGTGGCTTTGAACAAATTTGCCAAATTAAAGGCCATTAGCCATAGAAAATCAAGGAAACAAAATATTGTCATGATATCAAAATCCCTACATAATCTCCCACTAAGTCAAAATAAAATTTCAGCTAATTACATCTTGGAAAAATTCTGTTTTGGCCCGCCTTCTTTGCTCATTTATTCAATCTAGCCCAATTGTTTCCTTTTCTTCTATTTAGCCCCAAATTGCACCCCTGTATAAAATTCAATATAAACATGGAAAAATCAGTGGTGCATTCTCATAAATTGACCAATTAAATTACATAAAATATGAATTTTTAGCATTTAATCAACTCCCCCTTACTTAGTTCATGCTAGTCCTCGAGCATTTTGTATGTATCTGCAAAAGGAAAAATTTCCTCCATAATAGGATTTGACCCTATGAATTGCACAATTCAACAATTTAGTTCTTACGTATTAACCTAGCCTAAGAAATAAGGAAGAGTGCCCCTCATTTTTATTTATTTTTGTACTTAGGACATTTTCAAATTTTTCGACGCGAGACATGATGACAGTCCAAACACCATGTTCCAGTTACTCGATTTAGATGTCTCTAAGCGGGTTATTTCGCCCTACTCATGATAGCTTGCTAGCGGAGTGAGTGCAGAGAAATTGGACAGCCATACAGACATTTTTACGCGAGATGTGATGACAACCCCAGCACCACATTCTGGTTACTCGATCCGGTGTACAACCCCAATTTTCGCTCTTAACATTTGTATCAGAGGAGTATTATTATTATTTATTCTTTCTTTTTTTTTAAAAAAAAAGTACTGAAAAGTTTATACATAAAGATCTAAATAGCTGAGTATGTCAAACCATGAGTGGACCATCCCAATTTATCAAGGAAATTATTTACCTTCCACGAGAAACATGCAAAAAGCGATAACGGATAAGTAAATTAGAATCAATTTATGTCCCCCCTACTTATTTTACATTGTCCCAATGTAATTTGAATTAATTAAAGGATAAAAAGTAAAATTAAGTAGGGAAAGGAAAAAGAATCTCCCCATGTATCTCAATGTCGTGGAGGGTGGCCTCGTAGGTGTGTGAGAACGTCTGTTACTAAGGTGCGTAAAGACTCAAGTCCTTCCTCAATTCGGGTTAATCAAGTTTCAACAAATGTAGGGGGCTTCAACTTTGTCTTAGAAGGTCTACCTGCAAAATAAAATAAAATAGAAGGAATAAAAATAAAAATAAAAATAAAAATAAAATGTGTAATTTTTATTTCTTGAATTTATAACTTAGCTAATGCTATGCTTAAATTATTAAAAACCAAGATTATGGGATTTAGTAAAATAGTCGTGATAAATGCACCAGGTAAGTTCTCAGGAAAGAGAGATGAGTCACAATGGACATTCTTAAGTACCAAGTCTTTCCTTAGACAGAACCGATCCTCGACATGCATTTTCACTTTCCGTTTTACCTTCTAAAAATTTTATTTGTATAAAGGAAAAATTTTGGGTTGCCTCCCAATAGCGCTTTGTTTAACGTCGTTAGCTCGACGACCTGTTATTCAAATTCTGGGCTCCTCGAGAACAATCTCCTCAAATGTGTGCGTTTGAAGATTTTCGTAAAAGGGTTTCAATCGTTGACCATTCACCTTAAAGCACTTCTGAGTTTCTTCGTTTTGAATTTCCACTGCACCATTCGAGAATAAATTACTAATAGTAAATGGACCTATCCATTTGAATCGAAGCTTACCAGTGAAAATTTTTAAGGTGAAGTCGTATAGGAGAACTTTTTGTCCTATTGAAAACAGCTTCCTAGTGATTGACTTATCATGAAACGCCTTCGTCTTTTCTTTATAAACTCGAGCATTTTCATATGCATCGTTTCTAATTTCCTCGAGTTCTTGGATGTCCAGTTTTCGAGTCCTTCCTGCAATCTCCATCTCCATATTACATTGCTTAACTGTCCAAAATGCCTTGTGCTCTAATTCGATCGGGAGATGGCATGGTTTCCCAAGAACGAGTCGGTAAGGTGACATGCCTATTGGTCCCTTGTAAGCTATCCTATAAGCCCAAAGTGTGTCATTTAGTCTCAAACTCCAATCCTTTCTGTTAGGTTTAATAGTATTTTCCAAAATGGACTTGATTTCTCGATTCGACACTTCAACTTGTCCATTTGTTTATGGATGGTAAGTAGTGGCAATTCATTGAGCCACTCCATATTTCTCCATAAGTTTACATACGATCTTATTGCAAAAATGAGTTCCTCTATCACTGATTAATACTCGTGGAGTGCCATACCTGGAAAAGATAGAACTTTTAAGAAAGTCAACTACGGTTTTAGCATTATAAAAATGAGTCCCTCTATCCACTTAGAGACGTAATCAAAAATTAAGAGTATATAAAAATTAGCGAAAGAAAAAATGAAAGGACCCATAAAATCGATGCCCCACACATTGAAAATTTCGCAAATATGAATAGGAGTAAGGGGCATCTCATTTCGACGACTAAGGTTGCCAACTTTTTGGCACATTTCACAGGTTTTGCAGAATAAAAAGGCATCACGAAATATGTTTGGCCAAAATAGTCCACATTCGAGAATTTTATGTACGGTGCATTTAGGTCCAAAGTGTCCTCCACATGCATAAGAAGGACAAAAAGTTAAGATGGATTGTACCTCTATTTCTGCTACAGAACGTCGAATTACCTGATCGGAGTAATGCTTCCAAAGGTAAGGATCGTCCCAAATGTAATACCGAGCATCCTTTTTGATCTTATCTTTTGTAGACCTTAGTAATTCCGAAGAAACAATACCTGTAACGAGGTAATTTACTATGTCTGCGTACCAAGGATGAACCGCATTGGCTGAAAATAGGTTTTCATCTGGGAAGTTGTCATTCAACGGTGTGTCATCTATTGGAATCGATAATCAACTCAGATGGTTAGCTACTAAGTTTTCGCATCCCTTTCTATCCCGGATTTCAAAATCGAACTCTTGTAGGAGCAGAATCCACCTAATCAATCGAGGTTTTGCCTCCTACTTCCCTATGAAATATTTCAAAGCTGCATGATCAGAAAAGACAATCACTTTAGTTCCCGACAGGTAAGATCTAAATTTTCTAAATCAAACACAACAGCTAATAATTCTTTCTCAGTGGTTGTGTTATTACTTTGGGCAAGCATCCAAAGTCTTCGAAGCATAGTAGATAACATGAGGTTCTTTCCCTATTCTTTGGCCAAGAACAGCTCCCACACTTCGGTCACTGGCGTCACACATGATTTCGAACGGGAAGTTCCAATTTGGTGGTTGAACTGTGAGAGCGGAGACCAATTTCTGCTTCAGCACGTCAAAAGCGTCTTTACAAGTCTGGTCAAATTCAAATTCTTTATCTTTTTGTAACAGACTGCAAAACGGTTGCGCAATTTTATGTACGGTGCATTTAGGTCCAAAGTGTCCTCCACATGCATAAGAAAGACAAAAAGTTAAGATGGATTGTACCTCTATTTCTGCTACAGAACGTCGAATTACCTGAACGGAGTAATGCTTCCAAAGGTAAGGATCGTCCCAAATGTAATACCGAGCATCCTTTTTGATCTTATCTTTTGTAGACCTTAGTAATTCCGAAGAAACAATACCTGTAACGAGGTAATTTACTATGTCTGCGTACCAAGGATGAACCGCATTGGCTGAAAATAGGTTTTCATCTGGGAAGTTGTCATTCAACGGTGTGTCATCTATTGGAATCGATAATCAACTCAGATGGTTAGCTACTAAGTTTTCGCATCCCTTTCTATCCCGGATTTCAAAATCGAACTCTTGTAGGAGCAGAATCCACCTAATCAATCGAGGTTTTGCCTCCTTCTTCCCTATGAAATATTTCAAAGCTGCATGATCAGAAAAGACAATCACTTTAGTTCCCGACAGGTAAGATCTAAATTTTTCTAAATCAAACACAACAGCTAATAATTCTTTCTCAGTGGTTGTGTTATTACTTTGGGCAAGCATCCAAAGTCTTCGAAGCATAGTAGATAACATGAGGTTATTTCCCTATTCTTTGGCCAAGAACAGCTCCCACACTTCGGTCACTTGCGTCACACATGATTTCGAACGGGAAGTTCCAATTTGGTGGTTGAACTGTGAGAGCGGAGACCAATTTCTGCTTCAGCACGTCAAAAGCGTCTTTACAAGTCTGGTCAAATTCAAATTCTTTATCTTTTTGTAACAGACTGCAAAACGGTTGCGCAATTTTATGTACGGTGCATTTAGGTCCAAAGTGTCCTCCACATGCATAAGAAGGACAAAAAGTTAAGATGGATTGTACCTCTATTTCTGCTACAGAACGTCGAATTACCTGATCGGAGTAATGCTTCCAAAGGTAAGGATCGTCCCAAATGTAATACCGAGCATCCTTTTTGATCTTATCTTTTGTAGACCTTAGTAATTCCGAAGAAACAATACCTGTAACGAGGTAATTTACTATGTCTGCGTACCAAGGATGAACCGCATTGGCTGAAAATAGGTTTTCATCTGGGAAGTTGTCATTCAACGGTGTGTCATCTATTGGAATCGATAATCAACTCAGATGGTTAGCTACTAAGTTTTCGCATCCCTTTCTATCCCGGATTTCAAAATCGAACTCTTGTAGGAGCAGAATCCACCTAATCAATCGAGGTTTTGCCTCCTTCTTCCCTATGAAATATTTCAAAGCTGCATGATCAGAAAAGACAATCACTTTAGTTCCCGACAGGTAAGATCTAAATTTTTCTAAATCAAACACAACAGCTAATAATTCTTTCTCAGTGGTTGTGTTATTACTTTGGGCAAGCATCCAAAGTCTTCGAAGCATAGTAGATAACATGAGGTTCTTTCCCTATTCTTTGGCCAAGAACAGCTCCCACACTTCGGTCACTTGCGTCACACATGATTTCGAACGGGAAGTTCCAATTTGGTGGTTGAACTGTGAGAGCGGAGACCAATTTCTGCTTCAGCACGTCAAAAGCGTCTTTACAAGTCTGGTCAAATTCAAATTCTTTATCTTTTTGTAACAGACTGCAAAACAGTTGCGCAATTTTATGTACGGTGCATTTAGGTCCAAAGTGTCCTCCACATGCATAAGAAGGACAAAAAGTTAAGATGGATTGTACCTCTATTTCTGCTACAGAACGTCGAATTACCTGATCAGAGTAATGCTTCCAAAGGTAAGGATCGTCCCAAATGTAATACCGAGCATCCTTTTTGATCTTATCTTTTGTAGACCTTAGTAATTCCGAAGAAACAATACCTGTAACGAGGTAATTTACTATGTCTGCGTACCAAGGATGAACCGCATTGGCTGAAAATAGGTTTTCATCTGGGAAGTTGTCATTCAACGGTGTGTCATCTATTGGAATCGATAATCAACTCAGATGGTTAGCTACTAAGTTTTCGCATCCCTTTCTATCCCGGATTTCAAAATCGAACTCTTGTAGGAGCAGAATCCACCTAATCAATCGAGGTTTTGCCTCCTTCTTCCCTATGAAATATTTCAAAGCTGCATGATCAGAAAAGACAATCACTTTAGTTCCCGACAGGTAAGATCTAAATTTTTCTAAATCAAACACAACAGCTAATAATTCTTTCTCAGTGGTTGTGTTATTACTTTGGGCAAGCATCCAAAGTCTTCGAAGCATAGTAGATAACATGAGGTTATTTCCCTATTCTTTGGCCAAGAACAGCTCCCACACTTCGGTCACTTGCGTCACACATGATTTCGAACGGGAAGTTTCAATTTGGTGGTTGAACTGTGAGAGCGGAGACCAATTTCTGCTTCAGCACGTCAAAAGCGTCTTTACAAGTCTGGTCAAATTCAAATTCTTTATCTTTTTGTAACAGACTGCAAAACGGTTGCGCAATTTTCGAGAAACCTGTCATAAATCGTCTGTAAAATCCTGCATGGCCAAGAAATGAATGAATTTCCCTCATAGATTGGGGTAAGGTAACAAGTTAATTATATCCGTTTTTGCCTTATCGACCTCAATTCCTTCCGAGGAAACTATACGACCCAAAATTAATCATTTGTCAACCATGAAGTGGCATTTCTCATAATTTAAAATAAGATTAAATTCTAGACATCTTTGTAATATCTTAGCAAGGTTATCAAGACATTCGTTAAAAGAGTTACCGTATACCGTGAAGTCATCCATAAAGACTTCAATGATTTTCTCGACATAATCAAAGAATATGTTCTCCATGCATCTCTGGAAAGTGGCCGGAGCATTACAGAGTCCAAACGACATTTGTCTATATGCAAACGTTTTGAAGGGGCATGTGAAAGTTGTTTTGTCTTGATTCTCAAGAGCCACTAAAATTTGAAAAAATCCCGAATACCTATTGAGACAACAATAATGGGTCTTACCAGCTAATCGCTCGAGCATTTGATCGAAGAAGGGAAGTGAAAAATGGTTTTTTCGGTAGCTACATTCAACTTCATGTAATTGATGCAAAACTTCCATCCATTCTGGACTTGGGTAGGTACCAGCTCTCCTGACGAGTTTTTCACCACTATCACGCCAATTTTCTTGGGTACGACATGAACCAGGCTAACCCAATTATTGTTAGAGATCGGGTATATCATTCCAGCATTTAACAATTTTTGGATCTCCTTCTTTACTACCTTCATCATGGGTGGATTAAAGTGCCTCTGAGCATCTCTCTTTGGTTTCGTGTTATCTTCGATGAAAATTCTGTGCATACAAGTGGATGGACTTAGCCCTTTTATGTCAGCTATTGTCCAACCAATAGCTTCCTTATAACCTCTCAGAACTCGAACTAGACTTTCCTCCTCGTCTTTGGTAAGTTTGTTTGACAATATCACCGGTAATGTGTCTTTTTCTCCCAAAAAGACGTACTTAAGGTGATTCGGTAATGCTTTAAGCTCCAAGGTTGGTGGCTGCAAAACTGAGGGCAAAATTTTAGTTTGGAAAGGTAATAGTTCAAATTGGTTACCTCGATTCGTCAACGATGGTTGTGTCTCCAAGTGTTTGACAATTTCTCGCAACGAATCTTCTATAATTGCTAATTCCTTGAGATAATTTAAAATATCCATATCAATGCTTCTGTAAAGGACAGTTTCTAACTCATCAAAGTCATGATATTTGGAATAAGATTGAGTTACACAATCTATACTATTGATACTAGAAATATTTAATAGTGAGTTCGGATGACCCATAGCTTCGTAGACATTAAATTTCAAGATTTCGCCATCAAACTCCATTGTCAGTGTTCCGCTTCGAACGTCAATTTTTGCACTTGTGGTATTTAGAAACGACCTTCCAAGAAAAATGTCAGACAAATTAGTTGAGTTATCATCCTCCATATTAATAATGTAGAAATCTGCAGGGAAAACTAATTCGTTAACTTTAACAATGACGTCTTCAAGTAACCCTTGGGATAGACGACTGACCTGTCCGCCAACTGGATTATTACTCATGTCTCTTTTAAAGAACCCGCATTAATCAACTTATAAATAAAATAAGGCATAACATTATTGGAAGCCCCTAAATCACACATGGCTTTCTTAATGCCTACATTACCTATCTCACAGGAAATAGCAAACATACATTGGTCCTTGTATTTGGGCGGAACTTTCTTTTGCAGTACTGCAGAGACATTTTATCCTATATTTACTCTTTCGTTACCTATTAACCTCCTCTTGCTAATACACAATTCCTTGAGAAATTTTGCATAACAAGGGATTTGTTGGATAGCGTCGAGCAAAAGGATATTTACCTTCACCTTCCTGAATGTTTTGAGGATTTCTTTTTCCTCCTTCTCTTTCTTATCCTTTGTTAGCCTCTCTGGAAAAGGAGGTGGCATCACAACTGGTTTCTAAATTTCTGATTCCGATCTGGCTTTTGGATCAGAGATCTTCTTTTTTCTATTCCTTGTCTTACCCATAACTTCTATCTGAAACTATTTCTAGAACTTTTCCGCTACGAAGAGTTATTGCATTTGGATTCTGCCGAGGATTTGGCTTTGTCTGGGAAGGTAATTTACCTTTAGATTCCAAATGATTAACTGCCATTGAGAGTTTACTAACTTGATTAGTTAACTCTTGTATTGATTAACTACAATTCTTTCCACAACAGCTTCTAGAGATGTGCTCGGTTTGGGTGGCAGTTGCGAAGGTCTCGATTGATATGATGGATTATATCGGGGATTAGCTCCGTAATTCAAGTTAGGATGATCCTTCCACCCAGGATTGTAGGTGTTGGAGAAAGGATCATAGCGTCTTTGCAAAGGTCCTGAAAAACCTCCGATAGCATCAACATGTGCGGTTGAATTGTCGTTAAGGATTGGGCACAAATCCGTCGGATGTTCAGGCGCAGTACAAATTCCACACAGTTGGGTCAGATTCTTCTTTTCTGTAAGCATAGATTGAACAATATTAGTAAGCTTATCAAATTTATCTTTTAAGGATAAAATGTTTACCCCATTAACCCGTCTTGTGGGTTTTGAATTCAGCCGATATTGTTGAAAATTTGCAGCCATAGTGGATATTAGTTCTCTTGCCTTTTGAGGAGTCATATTTTCAAATGCCCCTCCACTAGC
Source organism: Gossypium hirsutum (assembly GCF_007990345.1). Lineage (NCBI taxonomy): Eukaryota > Viridiplantae > Streptophyta > Magnoliopsida > Malvales > Malvaceae > Gossypium > Gossypium hirsutum. Next base: position 10,246,448 of record NC_053445.1, on the reverse strand, counting down.
AGCATCAATCATCTTCATTTTCATAGGGAGTAAACCTTTGTAGAAATACTGAAGAAGTGATTGCTCGGTCAAATCGTGTTGAGGACAACTTGCACACAATTTTTTGTACAGCTCCCAATAGTCGTAGAGCGATTCACTCTCTATTTGGCGAATTCTCACTATGTCTCTCCTAAGTTCAACTGCTCGCGATACGAGAAAAAATCTGTCAAGAAATACACGAGATAAGTCATCCTATGTTGTAATAGAATCGGGGGTAAGTAAAATAATCATTCTCTTACTGTATCAACTAAAGAAAAAGGAAATGCCCGAAATTTGATTTTATCTTCGGTTACTCCCTGAGGTTTCATGCTTGAGCAGACCATGTGGAATTCTCTCAAGTGAATGTGTGGATTTTCGTTCTTCAAGCCTTGAAAGGTGGGAAAAAGGTGAATCAGGCCTGATTTTAACTCGAACGGGGTTTCTCCGGTTGGATAGTTGATTCATAACGGTGTTTGGTCGTTGGGAACAATGGCTAGTTGATGAATGGTTCAATTTGCCATCCTTTCTGGTTCACCGAGGTTGTCTTTCGCTTCTTTCATTTTAAAAAGTGGTTCGGTCTCAGGTTCAACCACTTCGACTTGTTTCTCATGTTGAATTGCCTCTGTATGAATTACTTCGCTCAACTTCTCGACGTTAGATTCTAGGATCTTTTGTCCTAGCTCAAGTTCTACTTTACCTGCAAGTTTAAGAGCTTCCGTCTCTTTTCATTGTGCTCGTGCCGATTTCTCGATCTCTGGGTCGTATTTGAGATCTCCAGATGAAGATCTGGTCATGAAGACAATTTAAACAATTGTAAATGTTTCCAGTTCCCGGCAACGGCGCCAAAACTAATGGTTGTCGATTCCACCAATATAATCCTACACTTAATTCGCAAACTTGAGCAGTATAGGGAGTAGGGTCGATCCCTCAGAGACTGGATTTACCAACAATTATTTTTCTTTCTCGACCAGATTTATGTCTGGGTAGTTGTCGTGCCCAAGAAATATGGGGGGATAAAATTTGAAGCCTGAAATAAACAGGGGAAAAATACGTAAAAAGTAAATGCTGAAAATAATTAAATAATAAAAAACAATTAGGTAAATCTGAAGAAAAATCAATTAAACTTAACTCAGCTTTAGGCACAGGTTTTTTCTCATCTTTAAACCGATCTTCGAAGTTAGATAAACTCCTTTTTTCCAATAAGCTAGTTATAACTACCAAGGACGCCTCGTACACCAACTCTTCCTTGTGTAAATTAGTTACGGAACATCCAATAACTAACCCTTGCCGATCGAACAACCTACGAAACGTTCGTGATTAAAAACTCCGACAGCTTTGCGTTCTAGAAGAGCCTAACTCGAACTAATGCCCTTAACCGTGTGGGACATATAAATCCGGTTACTACTTCCCTTGACGGAACCAAACAGCAATCCCCACTTGGCATGCCAATGTGTTCACGAAAAACCGATTAGACAATTAATCATTTCGGAATTCCAACTGTACGTCTAACCACACTAACTCAAATGACGTCTTTTTGACTTAGTGTTGATTTGACTTTGTGAGTTGATAAAATCATACTCTTAATCCGGAGAAGTAATAAATACTAAAAATTAGGAATTGAATTGTTCGGGTTCGTAACTCACGGGTCTTGACGAGGCTAACACCAAACTATAGCTGAAATGGATTTAGTTGACTAAGGTTTGGGGCATGTTGGAGTTGGGCATATTTGGAGAGGGTTGGATAAATGAAAAAGAAATGTAGGTGGGTGGGTGTGGGTGATGCAAGGTTTGGCTGCTAGTGTTATATTTCCTAGGCTGGAAATTAATAAATGGAAAAATATTAAGAACTAATGATAGCAAATAAATTTTGCAAGATGGAAAGAAAGATTGTGTTCAAAAGATGAAAGCTTGATGAAAAACTTAATGATTAAATGAACATAGTAGCCCCCTATTTATACTAGTGGCTTTGTACAAATTTGCCAAATTAAAGGCCACTAGCCATAGAAAATCAAGGAAACAAAATATTGTCATGATATCAAAATCCCTACATAATCTCCCACTAAGTCAAAATAAAATTTCAGCTAATTACATCTTGGAAAAATTCCATTTTGGCCCACCTGCTTTGCTCATTTTTTCAATCTTGCCCAATTGTTTCCTTTTTATTCTATTTAGCCCCAAATTGCACCTCTGTATAAAATTCAATATAAACATGGAAAAATCAGTGGTGCATTATCATAAATTGACCCACAAAATTACATAAAATATGTATTTTTAGCATTTAATCACTAACATCCACACTTTCGTGTCATTTTCAGTTTTATTTTTCTTTTTATTATCATTCTGGTGTTTTACTTGAACAAAAATATCATAATATTTTTTTCTATTAAAATATGGACCATTTTACCTATAAAGGCCCATTTCTAATTTTGCTTTATGGAAATGGATCAAATTTTTCATTATTTACCAGAAAGGGCCGAAATATGCAAAACCTGTCCACGTAGAAATGTTTTTGTGTGAAATTTTAGCAAATCACGTCCCTAGGGGAGCTATTTTGCCATGTCAGCACAAAAGGTGCTGACGTGGAAGCGTTTTGCTGACATGGCAAAATTCCTCTCCCAGGGATGCGATTTGCTTCGTGTTTTTTTCCTAACGGCCATTTAAATTTTTGACTGTTGGGGGGTCCAACGGTAACAAAAAAACTATAAAACCCTTCCTATTTTTTCACACAATATTTCTTCCAAATTTGGCAAAAAAGATCTCAAATTTCTCCCTAAATTTCTCAAAGCTCTCTTTAATTAATTATTTCCTTTAAATTTTTTCTAATTTAGTATTTTTTATAATTTCAAAAATATTTGATCGTGTTAGGAAAGGTCGGAGAATTAATTCGTCTCGATCATAAACATATCTCCGTCGAACGAATGTCAATTGTAAGTGTTAATTTTAATTTTTGAATATTATTTAATATTTTTTCATTAATGTAATTTTAATTAATTTTTATTTTATAATTTTTTATAATAGTCTGTAGATCGAGTGTTACAATCTTATATCCGTAATATGTCTGGTCCTCAATCACCATTGATAGAAAATTACAAACATGTTTTTGGCAGGTGGCTACTATAGGCCGGGGGTGCAAGTTGAACCCAAAACTCATTAGCGCGTTAGTAGAGAGGTGGAGACCCGAGACGCACACATTTCATCTTCCATGCGGAGACTGTACCATCACTTTGGAGGACATGCAGTTACAATTGAGATTGCCAGTGGATGGGTCCGCACTCACCGGGTCCATTCAATTTGCTGATTGGGGAGCCGTATGCTACGATCTTTTAGGTGCAATTCCAAATAATATTTACGGAGGTCGGACCTAGGGAATGATTCGACTGAAGTAGAAAGAATACGATATGCTCAGGCATACATCCTTGAGATGATTGGAGGTTATCTGATGCCAAACTTGTCACGAAACCTCATACATCTGAGGTGGCTGCTGAAACTCGTTGATTTTAAAGTAGCTGACGAATTTATTTGGGGGTTTGTCGTGTTGGCAACATTGTACTGGGAGATGTACGAGGCGACGCCACCAAATAAAGCCAAAATCAGAAGTTGTCTATCACTAATATTTAGTATTTAGTATTATGTATATAACTAATATTTTTATCACGTTCTTATAGTTTCAATGGACACCATATGATGATAGGACAATTCGGGCAGTAATTTCCGACGAATTCTTTCAAAATCTGAACATTTGGCATGTTAATATCCCATTGGTCAACTATGCTACTGTCGAGATGCACCAGACAGATAGAGTGTTGCGGCAATTTAGATTCCGACAATCGATTCTTGTGGCACTTGAGGTGCTCAATGATGAGCACAAAATCGACTTACGGTAATCAAATACAAATTGGTCGGTATTCTTCTCTAAATATATCGAAATTTGGGAAATCAGTATGATCATATACCTACTCGCGAACCAATCATCGTTCTAGAGTTAGTGTGCGCGGTGGATTAAATGCCATGGTTTAGGATCAATGGCAAACCATATTTGCTGTCGGAAGAGAAGAGGCTTTGGCAAGTTCGTGTCGAAAGTGAACGACGGAACCCTTTAAATCTAAGGAGAATGGATGTCGGCATGGGCCCATCAACAGCACCCACACAATCACCAGGCCTAACGCCTCAACCGAAGAAACCCACACCATAGCCACTTTAGATTATGCCAGGTGCGTATCTTAGCCCTTATATGTGTCCTAACCCTTATATGTTTCCTTTTTCCAGTCCTATGCTAGGTTGGAATGCATGGCTCAGTGTATCTCCTTTCCCGATGACTCTGACTCAACTGACGATATATAGGCCATCATCGCAGAAGGGATCACACGAGGCACCGTCGGGGAGCTCATCTCATTACCAATCCCCATCGCCTTATGGGATTCAAACACCTCCGCCGTGGGTGATGGAAACACTTCAACATTCTTTATTCTATCAATATGGTTCATCCTTCCAACACCCACAACCACAACCCCTGCCAAAGCAACCACAACCCTGCTGGAAGTTGAACTGAGAAATCCAGTGCGTAACTGTCGACCACCTTCATGTGGCACTGATTCCAACCGACACATACATTGATTTTTTTATTATATTTGTACAAACCATTTTTATATTGTTTCATTTAATAAAATAAAATTTGTTTTTAATATTTTAATAGTAAATTATTTTTATATTTTTAATAAAATAGAAGTTCTTTTGAATAAGGCAATAGAAATAATGCAACATAGTTTCATTACAACAATTATCAACTATTTCGATTTGGACATGATCGAATTGTATGACCTGAGCTCCTACACCATCCGTACAACTTCTGTTGGTTCGTTATTTCCCGGATATCCATATTATTACGTATTCTACTTGAGTAAGGTCGACCTTTTGATTTGCGACGCAGTTCTCTAACCGGTAACAACTTAAACAGAGCAAGTGATACAGACAGCCACTATCCCTCATTTGGGACTGACGGGAATACGAGTCTCCTAATATTGTACATGTATTCTATTTTATACAGTTCATCAACATATCTCATGGGATCCAAACAGAGACTCTGACAAGCTGTAATTGCATGAGTGCATAGATAACGAAGTGCGTCAAACGTTCGACAGTTGCAAGTCCTATTTCTTAGGTGTACACAATATTACCTGCCGGTAATACCTTGGTTCGGTCTGTCAAACTCCGTCACACGAAACCATAGGTTGTCGCGATCGTGACACACTGTGTGCATGGTTTTGGCCCGCACCTTCGCATTTTTAATTTCTTGCAATACCTTCTGGCACCATACATGGCCTCCCTGCATTTGACCATTATAACTCACTGCTTGCTTTGGAAAAAGTGCCCCTGAACGAAAATATGTCTCTCTCACAACTTAGGTTATCGGCAAATGACCATATCGTAGGTCGCCGTCATATGCTTGTGTCCACTGTTCGAAAGGTATGTTACAGAGGTAGTTTGCGCCTTGTTCATTAACTGAACCCAAATCGCTAACATCTCATGGAAACGGTCATTATTAATCTCGTACCCTGCCAATATAAGTTGATAGCGAAAATTACATACCACTCTTCCATTCAGAATAAATTGAATATTACAAATGAAATTATATTAATAGATATTAAATACCCATATTGGTCACTTGTCGTCTTTCAGTGGTAGACCGATATTGCCTGTAGTAGTTGGATACAACGTGCCTTAGACAATACGGATGGTGTGTGCGATCCCATATGCTTCCCTGTCGCTCAATTGCGGCTAGTATTCTAGTGCCCCAATCTAATATAACGCAGATATCAGGTTGGGGGCAGACATGCCTCCTTAACTTAGAAAGAAAGAAATCTCAGTCACCACCTGACTCCCCCGGTGTTATTGCAAAAGCAATTGGAAGGATTCTCCCACTGCCATCCTGTGCCACAGCCAGCAATAGCCAATGGGTATATCTACCATATATAAAGGTACCGTCAATTTGAACCAATGGCTTGCAGTACACAAATGCGTCTTGGCATTGCTTAAAGCTCCAGAACAGACGCTTGAACACTTGACATCCACAGAGCAACCGGTCGTTGTAGTACGTAGGGCCCATTTCAAAGCCTGTTATACAACCTAGGACGTACCTCTCTAGCACTTGACACCGTTGCCACACCTCATTATATGAAGCATCCCACCCACTATGCATATTTTCCAACACCTTCTGCTTAGCTATCCAAGCCTTGTGGTAAGAGGGCGTGTACCTCAATTGGCTACGAATATTGACAATTAAGTCCGACACAGAAGTCCAAGGATCCACATTCACCGTCCATAGTATTAAGCTAGCTATCATACTTGAATCCATCTTGGGATGATCTTGTGAAACACCTATCAACGAAGTACGTTAAATAATGCAACATTAAGTAATAACAGTATTATCCAAAAACCCTAAACACCCAGTGATATTGTACCAGCAACACAGGTATGTGGACCTTTATATTTTTTTTATCTCCCACAAGCTTGTCTTTTTCCTAACCGAAGCCATAATTTTCGATGAACATGTACCGTCTTGCACTGCACACTTGGCCTCGAACTTCTCAGATTTGGATTTAACCACGTTGTAGTTAACCTCGTTTATGATGCTATGTTGTTTCAATGAACCAAGAAAACTATCCTTATTGGAAAGCTCTTTACCAACTTTTAATTCACCCGAATCCAATGACGAACTTGTACGGTCATGCCTTCTGTGTGGTAGATCTGGAAACTCCAATGCATCATCTAGAGATAGATTAATATTATGCATGTGGCTAGAGACGAGTACGTCCTAAATTACGAATCTTCTTCTTCTTCATCTGAACCCCCTTCAACATCTTCAGGTTCAGTTGGAACAGGTTTCGGTTTAGAAAATAATGCAACTTCTGTACCATCGGGGTCATGCTCTCAAGGTGGATCCACATCGGACTCATCATCCAACCCACCATCATCTGCAACGTACGAGGTCCCCTCACCGGTAGACGTCGTAAGGAGTACATCATCCCTTCTTGTGGATGTTACGTAACGTCCCCAATCAGATGTGGATTGCCAACCTCTAGAAGTTGATGACATTCCCCAATACGCATTTCCAGCATCGAACATCGACCACCGATGTGCATGTCCCATCCACTAACCGAGTGTCATACAGGAGTTGTGTATTCCATACTTCCACCAAACACTAGTGCTTCTGTGTTTTATCTCCCACTAACAGAGTGTTAGATAGGGGTCGTGTATTCCTCTCGAATATCAGTATATGTTAAAGTCACAAATGCTTCATTTGGCGATAAAAATTATACATATAACTCAAGATAGGGTGATCCACTAGCGAGATGAGTCTGCACCATCTCCTCCAAGCTACGACCACCTTTGATATCAAATGAGTCATATGTCACGGGATCAACTGAAGTACAAAATTGATACTTAATAGACAAAATGCTCATTAGCGTCGTTCCAAAGATTTTACGCCTAATTCTTTTACGAAGTTCTGTCAAATCTATGTTTTGGTTAAAAATCAATCACGCTGTGTTGTCCGATAAAAACAACGTCATTCTCGATGTCACGGACCTGACCATCATAGTAAATAACAACACTAATACGTTCACTCATCTTCAATTTTTATTTTGTTTAACCTCTCTAATTTTTCTTGCTGTACCTTATGCAACCTGAGAATTAAATTTGACTTATTTATCGCCTAAGGCCAAATAAGAACTACTGTAGAAAAAGAGTGTCCACGTGGGAGCTTTTTTCATCAATTTTACTGACAGTGCATCCTGCTTGAAGCATTTTTGACACCATTTGTTCAGAACTCTCTTCTCAAATTTATTTTTTTAGGAACTACTATAGAAAAAGAGTATCCACGTGGGAGCTTTTTTCAGTATTTTTGTTGACTGTGCATGCTGCTGAAGCGTTTTTGACACCATTTGTTCAGAATTGTCTTCTCAAAATTATTTTTTAGGAACTAATGTAGAAAAAGAGTGTCCACGTAGGAGCTTTTTTTAGTAATTTTGCTGACAAAGCATCCTGTATGAAGCGTTTTTGAAATTATCTTTTCAGAACCGTATTCTCAAATTTAATTTTTCTGAAACTACTGTAGAAAAAAAAACAAAATCCTTATTGTCAATATAATTTTCCCTAAGCCCTAAACCTAAACACAAAATTAATTTAAAAAAACTAAATCCTAATTTAATTAATTTTCTTAAAAACTCTAAACCCTAATTTAATTAATTTATTTAAAACCCCTAAAACCTAATTTAATTAATTTTTTAAAAAAACTCTAAACCCTAAACCAAAAAACCCTAAAGACTAAACATGCAAAAAGCCCTAATCCTAGAAAAACACGGAGAGAGCGTTTTGTGCTGACATGGCAAAATTGTTCCCCTAGGGATGCAATTTGCTGAAATTTCACCCAAAAATGATACTACGTGGACGCGTTTTGCATATTTCGACCCTTTTCGGTAAATAACAAAAAGCTTGACATATTTTCGTAAATAAAATTGAAAATGAGCCTTTATTGATAAAATGATCTAAAATATGTATAATATGATGACATTTTTTCTAAAAAAATACAAGACCTTTCTTGTCTTCTCTTCAATAAACGCGTCTTGAAAATGAAGTGTTTTCTTTTTTCTTTTTATCGATAATGATCTGAAATACAATCCTATGCATTATTTTAATTTCCCTTTATCCCACTTGATAGGATTGATGATGCGACTGCCCTTTTTTTTGCAGTGACAGTACATGTCGTGGTCATTTGATTAAGCATGATAAATGTGCTAATAACAATCCAAGATTCCTTCCTACTTTTTGCTCATCATATCACTAATTTCTATTTATTATTTTGTGTACGCAAAACCAAATCAGAATAAACATTAGTTAAGTACCTATTTAATATTTAATTAATATTAAATGACATTACGTAATTGGATCGTAATATAAAAATATAATTTATATTAATAGATAATTTATATACGTCCTTAGTTCAAATAGAAACGAATAAACTGATTAAAAAATTAATATGTCGTCTATTAAGTCTCATTTGAGAGATACTTTATCTTAGGTATCGAAACAAATGACTCTCAGAAGATAGAAACATAAAAATGACTGACTGAACTAATGATAAAAGTCAGAAGTAACATATTTTAGCCTTATACTTAGTACATTTTTGGGTGATTATGCGACATTAATTGTGAACTATAAACTCCTAATCATTTTATATTCATGCTTTGATGTTTAATAGTGCACTTGAAAGAAATAAAAGTAAAAAACGATTGAAAATTAAAACATTGAAATTGTAATACCCGATTTTGCCCCGGGTCTATTAAAACCAAATAATAAAAAAGGGTCCAGATGTAACAGTCCATTTACAATAAAATAAGCCCAAATTACAAATCCCAGACCCGTTTTAAAAACAATGGCCCAATTACAACGCGGCCCAAATGAGTTTCAAAAATCCCTAGGGTTTCTAGGGTAAAGATCAGCGCCGCAGCCAAGCCCCTTCGCACGAGCCAAGTCTCCGCGCGCGCCTTCACCTGCACGACAAGAAAGGCAACAGGACAGAATCGGCAGAATAACAATAAAATCGGAGGAAAATCAGCAAGTAAAGATGCATTAGACATTTCATACCTTTTTTTTTCATTATCTGCTATAAAAAGCATATTCAAATATTGTAAAAGGGATTCGGAAAATCAATAAAAAACAAGTATTTCACAAAGACAATAGAGAATACAAAAGAGAGCAAAAACATCAATCAAATATCAAAGGTTGATAATCGTTTTCCTGTTTCGTTTCATTATTTTTTTACTTTTATTTTTTATTATTTTTTATTGGCGAAAATAAAATAAAAGGAAAGAGGAAGGGATTTACCTTTGCTCGGTTCTGTAATGCCGCCAAGACGGTCGAAGGAGTCACCTTCGAGGATAGGTGTTCGGAAACCAAAAGGTTTCTTTGTTTTTTTTCTTTTTTTAGGGAGTTTTTGCTAATATTTTGGGGATTTTGGACTGAGATCTGGGTTTAGGCGGTTTGAAAAGACCGGATCCAAGTTTTTCTTTTTTTCGGCCACCGCATACGGCGGCGCCGTCGTCGGTGACCTGTGGCTGACGTGGTGGTCCCTTCGTCGGACTTTGGGTCGGTGCCCGGAGAAACAAATTGGAGGGGAGAGTGTTTTATAAGATTTTTTTTAAAAAGAAATGGGGAAAATGAAAATTTTGAAAGGATTTTGGCTTAAATAGCCTAGTGAAACGACGCCGTTTCACTTGGCCTCCCCAGGCCAAAACGGCGTCATTTTGGAGAAGCCGACCCGAAACCGACCCGACTCGGGCAGGATCCGCGTGTTTTTATGCGGAGGGGTGAATTGCGCTTTTAGCCCCTCCACTTTCTAATGTTTTCTCAATTGGGTCTTCTTTTATTTTTAAATTTGCCCCTTTAATTTATTTTTGATTTCAATTTAGTCCTATTTGAACGACGCCGTTTTCGAGGAGAAGGTAAAATTTTCCTTTCCAGCCCCTCTATGTTATTCGCGTGTTCAATATAGTCCTTTAGCTTTCATTTATTTGTGGATTTAAACCTTGATTTTTTTTAAAAAAAGTTTAATTAAGCCCTTTTTCGTGACTTTCATTTTATTTTAATAAATTTAATGTTATTATAGTGATTATTGTTATTATATGCCCATTATACTTTAATTTTCTTCTTTTTATATTCGTTGTACATATACTTACATACATGCATACGCCTTTATAACATATATATGTGTGTGCATGGGCATGTTTTATAACCTATCTATTTACATATGTACTTATATATTGTTTTTTATATAATCTATATGCTTGCCTATATGTATATCCGTATACCTTTGTCATATTCATAAATACATATATTCATACATATATTATTTTTTTAAAAATATACACGTGAATATACTATAAATTTTACATTTATACATATACATTTGTATTTTTTTTATTATACATATATATTCACACATATCTTTTCTTTCTACATATTTTTATAGTTTTATTTATTTCATCCATTGCATTTTTGTTTCACTCTATGTTAATTTGTTTATTTCTGTATATGCTCACTATTATTTGAAAAGAGTATCTTAAAATTACATTCATTTATTTGTTGTGATAGATTTGTCTCTTCTATTTTTTTATTTCGTTTACGATGTTATTCATATTATTTATGCTCACATTTTTGTATCTATAGTTGCCATTTGTCAATACA